>NC_139251.1:15975779-16653404 GCF_977018435.1 Lepisma saccharinum | reverse complement strand
CTCTTTTTATTCACGTCTCTCTTTCTCTTAATTTTCTTTTCTGTACTTCCTTCTTTCTGCTTCTCTACATCTATTGGGCATCCGCCTGTTGTGTTCAAATAAATAAATACTGTGTATCAGTTTCTCTCTGCTTCTTTTTCCTCTTTTCCTTTATCCCTCTATGTTTTTTCATACTTTTACTTCGCTGTTCTGCCACATTAGGCTGTTGGCGAAGATGAAAGTTGATAGGATGAAATAGATGTAAAAACGATTACAAATACACATGAACAGGGCACAACACGAAAACATCAGAGGATTATATTGGCTGTGAGTCAGACGCCAGATCCTCGTTAGACTGCAAAAGCAATCCAGGGAGTACTTCGTGGAAGAGGGATTGAGCACCCTTTGCACCCCTAATGCAGACGAAACCAACCCTTTCCATTACATACCTACTTGATTTAATTCCCAGCAACAATACGGAGCAAACACAGGTAAAATGTATACATTTTAAGAAAATAAAATGTTTCGTCACAAATACTTATGTTTGAAAACTAATTAAATAAGTATACCCTGCCCCGGCTAACTGTAGAGCAGGGCCGCGCATATCGGCAGAGGAGGAGGACCAAAATCGAGTGGTGAAAGCGCAGCGTTGCCAACCTTACGGTCCTGACCGTACATGTACGGACGTACGGTCCAGACCTTACTACGCTAAATGCACGGCTTGTCAAAATTTGCTCTTGCAGTTTTATCCCTAATATTTCCCTAAAAAATCTTAAACCAATCGTACGGTCCTGGAGACAAAAATATGATCCGTTTGACATGTGCGTTCGGTATTATCCTTTTCAAAAGTTTGCAACGCTGAATAGGAAATCGGGTAACTCCCGTCGCCCATTACACAATCCCGTTTCTCTCACTGTTCATTGGTGGAGCCGTCTCACGTCACTACTTGCGCAGAGACTTGTTCTCGTTCGCCTGGTCTACAGTTAGCTGGTACGGAATTTAAATACTGTGTAAACAATTTACATAATATGGCGAAATGCGCTGCAACTCAATGAAGCAGTTATTTAGAATTAGAAGCCATCTTTTGATATTTTGTCGATCAATCAATCTTCTTCAGTACATCCTTCTTTTCAAATAACATTTTGTAAAAGTTTACACACGGGTGATTAAAGTTCACCTTGTTAATCAACATGGCTTTCAAAGTTTGTGCTGAAAAAGCCTTCTTGTCACATGTCCACAAGCCATTCATGTACGAAAACACTCGTTCAGGGGGGGTATTAGTTCCAGGTTAACAGAGAAGAAGCTGAAATATTTTAAGAAAATTGGAATATGGCACAATGTTGACATCGAAATGTGAAACAATGCCATAGTAGTACTAGAGAAGGTGTATTGTTGCAGCAATTCTATGGCGATAAGTTATTGTAAGAAAAAAGGAACATTGTGAGGTCCCGTTTCATGTTAAAAAATCAGGACAGAGACTCAAAAAAGACTAATGTCACATTAAGCTAGCACCATATTAAAGTAGGAACAGTTTTGAGATTTTTTTTATTACACTTTAAAGCGGACAATATCCTCTTTGAAGTAAAGCATCATGAAAACTATACTCTGTCTCGCCTAACTCTGGAGCAAGCGAAAGAAAACAAGTCTCCGCGCAAGTAGCGTCGCTAGACGGCTCCACCAATGAGCACGTGAGAGGGAACGGGATTGCGTGGAGGGGGAAAGGACTGCAGTTACCAGTCTTCCCAGCAGCGTGTACTGCTTCGCTCTGCCCACTTGATTTCTCCCCTTCTCTGCCTCCATGCATGGCCTTGCTCCCTAGATTTCCAACGTTTTTGGAAAGACTAGTAGTGCAGCCAGATGAGGCTCGCAAAATCCGTAACAAACTCTTACTTATTTTGCTCGTGATTGCCAGAGCATTTCTACTGCTCAATTGGTTTAACATCTGTGGAATTGAAACCGGCGGAGATGCTGCGTCGCATCTTGGCTTCTCCAGAGGGAACAGTCTATGCGTGTAAGAGGCCTATCGTGTTTCAGCGCGGATCCTCTACAAACACCACTTCCTTGATTGGTTTCGGCAGCACGTTAAACTCATTCGGCAGGGCTATTCATCTCGTCGGCAAGCATGTAAAGGCTGGGACACCTTCAGCCTCTCGGTTTGCAGTCTTCTTTGGACTCGGACAGTGGTGCCTACTCACGCGAATTACCTCCACACGTGATGGATTCGTTTATATGGCCTGCCGATGTAGTGCCTGTTTGGTTTATTTTATTTCGGTTACTTTGGCTAATCGCCAAGATGAGGATGATTTATGATATCATGAAATTGATGAATAGACACTAACAAAGAGCGCCTATGCCCAGACAGGGATTACAGCAGAGGACCCCTGACGTCCTAGCACACTGTGATAACCACTCTGCCACGGAGATCGGCCAAATCACTCATTACAGTTATTGAATAATGTATCTCATCTCCCCCATGCAGTGGCGGCGATTGGGTTCCAAAACTAGGGTGGCAAGGTGCCCAAACTGGGGTGGGGGGAAGACAGTTCACTTTTCTCTCGTAGATAAGCTTTAGAATACTGCGGGGACATAAGTGACAAAACGTTGTGGGGGGGGGGGGGAAGGGCAATATGATGAGCAAAATAATAACGTGTTGCCTATTTTCCACAAATTCTATCATTGTAAGGACACCAAAACTAAATTTAGTCATGATGAAAAGTTGAAAACTCTTCACTTCATTAAACAACCTTCTACTTTACACAGGGATGGCTGAAAAGCTTATCATTTTTATCGTTAATGACAGAAATAACATCCAGTTAGTTCGTATTCACAGAATAACCAATGTAAAAAATTAGCTCGAAAAAATTAAGTGGAAAACGCATGAACCAGATCAGAACGTTATTTTATATTTCACCATTTAATCTAAAGAAATTGTTCCACAGTTTTCAAAATTCAAAAAATAAGTCACATGACGAACTTTATGGGTCAAATTTCTCCTTAACTTTCAAAGCCTTTTTTCTTCTAGGTGTCTTAAAAGTGAATAAAAAAATATGCACGAGTTTCACTACGTTTACTGTAAGAAATGTAAAAATAATAATGATAGACAGCTCTGGTCGATAATTAGTAGTTGTAACAATAATAATTGAAAAAAATAGTTTTTTATTAGTTTATAATCGTTATATTGTACATTAGGAATAATAATAATAATTATTATTATTATTTTGACTCAAATTGTATGAATGGCGTGACCCCCACAAAAATTCTGACGACGCTCATGCTGCTACAGTGAGTGTCTTTCTGTCTGGTACCTTTTATAGACAGAAATTCAAACCCAATTCTTTTTTCACCACTTTCTCCTTGCATCTGTTCACGATCCAATGACACTGAAAATGTTAGTGTTAGCTATTAGGGTGGCTAAGACCAATTCACGGTACCGGTGATTAATGACGGTCCCAATGCACAATTTCGATAGAAGTTATTTCTTTTGGGAACACAGTTGGCGCTACTGGTCAAGGGCAGCCAGGAAACCATGGCTGGAACTTGTAGCATGATTCGAGCACAGGTAATATTTTGCCACTTAAGAAGCACGCCCTCAACATCCTGATTTATTGCCTCTGCAACACACACCTGTTGTTCGCGTGCGTTAACATTTTTCACCTTCTTCATTTGCCGTCCGTCATGGTCTCCCTTCCTCCCCTGGTGAACGGACGTATGGCTGGTTTCATCTTCCCTTTGAGGATCTCCAGCGGCGGCTAATGACACACGAAGGGCCGAATGTCCACTTTGGTCGATGGGCCGCGAAACGCGCTTCGGCCTCCCGCGGTTCATGGGCTTTGATCATCGGTGGAAAAACAAATAGGCATTTAGCAGACTCCTTCGGGTGATGAGGCAACGTGGTTAATTTATGCAGTTTTCTGCTAGTTCGAAACGCCGATGGCTGCCATGCTCTGTGTGGTCGGGATGCTGCCAAGACCTCCGCCTAGATTAGAACCAGACCACGCTAGATATCCGTGGCGAAGTGGTTAGCACGACGCCAGGAGTCACGGGTTCGAAACTCGGTCTGGGCATGGATGTTTCTTTGCGAGTGCCCCTTCATTACTCATCCTCATCGTCGCGATTAGCCAAAAGTGTAAGAAAAGCGACGCTAAATAACCAAAATCAAATCGACAGACACTTTAAAACTTTATTACTGGCACTGATAAATGCATTCTCATTCGAAACATAGCCTTCATTTGTTAAACAAACAATCGTTCCATTTCTGAGCGTAATTTCTGCTTAACTAGTCTGATAATTCTGACATTAACATCAGGATATAGAATTTTGGATTCGGATTAGATTACCGAATCCAGGATTCGGAACTGGAATTCGGATATCGGAACCAGGAACTGATGTTCGAATAATATCTGATCCGGAATCACAAGTTCGGATAATATCGGATTCGGGAACAGAGATTCAGGTAATATTCGATCCGGAAAAGAAAGTTCGGATAATGTCGGATCCGGAAAAATAAGTTAGGATAATTTCGTATCCTGGAACGGATGTTTGGATAATATCGGATTCGGGAACAAAGATTTGGATACTATCGGATCCGGGAACAAAGATTCAGATAATATTGGATCCTGGAACAGAGGTTTGGATAATATTAAATCCGAGAATTGAAGTTCAGATAATATCGTATCCTGGAACAGAGATACGGATAATATCGGATCCGGAAAAGAAGGTTCTGATAATATCAGATCCGAGAACAGAGGTTCAGATATCGGACCCGAGATTCGAAGCCCGCAGGCTTCGGGACAGTTTTGGATTAATTCGGATGTAACTCGGATCCCTAATGCACCCTGGTGAATTCTGGGATGGCGCCAATATTTTGAACCTACAGCGAGGACAGAGGCTGTCCGTGTAGCTCTAGAGAGCATTGTCAAAGTGTCAGATTCAGATCCCTTATTGGGCCACAATTTTCACTAACGTTTCAATAACTTATCAAATAATAGTTTGCCTATAGCGACCCATATTGCCGGCACATTTTACACCCGCTTGAGATATAAGTCGCAGTAATAGGATTTTTGGAGAGAGAATTTGACATGTCCGGGCGTGCGAGCGGGACTGCATGCGCTCGTTATGCGTATATACGCGTGTCATGCGGTTCAGTTACGCATGATCATTATTCTCTGCTTTTTTCCCCTCTCAGGTCCCGGCGTGACGTCGCGCTGCACATTATGTGGCGTAGAACGACGTCATAACACGAGTGTATCACCAAGCAACGGTTCCATCAGCTTTTACAAAGTTCGCCCGGACGACAGCTTTGATGACGTCATAAAGCGTCAACACCGAAAAATATAGCCGCTAATTACTCTTTCTTATGGCCAGATCAACCTATTTGAGCAACATTACAAAAAAAGAGGGATTCCGCTCTCTCTATCAATTTTGCACCCCGTGCTGGATGATGAAAGCAGTGTTGCAATATGGTGAGATTTTTCACTGAGCCTTGCAACTTTCTCCTTCTGCTATGTTCACAACGGAAGTTTTGCAATTTGTATATACCAACTTTCGGGACCCTTTAATTTATATAAAACACGCATCAAATTTTAAAACATCACTGAACTTTGTGACGTAACAGCTCACTGAGGGCCAAGTCCTGCGCATCAAGTCCAACAGGCTTGGTGTTCGACCCCGTTAACTGGCTGACTTCCGGTCTCGGCACTTAAGTCCGCGGGTTCGAGTGTTCGAGGCCTTTAATGTTCCTTTCCATCAATTTCACTTTATCACGTCTCTCATCCTCATCGTCGCGATAAGCCAAAAACACCATCGACTATGAAAATCACGTAACACTGCATCCCCCGATGGCATAGTGGTAACGTCAGTGCCTTGTAACCAAGGGGTTTCGGGTTCGATACGCGGTGGACGCACATAGTGGTTCGGATCCCACTTTAAACTTTAGGTCCAGTCTCATTAAAATGGACTTAGAACTCAAACTCAATTGTTTATAATCACGTCACTACCAGGGAGGGGTCTGTCAGACCGCTGATTTCATTTTGAACTTTTGCAGTTTTTTATTTCTGACATATTTCACGTGACTTGACATGGTTATAGAAGAATATTGTAAAGCAGTTTTCAATTACTTATTATTGTTTGATTAATGCAATTTATGCAAAGAGGAAGAAAATCCGTTAAAAAGTGCAAAAAGAGCTCTTTTATTTTTTTGAAATTCGAAATTATTAAACTTTCTACATTTTTATGTTGTCAGAGGAGAAGTAGTTCAAAGTAAAATGTAATATTTTGCTGAAATTGAAAATGAGTTATGAGCCATTTGAAATCCAACGAAAAAAACGTAACTAACTATAGGTCTTTTCTACTCTTACGGCGGCCGGTCCTAGTTCTTGATTTGATTTGAATTTAAAATTTCGGGTGCGTCAGCACTAAGGCTATTTTGCACCCGTCACATTATACGGGGTCCAGCCCCTTATCGTTACACATAACAACTCCAACGTTGCAGAACTAAAATCATAAAATATTAAAATCTTCTGACTTTCGTTAAAAGCTGAGTCTGTAAAGGAGCACTCAGCACACACAAGGACAAAAAACAGAACAACACACACAAAATTATACTGGTATACCATTATACCATAGTGCCGGTCGCCAGAGCCTCGTTAGTCTGCAGTCCAGGGTGTACTACTACGTGGAAGTGAGGTTGACTATTGGGTGCACTACGTGGAAGGAGCACCCCTTACACCCCGGGTCCTAGTTCTGGCAAAGGAAGTGAGAAGGGGGATTAAGACGCAGACCAACCAGACAACAGCGGTGGCGCCGAGAGTTACGACGCGGCGGGAGGAAGTACTACGTGCACCTCGTTCTACTGGCTGCTGCGTTTGCTATCGTGCTGGATTGGTCGCTTCCCCGCTTCCCTTGCCAGCGTTAGATCGGCCGCCATAACAGTAGAAAATACCTTTACCAAGGTACGTCTACAGACCGCTTGCCGAAAATAAAATTAAATAAGATTGAAAAAAATAAAATACAAAAACAAAGACAAGGCCTCGTGACTTTCACAGCATGTAGCCACACCCAAAATGAAGGGTATGGAAAAGGGTTCACTTCTATACCCTGACCCAGCTAACTGTAGAGCAGGGCCGCGCATAGCGGCAGAAGAGGAGGAGGGAAATCAAGTGTTGAAAGCGCAGCGTTGCTAACCGTACATGTACGGAAATTTCATGGCATGTCCAGACCTTAGTCCGTACGCTAAATCTGAACTTGCTGTTTCATCCCTAAGAAATTCTAAAACCAAGCGAACGGACCTGGTCCGTTTGCCATGTGCGTACGGTCATATCGTTTTCAAAAGTTTGCAACGCTGACATATCGAAGCAGGGAAAGCGGGTAATTCCAGTCGTCCATTACGCAATCCCGATTCTCTCACTGTTCATTGGTAAAGCCACGACGCGTCACTACTTGGCAGAGACTTGTTCTCGTTCGCCTGGTCTACAGTTAGCTGGTGCAGGGTATAGTTGGAGGGCTGCGAGAAATAAAGTGAAAGAGAAATTTAACGCGGTCTGAGGGATGGGCCATAGTAGTTAAAGGGTAAATAAGAAAATACAAATACAACGAATCTCATCTTGTCCGTTTTTCAAATAGCTTCTAACGGGTTCTCACGATCCTGGGCAACAACAAATGATCTGCAACAGAGAATCGAACTCGGCATCTTTTATCTAATATAATATGTATGAAGTATTTAATCCTCAACGTTATACAGTGCCTTTCACTTCGAATCTTCCATGAAGTGGCGGCTAAGGGTAAAAACACGGTGAGGCACAAGGACCCTTGCACATCGCACAGAGCCCGGTCAAGCCATAAAAATGTCAGGGTATAATGAACGAACTGGCTGTCGGACAGGCACCTTGAACACCATTGCACAAGCTTGCAAACGACAACTCTTTCAAAAAAAAAGTGGGGAAACAGGAGGGTATCTTCCAGGAAAGGGAGAAGTGACCTTGAGTGGACCAATCACAGAGCCTTCCACTTGAAACAAGGGACCCAAGATCAAACCGTGTTTATTCCTGGAAAATATGGCAATTAGGTTTTCTGAATATCAGTTACCAAGAATATGAGGGTGAAAGTACAGTCCCTAACAAAAGTTTAAGACCACCAACTATTAAAATTTCACACTTTATTCATCTAATTTCAGGAGAAATGTTTGTTTTCAAGTATATTTTGAAAGTTCAGATTTAATGATTTTACAAATTGTACCTTTAGTTGTATCTATTAGTTATAAATGCATTAATATGTCCTTACACTTTTTTTTATCTTGATGTACCTTTCAATAACATTACATAATAATTCCAATTTTGTATTAAAGTGTTTATTTCATGAAAAGCACTCGCATACTATGTACTTTTTCTGTTCGTCTGAAAAGCACATGACAAGGTGGTCTTAAACTTTTGGTAGGGACTGTACAACTGTACCTTCTTATACATGAGAAATCACGTGCAAAATATCGTTCTTCATGTTTTTGTTTTGTTATGGTTATTTTGCGTCGTTTTTCCACTATTTGTGTTAATCGCGTTGGTTCTGAAATAAATTGTTGGGCACAGGATTCGACATCTCCGATGGCGCAGTGGTAACGTTATCGCCTTTTAATCAAGGGGTCCCAGGTTCAATACCCGGAGGAGGGACATAGCAGTTCTGTTCCCACTGTAATGTGTGCAAAAAAGTGGATATACCAAAAACATCAGAAGAAAGATGACTGCTAAAATTGTTTCATTGATGTGGTTTATTTTACTTCACTTTTCTGCCAGTTTTGGCTATTCGTGAAGATGAGGATGAGTGATGATATGATGAAATTGATGAAGGGACAGCCACAAAGAACACACATGTCCAGGCTGGGGATTTGAACCCGGTACCCCTGGTAAAAATTGTATTGTAATGTTTGAACAGTAGAATGATAATAGTCATCTTATAGTATTTGTTTACATTCTTTTCTTACGGCGTAGGAAATAAGAACATACAGTAAAACCTTGATAAGCCGGACTTCGCTTAATCCGGACAGGTAAAAGGCCCCAAAAAAAGGTTTAAAATGTGGCTAGAAGTCAACAATCGTACTGCATTGTCGTATTGCTTTACATTTTACTGTACTCTATAGTGTATTTAGGCCTATGCCCTTTAAATACACCATAATAAACGTGTTTTGTTGCTATAAACGGAGTTTTAATGCACTTTCTACTGTTATTTTAGCAGTGGCGTGCGGTGACATTTAAACTAGGGTACGCAACATGCGCCAACCGAAATGAATTATGGGGGCCAGAAACCCCCCCCTCCCTGGCCATCATGTTATTCAGAAAATAACTTTTTTCTACAATTTTATAATGGGAAATTTCTCATCCTTGTATCAATATCCAAATCAGTGGCGATTTCTCTGGGTGTGTAAGTCGTGTGTCAACGGCCAAAGGAAAATGAAATAAAGAAGAAAGTATCTGTACTTCTATAAATTACGATTTTGAGCGTTTTTCTTTAATTGTCAGTTTCGAGCGCCCGGCAGTTTTCGAACGCGGCGCAGCGCGCAGTGGTTGTCAGGCAGGCAGATCGGTCCGTGACGGGCAGAGCGTTGCGAGGAAATCCAACGTCTTACCACTGCCAAAACATAGCATGACCGCACATGCGCACCCTGCCACCCACCAGCATGGTTACCTTCTCAAGGCGTTGTATTTGTTCCCAACGATTTGGCTTTCATTCGCCCCGCGTTCCACGTTGTTTTGCTCGTGATTGTTGTGCATTATTTTTTAAACGTGTGGTGTGAAGTGATGTGATTATTTTAAGATGGAGAATAGTGAAAGTGTTGTGCAAAGTATTTAAATAATTTATTTTCTTCGCTTTCGTATTCAGAGAAGAAACAAGTGATTGACAATAGTCGACCATGTTCGAATCTCACGATGTCAACATGTGTTAAAGGAAAAAGTTGTGCTGGAAAAGGTTTTGAGAGACATTTTCGAAAAGAGCTCTATGAAATTTCAGACTGGCTTTGCGGGTGTGATGTGGTGAATAAATTTTACTGTTGGACATGTTTATTATTCTAGACTAAAAAAGGTGTTGGGAATTATCAAGGGTATGCGGATTTGAATCATCTCAATACTGCAGTGAGAAAACACAGCGAGTATGAATTGCATCTTTATAATAAAGTTTCTTTAAATTTAGTAGTTTTGTTGCCACCCCTACTAGAATTGACGTTCTTTTGGATACTCAACGAAAAGCTGAAATAGAGCTACACAATGAAAAAGTAAAAAGAACAGGGAAATATTAAAGAGGTTGATTAACGCCGTCTGCTATTTAGCAAAGCAAGAACTGCCATTCCGAGGCCATGAGGAAAATGCAGCATCTCTAAATAAGGGCAATTACATGGAATTCCTTATTGCAAGTGCCGAGTTTGATCCCTCATTAAAATAACATTTATTAAATTCTACAGTTTTTCGCGGTACTTCGGCAGGCATTCAAAATGATTTAATAAATTCAGTTTCGGATGTTCTGAGAGATGAAATCTACAATGAAATTCAAAACACAGACTTTGTGGCTATCATGGTCGATGAAACATCAGACATTAGCAAAAAATCTCAGGTGTCAACAGTGTTACGTTTTTTCTCGGCCTCACAGAAAAAAAGTCATTGAAAGATTTCTTGGATTTCATGACATGAGCGCCGATAAAACTGCAGGAGCTCTTTTTAGTCACGTGACTGAAATAATGGATAAATCTAAGTGTGGGGATAAATTAATTGCCCAGACATACGATGGGTATTCTGTAATAAGAGTGATTATTTGAATGGCCTTTAAAGTAAATTTTTGGAAAATTATCCGAAAGCTTTTTATACGCATTGTTATGTTCATGTAATGAACTTGGTGCTGCAACAATCGTTAGAATGTAACAAAGAGCTTAAGGTGTTCTTTTGTGGTCTTAAATCACTTAAACCTCATTCTCCAAAAAGGTTACACGAACTTTCTGCTTTCATGTCCAGAAAGCTCCCGTTATTAGCTCCTACCAGATGAAATTTTACCTCTAGGCTAGTGTGGACAGTCAATGACAACAGAGAAGCACTGCTTATGTTTTTTGAACATGTTAGTGAAAGTGGAGACTTCGATCATTTGACTGCAATGACTCCAGAGGATTTTCTAGCTTCATGAAGGACTTCGAAAATATATTTTAAAAAAAGGCTTTATCCAGCTTGCTTGCCTTTTCAGACGTATTATTCAGTATATTGCAGTCTAAAAATGTTGATATTTTGTATTGCAGTAATAAAATAACTGAATTTCAACAACAGCTGAAAAAGGAAAGTGAGAATTTCGAAACACTATGGAATTCTATAACTGGTGCAGTAGAAGAGGAAGAGATTGTTGAAATGAAAAGGAGGCGACTGAACAACGAATCACAGAAAGACCACTGCCGGAAGCTTTACTTTGAAATCATTGATAATATCAGCAACCAGATAACAATTAGATTCGCATCATTTGAAAAATTGCAATATTTTGATTTACTAAATCCCACAAAACTTGAATAAAACTTGAATAAAAGAGAAAACTTTCCTCGCCATCTCGTATACATAAATTGTAGGAAATTTATGGCAGTGTGTTTAATTTAACCAAACTGCAGAAGAATGAACTTTATGTTTGGTATGCTTCCACTGAAGGATCAGAGAAAACACCAAATGAGATTGTAAATGATCACGAATCTAGTGGGTGAGTTTACATAAATATATAAATTAGCAGTGTTGATCGCAACAATTCCTTCCACGACGTCATCTGTCAAGAGATCGTTCTCATCACTGAAGAGGATCCACACATTCTGCCGATCTACTCAACCGGATGACGAATTTAAGTCTTATCTCCATCCAGAAAGAATTACTTTCTAAGCTGCGAGAAGGGGATAAATCCAAATTTTATGAGGCGATGATCAGCGCATTTCTCTCTAAAGAAAGAAGAATAGACTGGAATTCAAGTAACTAAGTAATGAGCAGTTGATTTTTCAAATTTTACTTTTTGGAAGGATAAATGAAGGGTAAGGGGAAAAACCGGGAATGTGCATTTTAGCGATTTTTCAATGGACGGGTCATTCTTATGTCCAAGGTGTTTTTTTTTAGGGGTGATAGGTAGGAGTTCCACCAACCCCTCTGGTTGCAAACTCTCGTACTTTAAAAATTAATTGTATGGCGAAGTATTGAACATATTAATTTTCTCCTTACCCTTCAAATATATTAATACTTTAAATGAAGTACTTCATTTAAAATAATTTATGTAATTTAATGTTTTTCTAAATATTTATAAATTTACACCAAAAAGGAACGGAGAAAATTTGTAATATTGGTTCACAGAAATGAGAGGGGGAGGGGTTAACATTCCTTCTTTGCCAACGCCTGAAGTTCAGGGTCAAGAGACGCCACTGATCCAAATGTAACGAGGTAAAATAGATGTATGATATTTTATATTCGCAAACATATTCTGATAGTAGCTACGTAGAGTCCAACAATTCAACTTCGATTATTTCCTTCATGTAGTGCGATGAACATTGAACGGGAAGGAAATGGCTCAATCATTTTCCGTCCTTTCAAATTTCATGTAATAAATTTGATAAATCTCAGTATCCTCTACTATTTCACAACATCTTTCGCAGAGGAAACCAACGAATAAGGCCAACAATAAAGTTCCACTGTTTTTCTACTCAGTCAATCACTCTGTAGAGATATTTTTTCTTCTTCTCAAAAATCAAAATGCCTAATATACTGCTTACCATCCTTCACAACTCCTGCCTGAAACAATTCTTCCAAATCAGGAACAGACCTTCCATTTCGGATTGTTTACACTTTTTTCGTAAATTCCGAAATCCCTTCTCCAGAATGTTATCAATAACTCCCGGTCCCCCTATTTTATCACTTCACAGCACCGACAAACAATAGAGATCCTGTAATGTAAATATGAACGAAACACTCGCTGCAAATTTCACACGACAGAAGAAAGCAAAAGTGAACCTCCCACGGCACGTTGTGTTCGGTCCCGCTATGCCCGAAAACCACGCGTTCTTGTGGACGAATGAATCGGAGTTGCCAGTCGACAAAGTATTTTGTAGAAGGGAGATAATTAAGGACAAGTAGAAAATACGTCAGCATACATCCCAGAACACTTCAAAAGCTAAACTACCGTACATCACTTTGCAATGTCTGGCGGGAGGGGGGGGGGGGCTCATTCTAATCCCATTGTAAGCATTATGTTTTTATTTTATCATTCATTCATATCGTTGGGTCAACAATCAACACCCATGCTATGGAACTCAAAGGAAATGTTGATCCCAAAAGGAGATAAACAGATACTCTCATACTCTGAGAATTGTGCGAAATTGTTCACATATTTTCCCCTCGACACAGTGACAGTCCATTCTGGTCCTCACCTCCCTATACGAAAAAAAAAAACAACTTGCTAGTGTAGCTTTAACCTTACATAAATATTTTATATGTGATAGTTTACGCGTATATTAAATATGATCTTCCACCACTATATATTCTTGCCCTCCTGTCTGATTCCTGTATCACTTTTTATAATGTATTTTTATTGCAACCCAACAGTAATCTATCTACGCGTGGCTGCTAAATGCTAGTAAGCTATACTAAAGTGCAAGCTATCTTGACAGTGACGTCAGCTGGGACCGCACTACAGGTTGATGCGAAACCATTGTATCACTCCGCGCAGAGCATGAAAGATTCTCGCTGTCACAGTTGTGTCTCAGAGTCCGCAGAGAAAGCACACAGGAGGAACGGAACGTTTTTGTGTACAGCTGATCGAGGTTTGGGTCGGGTGGGAGGTGGGGGGTAGCAAGGACTGCTCGACTTCTGACACCCTGTCAATGTTGCCAAACTTACATGGACGAAAGGTCAATTGAGTTCGAGTGCGTCTGTTGTTTGTACCGAAATGAAGGGCAAAACCGTACATAGTGAGAGCCGAGAGGTGATTTCGAATGTTGTTAAATTTCTTGACAACGAAGCGAGAGAAGGATGTTACACTTTTCCGGTCAATCAAACTACAAAGCGTGCGGCGGCTGCAGTTCAAATGTCGGACACTTTCATTAAGAAAATTAGAAAGGAAGGAAATTCCGGGGGGAAATTTACGACAACAGGTCTGCCGAAAAGAATAGAATTGTTGTAGACGACTTTGACAAGTGTTTGATTAGAAGAACTATTGGTAATTTTTATACGGTTGAACATGAAGTGCCAACAGTAAAAAAAAAGTGCTTTCGAAATTAAAGAAAGAAATTAATTTTCGGGGTAGTCGTGAAACTCTTCACAACATTATTTGCAATGACTTAGGATTATATAGTATTATATATTATATAGTATATAATATATATAGTATTATATAGTATTAGTTATATCAGCTAATCAAAACCAACAAAAATCCCCCGCAATATCGGGTCGACACTCTTGCAGCAGAAAACGGCCACACCGTACTTCGTCTTCCACCTTATCATTGCGATCTAAACCCTATTGAGTATGTTTGGGGTATCATAAAGGGTCGTATTGCATCACAAAATGTGGATCGTAATTTGGGCAGAGTACTGGAAGTTGCAAGAGAAGAATTTCAGAACTTTCCCAAAGAAGAATGGAAAAGGTCTTGCGAAAAGTAAAGGCGAAACAAGTTAGCGCCTCTGACCTGGTACCTCCAATCGCCGCCACTGTCTCTAAGGATATAATTATAATTAATAATTAAATTGAAGATAAAATCTGTTTCTTAGATGGTAATATTTACTATTGCATAGTAAGAATCACAACCATGACAATAGATTTTATTGTCATTAATTATTTAAATCGGGAATCGTCACGAACGCTATCCATACTTCTTCAACCACTGACCGCGCCATCCTGAACGTCGTGTTTTGCGGCAGGTCCGCCAGAATTTCATCTGTCAGAGAACCGCTGTGAGGCATCGTGGCAACAGCGTGCCATTTGAGAGCAGAGAAAGATAAGATTTTTCCCCCATATTCTCGTTTGCTGCCATTCACCGCGACAGAAACAAGTGGGGGTGGATTTTAGTTCGCATATTTTCCGAGTTTTTTTCCTTCTTTGCTGAGCAGTATATATAATTTTAACTTCGACTTGTAACAAAATAATCGTGCCGAACACTCTACATTTCAACAAGTTTTTAAGTACCTAATATTTTTAACACATTTATATGCTCTGTATACGCTGTAACGTGTTTTCATTAAGGAACTATATTTTTGTGCTCAAGCCTTGCGAACTTTCCGTTCAAAGGCGCGTTGCCATCTCGTATTCATTATCCGATTCCGTTCATTTTCTTGTATTTATACATCGTGCTCGTTTTAATTGCTCTTTATTTTACATGATTCCATTCTAAAAGAAACCTCGCATCGCGACATGTTGGACTTCCTTCCCTTGCATTTCAAACTATTGAAATTCTTTCCCTTGTTTGTCTTTTTTCTTAGTGCAGACAGTGAAAGTATCAACGATGGAAGTTTGCAATGCTGTTACTACGTCACTGTCAAGATAGGTTGCACCAGAGTTTAAGCATTCCAGAAAAAAATATGTTGACTACTGTCAACACTGCATACGCTGTCAAAATCTTGGGTACCCTCGATGCTTAGAACCGGGAAACAAGTGGGAGAGAGGGTAGGCGCGGGCAGACCCAAACACGTGGTCGGGTCTGATCTGAGCCAATGGGGTTACCTTCCGAATTTCTAGGGTACCAAGCAGAAGAAACAGCGTCTTTCTGCGGAAATCGGCAGGAACGCGGATCGGGTGGGTGCCGAAGCCAATCGGGATCATTCGGCACTGCCTTCAGGAAGGCAGCAGCGTGTTCGTGCGAAAATCGGAATTTCTTGCAGTGGAACTGCTTTCGGAGCGATAATTGTTGAATTTTCATGTTCGAGGAAGACGAAAAAATGTTCATTTTTTCTTACTGTGTTGTGGGTACGCAGAGCGTACCTTGCGTATCCTGAATGCACGCCGCTGTATTTTAGGTTGTTTCAGTTAATCCGGACTTTCGTTAAACCGGTCAACTTATCCCCCCCATTAGTTCGGATTAAGGAGGTTTTACTGTACTATTTAACATTATGAAAGTGTCGTACAATGAAAATGTAGTTTTAAACTTTTGACGTGTAACCACAAAAAAATAATTATGTAAAGCAGCGTTAACAAACCTATACGCATATTTATTAATCTTGCCTGAATGTGTCTACTTTTATCAAAGTTTCTTAAGGAATTTATACCATGCAACATTTTATATTAAAAGTTAGGCTGAGACGATTCGGTCTTTTTTCTGCCATCTATATACAATATAATGGTTATATCTCGTTTCCTTTTCCTCTATTTACTGTGCAAACTGTGGAAACGTTTTGTTGAAATTTTCAGCCAATTTTGTTAACAAAGATATAGGATTTCGCTTATTTTCATAAAGAAAAAGTTGCTATTATTCGCGACAAGTTACTTGGCAAACTGTTCATTGTTCTCATATACACTTCAACAATTCGCGGAAAATAGTAATTATTGCGTTTGTTTTGTGGCAAATTAAATGCCTCCGCAGTAATGAGGAATGTAATTGGTGTAAAAATGCTTTTGTGTTCACCCGACGCTCTGTGTACAGAGGTGAAGCCCGAAGTTCGGATCATCAAAGCAGTGTCTACCTTGCGGTTCCGTGGAAAACAATGAAACTGCATTAAATTAGCTTCAGGGATCCAAAAACAACTCCATCCGACCACCGTAAAATGCGATTTTGCGTTTCCAAAATTCCGCGTGCGGATTTTCCTGCTCGCGAATTGTTTTGTGTGAGTGTTCTCTCGGTTGAGCAGACAGGTGTTCCCCCCTTCCCCCGCCCCCTCGGGTGTAGTGCTTAATGCTGTAACTTATGATGGAGTTCTCGCGCCAGCTTCCGCGCCATTATGCTGATCATTGGTCACTGCCCGTGGCGTGTTCGAGGGAAAAGTAAATAACGGTTGCATTGGAACAGGGGCGTCGATCGAGAAGGGCGGAGGGGTCTGCCCCTGCGTGAAATAGAGTTAGCCCACCCATGTAGCCTCCATGAAATATTTGCAGAATTATATATTGCAGAGCAAGGAATCACATAGAAGGTTCAAGAGAGAGAGAGGAAATAATGTGCGTATCTACTTTGGTAAATTAGCATCGCTTTTCTGCCCGATTTGTCTGATCGCTACGACGAGGACACTCACAAAGAGTGAGCGGATGCATTTTATGTGGCCGAGATAGGCTTATCAGGGTATTGAACCCGGGATGTCTTTATTAGAAGGCGGTGGCGTTACCACTACGCCATCGAGGAAGCTGGACACTCACAAAATACCCAATGGCGAGGCTGGTACTCGAACCCGGGAACTTGAGTGGCGAGATCTACAATAGTAAGTTATATAAATATAAATAGACTCAGTCGGTAACGCGCGTGACTACCATGCTAAAGGTCACAGGTTCCATCCTTGGCCGGTTCAAATCCGGGAACTTTTCTAACGTTGGAAGCGGCTCCGGCGCCCACCCAGCGTCGAATGACATTGGTACCTGGGGGAAACCCTAGGGGGTAAAGGCGGTCAGGGGCGTGAAGCTGTTCACATTACCCCCACTCACGACCGAATCAAGAAAGTGTGGGGTGTTACCCCCACATGCCCTGTACGCCTTCATGGCGTGGTGCTAAGCACAGGGAAGCACTTTACCTTCTTTTTTATTAATATAAATAGACTCTAAGGTTAAGTATAACCTTACTTCAAATAATAATAATAATAATTTGGCGCACTTGACCACAGTGCCAGTTATATAAAGTTATGAGAAAGATGAAAAGCAGAGAAAGAAAGATGAAAGAGGGGAGAGAGAGAGAGAGAGAGAGAGAGAGAGAGAGAGAGAGAGAGAGAGAGAGAGAGAGATGGAGATGAAGAAACTGGGAAAGAAAGAAAGAATGGGGAAATAGAGAGAGAGAGAGAGAAAGAGAGAGAGATATGGAGATGAAGAAACTGGGACAGAAAGAATGGGGAAATAGTGATAGAGGAAGAAAAGAGAAAACAGGGGAAATACAAAGCAGCACAAATAGCATTTGTTTACCAATGTTTGTTATATTCAGATTGACTAATCATGACTAGACCTACAGTTGAAATTTAGATGTGAACCGTTGTGTAACATTGGTTCACTGATGAAATAGGTCTTTTCAGTTCTTACGGCGGGCGCTCTACAAGCTCTCAAGGGAAGTGGGGAGAGGGAAATAGACTGCATACCAACCAGACAACATCGGTGGCGCCGAGAAATACGACGTGGCGGAAATAAGTACTACGTGCACCTCGTTCTACAGGCTGCTGCGTTTCTTATCGCGCTGGATTGGTCACTTCCCGCTCCCCACTACCCTTGCCAGCATGTAGAGCCGCCGTAAGAACTGAAAAGACCTATAAGTGGAAGGGAGGTTTGCGTCTGAGCGCCCTCCTAAAAGGACAATTCATTCGACACCGAGGGCAATATTAATCAGTTTGGTAAGGGGCATTTTCAATTCAATAAAGCAGATCTTATAAATTACTGAGTGACCTTGAAAGGAGTTTTTCCGAGAGAAACGTTACGAAAAAAAACAAAACGTGGAAGTGCTGGTGCATTATTACATAAATATTGTTGTTGGTTCTCAGAGAGGTAGATTAGCAAAAATGTGTTTTTCTATACGCTTTCGCTACAAACATTTGAATGATGATGTGATATACAAGTTATCAAGCTATGACTAAAAGAGCCGTGGTGGTTCAGTAGCAGCGGCGGCGCCATCTATGGGTGCTGAGGGGGTACGGTATGAAATTTAGGGGGTGCAATGGTGAAATAAAGGAAAAAAGAAACATGTGTATATGCTTTAGCCACTACAGCAAATTCAAATTAACTTTTAGTAGACTTCTATGGGAATATGCCAATGACTTGTTCATTTCTTTTTTTTGCTTGCTCTGACCACAACATGTACAGTCATCGACAATAAAAAGGGGACATCCAGATCCTAAAATTCTTGCTTCCCTGCAAACTGTTACGTGTATTGCCTAACTATACGGCGATAAGTGGATTTCAATAGCTAATTTTCAATGGCGATTTCTACCAGCGCCGTAGAGTTAGGCAACACACATAACGCTTTGCAGGGAAGCGAGTATTTCTGGATCTGGATGTCCCAGTTTTATTGCCGGTGACTGTACAAAGAAGTAAACGTGGCTTCCTTTTCAAATTAGTAACAGTGCCTGTAGTATATAATAATAGTGATCTCTCTTCAATACTTATTATACGCTCATGACGACGTGATTTTCGTAAGTCATAACGTAAATTACTCTGCAACACAGATATTTGGTTGAATTAACAACACACGTTTGATTTAAGCTATTTGGCAACTGTAAACACCATTTACTAATGTTGGTACTTTTGAACAAATTCTTTATTAACTATAAGCACATGTGCTCGATTACTAAAGAGCATTTACTACTGGTATAATTATTTGTTTGTTGCTGGTTTAAACAAATAGGGGTCCCGGGTTCGATACCCGGTGGAGGCACATAGTGGTTCGGATCCCACTTTAAACTGTAGGTCTGGTCCCGGTTAGTATGTATAAAATGGACTTAAAACAACAATTCAATCTATCAATCAAACAATTGTTAAACAAATGTTTGGTTGCCAGAAACAATTGTTGTTTATTCCAAACTTATTTCTCTGTGAAGCGCTTACAGTATTTTCGGTTGAAAATTGTATTGGATAAAGGGGTGCTGAAGGGGGTGTAGAAGAAAATTTAGGGCTGTGCAAGCATTTATTCGCACCTCCTTGGCACCATCTCTGTCCAGTAGGCAGGGTGTCTGACTAACACGCAGGAGATTCAGGTTGGATATCAGGTGTGGGTGATTTCATTCAGTATCCCTACTGGGAATAGGTGCGAGGTTCACTCAGTTTCAAATATCGGTTACCTTTGTGCAACCCTGGAAGGGGGGGGGGGGGGAGTGTAAAGACCCCAGGAGTGGATCATATCACCAACAATCGTCGAGATCATGTATATGCATATGGTGCCCACCTCTGCATCCCTCCGTATGTCACCGTTGCATGCTGGAATGTTCAAGGTCAGCTTTTAAGAATTGGCTATGCAAGGGTGTTTCGAAAATACGAAACGAGTCGCTAGTCTACAAGATACGTTCCCTATTTTGATGAAACGATTATAGTGACTTTACAAGACAAAAAGTATTTTAAATAATTTATTAATAATTTCAATGGGATAAAATTATTTCTTTCCGAGGATTCCTTACACCCTTGCCATCGACGGTCCCAGTTTTGAGTCCTGGCTGTTTCTTTGTGAGTCTTTCATCAATTTGGTCTAATCGCCATTTATCCTCATTGCCGCCATTAGCGAAGAGTAGCATAAAAGTGACATAAAATAAGATAAATATAGATTCCTTACTTGGCTAGAAAGTTAGTGTTTGTACGCGAATATTATAAATAAGTTGGATAATTGAATACATCAGCTGGGAGTGGAACTGCAAAATCTTCCCAGTGGGCGTCGAAATCCATTTCTCTCCCATGGCGTAGATATTTCTAACTAAGAGTACGTTTCTATTAAATAATTATCGCCGAGTCTTGAGCTTTTGAATTTCTTGCAGAGCGAGCATCGAAGCAGGAGAGAGTCTATTTTTTTTCCAGTTTCCAGCGACGTGTTGCTTCAGCGTGATGGAGGTGTCGACCAATGTGCCTCATCCGGCCCACCAGACTCGGAGTGACGATATCACCCCCGACAAGACGCGAGCCTTCATATCGGTTTACTTTTTCCCTCTCGGAGCAATCACAGAGATCAGGAAACGGAGGTGGATTTCGTAAACTTGCTGTGGCGCCGCAGGTGTATTTTTGGTCGTATCGGAAGATTGTTGACTTACAAGAGCAACACCAGATGGAGCTCGCGTCAAAAACACGGCCAGCCAAGGAAAAGCAAACGATGGACAACCTTCACAGTGTTATGTTTAGAAATATATATTTGGATGAATCCAGTTCTTATAAATTTCCATGAGGCGAGAACACCATTTAATTTCTTTAAGGAAATTGACTCGAGGAGTAGCTTTATACCACTGACAAAGTACAAAGACGATCATGTGAAATTCGGTGAAATTATCGAATCGAATCGTGGGCAATCCATCGTGTTTGCAAAGCTCTCGTCTGCAATTGTGGACTACCGAGCGAACAGCTGTACCGTAGTCATAGAGGTCGAAAGGGATGAGGCTTCGCCGGTCGCGTCCGTGCAGTGGAAAACCTCTGCTCTGGCTTGTGAGTAACAGTTCAGTGAGACATTGTGATCATGGCAGAAAAAACTGGAGATGGTTTCGTACAAAGCAGGGCCTTCCCTCTGCAGAAGTTTTACCTCTCAACGGAAGCTGCTCCCCAACTCGTTTGCTGCTTACTGGTCCTGCGAGTCCTTGCCATCAGAACCTGTCGCATTTTACAGTAAACTACATTAAAGTAGTCAATTTCCGCTGCCACTGAACGGTTGTAAATTACGATTACAGATTTTAAAATATTAATGGCTATTACATAGCATTAATGTAATATTAATCATTCAGTTTTAATATATATATTTATAGGCACACAACTGCAATTTATGCAGGATAAAATACTGAAATTTCAATTTATTATTTTTGTTCTTATTAGAGCCTGAAGTGAAGAAATTTATCATGCGGGATGCTTGGTCAAACATTGGCGTTAATGGGGGATTGATTGCACTGTTCAAAATGGTGACGATGAGATAGCTGGGGGATGTGTTGCGAAACTACTGCTATCTGGGGCACCTTCACTTCGAGCATTGCTTCTTATGTGTCTCAGTGTTGTCCTATAGGCTTACATGGCCTGTCTTTAATATTCCAAGCGGTTACCAACATAACCCTACTTCTCATTCTGGTTGCCGCACAGACAGTTGACGTCATGAATGCGCCTGCGCTTAAGAAATTCTGCAAATTAAGAAGCTGACTTTTAACAGCAGAATATTATAGATATTACGACACAGGCAATGGAAATGAGATTTTTACGTAAAATAGAAGGAAAATCAAGAAGAGATCGAGTCGGAACCAAACTATAGGATCTAATTTGAGAGTGCCGTCATTAGTACACCGACACGAAAACGGGAAGATCAGAACAAGAGCAATCAAAGTGGTATATTTTATGTGAAAATACAGTGGGCCAGACCAGAGAGTACAAGAAGAAGACGTGAAGAGGGCTGAGGAAACAAGAGTAGGAGATTGGAAAGAAGTCTAAGAGATAATTGGCGAAGCTTCTGAAAAACTTCTACAGTAAAATCTATAAAAGGACACACTAAGTAAGTTGTACATATGAAATAACTACTTACCTTGCAGCCAAGTCTCTGTGCGCTAGGTCAAGCGACTCCATGTACTTCATCCCCGACGCTACCTGAGTAGCCAAGTATATTAAGCATCCATAACTGCAAGAAAAAGATAATTATGTGAGCAAGTCTTCATGACAGCATAAGAAAAACTGAATCGAGTTTGTCTTGCACCCACTTAAATAGATGTTTATTGTTTATATGATTCTTATCATTAAAAACCCAAACATTTGCTAATTGGCTTTTTTGCTGGATACAGATTCAGTTCTCTAACAACTACTATATGTAGCATCAGTTGGGATGATTAGCGGAGGGGGGAAGGGTGCAGCCTATACAGCACACAACTATCCAGGAGACGTCTAATGGATGTCTTCTGGAAATTCGTACCGAAATTCTGAACTTCCATAGAATGTCCAGTAGACATCCACGGGACGTCCCCTGGATATCCATATGTCCGTCCAGGAGACATCAATAGGATATTCAGGAAGGACGTGTTTTGGATATTCTCTGGATTTGTTTAGGATATTCTGGATATGTTTTGGACATTCTGTGGATGGATTATTTTTGAACATGTTTTGGACATGGGTTTACGTGATCGGGACATTATCGGGATGTTTTTAATTTATTGTGGATAAGGGTATATTCTAGACTAAAATTTACCTAATCTGGATATCATGCTGATATTATTCACATATACTTTGGATACGAAAAGAACATTCCTAGACTAGATTTACACATATCGAAGACATCGGGTACATATATGCTTATAACAAGTACTCCACTCTCTACCTCTCACTCACACCTATTCACTCACTCTCTTTCTCACACACATATCTACACATACGAAAAATGCTTTGTATTCAGCCGCGAATCCATGATAAGCAGAGTATGCGGAGTTCATTCTTCAATAGCACGGCTAAGCAAGTTAACGTCCACAATGCAAACTGGCGTTGTCTTTGAGACACAAAAGAAGCTTCGTGGTAAAGGCACTTTCACCTTACCGGGCGCTGGCGCGCATGCGTGACTTACTGAAAAAAACAATGGGTCTACGGACGACGCAACTCCTTTGGGAGATATTTTTAAGTTACGATTTATTACTGCAACACAGAATTTGAGTCCTAACATAATTAACTTGAGACTAGATACTGTGAATGAATCTCTAGAATATCAAAACATTTATGTCAAAGCACTATGTATTTATTAACGCGTGGACTTACCACATATCCCATAATATCCAGGACAGGAGATTCTGTGGGACGTCCATGGGATGTCCACAATACGTATTCATGGATCTGATCTGGACATCTTGGATATCCTATTGACGTCCCTTTGAGATTTGTACTGTGTGGCTGCTGCCTCCCCGCTTTTTGCCACTTTTACCCCACACTATGCCAAATCTTATTTACAAAGGGAAAATAAACTGTCCTTGCACCTTTTCCCCTTAGTTTTGGAAAGCAATCGCCGCCACTGCACAGCACATATGCAATTAAACTCAGTGATGGCTAGGCCTCTAGGATGGCGCAGTGTGAGCGTCGTCGCCTTGTAATCAAGGGGTCCCGGGTTCGATACCCGGTGGTGGTACAGTGGTTCGGATCCCACTTTAAACTGTAGGCCCAGTCCAGATTAGCCTTTCTGTGCATAAAGTGGGCTTAAAACAACAAAACAATCAATCAGTGACAGCTAGGCATAAAGGAAACAGGGTTCGATTCGCGAATGAGTTTTCGTACTATAACAGTTTCCTGGTGTGCACGGTTCTTGGGTTCACCCAGCCTCTAAAAACTGGGTACCCGGGAATGTCTAACTTTTTTTACACACACACACAAACATACACACATTCACCGTTTGGTGTCTGCTTGGACTCTAATATGTTTATTTGTTTACAAAAGACGAAACCTTATCGCATGTCTTTTGTAAACTTCGTCATGTTTCAGAAGGACAATTGGCTCTGAAAGTAGAGAATCGGAAAAGCAAAATGAATTTTTGAAACAAAAATAAAAAACACTCCTTATTGGAAAAACATGCAATCCTTGGGGCAAAGTTACAAACAGCCATTGTGCTTCGAGGTCTCGAGTGGAAATAAAAGCGTAATCGGATTCGCATAAAAGCAAATGGCGGCTTACAAACAGTTGAAACAATGCGCGGACAAAACCACAGCATTTAATCTCCATAGACGAGAAATAAGAAAAGTTTGGAAAACAAATTTTCATGAATAGAAACTCCCCTTCCCCCCTCACCTTTGAATATTGTAACGCGAAGCCAACCTATGTGTGGGCTTATTGGAATGAAGGAACGCCTTGTTTTTTTAATAGAAGACAAAACATTGCAAATTCCTCGAGTTTGGTGGAAGCTGCAATTACAAGGAACTATTTTGTCAGCAAATTCTACTTTTACCAAATGCTGTGACGTTCGATTCCTTTTGTTTCGCGCTACGTCACTGCTTTGTATTAACAATAATGCTTTGCAATTACTCTGTTCAACTGTGTATTCCTAAAAGCGTAGTACTTTATAAAAAGTGTTGCGTAAATATTGCTGGAATTGATCATGGCGATTGATGTTGCGAAGGCTGACTTCTGGAGCTGTTGAAGATAATTCTTCTTCAGTGACTTCATTTCAATGAACTGCCGGCCCCCGTGGCAGAGTGGTTAGCACATCGCGCTACGACGCCAGGTCCCGGGTTCGAATCCCGGCCGGGGCATGAATAATTGTGAGAGTCCCTTCACATCAATTTCATCATATCATCACTCATCCCCAAATTACTTCAAATCACTTCGCAAATTAGCCAAAAGTGGCACAAGAAGCGAAGTAAAATAAAGCGAAAAAATGAACTGCCAGTTTTCACGGGTTTACCAGACACCGATCACTCAAGGGTCAACTTCCCTTTCGCAAAATGGCATTTTTGCAGGTTAACGCAACATTGGCGCCCACAAATAGGATAATGCTCTGCCATATGTGTACACAGCCTCAGTTTTGATGTGAGGTGTGTATTGCTTTTAAAAAATGAGTTTTACTTTACTGTTGGTAAGAAATTGATTTCCGTAATATTCATAATAGACAAGATATTTCTTTTAATTCTCTTTCTCTTGTGCTTACGTTCTTTCTCTGATCCTCTTTATCTTTATCCCGGCTTTTTTCTCTTTCCCTCCCTTCTCTTTTTTTCTTTATGTACTCTATTTCTGTTTCCTTATTTTTCTCTTCTCTTTTGTCCTCTACTGTCTCTCTTTCCTAGTCTTCTTTCTCCTCTTTCCATGTTTATTTTGCTGAATTTTCTCTTAGTCATAATTTATTTCCTCGAGTTTGTTTTTGAAATCCGGTTATGCACAGACTTACAGTTTAAAGTGGGATCACTATGAGACTACACAGGGTATCGAAACCGGGACCCTTTGATTACAAGGCGACGGCATTATCACTGCGCCATCGCGGGTCATAGTGTGCTGACATACTTATAGTAATTTTAATCATCAAATCATTTCAATGATTTTATAGTGTTTTTATGCCATGTCCTATGTTGCGTTGTGTTATTAACGAACGTGGCAGAGTGTTCAGCACAGCGTGCTACGACGTCATGGAAATTATCAAAAGTTGCAGAAAAGCGAATTAAAATCAACCAAATCAATCAATCTGATAAGCTGATTACAGCATTGTGATTACAATTGAGCAACAAATTAAGAGTAATAGCGGCATACTCGATATCGAAAGCCAGAAACAGCTACGATGGGACGCCCAATAAAAAGTGGCTTGACGACCGCTCTTCCTCACAGAACTGTTGCTCCAGAGAAAGAAATTAAAACCCACACTAGCCATCCTTTCAGTTCCTAACTACCCGCAACCTCATAAAGAAACAAAAGAGTTACATTTCCTTGCGAAATGTCTTTGTTACACCCCTTGCAAATTTGCTATACATATTAAGATATTACCCTTGAGTTCGCGGTTGCACGGCATCCGCAGATCTTCTCCACGACCCTCTCCATCCACTTTACGCCGATCTCTTTCAATTTCCCCCTCACTTCGCTCGTTCCCTTTACAGCTTCCTTATGGAACAGCCACGGCACCGAGACTCCCCATAAACCGTTCCATCATAGCCTCCTTCCATATCAGTCTGGGTCAGATCGTAAAACGGGAGGAAGAGTATTTATCGCCAACCGCTCTGGAGAGGCCGACCCGAGATGTGGCCTGCCCTTATATGTATGTATCCGCTTCTCCCGCAAAACAAGCGGAGAAGAGGTTTCGTTCGGTTACAGCACGGCATATTAATTCCCACACAACGCTTTCCGAATTGGCGAATCTGTATTTGAAGATGAGCCTTGCGTCTCGCAGTGTGTTCATCTATATTCTTTTCTATCCTTATATTATTATCTTTGTTGTTTTATTTTACTTCGCCTTTCTCCTACTTTTTCCTAATCGCGAAGATGAACAATGAACAGAATGATGATAAGATCAAATTGATGAAAGAACACACACAAATAAACATCACAAAACACTAACCCCATAGAAAATTATACTGGCTATGAATCAAGTCCCCAGAGCCTCGTTAGTATGCAACAATGCAGTCCAGGGTGAACACTCACGGACACATCTGGCTTGTTACATTTCCATTGATTTCAAATACGATCAGTACAACCCAGAAATGGGAGTAAGATTCACATTTTGGTGTCTTCACAGAGAGTCACTCCTTACATCCAAGATTAGAAGAAACTATTGGAGGGACATTCACAATGTCATGCACAGGTCAGGAAAGGAAACCGGAACCTTTGATAGCGTAATTGTGAGTCGACCACTGAATGAGCTAGGATTTTTTTTTGTAGTTAACACTATTGTCTTATATAGAAGCTCAAGTGGATATTTACGAGTGTTCCTTCATAAATTTCATCATATCACCACCCATCCTCATCTTCGCGATTAGCCAAAAGTAACAGAAATGCGAAGTAAAATATACCAAATCAAGCAGTCAATTATAAAGAAGGTTGTAGAAATGTGTTCATGACGCGTTAAATCAGTTCCGATGTAGGTACGCCTATTCACAACAGTTCATGTGGCTTGATTCTACAAGATGATTTTCTCGCTAGCGAACACACAAGTTCCTCAATACCTTTTTAATTTTTGGAACAAAGCCTCTATGCAGAACCATCACACTCTTCAACGAAATGGACTCTACCTGTGATCTTGAGACGCAACTCGGTGTAGAGTGATCGCATGTGCCACAAACATGCACTCGGTGGGAGTGCTAAAAGGATTTAAGTGGAATTCAACTTATTAGGACGCTAATTTTATTGTGCGAGAAGTGCCAGATTGAGTGCGAAATAGTTTCTAATATCAACTGTAGATCATCTAATTTGGAACTTTCTCGCACCATTAAATTGGCGCTCAGGTGGGGCTGAACTCCACTGATATCTCGCTTTGGCCAAAATGTGAGTGTCATTTCTAGGACCTTAACACACACAAATAATGGATAACTTGCGATTTAATACTGCTAATTTCTCGTACAAAGTCATGTAGGATAGGACAAAGTTTGTACGTACAGGGTGTTCAAAAAGTTATGCAACCTTATGGGGAAACATTTCTTATTACATTTTGTACATTAAGTGCTGGAAGTGACTGCCGTTTTGTTCTTCACACAAGTAGACACGACGAACCATGTTGTTGAAAACCCTTTTCAATGATATTTGTGAGATATTACCAACACAGCTACGAATATTGTCTTTCAATTCCGGAATACTGTGCGGATCAGTAACGTAGACGGAGTCCTTAAGATAACCCCACAAGGAGAAGTCTGGAGGCGATAACAATATAATATCATGAATAATTACCAATCTCCAAAAGATTTTTAAAATTTCTTGTTTCGTTATAGGTGCTACATAACCAGCATAAGGTTGCGTCACTTTTTGAACACGCTGTACTAACGGCAAGGAAGAATGTTTGGTATGCAGGAATCATTACTTAAAAAAATATACTCCATTTCAATCATGAGAAAACAGACATATCCCTGGTGAATCACAGGACTTCACAGGATTTCTGGATCCGTCAATGAATTCAATCAGGAAATGCGGATAATCCCAGATATATGCTTTTGGACATCTCACGCCTTCACTGCAAGCGCAGTACAAATGCAAGCTGAAGCTCATGGGACCTTATTAAAACCGAATGGCATCTTTCCACACTTTTAAATCAATAAATGTATTTCCCTCGGATCGACAAACGTAGGCTTAGACATTATGAAACATGGCTGAATACCATCGGACATAAATTTTCATTCGCCGTGGCTTGAATTCTTACGACAGCCACCTGCCAATATAGCTTTCGCGTGCCGCAAATGGATGAACCTTGTACTGGCATTAAAAGCGCATTTCTCCCCTCTTTCTTTTGCCCACAAAAGACGAAACTTTCGGCATGAATTTGTTTCTGTTGGCGCGACGAGTCTGATCGGACGTGGATTAATGTCTTGCGAGAGTTTTCCCCCCCATTCACGGCAAACCGAGGGTCGTCGGAAGTAAAAAGAGCAAAGAAGAGTAGGTCTCCTATTGAGAACATACATTAGGGAAACCGGAGGGGGAAAAAAATATAGGAAATAAAATTGCTGTTTCCCGTACGTCAGATGTCAACATCCACTTGATGAGTGGGAGCGCGACCTCAGAAAGGGTAGGAAACCATTTTCTACCTTCTAAAAAATCAATGTTTCCCCCCCCCCCCTGATGTTTATATGTTCTTAATACAAGTCGTTTATCTCATGTCGGACTGGTCTTACGTTGTCAAGCAGAGTTCCATCTAGAGCTATGGATTATATGTACCACATGCAATGAAGCATTAACTAAGGGTGCATGAAGTTGATGAATGTTGAAATCGTTCCCTCTAAAAAAAATCTAGAGGGACTTTCAAAAATGTACGTAGATTGAGATAAGTTTCCATGAATGTCATATTCACAGATATTCTCAGATGTTCGGCCTGTTACGCCTTGCATATTTTCCGACTAATACGTGTACAGTAAAACCTCGTTAATCCGGACTAATGGTTGGGGGGAATAAGTTGACCGGTTTAACGAAAGTCCAGATTAACTGAAATAACCTAAAAGAACACTAGAAAGTGCATTAAAACTCCGTTTATAGCAACAAAACACGTTTATTATGGTGTATTTAAAGGGCATAGGCCTAAATACACTATACAGTACAGTACAAAGTCTGCGGGAAACAGAATTTCATCAGTGGTTGACTGCCTTCTCATTGGGAAGTTCTCTTGTTGACTTCTAGCTACATTTAAAACCTTGCATTCCGCTTATTTTTTGTTGCCTTTTGCCTGTCCGGTTTGAGCAAAGTCCGGCTTATCAGAGTCCGGATTAACGAAGTTTTACCGTATTTGCTTGTCTACTGTTGTTGTTTGTATTATTGAATTTATAGTTATGAAATTTGCATTGCATATTACATGCAATAGAATGGAGTTGTCTAAAATTCCAGGCCCTCTACACCGGAAGCTGAATCTATTTGCGGTTTCCAGAAGATTCGAGAAGTGTCCAGTATCTAGCATCGAAAAATGTATTGTGAAGATAGTATCAAGGACACGCTACATGCTATAATACGGATTGTGTTATGAAGAGACGTTTTAAAAATATCCTTGCATTGAGTTTGTGAATAGTAAATACTAATAGTGATTTAGAGTCATTCAACGTGTGTTACATTTGATAAGGTGTAAATAAACCTTGTGTTCAAGATAAGAAGTGCGTTTTCATTGATTACAGAATTAACTGACTCCAAAGCAGTCAATTATACAGTCAGCGGCAATATAAATAGGATACCTCTATCCTGAAATACTCTCATCCCTGCCTAACTCTGCGGCAATGGTAGAAGTTGCCATTGGAAATTTGCTATTAAAATCCTCTTATCGCCGTGGAGTTATGCAACACTCATAACGCCACGCAGGGAAGCGAGTCTTTCAGGATCTAGGTGTCCCATTTTTAATACCGGTGACGGTACGTACAAAAGATACGCATTATTCCCTGAATAACATGAAAAATTAGAAAGAAGGACATTGTAATCTACAACCCTAACATTTATTTACTCCACGAGAGATTACTCAGACGTATTTGAGTTTTGGTTTTGCAGTAGTTGGTTGTTCTTCCATCTCTTTCTCTCTCTCTCTCTCTCTCTCTCCCCCCCCCCCCCCTCAGCCTGAATTGTTTGATATTAACTAGACGTGACTGGGTTATATAACAAATCCTGTAGCTTTTCTTACAGTCTCATGAATTTGAGAATTTACATAACGTTGGAAGCGGTCCCGGCGCCCACCCAGCGTCGAATAACATGGGTACCTGGGGGAAACCTTGGGGGGTAAAGGCGGTCAGGGGAGTGATGCTGATCACATCACCTCCACTCACGACCGGATCAAGAAACTGTGGGGCGTTACCCCCACACCCCCTATACGCCTTCATGGCGTGGTGCTAAGCACAGGGGAGCACTTTACCTTTACCTTTTATATAACAATAATAATTCTGTTGGAAATTGACAAAAACAACCCTTCGGTCACATCGACTTTTCACGGATGTTACATTTTCCTTTTTTTTTTTTTTTTTTTTCAGAAAAACACATTTCAAAGGACAGAACTAAGGCCGGCTTTAGACGGAAGCATATCCTTTAACATTTTTGATAGCATAAATACTATGTAAATGCTTCCAAAAATCTCATAGCAGACACTGACGCATTTTAGGTAACATTTCAGTTAGCTTTTGCGATTACAATGTGTAATACGTAGCTATATACAGCACAAAAGACACCATCTATGGTGAGTGCAGGGTGTTTACAATTGAAACAACTAAAATATTATTCCATTTGTGGACAGTAAAAGTTGTAAAGTATGTATTTCTGCAGCGCAATTGTTATGTACCTAATACCGTTTTATATAAAACATTATTCTTCTCGGTTGAACAGTTATCGGCTTTCAAAAATGTGAAGTGATACATTGCTTACATATCACGCCGCCGCCATTACATCTGCACTCGTGACCAAGAGGTCGCTTCTGATTGGTTATGCTACGAAAAATGCCACGGAAATAAGATCGATCCTTTCCTTGAGAAATGCCATGAAATATGCCGTGGCATCTGAAAAGCCATAACATTTTTCACTTTACACGGTAGCTTCTTTGGCCATGGCACAAATATTAAGAAAAATACTAAGGAAAATGCTTTCGCCTAAAGTGGGCCGCGGTGGCTCAGTGTCGGCATCCATGGCGGAGTGGTTAGCACAGTGCGCTGCAATGCCAGAGGTCCCGGGTTCGAATCCCGGCTTGGACGTGGATGTTTGTGATTGTCTGTCCTGAAAAGTCGTGAAATTGAAAATTGAGTGATATGAAATGAGTGAATGAAGTGTGATGGGGGAAGCTTCCGCGTAGGGGCTTTTTTTAAAAAAATAAAAAAAAAGTCGGTAACGCGTCTGACTACCATGCTAAAGGTCCCGGGTTCGATCCCCGGCCGGTTCAAATCCGGGAACTTTTCTAACGGTGGAAGCGGCCCCGGCGCACACCCAGCGTCGAATAACATGGGTACCTGGGGGAAACCCTGGGGGGTAAAGGCGGTCAGGGGCGTGATGCTGATCACATCACCTCCACTCACGACCGGATCAAGAAAGTGTGGGGCGTTACCCCCACACCTCCTATACGCCTTCATGGCGTGGTGCTATGCACAGGGGAACACTTTACCTTTTTTTTTACCTAAAGTGGGCCTTAGACTTAAACCAAATAAATGAAAATGAAACCCTAATACAATATCTTCAATTAATCCCAGTTTTCTGTTTAATAATGATATAAATTTCCGCATGTGATTAAACGTGTGTCACGTATGTTATGAGTTACACTATAGCATCTATGAAGCTCGTTTAGTCGATTAGTACAAATATTGATATTAGTATCTGTTGCGTTTCTTATTTAAACACTGGACTGATTATATACACTATTTAATGTACACTGACACTGGACTACATTGGAATGGAGTCGACCACCGTGTAGCAATGTCTCTCGCTCTTCTCTCTTGCAGTGCGGGTATTTCCCGATAAGTACCACGCCCTGCACAGTCTCCGAAGCAGAGTCTGCACTGTCCTGCCACCTAGTGGCGACAAGTATAATGAATACTTAAGATACACAAATTTTCACACATTGATAACACAAATAATAATACATACACTAATCTATCCCAAACATAGTCCCCCCTCTTGATCGAGTCGATCAACAAAAGTACAACTAATGATCTACTGGAAGAGGCACTAGTTTGTTAACTGGACGTTTATAAGTTGAAGACGAAGTGCGAACAGTTGCAACACGCACTAGTCCATCCGCACCAGGATGCACTTGTTCAACTATAGCAAGTTTCCATGTAAGTGGAGGTAGGTGATCTTCCTTCACTAAAACCACTGTTCCTGGTTCCAAATTCTTCTTTTGGGTGTTCCACTTGGCCCTCTGCTGCAGGGAATGCAAGTAGTCCTTTGACCAACGGTCCCATAGTTGTTGGTACATCTGCTGCAATTTCTTCCATCTGGATAAACTGGATTCTTTGATGTTAGTTAGACTAGGCTCAGGAAAACTAGTTAGGGGTGCACCAATAAGGAAATGGCCACGGGTTATAAAACTGGGATCTGTAGGGTCATGTGACAATACTGTGAGGGGCCTGGAGTTAAGACAGGCTTCGATTTGAACTAAGAGTGTTTCAAGTTCTTCGAAAGTGAGAGAAGAGTTCCCTACGATTCTCCTCAGGTGATGCTTCATGGACTTCACTCCTGCTTCACAAAGTCCAGCCATATTTGGGCTATTGGGTGGTAGAAAATGCCATTTGAATCCTTCCTGAGCTGCATGGTCTTCTAAAGACTTGCTGAAGTCTGACGATTGGAATAAATTCTTCAAGTCTTGTAATTCACGATTGGCACCGACGAAATTTCTTCCGTTATCGCTGTACAAGTTCAAACATTTTCCTCTGCGTGCTGTAAATCTTCGCAAAGCAGCAATGAATGACTTGGTGCTGAGATCTCCGACCAATTCTAGGTGTATAGCCTTGGTGGCAAAGCATACAAATACTGCTACATATGCTTTCAGCCTTGATTTGCTTCTAGTGATTGACGGCTTGATGATAACTGGTCCAGCGTAATCAACTCCAGTGTTTAGAAATGGTCTAGTGGACTGTATTCTGGATGGTGGTAATTGTCCCATGAGTTGGTTGGAAATAGATGCCCTTAATTTGAAACAAATGAGGCACTTGTGGAGAATAGCTCTGACAACTTGTCTGGCTCTTGGTATCCAGTACTCCTGTCGTAATGAAGATATAAGGAGTTGCGGTCCTGCATGTAATAGCCTGTGGTGTTCTGAAAGAATGATCAATTCAGTTAAATGATGCTTCGGTGGCAATATGATTTGATGTTTGCTATCATATGGTAGCTGCGAGTGTCTAAGTCTTCCTCCAACTCTGAGTACTTGCTTGTCATCGAAGAAAGGATGCAAGTCTAAAAGTTGACTATCCTTTGACACCTGACTGTTAGAAGACAATTCTCTTATTTCCTTGCCATAAACTTCATGTTGCATGCTTCTAATGCAAGTATGCAATGCTGATCTTAAGTCACTTGCTGACAATGATCCTATGTGTTTCTCTTGTTTGTTCCTCGCATTGTGTAGAAATCTCAAACAATATGCAATCACTCTTTGAAGTTTCAATATCGACGAAAATCTGCTGATAAATTCTATTGTTGGTGCATTTGTGACTAGACTTACTGTAGTTGTTCTTTGTTCTTCAAGTTCGTCGAGTTCGAAGTCATCATCCCTTGACGATGTTGGATTCGAAGGCCATGCTGTTGCTGGAAGTGATAGCCAATCAGGGCCATGAAACCACATTTGAGAGGTGTGTAGTGAGTCTACATTTGTCCCTCTGCTGATTAAATCTGCGGGGTTCTGTGCTGACACTACATGTTTCCAGTACTGAGGCTTAGTACATTCTTGAATTTGTGAAACTCTATTCGCTACAAAGGTTTTCCATCGTCTTGCAGGTGATGCTAGCCACGCCAGTACGATTTTCGAATCAGTCCATAGATTGATTCTACTGACTTCCAATTGTAGTAGTTGTAACACCTTGTGTGTTAGTTTCGCCAGCAACAAAGCAGCGCACAATTCAAGACGAGGAAGAGTGATCCTTCTTATAGGTGCCACACGCGAACGTGAACAAAGTAAATGTACAGTGGTTTCACCATTTTCATTTGTTGATCTAAGATACAAACAACAGCCATATGCAACTTGTGATGCATCTGAAAATCCGTGGAGTTGAATGTCAACCACTTTTCCTTGAACTAGCACAAATCTGCTAACTTGTATCTGATTAATGTTTGGTAACTGTCGAAACAAACGTTTCCACTCCATGTTGAGTTTATCTGGTAACTTATCGTCCCATTCCATGTTATGGAACCATAATTGTTGTAGAAATATCTTGTAAGAAATTACTATTGGACTCACTAGTCCCAAAGGATCAAAGATTGATGCGACAATAGAAGCTACTTGTCGTTTAGTGATGTTGTCTTCATAATATGACACTATCTCCTTGTTATTTGCTTGCAATTTATCTGTTGCTGGTTCCCACATGAGGCCTAAAGCTGTAACGTTTGCTCCCTTGTCAAACTGAAATGGTAGTTGCAATTCTCTATGAGTAGCTGGTACTGCTTCAAGAAGTTCTGGATGATTAGAACACCATTTCTTCAAAGTGAATCCTGCTGAATTCAGTAAATCGATTAGTTCTCCTTGCAATTGTCTAGCTTCTTCAATACTGTTGGCTCCAGTGAGAAGGTCATCAACGTAAACATCTCGTTGTAAAACTTTGGATGCATTCGGAAACTTGGTTGCTTCCTCTTCAGCTAACTGCTGCAATGTTTTGGTCGCCAAAAACGGTGATGATGCCAAACCAAATGTGACTCTTGTGAGCTCGAACGTTTGTACTGGCATATCTGTAGATTTTCTCCAAAGTATGCGTTGAAACTTAGTGTCATCTGGATGAATCAGAATTTGTCTGAACATCTTCTCGGCGTCTGCCGTAAATACAACCTTGTGTGTTCTGAAGCGAAGAGCTATAGACTGAAGATCGTCATGTGTGGTTGGACCGACCATCAGTATATCGTTTAATGAGACTCCATTTGTTGTTTTTGCTGATGCATCAAAAACAATTCTGGTTTTCGTGCTGCTGCTGCTAGGTTTAAATACTGGATGATGTGGTAAATAGTATGACAAGTCATCAGCTTCATTTAGATCTGGTTGTACTGGCTTCATGTGTCCCAACATTTCATACTCCTCGAGTATTCTGCTATACTCCTCTTTCAACTCTGGTTGAAGTTGAAACCTCTTCTCTAACTGATGTAATCTGAATAATGCCTGGTTGTATGAATGTCCTAGCTCTGTATGATCTGATCGAAATGGGAGACGAACAATGAAACGCCCTGTTTCATCTCTGGTGGTGTGTTGATTGAAGTGGTTTTCACAAGCTACTTCTTCAGCTGTTTTTGGTTTCGAGTACATTTCCTCCAACTCGAAAAAACGCCGTAATTGAGAATCCAAATTGTCTTCCATGCGTACAAAACATGCTACTGTGGGTGTACTAGGTTCTACAGGCTGTTCCATCCGACCAGCTAAAATCCAACCTAATTCAGTGTTTTGAAGAACTGGATAGTTTTCATCTCTCGTTTGTCTTTCAGGAAGAAGTAAGTGCAAGTAAAGTTCCGATCCAATTAGTAGATCTATCCCTTCTGGTTTGTAGAAATCTGGATCTGCTAACTCAATGTCGGTTGGTAGCTTCCAATGTTCGTGATGAATAACTTGAGAAGGTACGTTCCCTGTGATGCGTGGGAGTATCAGACAAGTAAGTGAAGTCTGGAAGTCTGACACTCTTGAGCGCAGCTGAATGTCGACACTGTGCTTGGCTTCCGATGAAACATTATTGATTCCTCTGATTGGAATATGATTTTTCTGCTTTCGTAACTGTAGTCTCTGAACAAGATCTTCCTTGATGAAATTTGACTGAGACCCACTGTCCAGGAGAGCTCTACATGTATGTGGCTGTCCCCTAGAATCGATGACTTCTACTAAAGCTGTTGATAGCAGAACGTGTGATCTTGGTTTACTCTTAAATGTGCAGTATGAAGATTGTACTGAAGTTGTCCTTGCAGCTTCATTCCTCGTGTCTGGTGAGTCATTCCTTGGCTGGTCTTGCCTTAGAGGACCTCCTCGTTTACCGCCTTCGTCTGGATGCAACAATGAATTGTGTTTCAATCCACAGCGTCTACAATTACCTGAAGTACAGTTCCTAAAATTATGATTCGATCTGAGACAATTATAACAAAGTTTGTTGTTGCGCACACACTCTTGTTTCTGCTTCAGACTTGCGCCTGCAAAAGACTTGCATGAATATAAGGAATGTGCTAATTTACAGAAATAGCATTGTGTATTTGTAGTTGTCAGGTAAGAATTTGACTGACGGATGTGTTTCTGTTTAGGGCTAACCTTGTGTTCATTGACATTTTTGTTTACGTGAACAGACTTCATTGATTCCAAAGCTTGACATTTTTGTTCTAGAAAGGTGAACAGTTCCTTTAGTGTAGGGAACGACTGATCGGTATGGCTTAATTCCCATTCCCTTCTTGTGTGAGAATCTAGTTGAGCCAAAAAATGATGTATCAAAATAACATCTTCTAACGGTGTTTGTAATTCAAGGGCTCGAAGAGCATTTAAGTTACTGGTGACATCATTGATGAACTGACGTAATTCTGTGGCATTTTCCTTGTTAATTGCATTCACATGCAAGATGTTATTGACATGACTTGCTGCTATCAGTCGTTTATTCTCATACCTATCTTTCAACAATTGCCATGCAATATCGTAATTTGAATCGGTCATGGGCAAAGTATCGATAAGTGTTCTTGCTTCAGATTCCAATGATGAACGCAAGTAGTGGAATTTCTGTATTTTAGGAATATTGTCATTTGTATGAACCATAGCCCGAAATGCATCTGAATATGCTAACCAATCCTGATAATTACCGTGAAACGTGGGTAAAGATACCGTGGGTAATTTGATGTGCTTGGTGCCTAATGATGAAGCATTGTTTACAACATTCGATCCATCTGTAGGTGCAGCTTGTGCTTGTTTATGTTTCTCTATAATGGATTCCATTTTACCCCGTACCTTGTAGTAAACTTCTTCAAAATCCCCCCTATGAGGTTCATGATTCTCGTTTATATCTTCTACTTCTAAACGTGTTTGAACTTCATCATATTTTTCCCACAAAGGTGTTAAATTCTGTAAACGGACCCTTACTTCTTGAACTTCCCCCGTATCTTCAAAGGCATTGACAAATGCTTGTGTTCGTGTTAACTGGCCCCTAAATCCAGCTCTCTTGCGTATCAACACTCTTTTCTCTTCTTCATCCATCGCGAAGGAAAGAGGGCAAGATATGTAGGAAATTGTACGTGAGGAAAGAGTAAACAAAATATGGTGCGAGCCTAGCTAACTACTGACCTTGATCTGAAGCTTCCCTGGGTGTTGGCGATGACGTCACTTCAGCCGACAGCAGGATACTGTAGTGGATGCTTGAAACTGTCCAAATTTATGATACTCAGTCCCGTGATGAGTTATCGTAGCAGATAACTGATTGTCCACTGAATACAACCTTGTATAATTCGGTCTTGTAACAAAACATTCGACGTACGCACGATAACGATACGGAATGTCTGTTCAAACCACACGCGTAACGGTTGTGATTGAAAATTAGACGTAATACTTAATAAGTACAGTGACACACAAAGTACTACGATTGAGCACATAACATGCAACCGTACATTGACGTAAGTACGAATGTCAGTACACTTCTGTAACTGGAACACTGCATACAAAGTCACTTCGACACCGCGCGAAAACACTCGTTCTTCCCATGGCGGGCGAGTTGAGACGTTGTTCTGCTGCGTAACACGCCATATCTCACAGAGATTGTTCACTTGGTAAACTAATCCTGCCCGGAGATGACCATAAAATGTTGCGTTTCTTATTTAAACACTGGACTGATTATATACACTATTTAATGTACACTGACACTGGACTACATTGGAATGGAGTCGACCACCGTGTAGCAATGTCTCTCGCTCTTCTCTCTTGCAGTGCGGGTATTTCCCGATAAGTACCACGCCCTGCACAGTCTCCGAAGCAGAGTCTGCACTGTCCTGCCACCTAGTGGCGACAAGTATAATGAATACTTAAGATACACAAATTTTCACACATTGATAACACAAATAATAATACATACACTAATCTATCCCAAACAGTATCAAAATAAAACCTATCGTTCGTAGAAGATACTGCAATTAGAGCCTTAATTGGTATAAACCTATATGTGTTATATCCACGTTATTCTTCTGCAAAGGATAAAATGTGACAAGGCTTATTCATACACACTGATAACATACATTTGAGAGTAATTTTCACGGTGACTTTGTTCCGTATTCCGCACGGAAAACAGGGAAAAGAACAATGCGTTTCGCTGCTTCACTGTACAGAGTTTCGTTACCCAAATATCCTTCGACCAGGAATGTTAATACCGTTCTCCAAGCGGTGGAAAAGAGAAGCTTACCTGAGGGAACTCGTGTATCCATTGCTTCCGCTTTGTCGACTCTGCTGCAAAAATTGAGGCAGATCTTTCTGGTCCAAGTATTCGATAATGGCACAAAGGGGGTCATCCTGGCTGCACACTGCTATCACCCTCGCCAGGTTTAGATCCGATAGGCTCGCCAACCAGCTGGTTTCCCGGATAAATTCCTGCCTGTAAAAGAAGAGAAGATACTCGTTGAGGACTTCAAAGCTGCTGCATCTGTATTAAAGTCTAGTTCTGCAAAATCATGTAGGGGATGTGTGAGCACAGCACCACATATTCTCGATTTCGGCTACAGCGGAGGTGATATCTGAAGTTCGGAGTTATCATTCATCCAGTGTGAAATGAGTCTCCACCAGAAATCAAACCCGAAACCCCTTGATACAAGGTAACAAGAGTTAGAGACTATTGGACAGTCCCTTTACCTGATCCAGCACACATACTTTCTATTGAAAGTTGCTAGAGTTCGTTACGTTTCCGGTTAATTGAATAATACGACATTCAAAATGTTAGGTTTGCCGGCCCCTGTGGCGGAGTGGTTAGAACATCGCACTACAACGCCAGGGGCCCCAGGTTCGAATCCTGGCCTTGGCATGGATGTTTGTGAACGTCCATTCATCAATTTAATCATATCATCACTCATCCCCATCATCGCAAATTAGCCAAAAGTGGCACAAAAGGCAAAGTAAAATAAAGCAAATCCAATCAAAATGTTAGGTTTGAAACAGAATTTATTTCTTGTGTTAACACATCAATTTCCGTAAATATAATGCAATTATGTAATATTTCCAAAGTGGTTACTAACTAACCTGTACTTATTTTGGTTCGTAGGAGTTTGTTGTTCTTGAGATATTATGAAGTGCATGTTATCTGATTCAAAGATGTATGGTTTGGCTTTTCTAAAATTTTGACAAGGGTAATTGAAGAAAAATTGTTAGATATAAATACTAATACGATACAAAGCGCAATAGACCACACACACACACACACAGAGACAAAACATCACAAATAAACATCTTCTAAAAACCATAATTCAACAAGCTGGCGCTATTTCAAGAAGGAACCAAACAGAGTTATTAAACTTTTCAACCATCTACGGAAGGAGAAACGAGAATGAGAAGATTCAAAAACAAATTTCAAAAACTATTATTAAATCAGAAATATTATAGCGTAAGTCATTACTTACATATAAATTATAGAAATATTGTAATGAATTATATTTTTTATGTTGTAAGGAAAAATATGAACTGTACCGAATCCTCCGAAAACCAATGTATATGGTTTATATGGAGTAATAATTGAATTTCTTCAGCGTTTCATTTAAAAGTGCAAAGTTTATTGAACTAATAGTAGTGGAAGCTGGGTTTAGTGTTGATTGACAGAAAATATATGCTACAGAGTGGATACTTATGACCAGGAAGCGAATTGATATGTACGAAGTAAATACATATATTCACAAGATGCTAAAATCAATGCTATTTTGTACTATCTTTGCGAACTGTAGTTTGTAATCGCGAAAGATGCTATTGTTATTTTTCATATATTTACATATATTAGCTTTTATCATATATTTTACATATTTAGTTATTTTTACATATAATTTCCATATTTTCAAACACTTTTTCCAACATATACTCCATATTCAAGCTATTACTTCATTTTTCGTTCTTGCGTTAAATACCAAAGCTTTTCCGTTCATCTGTATTCTGTCCGTTTTGTACTCTCGGTTTATTTTAAATCTTGGCAATAGGCAATGCATCTGTTATTCTACATTCCTGTTAACAATAGAAAATGCAAGCTTAAGCTTTTTTAGAGAGAACATAAGTCTTAGCTTCTGTTACTAACTTCTTTTCAAACGCGAGACTTTTTAAAAGTTATTTCTCGTTGGTAATTCAACAAAAGTGAGTTTTCCAAAGGAATAGGATCTTACCTCGTGGACTCGGAACACCCTCTCCACAGAGACTTCACAACGACCAGCTTCTTGTGGAAGGACGTGACCCCTCCGTAGTCTGGTATTCCCTCCGCCTCACACAAATGTACCTGTAAAGAGAAGAAATACTTTGTAAGTTTACAAAGTTCACACTTTGTTCTCGAATCTATTACGTATTTTTTGGGAGATGAAGGGGAATTTCTGTTTATGAATACCTTGTTCCAAAAATTATGCCCCCGGGTGAAAAATACAAGGAATTTCGTAAAATTTTATACATATTAGCAATAACTAAAAAAAAAAAAAAAAAATTTCTCATGATACACAGGTGGTCCCGAGATTGAAAAATGGAATGTTTATATTATCCATAAAATACTGTAATTCCATATATTCATCAGTATGCATAGTGAATCAGCTGATTCTAAAACCTCCATAGAATGGACCTGACTATGAATTTGTTGGACCACACCCCCTAATGTACCTTCACAGTGTGCTGCAATATCCAGGGGCAGCTTTACTTTTTAGATAGCTTGTATATACAGCTATTATTTCGTTATTCTTTGCATTGAAATTAAAACTGTGGGTGCAGCAAGGGATTCATAGGCATCCATACACAGAGGTGTTCACCATCCGGAGGGCGACCCTCATGAGAGCAGACCTCACCCTAGCCCTCCGGAAGACTTGTGAGGGTGAGGGCGAACCATGAGGGTGAGATATATACGAAAAAAAATTCTCATCGAAGGACATTCAAGCACATTTAGCAAGCGACAATTCCATCTCTTCATCAGTTACTCTTGATTGATTTATGTTACTTTACTTTTCTGATTGATTGATTGAGTTGGTGTTTTAAGTCCACTTTATGCACAGTAATGCTAATCGGGACTGGACCTACAATTTAAAGTGGGATACAAACCACTATGTGCCTCCACCGGGTATCGAACACGGACCCCTTGATTACAAGGCGACGACGCTACCACTGCGCCATCGGGGAGGTCTTCACTTTTCTGCTATGTGTGGATAATTGCGAAGGATGAACGGCAATAAGATAAAATGGGTGAAGTTAATGAAATATGTATGGACAATAAAGCATGATTGAATTAATTAAAATTGTTGGGTGCGTCGACATATTAGACCATTTTGCACCCTTCAATCTATACGGGGAAATATCCCTTTATTTACTTATCTAAAATTCTTACTGAAAATGTTAAAAGAAGGGGTTTAAAAAGCCTCGAGAAAAGTTAAAAGTGCAAAGTTGAAAAGGGACTGTGAGTTCAGCTGCCAGAGCCTTTGTGTCTGCAAAATGGAATCCCGCGTGTTACTACGTGGAAGGAAGATGCACTTGGATCAGCCAGTCTGCTGTTACAAGCCACAGGCTTCATGAAGATGGACGGATTGAGTACGAGATTTTATATTTAGTTTTCACGGAATACTCAGGGTCTGCCCGAGAGGTCCGAAAAGCAGTCTTGAAGGATGGTCTTGGAGGAAGTGTCGCCACCTAGTGCAGTTCGAAAGCGCCAAGTACACGAGAAATCGAGCCCATAGTGTGAAGCACGCGAGATTGTAGTCTTCCTTACTAGACTTCTGCACTCGTTGTTCTTTTGTTTGAAAGCGTGTAAGTCAAACGTAAACCAGATGTTGGTTGAAGTTCTTCTAATGTGTGGAAATGTAAGTATGATACGAACCCACTTATTGTATCATTTTAAGTGTTTAATATGTTAAATGTCTATGATAACATAATTTGTTTTGTTCAATTTGGTAGTCTGTTATGGTTATGGACTAACCTTAAAACATTTGATTGTGTGTTGTGAGGTGAGATATATATTATGAATGTTGCTGGATGATGGAAGTGATTTTGGAAAATGTGAATGTGTTAATTTGTGTAGTCAAGAACAATTATGAGCTTAATACGATTTTGTTTGTAATAAGGAGTTTAATTGCGAATGCAAGTGTAATATATTAACATTAACTGACATCTAAACATATTTTTTGTGAGTGAGAATTAGTAAGGTTTACGTAAACATACCCTTATGTGTTTTCCCACAACCTGAGGGCTTCATAGTAGGCTGATAAGTCTCATGCTCGCCGTAGAGGAATAAAAGTAAGTAGATCCATTGAGAATAAACCGGGGAACGTAACAAGTACAAGAACTTTTTAGAATGCTATGTAACTTCTATGGTGAAAAGCAAGTGTTTCAAATGCGGAAAAAGCAATGTGTTCTTATAGTTTTATCTACCGATCGTATTGGCGTTCCAGTCGAAGTGGATGTCCAGTCCAAGACTTCGAAACTGAACATCGAGACCGTTCTTGAAGGGTGTTCGCTTCAAGTACGGTGTTGCACCTTTTGTACACGCCTTCAGACACATCGCTGAGGTGTTCGCCATCCGAAGAGTGAGACCTTCATGATGGCAGACCTAACTTTTACCCCCCAGAAGACTTGTGAGGGCGAGGGCTTGCGCGAGTCGTGAGGTCGTGCTAGGTGGTGGTCGATGTCGGGTCGTGAGAGTGAGAAAGGTCGATTCAAAATTAACACCTCTGTCCCTCTCTATCGCCACCTATAGAATAGAGCTACAGGATCCAAGTTTGAGTTGTTCGTGGTCAAGCGAATATAGAAACATATATTGCTGGAGGTTTCTGTATAAACGCTGGTGTTGCGGGTGCGGTTTCGTGGTGCCGTCAAAGGGAACGTGATAGTAGTCTGTTGCTGGCAGCTCTTCGCCTGGGCAGCCACTGTCAATATTGACCAAGGAGCCCGGGCTGGGGATTATTGGGCCCCAGGGCGCTCCCCTCCGCCCCCACCAGTGCCTTAATGTTTACCGGTTAAAGGTTTAAGAGATTGAGACCCGAAATTGTTTCTTCAATTTCTTGTCGCGCCCGCAAGAAGCTTACCGTCTAGAAAACCGACAAGAAGAGATGAAGAAAGAAAATAAAACAGAGAAAACCAGGGAAGAAAGAGAACAAAATTGTAGCCTGGGGAAACGGAGCAGAGGAGGGAGAAATTTCCCTGTTTCGATTAGACGGGACCAGAATCGTAGCTCGGTGGCTTGAAGCGTGTGTTATTAAGAGTTTGTGGAAGCGGCCTTCCCTTTTACAAACATTGGCTTCCATGTATATCTCGGACATTTACTTTCGGGGGATGCAATATGTTGGAAAATTTTTCCTATATCAATATTATGGTACGTTACTTTTCAAAACAGGCACTTCTCTCAAAAAGTAACTCTAACAATTTCTCAGAAAAGTAAGTCAGTTGCAGTTTTCGCTACTTTAAAAATAATAATACGAGGTATGACAATATAATTCCCGGAATGAATTATTGTATTAGATTGATTGATTTGCTTTATTTTACTTCGCTTTTTGTGCCACTTTTGGCTAATTTACGAAGATGGGGATGAGTGATGATGTGATGAAATTGATGAATGGACACTCAGAAACATCCATGCCCAGGCAGATATTCGAACCCGGGACCCCTAGCGTCGTAGCGAGATGTGCTAACAACTCCGTCACGGGGGCAGGTTCTTGTATTAGAGTGCTACAAAGAGAGGATTTCGCTCGAAGCCAAATAGTTCTCACGAACGACGCTAGATAGCGTACGGAATTGAGAGCTTCCTCGCTCGAGCGAATAACGCTCGAACAGGCAAAACAGGCGGTATACACTCGAAGCCCAGTAGTTCACGTATAGCCGTAATTTGTCTGTGGTAGTGGGCCCTTAAATATCGATCGTTAAGTGAAAGACTCAGTGAAATTTCAATTTAAGTGAACATAGTCATCATCTCCATGATCAAATGTAGTTTAGTCCGTCTTAGCAATACACAGTGATATATGAAAATGACCACCGATACCGATGCTTGAAAATTTTAAGAATTTTAAAGTTGTTAAAAATATTGACTAATATTAATGGATGAGAATTCCACTTCAATTACAAGCATCAGGTGACCAGTTTTGCTGTGAATATTCGAAGATAACCCTGTTATGTAACTGCAAAATACAATTTTTTCAGAGAATATCCATGAGAACCTAGAATTTTGCATAACTTCCAAGGCAATTAGACTTCGGGAAAAGTGTCGCGCGGTACTTTTCGGTCCCGCGAACTATCAAAACCTCATACAATATTGGCCCGTATTCGAAAAGATAATCCAATCTACACTTACTGATACATCGGTATAGCTGTAGCACACATGATCAAGTGGAAGAAAATAGAGATGTCCAAATCCGGATAAAATATTATAGGATTTCGGATAATTTATCTATCTGGATTTCCAATATCCGGATATGCTAATTGTCCTGATATCCAAACTATTCGGATTATCCAGATATCTTAATTATCCGGATATTAGAATTATCCGTTGTCCGAAACGGCTATCGGATAGCTTGATTTTGTGATCATCCCTAGAAGAAAAGGCTCTAGCCTTAACTTCGCAATGGAAAACGCGTGGCTCTACACAACCTGAAAGGACCTAGGCCTATCTCCCGACTGCCAGTCTTCCTCCCACATTCCTACCTAGAGGCGTGGAGATCTTCAACCGCTAATGGAGTGACGTGGGGTCAGCACGTCGAACCCTCAGCGGTTATAGGAGATATCCGTGACCGGGTTACGCTACTCACTTGTAGCTCCCCAATTGCCTCACGATGGTGGGTTGCCGCCTGTGGTGTATACGTGAGTCGAATATCTGGACTATGTCACGTGGTCCTAGGCTATGAATAGAAATACATGTACGAACTCCTAAGAAATCAGGTTGCCGACACATAAGAAATCAGGTTGCCAACTCATAAGAAATCAGGTTGCCAACTCATAAGAAATCAGGTTGCCAACTCATAAGAAATCAGGTTGCCAACTCATAGGAAACCAGGTTGCCAACTCATAGGAAATCAGGTTGCCAACTCATAGGAAATCAGGTTGCCAACTCACAGGAAATCAGGTTGCCAACTCATAGGAAATCAGGTTGCCAACTCATAGGAAATCAGGTTGCCAACTCATAGGAAATCAGGTTGCCAACTCATAAGAAATCAGGTTGCCAACTCCAGAATCAGCATCATCATCTCACTCATATGAATAATATTATTTACAATTTGTGATAGATTTTTCTCCTGTATTTTATTCTTCAGGCTTCAGGCTTCGCAGATAGCCTAACTAGCCTAGAATATACGCTCCTGGTTGCCACCGGTCCTACACGCAGGTCGAGAACCCAGGCGGACTCGAACCCATGCCGTCCCGCAGTCGGAATCCAAAACACAGCGCCTTTTACCGCACGGCCACGGAGGAGGACCCAATGGAAGAAGACGTAATACATAATCGGTTCCTTCGCCACTGTTCCGTGGAGAACACGTTAAAGAACTATCCACTTGCAGTGCGATAGTAACATCCTTCTCCAAGTGACTGTACATCTGCAAGCCACTCCCCGATGGCGCAGTGGTAGCGTCCTTGCCTTGTAATCAAGGGGTCCCGGGTTCGATACCCGGTGGAGGCACATAGTGGTTCGGATCCCACTTTAAACTGTAGGTCCAGTCCCGATTAGCATTACTGTGCACAAAGTGGACTTAAAACACCAAATCAACCAACCAACCAACCAATCTGCAAGCCACTCCTGGCATTCACCATATTCGCCAGGTCCTCTGCAGAAAACATTTTGACAGCGCCGTTACGATGGAAACAGTTGCCCAAAGAAGCTCTTAGGATTAAATTGTATACCGTGTCTATTCTGTCTTAGGAGCCAGAATTAAGGCGAAGTGGTTATTTCTTCGGCTTCATCCTCTCCCGCAGCCATAAACCGTACTTGATGAAAGCGCTATCTTTTAACAACGGACACACTTCTTTTGTTCCCTTCCACGGCATCTTTCGAAACAAGCTCCGTAACAGCAGGGTGGTCGTAGATATTAAAACCCGTAAACATAGTTAAGGGAGCGAGATCGGGGGCTGCCTTGGAGGAGACACGTGGATTTCTACCCCCGCGGGGGTCGAGGGGGTGGGGGGAGGCGAAGGGGGGGAAAAGGTGGATGAAATTACGCACCTTAATACGTGTCGGCACCTGCGGGTAGCCATAATTACTGTCGCTAATACAAGTTCGACAAAGTGACGTTTATAACAAATGCCGTCTCGCGCCAACTTAACTTTGGAGTTATGGGAGGTTGTTGGGCTCCGGTGCTTCTTCCCCTTTGAACGTTACACTGTCACCCCCCTTGATCTTGTTATTCCCTCTTTTTCTCTCTCTTTCAAATAAGGTAATATGAATGCAGGCTGTGATCCGAGCTGGTCTTGTTTCACAGACCTACTAATCAGAGAAACTCGGAAACAAGTTGGACCTATGTTTACGGCGCAAACTCCTATACTCTGTCCCATCTATCTCTGCAGCAAGGCCACGCATAACTGCAGAGAAGGGCTGAATTGAGTTGGCAGAGCGAAGCAGGCTGGTAACAACAGTCGCTTTCCCCTCTCCACGTAATCCCGTTCCTCTCACGTGTTCATTGGTGGAGAAGTCTCGCGTCACTCCTTGCGCAGAGACTTGATTTCGTTTGTCTTCTCCAGAGATAGCTGGGACAGAGTGTAACATGACTTCACGACGGCGTGGAAACGTCGTCGGCTTGTAATGAAGGGATCGCAGGTTCGATCCCTGCTGAGGCACATATTCGAAACGGTTCGGATTCCATTTAAACTGTAGGTACAATCCAGATTAGCTTATTTAAGTGGTCTTGCCATAAGCTTTACCAAAAACTCCTAAATGCATCTTTGTTTATAATTACAGTTTTAGAAGCACAACAGCCGTTTTGTCGCTTCGGCGCTCGAGAAAGTTCGAACGTTTATAGATTCGAATTTACATGAGACTTTGTCTATTTAATCCATTTTCATTCTCATCGTCTTCACGATTAGCCTATAGAGGCGGAAAAGCGGCGTAATATAAGAAAAATGCAGACCTAAATATTTGCATTTCGTTTAAGATTACACACTCCCTTCCTCAGACATATTTCACACTGGAAAAAACAAAATTACGAAAAGAGAGTTCATGATGAAATATGTAACGAAAATACGATTTTTGTGTTTGTAATAATAATAATAACAACCCGTGGCGTTTCAGCCAGTTAAGGTTAGTGCCTACAGAGTACTTATAAGAGCACACATATTCTCGAAGAGTTTAAAGCGGGATCCGAAGTACTTTGTGTTTCCACTGGATGTCGAACCTGGAACCACTTGATTACAAGGCGGCGACGTTACCATTATGCCATTGGAGAGACTCTAAAATTTGTCTCGATAAAGATTTGTTTGCGATTTTCCCTTCAGTTAGCTAGTTCCAAAGAAAGTAATGAGGACAGATATAACTGTATGCCATGTCGTACTAAAAACATTTGCACCTCCTTCTAAAGCTGTGTCTTTAAGTTAACCCAGGTAGCTTCGTAAAGTTTTCAATCGCGCCTCGTACACCGGCGATATCCTTAAAGCCTTTCGGGGCCACGGCCTTTTGTCCGCCTCTGTCTCTTCCAGCCGCCCTAAACTTCACTAATTTTTCGGTTCCTGGGTCTTCCGAAGTACTTAAAAGTCACTTCATTAGCTAGTCAGCGGAATTTGCACGATACGATCTACAGGTTCGGTTTTTCTTCCCGCTGGCCCTTTTTTTCCTCGTCTATGCCTTTATGGCTGGTTCTCTCCTGTGCTTCCCCATCGAATTAATCGAAATCTCGACTCTCCTTCGCCCGGAGACCGCAAGCGCTGGAGTATTAGGAACAAAGAGGGGAGACGAATACCCAGAAATTCCTCTTGCACGGAAAACACGGCTATGATTTTTACGCAGAATTCGCAACAATTCTAATTGGACTTGGGTCATTGTTTCCAACCTATTTTTTTCTTCTCAGAACTTTAAATCAAATGCTAATTAAACAGAATGTCCTAATTATCCCGGCCATTGTTTGAGGATTACTTTTACGAAGGTTTCGCTGTGCGCTGGAGCACCGTTCTGCTGAAGTACTTGAACGCAGTGCTGTGTGCTTTTGCGAAAAATAGGGCAAAAACCCTTTTGCTCTGATTTCAATTTACGGAACCTATCTGTATCCGTTTCATGCATTGAATTTATGTGTAAAGTTATAATGAAAGTTCCCGGAATGTATGTTTCGCTCGAAACTAATTGACGGAATCACTGATATCATGTACGGTGTGTCATTTCTGTTGGGATATTTCAAAAGAGAATTATTCCTGAAAGAGTAGGAGAAAATTGAATCATGCCCTCAAGACAATTATATACGAAAAGCTTATGAATATTTTGCAGTTTGGGAGGCGTGCGGGACGAATAGTGCGTAGAAAACTCAGGAAATTTACTGTGGACATCAATGTTTTAACTAACTCTCTAGTCTTCTTAAACCCGAAGGTTCATGGCTGCAGCAACACAGGCCTTCCATCTGTCCCTATCCTCAGCAAGATCTATACAGGGTTAGTCAAAAGTATCGGGACAGGCCAGTAATAACGAGACCCGTGGACGGAGGAAAATCACATGTTTGCAAGTGGGTATTGGTGCGTAAACTGCATTGAATGGGTGTGTGGATATCATGGCAGCCATCTTGGATTCTGCCATATTGGATATCATACAATATTTTCAAATGGAAAGGGGTACGTATGACACATCAATTTAGGTTAGAATCGTCCCACAAAAGACAATCAGAACTCATTTTGGACCTATCGCCATTCGTGGAAGAGATAGGGTGTGCTACGTTAGACTGTAAAAAATTAGATTTGTCTGAAAGAAATGTTTACTGTATTCTTGTGGGTACCTGTACACTGCAAATTACAGATAGCATGAACAAGAAAATATGACATTGACTTACAGAATGTCTCAAAGCAAGTGCTCACAGTGCTTCCCGTCGAGTGTCTGACAATATGCCAACCGATCATAAAACTGCAAAGTGCACTTTGTAGCATATCCCGAGAAAGTCCTCTTGTTTCGTCATTCAGGGAGTGTAGTTTGGTGCTATACATTTTGTCCTTCATGTGCCCCATAGAAAGTAAACAATTCTTTCAGACAAATCTAATTTTTTACAGTCTAACGTAGCACACCCTATCTCTTCCACGAATGGCGATAGGTCCAAAATGAGTTCTGATTGTCTTTTGTGGGACGATTCTAACCTAAATTGATGTGTCATACGTACCCCTTTCCATTTGAAAATATTGTATGATATCCAATATGGCGGAATCCAAGATGGCTGCCATGATATCCACACACCCATTCAATGCAGTTTCCGCACCAATACCCACTTGCAAACATGTGATTTTCCTCCGTCGACGGGTCTCGTTATTACTGGCCTGTCCCGATACTTTTGACTAACCCTGTATACTCTTTTCCATCCCTACCGATTTCCTTTAGGTCCATCTCAACGATATCCTTCCATCTTCGTCTTGGCTTTCCTACAGGTCAATTACCATCAGGTTTCCCAACAAGAATCCTGAAAACTCCTCTTTCCTCTCCCATTCGTGCCACATGGACTGCCCACCTAAGTCTTCTTGATTTAATCATTCTAATAATATCTGGACATGAATACAAATTAAGTTATGTAACCTTCTCCACTCACCTGTCTCCTCATCACTTTTAGGCCCAAATATTTTCCTAAGGATTTTATTTTCAAATACTCTCAATTTATGTTCCTCTTTCAATGTAAGGGACCAAGTTTCACACCCATATAATACTACAGGCAAAATTACTGTTTTGTATACTTTAACTTTTAGTTTCTCAGATATTAAACGAGAAGACAAACGTTTATGAAGAGAGAAGTAACATGCATTTCCTGAATTAAGCCTACTTTTCATTTCCTCTTTAATATCATTTTCATTTGTTAGTATTACTCCTAAGGACTTGAATTTGGAAACTGGTTAAAACGAGTTGTTATCAATAATTAGATTTTGATAATTACCTAACACTTGGTTTCGGCCTGTAAGCATAGATTTAGTTTTCTCTTTGCTAACTTCCAAACCTATCTCTTTAGCGGTTTTGAAAAATGTTTTAGCATTATTCTTAATTATATTTATATCATCAGCTAATAAGTAAGTCTACATCATCTGCATATGCTAACAACTGAGAAACACCGTTTAATTTGAGTCCTTCGTTAGTTTCTTTTACCTTCCTAACAGCATATTCTAAGGCAAAATTAAAGACTAATGGAGATAATGCATCTCCTTGTTTTAATCTATCATGAATTGTAAATTTGGTCAGACACATTAATACCCACACGAATTTTACTTTCTGTTTCACTGATGCAAACTTTTATCATATTAACAAGCTTCTTAGGTATTCCAATCTCGAATGATATATTACATAATTTATCTCTTTTGACCGAATCATATGCTTCTTTGAAATCAATGAATAGCTGTTGGACACTTTAATTATATTCCCACTTTTTCTCAAGTGTCTGTCTGATGAGAAAAAATTGATCTGTAGTTGATCTGTTACGTTTAAATCCAAATTGATAATTACCTATAATTTCATTAGCATATGGGGGTTAGTCTTGTTAAAAGAATGTTAGATAATATTTTATATAAATGTTTTAACGCAGATAAACTTTGTAAGCAATATTTACTAGGGATGGAAATCCGTAAAAAAAATTTATCCGGATATCAAAATTGTCAGAATTATTTGAACTATATAACCACCTATTTCAAATTCTAACCGCTATATGTCGCGTTTTCTTGTAGAGGATGTCGGGGTAGGACTCTACAGATTTTCGATCTAGGCCATTTTGGAGGTGATGCGATCAGCATCACGCTCCGGCCGCCTTTGCTCCCAGGATATAGTTGAGGCTGGGTGAGGCCCAGAGCGACTTTATGCGGCTAAAAGGCTGAGAAAATTTCGAACTTAGATCACCCACCCCGAAATCGAACCCTGGTCCCGCGCGTTGCAGTTAGACGCCTAACCGACTAGACCACCGCGGCTCTTAGAGTATAAGTACATTGAACATAACCATTGCATATACAAAAATAACTGGACTCTCAAGTATCTTTCTTCATCACTCTCTCTCAGGGTGCATCCTTGAAGGTTATGTAACTGGGTATCTTTTGTGTAATTCGGGTTGCGTTTCGGAAGGGGCAAGAGTGAGTGAGAGGGACATTTTTGTGCCCATCGTACAAGACTAACAAATACTTGCTGGGAGTGATTGAAACAGAGAAAAGGAGACACAACTAAATTCTTGTCAAAATCTTCATATTTCCTCCTTCCCTGCCTCTATCTCCATGAAGGAAATTGAAAGAGAAGAGCACTTACCATTCCGAAGCATCCCTCTCCCAGCTTCTCCACGAGGCGAATCCGGTGCCTCGGAAACTCAACAAGTGTCGGCTCGCCATCCACTGGGTCCCCTTCGGGAATTTTGATGGGAGTGAACTTCCCAGGAGTGAAGTGCTGCTCCCGCCGTTCAGTCTGGAAAGAAAGAAAATCGCACGTTAGTTCAAATGGTCGCATTACTCTTTGCATCTATACTAGCTAACATGTCTATAAGTGTGTCTCAACCTTAAAAGTCAGTATGGAAGTAAACGGAGTACTTCCTTCTCTCTCTAATACATGAGTTTTGCCAATAGCTCTGTCCTTCTCTACCACCGCTGCGTCGCCTGATGTTACAAAATTTACAAAATGTAAAAGTCATAAATTTCAAACAGTGAAATCATTATCCTGTAGAGTTTTTTATGCTCTATTTAATGACGGCATTATATAACCTGTCATAAATTCATGTGATCTGAAATTTCCATAATTATGCAATTTTGCAAAACGCTTAATTTTTTCTAGTAAATACTTCAAAAAGCCATAAATATGAAACCGCTTGAACAACTTCGCCAGTTTTTTTCCTATGGGATCTATGGTGTTTGTAGATATGATATTCTTCGTCAGAGTAAATTAATTTGCATACGATGAGAGTTATATATATATATATATATTATATACATTAGATATTTGTATAAATCATCATTCCGTAACACGACAAAGTTGGATAGCGAGAAACTTTTCGGTTTGTCGCGATACACGTGCAGACCAAGCGAGAAAAGTGTTGACCATTGTTCGAAGTTATTTTTAGAATGCATTGTTGCTCCACAGCACCGTTATTTATTCCGCAATCGTAGTTTGTTTATGCGGGCTGTCTCGCGTATCAAATTCATTGCGCGGCACCAAGGTTGCAATTCAGTTGCAGGCATATGCCCCGGTTCGTAGGAAGTGCTGTGTGCATTATTTTCCGAAAAAAATATATCTTAATGTTTGTTTTTGTATTTATTTAATTCTGTTTATGTAAAAGATACAACATTCAACGAAAGAAGTAACAATAGTTGCGTGTATTACACATATAATGCAAATGTAAAATAGTTATGTCGAAATATAAAGATTTACATGCAAATCTTGAGGTAACTATCGTATTTCAAAATGCATCAAATACATAGATTTTGAAGATTCCCTATGCGATATTAAGGAAGTAAATTTGTCACAATCATTAGCGATTAACAGCGATTCGATGCTCCTCCGTTTGTTGATCTGGCAACGCAGCGCCCCATTTAACCCATACTGACTTTTAAGGTTGAGACGCTCTATAGTGTTTGAATCCTTGAATCGGTAAGCCTAAATGTGCCTGGGGTGATGTAGGACGGATGGCGTGTTTCCGTAGGCTTTCAGATGACCAACTCTATTCTTTGTGGTATGGTCTGGAGAGGGTATTTTTGAATGTTAATGAGACTCTGATGACCGCACCATCCCCCATTTCTCACATGATTGTCTGTGCTAAGGTTTTACCATAGACGTGTACATTTTAGACCTGATAAAATGTAACTATCGTAGTGGCGCGATCAGCGGAACACACTGCGGATTCACAGGTCCCAGGTTCGAACCCTTTATCCATTTCATTACTTCATCAAACATCCTCATTGTCGTGAATAACGCAAGGCATTGGAAAGTAACGAAAAAGAATCAAAATTGCATGGAAGAAAGGAGAGAAGAGAAGAAAATGGAAGGAAACATTAAGTAGAAAATAACACGCAAGAAATGAGGGAAAGAAGAAGGAAAGAAATAAAATAGGGATGAAAGAAAAGAAGGAAAGAAAGGACAAGTAAATAAAGAAGTCAAGAAATGAAGAGAAAATGAAAGAGCGATGGAAGGAAGAAAACAAGGAAATGGAATAGAAAAGAAAGAAGAGAGAAATGAAAATAGAAAGAAATTTGGAGATAAGGAAAAGAGAGAGAGAATACGAAAGGAAAGCAGATATATGTTTTCTTTTTCGGTGTGTTACGGAATGCATGTTTATACAATGCTTTTCAATCGAGATATATCTACTTTTAATTTGCGGGAACAGACCTTTATTTAGTTTTTGTTAAGTAGCATGTCTACGTGTGATGAAACTTGTGAAAATAGCAGAAGCGCTGACGCACCCATAATTTCGTTTTAATCATCCACATTTCACCAAAACGTAATTTGAATAATTAGCATGTTATGACCAGGATTCGAGCACAGAATCTCATATGGAGTGCCAACAAGATATGCTTCTAAAGAATTATAATAGCAAACCAAATATAGTGAGAAGTAGGACAGGTAAAGGAGTGGTTAACACACTCGGTCAGCAATCCAAAGGTATATTCTACATCAGAGTATGTATTAGTGTATTCTGGAGAGTTTCCATTGAAAGGTGATAGGTTTTTGTCGTAGTGCGTATACATGCTTACCTTACACTGTAAAGCATGTTTAGGTGCTTTGATGGTCAAAAGAAAACAATTTAATGATTTGAAGAATCAATGTATTCTGACTGTAAACCTAAGCTTCAATAAAATTAACTAAAAACATAAATCATACTAAAATCTACTGTACAGATACGAATGGTGCAAATTCTCTAAGGAGTGTACAACAGATTGCAAACACGTTTTCATGTTACGTAGGGAAATGTTCCTTCTTGTCTCGTTGTGCTGCCCTATCTCATTGTAAGCCGCGTCCTGCATTCCATAACCCTAAAGTGGCTGAATCGCTCAGCTGACACATTCCACGGCTGGAGTTTTCTACACGAGTTCCACCTGACAATGTGGATGGGAGAGTGTCTTCACAGCCGAGCGAGCGAGGGAGAGAGGCACACAACACGCAGAGAAAGGAAGAGGGTAAGAACAGAGAGACATGGGGAGAGAGAGAGAGAAGCAGGAGGAAGAGGGGACGGAATGAGAGAGAAAAATATAAGCAGGAGAGAAAAGTGGACGGAAAGAGAGAGATATAGAGAAAAACAAGTAGCAAGAAGAGAGGAAGAAAGTGAAAGAGGGAGGGAGGGAGGGAGAGAGAGAGAGAGAGAGAGAGAGAGAGAGAGAGAGAGAGAGATAGGAACAAAGCGAGAATGATAAAAAAGAGAGACAGAGAAACAACAAAAGAGATATGGGTGGGATGGGAGAAAAGAAGAGGGTAAGAACAGAGAGACATAGGGAGGGAGAGAGAGAGACAAGCAGGAGGAAGAGAGGATAGAGAGAGAGAAAAGATAAGTAGGAGAATGAGAGAAAAGAGGACGAAAAGAGAGAGATAGAGAAAACAAGTAGCAAGAAGAGAGGATGAATGTGAAAGAGGTAGAGAGAGAGAAAGATAGGAACAAAGCGACAATGATAAGAAAGGAGAGAGACAAACAACGAAAGAAAGATATGGGTCGGACGAAAGAAAGGAAGAGGTTAAGAACAGAGAGACGTGGGGGGAAGAAGGGAGGGAAAGAGAGGAAAGATGAGCAGGAGAAAGAGAGAAAAGAGGACGGAAAGAGAGAGATATGGAGAAAAAGAAGCAGCAAGAAGAGAGGATTAAAGTGAAAGAGGTAGAGAGAGAAAGAGAGAGAGATAGGAACAAAGAGGAAAATATATGAAAAGATAGACAGAGAAACAACGAAAGGAAGATATGGGTAGGACGTGAGCAAGAAAGCGAGGAAGATGGAGAGAGAAATAGAAAAGGAACAACAGACACGGACGAAGACATAGAAAAAATTGAGATTGAAGAGAGTCATGATGAAAGAGAGAACATGGGTTAAACAAAAATAAAGAAATGGGTCCGAGGTGTGTCCCAAATTTGAGACAGTTTTAACAGTTGGGCTGAAAAGTTCGTAGGCTGACTCATAGATGACGTTACTAGAATTAAATCCATGTGATTTTTACTTAGTACTAACCTTCAAAAGATACGTGTATAAATTTCACAGCTGCCGGATAATTAGTTCGTGAGATATAGCATTGTGAGAGAAGGAGCTTTTGTTATTGTGAAAAAATGGATAAAAAAGAATTTCGTGTGTTAATAAAGCATTGCTTTTTGGCGAAAAAAAATACTGTTGAAGCCAAGGCTTGGCTTGATAAACATTATTCGGACTCTGCACCAGGAAAATCAACCGTTGAGAAGTGGTTTGCTAAATTTAAACGAGGCGAAATGAGCATCGAAGACGATGCACGCAGTGGACGCCGCAAAGAGGCTGTTACCGACGAAAACATCAAAAAAGTCCACAAAATAATTTTAAATGATCGTAAAGTGAAGTTGATCGAGATAGCTGAGATTATTACATAGCGTTGTTGGAGCGTTTAAAGGATGAAATCACGAAAAAACGGCCCCATTTGAAGAAGAAAAAAGTGCTGTTTCATCAAGACAATGCACCGTGTCACAAATCAATGAAAACGATGGCAAAATTATATGAATTAGACTACGAATTGCTTCCCCATCCACCATATTCTCCAGATCTGGCCCCCAGTGACTTTTTCCTGTTTGCAGACCTTAAAAGAATGCTCGCTGGAAAGAAATTTAGCACTGATGAAGAGGTAATCGCCGAAACTGAGGCCTATTTTGAGACTAAAGAGAAATCGTACTATAAAAATGGCATCGAAAAATTGTATGACCGCTATAATCGTTGTATCGCCCTCAAAGGCAACTATATTGAATAATAAAATCGAATTTTGTCAAAAAAAATATTTTTTACTATGTTAGCCTACGAACTTTTCAGCCCAACTATTATCTAATATGGTCCCTTACAATATCCAACCAGATCAACACAATTTCAGTTCTCGCAAGATAGGGAAAATCAATAGGGATATCTTGGGTTCGATACCCGGTGGAGGCACATTGGTTCGGATCCCACTTTAAACTGTAGGTCCAGTCTCCTGTTAGCCCATCTGTGCATAAAGTGAACTTAAAACGCAGACTCAAAACTCTTCACCAGAGTCTGGAAGGAAGTCCAAATCTTGAGAGATTCGTATCCACCCTTTTACTACTTTCTTCAGATTTCTAATGGATGACCCAATTTCACGGCCATCTTATCGTAATGGCTTTCTTGTCGTTTCTGTTTGCGATGACGCCGAGCGAGAGTACTCGATGATTTGATTATCTTCCGGCACGGCAGGCCATGATGATATCAAAATACGATCTCCCAGCCAATGGCTGTTTCCTCTTTCCCGTACAAGAAACCGGAAGGAAGCTCGCATCTCCAAAAGCAGTGGCGGCGTCTGCCGGGTTTTCCTCCCACGAAATGGGTTGCGGTTCAGTGTTGCTTTCATAAAACAGTGTTGCTACCTCCCGTGAAAGAAATGAGCCAAAGAATAAATACTTATTTTCACACATAATGATTTTCACACAAGTGCCGCTGTGAAAGAGATATGCGAGACATTTATGTGTATCCAAAAATGCTATGCTGTTATATTAGCCATGATTGGACACTTGTAATTGTTTCAATTGTATTATTCGTATTTAGTGTCACTCTTCTGCCACTTTTGGCTAATCGCAACCATGAGAACGAGTGATAATTGATAATGGGACAGACACATATGTCTAGGCAGGGCTTCGAATTCAAAACATTTATTTTTTAAGTGAACATTTTTTTTGCGTAATAAGGATTGGAATGTAGAACCTACTGATTGCTGATCACACGCTATCGAAAATGGTGTTTTTAAAAATAAAATATAGAGGTAATAATAAGCGTGCCTAGATAAGATTTCATGATAATAGCTAATAATTCATATCTCAAGCTTAGTTATGTGTATACTTTAGGTTATTTTCCATAATCCAAAGTGTGTCTGGATACACAAACGCACAGGGTGTGTATTTTGTTTACTTTCTTGTATCTTCTTTCTCGATTTTCGCCCGCCTTCCTTTTCCTAATTCTTCTTTCTTATTCTGCCTTGTAAAGTTATCCGCTTTCTCTCTATCTTCCGGCCCATCTCTCTATCTCGTAAACTTCGCTACTCAGTCTATCGTCCCATATCCTTTTATGTTTCTCGCTTCTACTTCTCTCTCGCTTTTTATGTCTCTTCTTTATCTCTTTCTTTCAAATTCCTACCCGTAAATTTAACATGACGTCACAATAATGATTATATGGTATTGTATTGTGCTCGAATAAAAATTGGCAGCCCCCGTGGCGGAGTGGTTAGCACATCGCGCTACGATGGCAGAGGTCCTGGGTTCGAATCCCGGCCTGGAATGGGTGTTTGTATGTCCATTCATCAATTTCATCATATAATCACTCATCCCCATCTTCTCAAATTAGCCAAAAGTGACACAAAAACGAAGTAAAATAAAGCAAATCAATCGGATGAAAATTATATTTGATTTGGTTTGATTTGATTTATTTTATTTTACTTCACGTTTTGTGCCTCTTGGCTAATTTGCGAAGATGGGGATGAGTGATGAAAATGATAAATGGACATTCACACACAACCATGCCTGAGCAGGATTCGAACCCGGGAACCACGGTGGTTTGACACAGGCGGAAGGCTAGGGTCCAGAAGTGAAGGATCACGGGCTTGCACAAGCGGCTGTGGTGCGCACCCAGCTCTTCATCAATATGCAGCTGAAGGCGAACAAATCATGGTGCTGTACTCATCGCCCTCGGTATAGCCGAGTTCGAGAATGTGTGGATCCCTAACCTTGCACACTTTACGGAACGTTGTTATGCACTGGGGCAACGTTGAGGCCTCCCGATGGCGCAGTGGTATCGTCGTTGCGTTGTAATCAAGGGGTCCCGGGTTCGATACCCAGTGGAGGCACATAGTGGTACGGATTCCACTATATACTGTAGGTCCAGTCCCGATTAGCCTTACTGTGCATAAAGTGGACTTAAAACAGCAAATCAATAAATCAGAAGGCAAGTTTGGTGGCTTTTGATCTCTTTAGAAGATTCTCTGTTTGCACCTGTGTACTTTTATGGAAGGTCATAAGCAAAGTCTCACGTGCCACAAGTATCCCGTTTACTAATATATCCAATAGAAAAACCAAACAAAAAGAAACCCGCTCTATATGCCTACAGAAAAGCATGTACTTATTTTATCTCTAGATATTTTGCTGCAAATTCAGGGAGATGGTATCACTGACTGCATATCCCCATACACGTCGCAATCGATAGAACTGTAAGGTGTGTTTGAAGCCAGCTGAGCGTTCAGAGGTGGAGAGGGGAGGGGGGACTCAAGGAGCGGAGAAAAGTTTGAACTTTAACCAGAGCCCCAGAGAAATACTCTCGAGAGGAAAAGGAGGCGAGGAAAAAGAAACGAAGTCAAGATTTTGATATGCAGGATATGAAACCATTGTTTAACTGTAGCTACACTAAACATGCATAACATAAACACTTGAAAAAATGTTTCGTGTCTGTACTTCAATATTACTGAAATCTTGAGGAAAGGAAAGGGTTGATTCTATTGATGAGATTATTATACGGAATTTTCTGTCGCCTCTGGCTACTCGCGACGATGTGGATGAAGGCGATAAGATGAAATTGATGAAAGACAATCACAATAAAGAGAATACAACACAATTCCCACAGGACTTGGTAGTCTGCAAAAATCTTCTACAGTTCCTTAAGATAAGAGTGAAGTTAGCTCTGGAAAGCTTAGAATCTTCTCCAGACTTTACCACTCCAGTAAAACCACTTTCTCTCTTCCTGGAAAGCTTCTAATATTACTTCGTTTGCTTTGGATTGATTGATTGATTTCGTTTAGTTTATTTCCCTTTTCTGCCACGTTCGGCTAATCGGGAAGATGAGGAGGAATGGTGATATAGATGAAGGGACAATGGCAAACACAAATGGACAGCACACAACACAAGTCCAATAGTGGATTAAATAGGTCGTGGGTACTGACACCAGATCCTCGTTAGTCTGCAAAGGCAGTCCAGGGTATAATACGTGGAAGTGAGATCCACATTTTGGTGTCTTGTTGAAAAGCAGGGTTGTTAAAGGTTCAGGAATTTTAAATAAATGTAATTCCGGTCCAGGAGAGAAAACCAGCAAGCGTAAATGGGTTCTGGACCGTAAAAAAACCTTTTTATCTGTAAAGCATTTCAATTCTGTCCAGGAACCTTTTTTCCGGATCAATTTAAATACGGTCCAGGAACCTTTTTTCAATGAAACAATACACAACTCGGACCGAATTTAATTATGCAAGAAAAATGGTTCCGGTCCTGCAGCGGAACCCAATAGAACCCACAGAATTTATGAGTTCCTGTACCTTTGACAACCCTGTGAGAAAGGGTCATCCCTTACTTCATTTGAGCCCATGCCAGTAAAAACATTAACATTTACCCCAAAACAATTTATAAAGGAAGTCTCATTTCCTCGCCAGAAGACTATGGCTGCACTTCACAACCCGGCACGATGAAAAAAAGTGTACAACATTCTTATCTGGCTGCACCAAGATCAGTGTAGAATCAAATCATTCTGTCTTCAAAATACTACAGAGATGTTAACACTATTAAGTCCCGTTTTCATGTTTAAAAAAATATGCAAACAAGTGAGTTTATTATACGCTAATAGCACTTTACACGTGATAGTTGTAAATAGCTGTAAATGTAAATTTTTACATGCTATAATATTATTTTATTCATTCTCATAATATCATTCTTAAAATTATAGTTATATCTAATTACACTAAATTTAATTACATATCAGAATTAAGGGGCAATTTGTTTTAACAGTATTAAAATTTGATGCCTCTGATATTCCCCCCGTGAAGTTTTATGCTCCCCCGGAGGAAAGTGGCTGGATTCAGCAATCTATGTGGTACTGTATATCACTGCATAATATTTATACGTTTGGCCTCTGTATCTGCATATGCTTTTACCAATGTCAGAGAGCCGGTCCACGTGGCGGAGTGGTTAGCACATCGCGCTACGTCACCAGGTGTCCCGGGTTCGAATCTCGGCCTGGGCATGGATGTTTGCGAGTGTCCATTCATCAATTTCATCAGTCATCCCCATCTTCTTAAATTAGCCAAAAGGGGCACAAAAAGCGAAGTAAAATAAAGCAAATCAATCTATGTCAGAGAGAGATGATATTTTCATTAAAATGATTGCGATTTGACATATCTCGGTCAAAAGCACTACAGCTGATAACTAACTGCCACTGACTAACTCCCTAGCATTCTTAAACCCAAAGGTTTGGCTGCAGCAACATAAGCCTTATATCTGTCCCTATCCAGGGCAACATCAATCTAATCTTTTCCATCATTAACAGCTGATGCCCAAGTCAGTTTATTATATGCAAAAACACTTCACATGTGACGTTTCCACCCTATATTAAGGTCTTCCTCAGACGAAAATGTAACTTAAAAAAGGAAAACCCTTGGAAGTGAGGTTGACAAATGGGTGTACTACGTAGAAGCATCACCCCTTACACCCCTCATACGATTGCTGAATCCATCCATTTTCCTCTGGGGGGGGGGTGGGGGTAAAACTTCACGGGGGGAATATCAGAGGCATCAAATTTTAATACTGATAAAACAATACTAATATTTTAAAATTGCCCCTTGCATCTGATATGCAATTAAATTAGTGTAATTAGATATAACTATCCTTTTAAGAATGACATTATGAGAATGAATAAAATAATATTATAGCATGCAATAATTTACATTTACAGCAAATTAGGGCATCTATGCTTTCCACAGCATATCTGTGGATGACGTCATCAATGAAACTTTCTGTTGGTTCCTCGTTTCCCTCAGTTGACACTTTGACACAATCTTCAAGCATATCCTGATCCTTATCTTAATTTAGCAGTTAGCAAAACGTACGATAATTTAAATTCGTTCATTATTTTAGCTTTTAATTATGAAGAGGACTGAATCAGTGCTTATTAAATTAAAGTGAATTAAAGAAAGTCTAAGTGAACATTGTTGCCAAATTTCTTAGTTATTGTTCGAATTCTCTGCCAGGTTACTGATATTTTCGGGTATTTTCTAATTTTTGGGTGTGATTTGCCACCTGGGACACTACATGAATTCATCACCGCCACCTACGTGAGTCTCATTCCCAATTCGATCTCTTAGACAGATTTAGAGCCTTACCGGATGGTATTAAGTTGTAGCATATTTATGAAATGCAATAAGTTAATATATGACACATACTATGTGCCAATAATTATGAATGGAGCAGACACTGGAACAATGACAGAGAGAGAAAAAAGAAAGATGCACGAAGTGGAGATGAAATTTTTAAGTAGCATATTGGGGAAGAGTAGAAGGGATAGAATAAGGAATGAGGAGATCCAACAGACAGTGGGTGTGGTGAAGCTTCAGGACAGGATAGATCAGGCACAGATGAGATGGTTCGAACACATGAAGAGAATAGATGCTTACCATGCACAAGGAGTGGGAATAAGGCCAAGGGGGAGGCCAAGATGTCGGTGGAAAGAGCAGATAGTGGAGAGTGTTGGGAAGAGAGGACAACATTGGAACACCGTGGAAAGAGATCAGAAGAAAATGTAGAGGCTTCACATCTATGGCGACCCAGCCAGAGGCAGGAAACGGCGAAGGATGTGATGATACTTATGCTATCACTACGTTTAAACAAAGTTGAACATAAATTCATTCCATGACTTTCCATAACTTTAATTATGTTCTAAATTACATTTAGAGCGACAGGAAATAAATCCAAAAGTGTCTTCGACATCAAGAAGAGAGTCAAAATGAACAGATTGTGTAATTGATCGAGAAAAACATTCATCGGACGGAATGATTTAGTAATCTTGCATAAATAGCAGTTGCACATGACAATGACAATTATTATTTGAAAAGGGAATAAGCCTACTCCGTCCAGGTAATCATACGAGAGAGAACAATGGCCTCTCCTTTGTCAGTCTTTTCTGTTGGAATAATGAAACGTCATTTGAATGGCTGCAGCCACAGCCTCCATTGTTGTGAAGATCTTCATAGCAAATCCCGGGATACGTCAGAATGCACCTGGTGCCTCGCTGACGGGGATCAGGTGGCGGAAGAGTTTGCAAAGGGAGACGCATTCTGGGAAAGGGGGAATAACAATATCTTTTTCCTCCCCCGTTTTTGGTCTCCCTGCTTTTCCGAAGTCGCTGCTTCAATTATACGGAAATTTTATCTTCAGCCATCTTTCTAGGACTACACTTTTCAAGGGGATATCACAAATATTCCTTTGGTATCCACCACACGTCAGCATTATACCAACCCATACAGCAAATGTGCGTCCAAAAAGACATCCAGTGGATATCCGTTGGATATTCATGTCGAAAGTTCTGGATATCCAATAGATATCCAGGAATATTCAACAGACATCTATAGGATGCCTCATGAATATCTATTTGTCCGCATACGTGTTATTCAGTGGATATCCATACGAATATATTTTATGGACGATCCTTGATCACTCTTGGGACATTTTTTGAGATATTAATGCATGTTTCGAATGCAAGTAATACATTATCTGAACATTATGCTTTGATTTAGACATTCTTGTACGTCCTTTGGATATTGTATGGATATCAAATATACATTTTTAGACTACATTTGGATCTTTCTGAACATTCTATGGATTTAAGCTATGTTTACGAGTCATGATTAAACACTGCGCCACAAAGTTTGAGTCCTATTAGCTGAATGACTAGACGCTATGAACGATTTTCTTGTCAATTTTGAATAACACGTGGACGTGTACCGTATGATCATGGATATACAGCACTGGAGATTCCGTGGATGTCCAATGGATATCCAAAGCTAGATATCCAAGATCCCATGGACGTCAAGGACATCTATAATATCCACGGATCTGATCTGGACATTGCGAATATCGTATTCCTTGTAGACTTGTGCTGTATCCTATAAGGCTTCATAAAAAAAATCACAATCGTGTTAGTACGGTGCCTGACTGGCAAGCGTTGGACCCGGATTCGATTCCCGGAAATCGAGTTCAGGTGGAAATTTTTCGATCAATGCCCTGGATGCAAACGGCTCTGGGGATCACACAGCCTCTAATCAATGAGTACCTACCAACCGTAGGTGGCGAAGGCTGCCGGAGCGTGGTGCTCATCTGTATCATCTTTACAAATGACCAAGACTGCGATTGCGTGGCACCCTATAACTTCGCTCATCCTCCACATGCTTCAAAGAAATTTGCACTATGCATGGGTCAGCTTTTACCTCAACCTTTTTACCTTACACAGGCACTACCTGCAACAAAAAATTAAATGTTGACCAGACCAGAGATCGTATGTGCTGTAACTGAACGTAAGCTGAGAAAGGCTGCAGCAAATATGGCTAACACGTTCCAAACGAATGGAAGTTCTCTATTTAGCATACAGTGAAGCCTAGCTTCCTTGTTGTAAGCGAAATCCTTTCACCTTAACATCCAGAGAAGACACATAGTTCGAAACAGTTGTCAAATTCAGCTTTCCCAAATGTTGCAAAATTTCAATTTAAAGTAACTAATGATAAGTTAGTTATATCGCGAAAAATAACTCTTACAGTTACAACTGCGTGGTGGAGTGGTTTTGCCCAGCGCGCTACGACGTCGTGAATCCTGTCTTGTCTTGTCGATAGGTATCCTTTGTGAGTGTCCCTTCATTAATTTCATCATATCATCTCTAATCCTCATCTTCGCGATTAGCAAAAATTGGCAGAAAAGCGAAGTAAAATAACTTGCTTCAATCAAAATTGCTTCAATCAATCAATCAAAGCTACTTACTTGTAAAATTAGCTAGTTACAGTTAGAATTTCCCAAAAAAGTAACTGTTATTTGTACTGTAATACTGCGTTACAAATACATAACTACTTAGTTTGAAGAACTGAATTCCGTACCGCGATAACGCACCCGCGCATCGTGCATTCCAAATCACTGAATTCCTGGCCAAATTCCTAATTAGTGTGCTTCCCACCCTCCTATTCTTCGGATCTAGCACTAGCAGAGTTGTGCCTATTTCCAAAATTGAAATTGCCGCTCAAAGGAAATCGGTTTGAGTCAACTGACCAGATAACAGTCAAATACGGCGACGTGTTTTAACACACTCAAGAAGGAGGACTTCCAGGAATGTTTTCAAAAGTGGAACTACTTTGAGGTGACTAGTTTGCAGGGGATTCATCACATACTGTCATTTGGTAATTACAAGCATAGTCTAAGAACTTTTGAATCACACCTCGTATAATACCGGGTGAAATTTTTACCTCCACCCCAACACCATTGCATACCAGGTTTCTTCCCAACTCATTCTTTGGTACCTTTCGCAAAGCAACTTCTATCTCTTACCTCTAAGTCGGCTAAAGGGGAGAAGGGTAGTCGGTGCAGAGATAAGCGACCATCTGCCTTAGATTTCTGCATGTCATTTCGCTACACTCCCCAGCTTAGCCACATTACACCAAGGAGAGCTGAATTTATAGCGACAAGGTGATAATAAAAAAGGAGGGAGGGTGGTGGAGGGGACCCACCGCGGGTACCAGTCACCTATAACCGGCGCTCAGGAAACGGGGGGAGCGAAGATAATCACTTATTCTGATGTACAGGCACATAGTCTGCGGACAGCAGACAGTCTGCCTCAGTCAGATAACTGGGCGACTTGTAATATACGCTCTGGCTGGAAAATATGAAATGCTATTCATTTCTTGTGAGAGGTTCATAATTTTCCTCCCCTCTCTCGTCTGCGTTTGATGAAAGGAACTTGATTCAGAACTTGGGTCATGATTCGTCATGTCTCTTAGCTCGTGGCAGGCATGTGCCGTGTCATATATTGAGATCGAGGAACTTTTTGAACACAAGGCTTCGAGTTTTGAAAGGAATAATTCTCCAAAGGCACTGTCTGAGCCAATACATCGAAGTTGATTCACAAGTTGCGTGGGAGAGATACTGGGACAGGAACGACAAAGAACAAATGAGAATCAACTTAGCGACAATTAAATGACATTTTTTTTCTCACCGATTAGTAGAATTTCTCTACACGTCAAACAAACTTGTTTTAAGTCCACTTTACCCTCAGATGGGCTAATCGGGACTAGACCTAGAGTCAATTTTCCGACTCCGATTGAAAACGGGGCCAAGGGTGGGTACACCTTTTTGCTTTATCCTCAGTCATGAACATCCCTTCTGTCAGTGAACATCTATACACTGTTCCAGCTAACTGTAGAGCAGGACGGAGCATATCGGCAGAGGAGGAGGAGGAGGAAAATCGAATGGTGAAAGCGCAGTGTTGCCAACCGTACGGTCCTGACCTTGCATGTACGGACGTATGTCCAGACCTTCGTCCGTACGCTAAATGCACGGCTTGTCAAAATTTGCTCTTGCAGTGTTCTGTATAGGACGACGAACTAGAAAATAAAATAAATATAGGGAAAATATCATGAAAATAGTTATATTTCACATACATGTAAGTAGTAACATCTCCCATTTACGTATGAAAGACAATGTCAGGCATATGTGCACCCCTACATGCATTTATACGCTCCACAAAATTATTGATAACCCTCTCGCAGATGTCTGTCCCGATGCCTCCAATCACCCAGGCGATTTCACCGTTGACACTGAACCAGTTGACTGAACATTAGTCTGCGAACTGTAGACCCGTTAGGTGTCTTATTCATTCCGAAGTTTTCGCACTGTCTGCATTGCACTTTCACCACTTTGGTAAAATGTATTCACAATGAGAACACCTTGCTCAATCGTAAACTGTTCCATATCGTAACCACAACAAACGAGTCAAAACAATTGAGGCTACATTAATCGGCATGACAACAGATACCAACATTGGTAAGAACAGGTCTGCCAACCTCGAAACAAAACAATAGCACTCGATTCAAATTCGGCGTCCTATACGGAACACCCATTATTACTCTAAGAAATTATTAAACCAATCGTACGGACCTGGAGACAAAAATTCGGTCAGTTTCTCATGTGCGTTCGGTATTATCCTTTTCAAAAGTTTTCAACACTGACAGGGTGAAGCAAGGAAATCGGGTAACTCCCATCGCCCATTACACAATCCCGTTTCTCTCACTGTTCATTGGTGGAGCCGTCTCGCGTCACTACTTGCGCAGAGACTTGTTCTCGTTCGCCTGGTCTACAGTTAGCTGGTACGGATAATATGGTCCGTCCGCAGTTGAACCAAGAATGTTGCAGAAAGCAGACACATTCCATAAAGTTGCCTCCGGGTTCGAATCCCGGCCTATACATAGGTGATCTTAGTTAGTGTCACTTCATCAATTTTTTTCACATCATCACTCAGAAAAGTCAGAAAAGCGATTAAAAATAACAAAAAACAAATCATCACTCATCCTCATCTTGACGATTAGCCAAAAATGGCAGAAAATGTTAAGTAACATAAGCCAATTCAATCATAGAGTTGCCCATCCCCCTTTCTACTGTTAAACTGGTTCGGCTCTTAAATTGGGCAACCCAATACAAAACAAAAACAAATCGCCTTCATGATTACGCACTTTCCCTGATGGGTTCAAGGATCTCTTCCTATACGCCCTCAAAATTGACAACTATACACTGCCACTCATAGCTCGGAGAATAGAACTTAAAAGCGTGATACGAAAGACTGTACAATGTGGATCAACCGGAGATCGAGTTCGGAACACCTTGAGGTGAGTACGTTGCCACTACGTCATCGGGGAGGATACAAAACGAACCTGGAACTCCAACGCTCCACAAAACAGATGCCCAAAATTCACTTAGATTTACGTAGCCCATCAGGACGCGCGTTCTCCGCCACGTCGTAAGGATAATTTTAACCACAAGCAAAATGACTTCGTTAGTCGAAATTATAATTGCTTTAAAGCTTTAAATAACTTTACCTGTATTGGTTAAACTAATTGATGGAAATTAGATAAACATTGTTTCTAAGGTCTTTGTGAGCGGAACTAAGGAAGTCTCGCAGCTGACTCAACGTCCCGACAGTCGGAAGGGTTCAATGAAAAAGTAGTACTGAGAAGGGTGGCCTCAGACATTCATTGAAAATTAACAAAAAATATATTTCAAATCGCCTGGGTATTTTTTACCAATACTAAATCCCTTACGCGTTAAAGTCCTTTCTGTAAATTTAAGATTAAGGCCACTATTCATTAAAATATGTCTTCTGAGAAGCTCGTGGCTCAAATACTGAACTTTCTGTGCTGATTGTATCTTATGACTTCCAGATTTTCTAGAAATTTAACAAAAGTACTGAACTTTCTTTGCTGATTGTACCTCATGACTTCCAGATTTTCTAGAAATTTAACAAAAATACTGAACTTCGTGTGCTGATTGTACCTTACGACTTCCAGATTTTCTAGAAATTTAACAAAAATACTGAACTTTCTTTGCTGATTGTACCTTATGACTTCCAGATTTTCTAGAAATTTAACAAAAGTACTGAACTTTCCTTGCTGATTGTACCTCATGACTTCCAGATTTTCTAGAAATTTAACAAGAGTACTGAACTTTCTTTGCTGATTGTACATTATGACTTCCAGATTTTCTAGAAATTTAACAAAAATACTGAACTTTCTTTGCTGATTGTACCTTATGACTTCCAGATTTTCTACAAATTTAACAAAAGTACTGAACTTTCTTTGCTGATTGTACCTTATGACTTCCAGATTTTCTAGAAATTTAACAAAAATTCTGAACTTTCTTTGCTGATTGTACCTTATGACTTCCAGATTTTCTAGAAATTTAACAAAAATTCTGAACTTTCTGTGCTGATTGTGCATTATGACTTCCAGATTTTCTAGAAATTTAACAAAAATACTGAACTTTCTTTGCTGATTGTACCTTATGACTTCCAGATTTTCTAGAAATTTAACAAAAGTACTGAACTTTCTTTGCTGATTGTACCTTATGACTTCCAGATTTTCTACAAATTTAACAAAAGTACTGAACTTTCTTTGCTGATTGTACCTTATGACTTACAGATTTTCTAGAAATTTAACAAACTTTTTCCTATAACGAAGCTCTAACTTAGTGTTCGCCTGTGGAACCATAAATGATATATGTTGTTAACCTATTGATTACATATTCATTGGAAACATACTACAATATTCGCAATTTAGGGAAGTGTAAAAGACATATCATAAATGATAGGAAAGTTTTTAGCTACAATTTCATTTCGTGATTTGTCAATATGTACATTTTAAGTTATAAACGTGAAGTTGGAACCAAAATCAATGAAAGCAAACTCACCTTCACGATGTCTGTGGCAGCGTAGTAGTTCTCGATGGGCGTCGTGGGTGTTTTTGTGGGCGTCGTGAAATTCTGCACGTCGTACGGCGGGGGTCGCGAAGTGGGAGGCGGGGGAGGGGTCAGGTTGTAATAAGAGGGCGACGTAAACTTAACATCATCTTGGAAGCTGTTGACGCTCGTAAAATCTGAAAGATAAAATCAGAAAGAACTAAATTAGGGTGTTCTGCAGAAGTTATATTGGTAGTTAGACACACTATATTTGAATCTTTTAACGTGATTATTTATATATATATATATATATATATATATATATATATATATATATATATATATATATATATATATATATTGAATGGAAAAGAATTTGGTAAATGTAGACAGTATAGTAGGGATGTAATATCATATACAGGGTTATTAAAAATAATGGTACAAAAGTAAAATTAATTTATTTTTAAGTGAAAAGATATAAAAAAGCAATTCTGGTGTGATAGAAGAAAGGAAGGTTGTAAATTTACCTGGGCAATTACAAATTTTGGATATGAGCAACCTGTGTAACACTGCAGATGTCAAAACGATAATCAATTTTTTGCCAGACGCGTTCCAACATATCCTCAGTTATCAGCTCCACTGCACGAGAGATGCGCTGCTTTAAATTATCCAGGTCCTGTGTAATGCAGTGTCTATGTGGTAGTCGTTTCTTGAATTTCGCACGAAAGTATGTCTGAACTGTAACAACTTCCCCTATTCGTGCAAATTCCATTACGCAATATGCTTGCTCTACCTTCGTTGTTGCCATTTTGGCTATCAACAACAAGTAGCGCCTCTAGCGGATTTTACGTCAACTACAAACACAGGCTATAAATTTACAACCTTCTTTTCTTCTTTCCCACCAGAATTGCTTTTGTATCTCTTTTTACTTAAAAATAAATTAACCTTACTTTTGTACTATTATTTTTGAATAACGCTGTATATAAAGCAATAGAAGCAACATTCATTGCATATATACGTACGTTGTATTTTATGATGTCAAATTTATTACAAAAAATATTAGAGCTATTGTATGAGCATTGTTATTTAGCGCCATCGGTAATTATGCGATATCGCCCGAACACTTGTCACTCGTTTATTTCGTTAATTTTAGCATTGATACTTACCTATTCTGCATTGCGGAAGATTCTTTAAGGTGAAGTTATGCATTTTTCCATAAAATAGTGTCAACTTTTCATATTACGAGTCATTATATGTCTTCCTTGTTCCGCTTGGGTAACAGACAATATGGCGTGCACTCGTCTTGGATCATCGCGCGTCGTGCTTGTGTCTTGTCGATTTGGAGTGGGTATGCAGTGTTTCAACCTTCTTCACCGAAAAATACCTACTTTCGTGTTCATTACGTCGTCATCATAAACCATTGACGGGTAGCCTCAAAAAACCATTCGCGATAGTCCCACAAACCATTGACGGATAGCCCCCAAATCCATTCACGATAGCCCCAAAAATATTGACGGATAGCCCTAAAAACCATTCACGATAACCCCAAAAATCATTCACGATAGCCCCACGGACCATTTCTGGCAAGGTAAGGTTAGGTTAGGTTGGGTTGGGTTAGGTTAGGTGAGCATAGTTAAAAAAAAGGGAAAAAATCTGGTAAAAAAAAGGCACGTTTGGAAACACTGGCGAGACCTCATGACTTTCGACGCTCGCGCTATCTGCAAGTACATAATGGAAACAACGGCATAATGTTGTCGCTTTACAGAAAATGCAAGTTCCTTACATAAAAAGTTATTATTTCTTGTTCTGCAACATTCTATGGTGAAGTTTTCAGTTTTGCGCGAAAGAAAATGCCTCAAAGAACTTCAACAATGCTACAGAAACTGATTTGAGTAAGTAGTTTCTCCTGTAAATTTGAAGAAATCCGTTCGGGCGATATCGCATATTTACTGCGCCATCTATCCATACAAGTAACAGTCCTCATTTTCCCCTTATGTTTGGTCAACCTCGGTTTGTGTGAATTAGCTGCATTGCACCATTGAAGGTGCACCTAGTACAAGGAAGAAATGTTGCCATTTTAAACAGTGGCATCCCAGTTTTCATTTCAATTGCATGCTATGAAATATATTATTTTGTCTATTTTCCTTGTAAGAGCTGTTAGGTGGAACTATTCAACCACGATTTAAAAACTGATTAATTTTCAAAGCTGAAACAAAGTGGATTATGTTTGTTGCGCAGAAGTGCACATTATTACACGAATCCCAGGGTATGTGATCTCTGGTGGACATTTTATGACCACTTTCCTGCGTAAAGGTGTGCAGACCCTGAGAGGGCTAAAGGTGGCCGGAGCGTGGTGCTGATGGCACCCATATTACATTCAATATGACCTAGATCTGGAATGTGTGGAGTCCAACCTCCTATGTATAGCTTTACCTTTGCGGTTCTCCAAACTTAAAATTAAACTTTATTTTATGATTTCTTTCGAATCAGCAGATCGGGAATCATCTGGGTGGGAATGGTCAACAAAGTCCGCATCTAAAGCTCTCAACGTCTAGCTCAATATCTGTTCGGCCCAGAACTTCCAGAACACAAAGCGGTGGGCCACCCCGATGGCATAGTGGTAACATCGTCGTCTTGTGATCAATGGCTCCCGAGTTCGATCCTCGGTGTAGACACACAGTGCTTCGGATCCTCTTTCAGCTGTAGGTTCAATCTCGATCAGCCCATTGGTACATAAAGCCAACTGCAAACCCACAGACAAGGTATTATTGTCAGGCTTACCCCTCGACAGCGTTGAGATTCAGCAGCGCCATGTCTTATTCTTTTTGTCAGAAGAATTGGAAGCAAAAGTGCGAATGGCGCCTCTCAGCGGATTATTTGGTAACTTCTTGCGGAGGGCAATTCCCAGCGGCAAGTCAGCGCAAAGGTTTTTCTGCCTTAGTTCCATCACCAAATCATAAACCGGCGACAGGGGTGCATAGTACCGATTCCCATTCTCACAGACTTAGCTTCTTGCACTTCAGGAACCACAACAGATAATCGAGTTTCTATCAGATGAACGGGCATGGAAAAGTTTTTACACATACCGCGCAACCCGCTCTCCGGTTTCTCTTCGAACATCTCTTCGTTATTAAATCAATATCCAAATTCCAGCGCCTGGATGTTTTACATTAATTTAACCTCTCTCTTCTTCATTTAGACACACACACAGTTGCATAGAGAAGCCGCTCATTCTTTCCGAAGAGAAATGCTGCTACCTGTAAGCGTAGCCCGGAATATTCCCAAAGTCACGTGCGGATGATGAAAGACAGAATCAGGAAAAGTTGGTAGAACCAGAGGAAAAAAAGAAGAGCGCCAAAGGAATTTCCGCCCACCGCAATATTTCTCCACGGCCCGGACAAGAGCGTGGATGTGATAACCGCGAAACTCAGCGATGCAGTCTTAAGCCATGCTATTAATTAGAAAAGTTTTGGTTTTTTGCACAAGGTTAGAAGGTAGGGGGAACAGCCGAAGGATAAAAAAAGAACGATAAAGTTGGATGTGGGGAAAGACCAATATTTGAAAAAGCTCTTTTTTTTCTCTCTCCCTGAAGTTCCCTTCCTTCTTTCTCTCCCATCTTCCTTCCTCCCAACCATATTTCAATTTTTGCCAGCAACGGAAGAACATCGAGAAGGGAGTGGAGTAAAATAAAGCTCTCGTCATTTTGTTTGAGGAAGGATCAGATTGCAAGGGAAGGCTTCATGAAATCGTAAGTAATGGCCGTCCTTCCCAAATTTACACTAGAATTGTTCATTCAGTGATAATTCAGTGTTGTTTCTTGCTGCCGAAATTAACACTGAGGTTCTTCCCTAAAGGAATTCTCCTCGCTATTTCTTTGACGTAGCCGCTGGGCGTAATAAGTAGGCTTCGGCCCCTTTTCTTTAAGCGTCGCTGTTTCCAAATATAAAGCTTTTTTATGAGCATTGTAATAAGTGGCGAACTGTAAGCAATCCTAGCATAATCCTATCATTGATCAGGGACTGCAACCACCACTGGATGCGTGAAAGATGTGATATTAGCACCTTTGTCCAAGATCGAATACTTTGTCACACAGACAACATTGGAGAATAATAATAATATGTAATTAATTATCCAAGTGTTTACATTTAAAGAATATGGCAATTCACGACTTAACTCCACACATCATTGAGGTCTTCGTGATACGATGTCATGTTACACATGATAATGGAACTACTACAAATGGCCAGATCCGGATAATTTCCTATTCGGATTTCAAACATCCGGATATAGGATATTTTGATATAGTATCCGAAATGTCCAAATATCCGGATTATCGGAAATATCCCGATATGTGTATTGTTATAATATCCTAATTATCCGGATATTCACATTATCCGAAATGTCCAAATATCCGGATTATCCGAAATGTCCAAATATCCGGATTATCCGAAATTACCAAATATCCGGATTATCGGAAATATCCCGATATGTGTATTGTTATAATATCCTAATTATCCGAAATGACCAAAAATCCGGATTATCCGAATTGTCCAAATATCCGGATTATCCGAAATGTCCAAATATCCGGATTATCCTAAATGTCCAAATATCCGGATTATCTGAAATGTCCAAATATCCGGATTATCGGAAATATCCCGATATGTGTGTTGTTATAATATCCTAATTATCCTGATATTCACATTATCCGAAATGTCCAAATATCCGGATTATCCGAAATGTCCAAATATTAGGATTATTTGATATGTCCGGATATCCGTATTATCCGAAATATCCTCATATCGAAAATACACGAATATGTGCATTATCTGGACAGTTTTATCCGCATATTTTCTTATTCGTCATGTTAGTATTTCTACTGTACGCATTGTCTACAGAGCCTTGATACAATCTGTCTGTTTATAAGTTTCCCAGGTTCTCGGCGTATTATTTTTAAATACACAAATTTATCCGCCGTAACAATAATAAAAAATACGTAAAAGGGATACAGTTTAGAATATATTCTCAGTTTAGTGTCCCGCCCCTTTATATGGTCATTATTTCCTTCATTACAGAACCCATTCTTAACAGAATACCTTACTGAACTTGAAATGGTAAGTATCAATCTGAATTCTCAGATACCATGATTAACAGCATGAGTTTGATATCCGAATATTCTAAACATCCCGATATCCATATTATCAGAATATCCTAATTATCCGAATATCCGTTATCCGGATTTTGTGGCCATCCCAAGAAACTATCTATTATCTTTCACAATATAAAGTGAAGGCCTCGGGTGTAATCATGGTAAGTGACATTTTGGTCATTTCTGAGTTCATTAAGAAAAAAGGTTATTAGAAGCTGTACTGTAGATAAATTGTTTTCGTGTTGTGTTTACAAATTTCAGAAAGCTTCACTGAGTCTAATGAAAATTGTTTAACTTGGCAATTTCACTTGAAAACTGAAGGATTACTTCGTAACCCAAAAATTACCAAAATGTCACTTACTATGTTTTACACCCGAGCTCTTGAAATATTTGCAGTGTCCTTACCTGTATACTCTCCGCTTTTACTGGAAGACAAAGCATCTTTCTTGAGCAAACACCCATACTCCTGTTTGCTGGACGGGAGCTTGTAAGGCTCGTGATAGATGGAAGAGTTCTCGCTGTCAGACTCCTCGACAGCCACGTGGCCGTAAATGTTTCCCTTCGCGCGGGAAATCCCGTTGTTCATCGGCGTCAGGTTCATGTTCATCTTGAGGTCCTTCATGTTGATGGTCACCTTCTTCTCCGCCAGGGGGCCCTTCAGCGCCGTGTGCTTGTGGAGCAGATCCTTCTTCCGGTTCCTTCTGATCATGATGATGGTCGTGGTGACCAGCAGGAGGATCACCATCGCCAACACACCCGTGATCAGACCGATGTACGTTTGGTTGTTGGTTGGTGCTGCTGGAAGAGATTGGCGATTGGAACGTGATTAATAACGTATATTTCATGTTAACTTATGTAGTTTAATCTAACTTAACCTACATTTAATTTAGTAGGGGAGAGTCGTCCAAAACGGCGACGGTGGGTTAAATGGGGAACTGACAGTACTTGTAAAGTCTACGTCGAATAAATGAGATGTTTCCAATTCAGTTTCTTTAGAAATTTCATAACGTTAGTTTGAGGTTATCTTTGCAAGGTTATGTTATTGCGTTGTGCTTTATATATATATATATATATATATATATATATATATATATATATATATATATATATATATATATATATACACACACACACACACACACAATGTGGAAACCATGGGAGTGTAACGTCTACGTCGTCGCAGTTGGTGTTGGATGTCTAAACACTGGAGGTAAATGTGGCAACAGCGCTTCTCAGAAAATCAGGCGCTGGCACGAAACACACGGTCGACTTCGTCTCGAGCTATGTCAAAGATACCGAAATGGCGTTCGAATCAGGACTTAAACTATACTACACTTCCTGGCAGTCTATGTGACAGTTTGAAACGAGTCGTGGACAAAGCAGACCGACATTCCTTTTTTCTAAGAGGTATTCATATTTTCGTGAAAAAAGTTTTCGATTTTTGTTGGGTCTTTTCAAGTCAGTTATCAACATTCAATTTTGGTAAGTAAAATTATTCCAGCTTTAAATTATATTTTGACTAACTGCGGTAGCTCAGCCGTCAGGGCGTCTGACTACCATACGAGGGACCGGGTTCGATCCCCAGTGAGGGAGAACCGGGATGTTTTCCACCCGTTCAAGCTGCTCCGGCGCCTACTCAGCGTCGTATAAAGTGGGTACCTGGAGGAAACTCTGGATCACATCACCCCAACCTTCAAGAAACTGTGCGGCCCTAACTCCACATGCCCTATTCGCCTTCATGGCGTGGTGCAAAGCACAGGGGAGCACTTTTACTTTTTTTTTAAACTTTGACAAACTGCTAGATAGGTTAGCTTACGTGTGTGTGAAGAGACGCCATGTTTTCTATGGTTAGTCACTGTCTGCTAAAACGGGGACGTTGAGGGTAGTCCAAAACGGGGTCGCCCTCTACAAGGCCTATGATTTCATTCTGATAAAAATCTCTGATATTATGCTGTTTATGAAGTGTTTAAATTGAGCATGACAGATTAGTTAGTGTAGATGTGTATAAAAATAACACAAATACCTCCTGTCATACTTTTATTGTATTTGTCATGGTTAACTTGACTTTTGTTTTTCAAAAAAGTTTTTGTAAGTTAAGTTTGTAATAGGCTTCGAATTCACATTGTTTCATACAACCGGTCGTACAAAACAGGGACATTGCATATTTTCCAGGGAATTGTTTGTTCTGCATCCTCTAATTGTTTTCTTTACACAAATAACTTTGTTTCGTGATAATCTAGGACCTACTCAGAAAAGAAAAGGTTTGAAACTTTTATCAGTGACAAATTTGTTTTTATTTCACCAAAATATGTTAGTGTCTCCATGTTGGACGACTCTCTCCTGCGTCAGAAAAGAGAGTGTGAAGGCAGGAGCGGAGACATTTAGTATACACTTTAATACTACACAAAATGCATACAGAAACGAAATGAGACTATTCATCATCTTCTAATACGAGTATTATGTATGTATTTGTGTATGTTTGTTCCAGCAGAACTCTCGAACGCCTGGAGCGATTTCAACCAAACTTGGAACACGTATCACTTGCAATCTCGAAAGAAATACTGTGGGGGTAAGACACCCTTGGCACCTAGGGGTGGGGGTGGGAGGGGGTGACATGTAAAAATAATCGAAAACGACAGATATTAGTGTGGAATCCATAGTTTTCGGGGTCGATTAGATGAATGCCGTTCAACTCTAAGACAGCCCTGTCACTACTAGGGGTGGGAGTGGGAAGTGGGTGACATGTAAAACGACCGATATTAGTAAAAAAAAGGTAAAAAAGGTAAAGTGTTCCCCTGTGCTTAGCACCACGCCATGAAGGCGTATAGGGGGTGTGGGGGTAACGCCCCACACTTTCTTGATCCGGTCGTGAGTGGGGGTGATGTGATCAGCATCACGCCCCTGACCGCCTTTACCCCCCAGGGTTTCCCCCAGGTACCCATGTTATTCGACGCTGGGTGGGCGCCGGGGCCGCTTCCATCGTTAGAAAAGTTCCCGGATTTGAACCGGCCGGGGATCGAACCCGGGACCTTTAGCATGGTAGTCAGACGCGTTACCGACTGAGCCACCGCGGCCACTTTCCAACCATGGGGCTAGAAGAAGGGGGTGACATGTGAAATAATCGAAAACGACCGATATTAGTGTGGAATCAACTCCAAGACACACCTGGTACCTCTAGAGGTGGGGGCTAGAAGAAGGGGGTGACATGTGAAATAATCGAAAACGACCGATATTAGTGTCGAATCAATAGTTTTCGGGGTTCCTAAGATGAATAGTCACACTCCCAATGCCGTTCAACTCCAAGACACACCTGGTACCTCTAGAGGTGGGGGCTAGAAGAAGGGGGTGACATGTGAAATAATCGAAAACGACCGATATTAGTGTGGAATCCATAGTTTTCGGGGTCTCTAAGAGGAATAGTGACACTCCCAATGCCACTAAACTCCAAGACACCCCTGGTACCCCTAGGGGTGAGGTGGGAAGGGGGTGACATGTAAAAATAATAAAAAACGACCGATATTAATGTGGAATCAATAGTTTTCGAGGTCGCTAAGATGAATAGTGGCACTTCCAATGCCGTTCAATTCCAAGACACCCCTGGCACCCCTGGGGGTTGGGAAAGGGGTGACATGTAAAACAACCGATAGAAGTGTGGAATCCATAGTTCTCGGGGTCGCTAAGATGAATAGTGACACTCCAAATGCCATTCAACTCTAAAACACCTCTGTCACCCCAAGGGGCGGGAGTGACAAAGGGCTGACATGTAAAACGACAGACATTTGCATGGAATCCGTAGTTTTCGGGGTCGCTAAGATGAATAGTAACGCTCCCAATGCCGTTTAATTTATTTATTCTTCCTCTTGGAGGTGGAACTAAAAAATGTTGCTCATAAATTGTTGTTAAATTTATATTATAGTGAATTTGTAAAATATATTACTTTATAATTTGTATACTGTACTTATACTTTTAAATACCTGTAAATAAAATTAGTTACATTTTACGATATAGTTAGAATTCATTAAACACCCGGGCAACGCCGGGGAATCAGCTAGTTTAGAATAAACGGACAGTCAGACTGCGGAGGTGGTGGTGGTTGGAAAGGGGAGGGGTTAAAGTTTGTTTATGTCCACAGTACTCTCAAATAGGTTAATCCAAAGCGGATATACTGTTTATTAAAGTTGTATTTGAACCACTGTGCTGTACAATATAGGTTATACCAGGGATCCTGGGACCCTTTATTGATTTCATTTATTTAACTTCACTTTTGGTTAATTGGGAAGATGAAGATGAATAGTGATAGGATGAAATTGATGAAAGAACAACACAAGTCCCACAGAGGAATCATAACGGCTGTGAATACAGACGCCAGAGTCTCGTTAGACTGTAATATGAACTTCAGGGTGTAGTACATGGAAGAGAGTTTGTGATTAAGATAGGGTTGCCAATGATAATCGAGGAAGCCTCTGAGGGGGCATTTGCTCCCATGCCCACTGCACCGGCACTACATCAAGTGTTGAATTGTTGTTTTAAGTCCACTTTATATACAGAATGGCTAATCGGGACTGGACCTACAGTTTAAAGTGGAATTCGAACCACAGTGCCATGTGCCTCCACCGGTATCGAACCCGGGACCCCTTGATTTCAAGGCGACGACCTTACCACTAAGCCATCGGGGAGACCCGACACTACATCAACATTCCATACATAATTTGATAAATAGGTACTATTTTAAGAAACTGTGCGCTTATACTCTGATTCTAGTGCTTGGTGTGGATTGAATTCAGTATCTTCTGGATATTTGTACAAGTATTGCAAAAAGGGAAAAAAACTCAATGTAACGATCCTTTGTGTGTCTTCTTATACCAGCATCTAGGAGCGCGCGCCGCGTGTAATATATCTGCGATAATCACTTGTTGCTTCCTGGACACAGGCAACGACAATCGACCTGGTCTGGTTGCTAGCATCTCGATCTTTCTAGTATTTATAGAATCCGTCGAAGATACTCTGTCCTAAGGTTCTGCAATCCGGAAATATGCTTTGTTTCCGGTGCAGATGCACTGAGTATCTTGGTTACCGAATTGTCTGCTTGACAAAGGATTTCCCCTAAGTTGAGTTTGATATTGCCCGAGCCACTGTTATTGTCGAGCATTCATCTTTTATCCATTTTTGTGAAATTCAGAAGTATTGTTACTAAACTGTATTATAAATATATTATTGTTAGTGTTGCCCACGAGACGAGACTTTGGCCTGTCTCGTCTCGTGGAAATGCTGTGAAATGCTGTCTCTAGTGTTGCCCACGGGACGAGACGGGACAGGCTTTTAAAAATTCGAGACGAGACGAGATTGACCATGTGTCATAAGACAAACGAATATTTTCGAGACGAGACAGCATTTCCACGAGACTCCACGAGACGAGACACGCCAAAATCTCGTCTCGTGGGCAACACTAGCTGTCTCGTCTCGAAAATATTCGTTTGTCTCGCGAAACATGATCAATCTCGTCTCGTCTCGAATTTTTAAAAGCCTGTCCCGTCTCGTCCCGTGGGCAACACTAATTATTGTAAATTGCTGAATGTCACCATCCAACAGTCCAATTTGTATTAAGCTTGCAACATTTAAAATATTATTTTTTGGTCCATTATAAAAATGATTTTCGAAGTCATTAAACTAACGAACTAAACAGCAATAGCAGTATTAGCAGCAAATATAAAAACGTAATGATGGAAATGTGTAGCACATTTCTGCTTTCCTGGTCTTGTAATCAGATTTTCACGTCTTCCGTTTTACTACTTCATTCTTCTTACACATTTGTTCCTTCCTTCCTTCTAGCTGAATATGTATTTTCGTATATTCTCTCTCCCGTTTTTCCCCTTTCCCTCTTTCCTCATCATCGTGTCTTACTTGTCTCAAATTTTCTTCCCATTCTCGTTCCCATTTATTTATCTTTCTTCTGCGCACGCGTACGTGTGTTGCTCCTTGAATTTCCGTTTGATTCTCTTTTCTACTTTGCCTATGTCTTGTTTCTTTAGTTCTTTTTGTTTGTTCTCCATCTTTTATATAGAACTAGACATTCTTTCTCAATGCCAATATTTACTTAAAATATACACTTTTCGATCCTGATAGCCTCAATTCTAGAAAAATTCCAGCTATGGATGAAAGAGGGTCGCAAAACAGGGTCACAAAACTACAAGAGGTCGCAAAAGACAGGTCCCAATAGGGCATGTCGTAAAAACATATGTCCCTAGCGGACAAGAAGTCGCAAATGGGCAAGTCGCCGAAAGACGAGAGGTGGAAACAGGACAACGTGCAAGAAGACAGGTGGCAAAAGGGACAACAGTTCCCAAAAAAGACAGCTCTAGAAAAAGGTCGCGAAAAGACAGGTCGCAGAAGGACATGCCATTCTTTTCACATTATTTCCTTCTTACTGATTGGACCTATTTCTTTTCCTATCTACCCTCTCCAGTTACTCTGTTTCTCGTTATCTCCTTTTATTTGCATCAGATTTTTTCTCATTCTCACTCACATTTATTTCTCTTTGCCGCGGGTGTGTCGCATTCCTATAATTTCTCTTAGCTTCTTTATTTTTCTCTGCCTGTGATTCATTGAGTGATTCTGTTTATTCTAAGTCGCTCTTCTGCCACTTCTGGCTAATTGCAAAGATGAGGATGAGTCATGATGCTATGATGCAATTGGATGTCCACTCAGAAAGAGCACCCATGTCCAGGCAACGATTCGAACCAGGGACCCCTGATATCGTAGCGCGCTATGATTACCACTCCGCTACGAGATTCTCTCTACCTGTGTCTTTCCCTTGTTTCTTCCTCTATCATGAAATTATATATATATATTTCTCTGCGTCAGTATTCACTTCATGATATTCTTTTTCGGTTCTGATCGCCCCACTTCTAGAAAATTTTCCTGGTGTGGAAAGTGGGCGGCTTATATTGAAAGCTGACTTCCAATCATTTCACTGGCGGTTGACGTACTTCTTGCTACATAACTTTATGTGTCTACCAATCGTCTTCGGGGGCGTGTCGCTCGTTGAGTGTCAACAATCTCAGTTGCGAAGTAAAAGCTGTAGGGGCAATATCGCTCTCCCATTAGGATGTTGCCAAGCGTACGTCTGTTTTTGTGAGCTGTATTTATTGGCTTGTTTGTACAGTGTTTGGGTCTTTTGTGTACTAATTTTCCGCGCTTTGTGTACTATTGTACAACTTTTATCCAGTAACGGCGTTGGTCAACTTTCTCTCTCTCTCCCTCGTTTTACAATACGTTTGGCAATATGCTGTGTATCCGACGTTCATTTGTCTCGTCCCGCCAAGAACTTTCGGTGCCATGTGACACGAAAATTCCTGATGTCAGCCGAAGAGAATTCAGCCGATCGCTGATTCGTTCTTTCCCAGCCGCCAACTGGAACTGCGAGGAGTATAGGATTCAAAAACCTGAGACGACAACTTCCATCCTACAAATGTGAAGGTGGCTGCAGTACGTGACTGAAATACTGACAATTATTTGTTTATTGCCATGTTTTTGTCCGCTGCGACTTCCAGAACACCACGGGAACCTCCCAACGACCAAAATGTTAGCAGCCTTTTCGGGGGCGCCAAACACCCTCCGTTGGTGGCGAGTTTCGGGAGTAGCAGATGAATTACTGCAGGGTTGCCCGGCCGCAGTTCCAAGCGTCGTGGGTGTCCATAAATTTAACTGCGATCCACGCCCCGTTGGGTCCATGTCCGACTGGCCTCCACGGTTATAAAAGTGGGCCTAATATTCACTCAGCAGACACTAATTGCTCGAGCACAGCCTGCGACTTCATGAGCTCAACTGAATTTATGAGACAGAGTCCGTGTTTTATGTTCGATTTAGCATGTGAGGCACCTGTTACGGTAGTGTCTGCAGCGGCGTAGGATCGAGGCAGGTGGATGGGTGGGTGGACGGCTATCGGTGATCAGTTCGAACCTCGCGTTGAAGAGATGTGTTCCTTTTTTCTTTATCTGATCTGCAAGTAAACTTCGAGGATCAATATGCGAGACGTCATTTCGGCATGCTCATTCTCTAACTGGAGTGTAAAGAGTGACCCTTTCTCAAGACGCCCAAGCTGGCCTCCGTGGCGGAGCGGTTAGCACATCCCGCTACGATGATCCCGGGTTCGAATCCTGGCCTGGGCATGTGTTCATCAGTGTCCATTCATGCATAACCTTTAACTGGTGTGGTACGGGTCAAAATGCTGTCGAGCGTGAATTTCCGTTTCTATAGTTTATGAGTTTACCGGTAGAGGCCTCTGGTTCTCAGTAGCTGCTTATAGTTCCAGTGTGTATGGCAGCAGTTGCCACATGACATGTGCAGTTGATTATTTTCGTATCATAGCATATCGTTTAAGTTATCATTTTTTGTGGGTTTTGGTGCTATGGCGCGAGACGTGAACAAACATTTGGCCAACGATTGTGACGCTATACGTCGTTTGATTGAAAATAAAGAGTCAGGTGATAATTTGGAAATTGATAGTGATGATTCTGAGCTTGTAACAAGTGCAATCGGCCTGTGTGGGGCATATGTGCTGTGAGATTTTGCATATATTGTGACCCAAGTTAAGTGATGCAGAAAAAAATAACTTTGCAATTCATAAACAATTTATGAATATCAGTGTTTTTATTCATGTTTGTTTTCTTAATTCCATATACTCAACAATTATCTTGAACATTGGTGAGTTCAGAATTTTCAAGAAAAATATCAGTATCTGTAAGCAAGAAAAAAATGGTAAATAACAGTTGATAATTTATTGAATATTTTAGTGTGAAGAATTTTAAGCAAAAATATGTTTTGTATACTTAATTAACATTAATGTAATCAATAAAAATTCAATTTTATAATTATTAGATTATATACTCTCAAAATAACCGTGGGTCATTTTGACCCGCATCACACTACTAGCGCGACTAAAATCCATCACACCAGTCAAGGGATAATATTATCACTTAGCCTCATATTTGCAATTAGCCAAAAGTGGCAGAAAAGCGAAGTAAAATAAAACAAATCAATATAACAACAGTTCATCATTCATCCTCATCGTCGCGATTAACTCAAGAGGTATAAAGTGACGTAAGAGACCGAGTTAGAAGATAGACTGGATATGTTTTCATTTTTTGATTGATTTTTGTTATTCAGTGTCGCCTTTTGCCACTGTTGGCTAATCGCGACGGTAAGAATGAGTGATATGATGAAATTGATGGACACTCACAAGGAGCACCCATGTCCAAACCGGGATTCGAACCCAGGACCCTTGGTATCGTACCGCTCTGTACTAACCACTCCACCACGGTGGGCGGCAGACTCGAGACGATTGATTGATTTGATGTTTTAAGTCCACTTTATGCACAGTAAGACTAATCGGGACTGGACCTACAGTTTAACGTGGGATCCAAACCACTATGCGCCTCCAACGGGTATCAAACCCGAGACCCTTGATCACAAGACGACGACGCTACCACTACGCCATCAGAGAGGCACCAGACTCGAGACGAGAACGAGAAAGTCATTTCGAACTCGAGACGAGAGTTTATCGGCTCTCGTCTCTGCGGTACATCAAAACCCATGTACAGAATGAAAATGATAGGTACATACATCCGCGTATTGGGAGTCAAACAAGGTTCCTCCCTATTCCCACCACGGCCATCCTGTGTGTTAATGGTGTTGTGTACGACACAGTAACAACAGTAACACGTATGCTAGCAACACGGCGGCAGCACATTGGCAATGTAGGAACGGCAATTTCCGCAGTTGCATAAATCCTCGCAAAATTGTGCAGCTACCTGCGAGATGTCGCGGTCTGCATATTTATCCCTTTCGCTTCCGATATTAATATGCAGCCGGGGGGATCTGCTGACGTCGCGTCCCGGAATTATGAAGGATGACGGACTGACAAGTGGAAAGGGGTTTCCGGGCTGACAGATTGAAGCGGTCACGCGCCGCATGATAACGTTGACGCTGACAGAGGCGATTGACTGTGGTGGGTCATCAATCACGCACTCAAATACGCACACACACACACACGAGCACCCCCCGGCGTTATTATGTAGAAATTGTAGCGGAGGTCCATCATTTTGATACATTGCATCTCATGCATCATTATGTCCCATTTTCCAAAAATCTACCGTTCTTTTGTATTGTAGTAGTATAGAAATAAGTTAGTGTTTAGTATTTAGAACAAATTTACATATAACTAAACAATTATTTTTATACATTATTCATAAATTAATATTCATATATTCAAAAAACTCATAAATTATGCATATAAAATAATTGTTTAGTTCTAAATACATGTAAATTAGTTATAAATACTAAACTCCAACATACACTAACTCATTTCTATACTACTTATTGCTATTGTTTTTGCGCCGTAAGAATTAGTACTAGTATTATTAGATAAGTAATTATGGTAGGTACAGAAGACACGTGGGGGACGCAGGTTCGATTCCCGGGATGGGAAATTTCAGGTAGAAAGTTTTCCAGAAATTGAGGTTCACCCTAGGGTTGTTAAAGGTCCAGGAAGGCATAAATTCTATTGGGTTCCGCTGCAGGACCGGAACCCTTTTCCTCACACAAAAATTCGGTCCAAGTTGCGTATTGTTACATTGAAAAAAATGTTCCTGTACTGTATTTTAATTGTTCCTGAAAAAAGGTTCCTGGACCGTATTTAAATTGATGCGGGGGGAAAAGGTTCCTGGACCGAATTTAAATTAATCCGGAAAAAAGGTTCCTGGACCGTATTTAAATTGATCTGGAAAAGAGATTTCTGAACCGAATTGAAATGCTTTAAATATGAAAAGGTTATACACTGTTTAGAACTCATTTACGATTGCTTATTTTTTCTCCCAGTTCGGGATTAAATTTATTTCCAATTCCTGGATCAGTGTTGACCGATCAAAGTTGCCTTCTAAAAATAGCCGCGAGTACGTTTTACATTGGAATGTCACGCTGATGTTGTAGATAATGTAGCCCAGGGAGTAAATCAAAACGCTGTTGTTCTCTCGTTGGCCAGGTTCAAAAACTCCCTTGTCGAAGAGTTACTGTACATAACGCAATGGACTATATTAGTGTGGCGTCACATTGAGTTAAAACAACCCGTCACGTGTTGCTCCGGCATCTGATCCAGGAACCACAGCCAATAGGGGCCGTCGATGAGGTAAGGTGAGGCTGCTGTGTTCCCAGCAGATATCACAACAGGCACGGGCAGTGTTGCTATGCGCTCGAGAGAATGGGGCTACGTGGAGAGAGGGTAACGTGTCTGCGGCGTTTGCGTTTCGCCCATTTCTACCTCGTACCTTAGATTCTCGAGACAGCCAGCACCTGGATTAGTCTTTCATGCTCACAAGTGGATAATTGTTTATCGTCAGGTCCGTATTGTTTCATTTCAATACGGAACTTGGACCCTATTTAAACTGATTCGGATAAAAAGGTTCCCGGACCGAATTCAAATTGGTTCGGAAAAAAAGGTTCCCGGACTGTATTTAAATTAATTCAGAAAAAAAGGTTCCTGGACAGAATTGAAGTATTTACAGTTAAAAAGGTTATTTACGGTCCAAAACCAATTTACGCTTGCTGATTTTCTCTCCTGGACCGGAATTGAATTTATTTAAAATTCCTGAACCTCTAACAACCCTGGCTTCACCCAACCCATAATAAATGGGTACATTAAAGGCAATCCTGGTGGTGGTGAAGCGTGGTGTTGATCACGTCACGGCTTGGTGTAATGTACAGGAAATAGTTTTACATTTTACCTTACTGAAGATGATGACCGAAATAGTTACGATCAGAAGTGTTTGAGTAGTTGTGGGGGTTAAAGAAGGCAAAAGAGTTCGATCAATATTTGTTTTAAGTTCAGTTGAGGGTAATCGGGACTGGGGCTAGAGTTTAATCACAAGCACTGTGCCATGGAAGAAGAAACTGGAGACAGGCCATCGTGTTTGCCACGATGTCTGGTTACAATGCTTTCTTTCGCTATGCCTCTAGGTACAGTCAACGGCAATAAAAATGGGACACTCGAATCCTGAAACACTCGCTTCCAAGTAAGGCGCTATGTGTGTTGCCTAACTCTACGGCGATAAATGGATTTTAATAGGAAATTTTCAATGACAACTTCTACCACCGCGCAGAGTGAAGCGAGTGTTTCAGGATGTAGGTGTCCAATTCTTATTGACTGTGATTGTACAGTCTCACCACCCGGTAGTCTTTTGTCTTCTGGAAGACCTTGACAGCGTTCAGGTGTGCGCTTGCATCCAATGAGAGTAGCGCTGGAGACAGCACGTGCTTTGTTCTTTGCCAGCCAGAACTCGCAGTTTCCTCTGAGAGGGGAATTTAAATCCCTTGTTGCCACATTCACAGCGGAGGAGAAGCCAACTGGCACAAAAGGAGCAGGTCTTTCAGATGGCGAGAGGAAAAAAAATTGCACTTTAAGGTTATTATTTGCTTGCCCTTTCGACGGACTCGTGCAACAGCATGGTCAGTTGCCATCTTTGCACCAAACTTACTTTTGGAAACACAGTCTCCCAGACAACAGAACACCTAGTGGGTCGCCTGAACAACCACGAAAAATATTAAGCGTAAAAGTGAAACTCTCACGCATAATCCGTTTCGTGGTTGTTCTTTTCGCGCTTATTCCTTCGCGTTATTCCGTTCGCGTTTAATCCTTTTAGGGATTAATATTTTAGCTCTTATTCTTTTCGCGCTTAATCCGTTTCGCGGTTGTCCATTTCGCGCTTATTCAGGTGTTCAATTTTGGTTTCGCGATTAATCCATTTCGCACTAGTTACGGGGTTCAATTTTCGTTTCGCTCTTAATCCCTTTCGCGGTTCTTTTCGCGCTAATTCCGGTGTTCAATCTTGATTTCGCGCTTATTCCGGTGTTCGATTTTGGTTTCGCGATTAATCCGTTTCGCTGTTATTCTCTACGCGCTTATTCCGATGATCAATTTTGGTTTCGCGATTAATACGTTTCGCGGTTGTAACTTTCGCGCTTATTCCGGTGTTCAATTTTGATTTCGCGGTTGTCCCTTTCGCGCTTATCCGGTGTTCAATTTTGGTTCCGGGCTAAATCCGTTTCGCGGTTGTTCCTTTCGCTCTTATTCCATTTCGCGCTTAAACATTTCGCGCTTATTCCGTTCGCGCTTAATCCGTTTCGCGGTTGTTCCTTGGCGTTTATTCCGTTCGCGCCCCTATTCCGGTTCGCTCTTATTCCTTTCACGTTTAATCCTGTGTTACGTTTCGCGGTTGTACTCTTTCGTTCTTAATCCCTTTCGCACAGAAAAAATCTGGTTTGTTTGGAATTACCAAAAAAGTTTGGTTGAGCTGTTTGGTTATGCTTTTTGTTTCCGATAACCAAATGTTGCTTGTAATTACTAAATAATTTTGTTTAAGAATACCAAAAAAATTGGTCAGACGAAATATGGTACTCGTAAACAAAATGATACATATGTAAGTAGAGAGAAACAAAACGTTTGGTTAAATTTACTATATGTGCGTGAGCCTGCTTCCGAATTTGAAATAACGATTATCCAGTTTCGTCGAGTGTAGTATGAAAATCCTTTGTCGAAAATTGAAACTCATGTAGATAGATAATTACTCGAAGCCAGTCTTTATGTTGTTGTGTAACCTAATATTCTGAAAAAAGAAAAATCAGAATATAGTTACCGCCGCTAGATGGTTCTGTCAAAATGTGTAGAAGAAACATAAGTTTTTGGACAACAAATAATGGTACAAAAATTGTGCTTTAACACTCTTCAAAAGATATGTGAACATCAAAGCTACATACGAGGGCGATTCAATAATTATTGTCCCCGGCATACTTAAAGGATATGAATTGCAATGAATGATGGGGATATTGTAGCCTAATGTCTTAGATGCCTATATGCAAAATTTCAGAACAGTAGGTGCTATAGTAAATTTGATTTTCTCGTGTTAGGTGTGAGAGGTAGCACGTAGTTTGAAAAATGGATAAAACCGAACAACGAGCTGTCATCAAGTACTTCCAGAAAAAGGGGCTAAACCCAAAGGAGATTCATGAGGACATGGTCAGTGTGTTGGGTGATGGGGCTCCTACCTACCAGGTGGTAAAAAACTGGTGCCGCGATTTCCGTTGCGGCAGGGAAAGCTGTCAACAGGCCCCTGGTGCTGGTCCTCCAACAACAGCATCCACCCCAGAAAACATTGATGCTGTGCATGACATGATTATGGCTGACAGAAGAATCACGGTGCAACAGTTAGCAAACATCATGCACTTCTCTGTAGGCTCAGTGGAAACCATTGTGCATGAACACTTGGGATTCAGAAAGGTGTCAGCGCGATGGGTCCCCAAAATGTTATCCCGTGAACAACAGAAAGACAGAGTTCAATGTTCAAGGGCTGGTTTGGAGCTGATGGGGGCAGACCTGAAGCAGTTCTGTGATAGATTTGTGACAGTGGATGAGACATGGCTCCACCACTATGATCCCGAGTCCAAACGACAGAGTATGGAGTGGCGGCACAGCAATTCACCTCCCCCCGCAAATTCAGGGTGCAAGCATCAGCACGCAAGGTTATGGCCACAATTTTTTGGGATGCGAAGGATGTGCTCCTTATTGACTACCTGGTGGGACACACTGTTACTGGGGACTATTATGCAGCCCTAATCCCTAAGTTACGCGAAGCAATCAAGGAGAAACGGCGTGCGATGTTGCGGCGAAAAGTGCTGTTTCACCACGATAATGCTCCAGCACACAGAAGCCATGTTACTGGTGCCGCAATCCATGCTGCTGGTTTCCATGTGTTGGAACACCCTCCCTACTCACCCGACCTCACCCCTAGTGACTTTCATTTGTTCCCGAAGTTGAAGGAGCACCTCAAGGGGACGCATTTTCCCTCAAATGCTGCTGTTATGGACGCTGCGGAAGAATGGCTCACGGCTCAGCCACAGACATTCTTTGAAGCTGGCATAGTGGCTTTACAACATAGGTAGAAGAAGTGCATTACTGTGAAGGGGGACTTTGTGGAAAAATAATACTGCTTATATGTCAGGGACAATAATTATTGAACCACCCTCGTATTAAAGAAGAAAATTTACTGCAGTGAATAAAAGTGAATCTCTCATGAGCAACCTTTTTGATTCGGACATATAAGTAGGAAGCTAAGTGTGGCGCAAAAAAAAGCACTTCAAAATCGGGTATTACACATGAACGTTCTATTCTGAATGTGTATTTTGAGATCAGTTAGTTTCTTAAAACTATCCACCCTAGCTAAAATTAGCCAGATTATAACTAAAGTAATTATGAATAAATTATTTAACAAATCGTTTTTTAATTTTGAATAAATTATTTTGTTTTCCTAAACAAATGGGATACATTTTGTTAGATTTACCAAAATAATATTTGGTTTTGGTAACCAAAAAATTGTTTACGACAAACAAATAGAACTTGACCAAATCTTTTGGTACTGGTGAACAATTGTTTGGTTGATGCCTATTTAAACAAACGATTTGTTCACCACTACCATTTTTTGGTTAATCCAAACAAACATTTTTCTCTGTGCGCGGTTATTCACCCCCCCCCCCCCCACATAAGTGGCAGGCGCTGTACCAAGATAAACGCTCTGGACTATAGAACGAGCTTCATTGGCTGTCGCAGTCTAGTGACTCCCCGGTGTGCTTCCTACCTGGCGGGATGTATATTTACTTCCCCAGTTTCAAATATTATGCTCAATTCAGCACAGCTGCAAATAGTGTTAACAGACGATATATCAGCGTCACTCACCTGGCGTGATCTCCTTCCTGGCTCTCAGATCTGGGTTTCCCTGGCTGCTGTAGAACATCGACACCAGAGCGTCAGTCAAGTTGCTGGGAACTAGGGCTGGAAGAAAAGAGAACAGTGCAATATACTTGAAGTTGAACAGAATCAATTTGGAAAATCAATGACAAGCTATGCTCTATTCTCCAAGTGTAAATGACCAATGAGATTGCTCTAATTTTCCAAACAATCATTCTCTGTGAGGTTTTGACTAGATCTACGAGATTCGAATCCTTGATCGTTATCTTCGGCAGAATTAGGTTAAAATTTCTGAAAAATATCAGTGAAAGGTACTAATGATTGACAACAGATGGAAGTACGCTCAAATTTGCAAATATGTTAATGTCTGCGAAGTTGCAAGTTGCAATTACTATTAGTTTGATAGCCTTCAACAGCAACATTGAAAGAACTTGAAAAAGGTCTGTTTACACTTCAACACCAACTTGATGAAGAAATGTAAACGGCCATTTCGAGTTACTTCCATGAACAAGTCAGGTATTAAGTAACTTATTAATATGTATGAGAGGTTCGTATGCGAGGCAGGCATTGACCAGGGACTGTTCCACAAATAGAGTGCCTTTTGAGTCACCCGTGGAACGGAAGCTAGCTCGGCGGGAAGTAAGATCGCATCTGCCGGCATTTAGACTCGCAGCTGTACACTGACTTGCACTGTGCTTCATTATCCAGATAGCTGATGTCCAGTTTGCACGTGTTTCTGAGGTGTTAAGGTGTTAACAAGTTTTGTAGATTGTTTTGTTTTAATTTTCGCATTACTAGTGCTTATCTGGAGTCTAGTAATGCCACGCCATTCGTACAATTTGAAACAACGCATTTTTATGTACGACTATTACGTCATTACGAATTTTTGTATGAAAGTCGAAATACGTTTTGCAGCAGAATTCCCAGATGTTCCTGTTTCACACAGAGACAGGGTTCGGATACTTGTTAAAACACATTTAGGTAATCAGGGTCTATTCTTGATAAGAAGCAAAGGGTGCCGGCGCCTTGCGCAAGAAGGATACATCTGAGTGGCGAGCTAGCAAGCTTTGAAACCTGAAACCATACATTAGACGAATTGGAAGAAAATATCAGGAGGGAAATTGAAGCAATATGGGAAGAAGAACTGATACGTTTCAGTGAAAATGTTCTTTAAAAATGCCGTAAATGTGTGTATGCAGGAGGACATCATTTCCAACGCCTCTCGTAACAAGGTACGTGCTCAGTTTAATTGTAACTGTCGATTTAATTATACTAGCTTCTTTCATCACATAGCTAGCAGCTCCAGTTACGCAGATATTGGATCCTGTTTGCGGCAGACGTGATCTTACTTTCCGCCACGCTAACCGCCTTCTGCGGGTGACTCAACCAAAAAAGACACTGTATATTTTCATTTATTTTTAATTAAATGTAAATAGAAACGACAGTGCTTACGGGACGATCCGATAACATCAATCACATCCCTTGCAACAAGTTCCGATCCAAACACGAGTATGTTTAATAAAACATTGGCGGAAGAAACCAGATTCCATAACTCTGCAAGCATATGCGAGATCAGGTGGGCCCCATCGGTGTCTAGGACGTTCCTGCTTTCGTCGTCGAAGATTCCAGATTAGAATCCAATCAACATTCACAATCAACGTCGCGATTAGGTCAGAAAAGTAAGTAAAGTGCTCCCCTGTGCTTTGCACCACGCCATGAAGACGTATCGGGGGTGTGTGGAGTTAGGGCCCTACCCTATCTTGATCACGGCCGAAGATGGGGGTGATGTGATCAGCACCACGCCCTTGGCCGCCTATATCCCACATAGTTTCCTCCAGGTACCCACTTTATACGACGCTGGGTGGGCGCTTGAACAGTTGGAAAAAAAATCCCGGTTTTCTCCCGCCAGGGATCAAACCCGGATCTCCCGCATGCTAGTCAGACGCCATAACGACTGTCCTGAGATGAAAATAAGACAGCAGACATTCTGGTTCGCAATTCTAAATGATGCATACATGTTTCCTTGTGCACCATTCATGCTCATTGTTGCGATTAACGTTAAAAGGCATGAAAACGATCTAGAAACAAACAAAATTCACACCAAACGCCTTTCATTGAGTTATCCCCCAGAGTTATTTATTTTGACTGAGAACTGTCGATATCTTGCCTCCAGTGGCTGACTAGTGATTGAATATGTGCGAAGTCCTGGTCATTTCACATGAGGGACGTTTGATGCAGGAACTCAATAACCTGTGACACAGGCACACCATGAACGCACCAAACGAACATGCATGTGATCGAGTCAGTGCATTAACTATAATCAATAATTACTCGGACAATCGTTTCAATTAAAATCCCTAACGGAATGTCATGGACACTTCCACATGACGAGAGGGCAAATGGCCCAATCACATTATTTGAAATAGCTGTCGGAACGCGGACGGAATGTACTGGTTGACTGACTCGGGAGACAGGCCGTGTGAGTTTTATGGCTTTAGATGATATATTATGCTTGCATTGTAATGCACTATTAGAATGTAACATATTTTAACCCTAGCGAGCTAAGATGAAAAATCAGTATTGCGTAGTCATATTGACGACCTTACTCTTTCCTTTATAGGAAATTTTTATTAGCAAATAAAATTGGCTTATATCATAATTTGTTTCTGATAAGGTCATTTGTTCAAAGACGGTCAGTTTGTAAAGACGGCCTACCTGCAACGTTTTGTTATGCAGCGCCGCACGTGGCGAAACTTGGAGCTAACGGTGCCTGTTCCAACACGCAGGTAGGCTTTCTGAAGTGGGGTGACATAAGCGTCGTGTTGTTTAAATGAAGCATCCAGCTGCATACTCGTAAATACAAAGGTAAGTGATAAAAGAATAACGATCAAAGTGGCTGATATAACTCTCTGCTTAATGAAAAACTCTAGATAAACAAGCGAATCTGTAGTTGTACAAAAGTCACGTTTATAGGAGTGTTAGATGAGGTGTGGAGCATACAACGCTGCTTCCTGGTTTGAATTCCATAACGTATAAGCTTTTCCTTTGTTGTTTTCGCTGCATGATACGCGTTGGGGTAAGGCGGCCCCTTCTGTGCATTAGCCATGTGGGGGTAAGACGGTCCCCACTAATATTGTTATGCTAGTGGAATATGTCGTGAATTTAGATTAATAAGTGTCTTGCAATGATACGTAGTATAAGAGTTACAAGGCTCGCCTCCTTCATGAATGCACATAACATAACCAGGTAATTAGCTGTCATTAGATTGTTTAGGCGGGAGCATGCACTGGCGACCAGAAACAAAATTGTTCAAATTAGTGTAAGTCGTACTTTTGTATTGTGTGAACTTTATTTTTGCTGTAAGCATATTGTAGGCTATGTTGTACGTTGCTTTTATATGCTGTATTCTTTTATTGTGTTTTATGTAGACCTTTCTGTGTGGAAGAAAAGGTATTTTTTGCTTTAACTTCGGCATTGCACATAAAAGTCGTTTGCGTTCTCTGCAAGTAATCAAACCCAATCCAGTCATCAATAATTGATTGGTTTATTTGCTTTCTTTTACTTCGTTTTTTGTGCCAATTTTGACTAATTTGCGAAAATGGGGATGAATGGCGACATGATGAAGTTGATAATGGGAAACTCGCCCATGCTCAGGCCGGAATTCGAAACTGGGACCCCTGGCCTGTCATCAATGACTACAGAGCACCTAGCCTCTAGGTGATTGATGTGCCCCACTTTCACCGAAGATAAGGAGAGACGCGATTTCAGGTGCAAAGTCTCCTTTACATTTATCGTATTGCATATGCATAGAGATCTTCTAGCGCCAGTCCACATGAGCAGGATCCTTATATAGAAGTCGGTTTGTGGACTTTAATAATAAAGGAGGAAGGATTGAGAATGGACACGAGACGAAGATGGAAGAATGGCTTCGCGGAGGACTAAGGAAATAAATATTTCAAGCCAGAAATTCTCCCATTGTTCCGAAGAGCCGGACCTGAAAAACGAGGAAGAGGAAATAAAAAATTAAAAATGGTTTATGAATGATGTTTCATCATCAATTCTGTTTCGTAATAGGGAAATGCAAATGAGTGTATACTGACGTGAAATTTCATTACAACTATACAAAGTTGCCCAGAGGCATCGCTTTCATTAATCTTTGGATACTATATAGTACCCAAAGATATATATATATGGTATAGTATGGGTGAGAATAACCACCAAGCCGAAAAAACAAATCCAAACCTTTCTTCATTACTTGTTGTTTCGATTCTGTAACACATTATGGCGGGCTATAGCGTACTGGTTCAGGGCGCGATGTGCGAGTTTTTTGTCGATTTATGCGGTGTTGCAACCTCGTTCACCGGAAAATACCTACTTTCGTATTTGAAGTTATGCTAATACGTCGCAAACCATTGACGTTAGCCCCACAAACCATCCACGTTAGCCCCACAAACCATCCACGTTAGCCCCACAAACCATTGACGTTAGCCCCACAAACCATTGACGTTAGCCCCACAAACCATCCGTGTTAGCCCCACAAACCATTGACGTTAGCCCCACAAACCATTGACGTTAGCCCCACAAACCATCCGTGTTAGCCCCACAAACCATTGACGTTAGCCCCACAAACCATTGACGTTAGCCCCACAAACCATTGACGTTAGCCCCAAAACCATTGACGCTAGCTTCAAAAACCATTTTCCGTAAGATTAGGTTAAGTTAGGTTAAGCAAGCATAGTTAAAAAAAAAAATTAAAAATACTCGACACGTCATGTTCTAGTGAAAACACGGCGAGTTTGAAACACTGACTATGGGGGTTACGTCATCTTAACACACAGAGCATTGTGCTCTCGTGCAGAAAGCAAATGGCGGCAGCAGAAATATCGTGTCGGACAGAGATTTTCGCAGAAAACAACATATGTTCGCATTAAAATGGATCAAAACTACATTCACGAACTTCCACAACGCTACAGAAAATGATTTCCGTAAGTACTTTCTCCTGTAAATTTGAAGAAATCCGTCTCACCTATACTATAATGTTACCAATCTTTGTGCAACTTCCTCCACCGCTACTTTCGATATTTTCGTTTCTCTTTTGTCTTCAGCGACTAATCGCGACGATACATTCTTAGTGTTTCTCAAGTTCTGGACCAAGAGAGGTTCTTCTGAAATTTACGATTTTAGTTTGCGTAGTAATTTTTTTTAACAAATATTTTCTACTGGAAATATCCTCAATAGTGAAACACTGACCAAAGCAAATTTTATTGTATAAAAATACACTACGCGTGTTTCATTAAACATGGAAACAAGGCTTAACAGTGTTATCATTGCACATTCTCATTAGCTGAAAATTTTCGGTATTAAAAATACCAATGAAAATATGTACAAGGTGCAGCGATGAATCGGGAGATTTTGCAACACTAGCTGTTACGTCAGAGGTAACACGTAACTACCGCCATCTTACAGACACTGCTATACCATTCAGTGATGAAGGAGCACTCACTGTAAAAGCGTATTACAAAAACAACAACGGGGACATTATTTAGCCCACCGGATCTGTCCACGTGTGATTGTTTTCTTTGGGATATTTGAAAGAAGAAGCCTTCCAAACAACCGCGACGCACCCTCAATGAAGTTAAAGATTGGATCTGGAATAGGTGGCTCAAATTCCTACCCAAAGACTGATATAGTGTGTGGGCCGAAATGGAGGCCATCGTAGTGATGCTACTTTAAAATACAGGGTGAGTCAAAAGTCCCTGACCACCCCTTATAAAATGAAAGGGGGTGTAGATTGCAGCATTGGTCACAGTAGTAACATGTTAGGCCTAGGGGGAAAGTTTTTTGTGCATGTCATGACAAAGTCCGCCATCTTGATGACCGCCATCTTGGATCCAACTTCATTTCTTGAACTAGGAAGGGGGGCATGTGGGGTATTGTTTTGGGCTAGAATTTCATCAGGAATTCAGTGGTGAAGTAAGATTTATGAAAATCAAAATATATGTAAATCAAAATATAAGGATTGGATTTCCTGCTCCCGATTCATTGCAGCAAAAAATAAATTGAGTGATGTTTTTATTAATTTTTATTATTTTATTAAATATTTATTAATATTTAAAAAATTAAATTGGTTTTTCAAGCAAAATTTGTTGGGACCGAGTCATCGACTGTTAGAAACATGAATTTACCGGTCCACGGTGTACATATATCACTCCGATGCCATTTGCCAAATCCGGCAACTGCCGCGGCCAACTGAACAACGGATGGTGATCGACCACTTCTGCTCTTTTCCCCCAAATTAATCGCTATTTATGGCCGTGATTGATACTCTCTGCCTGGTAATGGAGGGCCATAAGATGGAATTGTTTAACAATTTGAGCCAATTAAAAGTTTCGATTATTGGTTCTTGCGCCAAATGACTAATGGTCGCGGAAAATTGGGCTGGGACGTTTGGGAGAGCAGAGCTATTTAGCTCTGGTTTTCTACTTCAGTGGCTGCTCCTGCAATGAGAGCACATATGACATGTGTTTAATGCATGCGACTGTGTGGGAATGATAAAGAGTAGTAGCCTCTGCTATCATTGTTTTCGTAACGACTAGCCTTTTCTTGACTGTTACGATTGTTACGTAAGGTGGTGTTATAGCTATACTACGTACCAGCTAACTGTAGACCAGGCGAACGAGACACTGCGCAAGTAGTGACGCGAGACGGCTCCACCAATGAACAGTGAGAGAAACGGGATTGTGTAATGGGCGACGGGAGTTACCCGATTTCCTCCTTCGCTATGCAGCGTTGCAAACTTTTGAAAAGGATAATACCGAATGCACATGGCAAACGGACCGTATTCTTGTCTCCCGGTCCGTACGCTTGGTTTAAGAATTTCTTAGGGAAATATTACGGATAAAACTGCAAGAGCAAATTTTGACAAGCCGTGCATTTAGCGTACGGACGAAGGTCTGGACCGTACGTCCGAACATGTACGGTCAGGACCGTAAGGTTGGCAACGCTGCGCTTTCACCACTTGATTTTCCTCCTCCTCCTCCTCTGATATGTGCGACCCTGCTCTACAGTTAGCTGGTACAGGGTATACTAGTAAAGTATAATTCATCGAAGATTCTATTAAAAATACGATTTTTAACCTGTGAGGAATTTATGTGATTAAAAGGAGGAAAAAAGCAGTACGTAGGAAGATGCATTTTATCCAGAATCGCATATAGAATCCAAATCCCAGAAATACCCGTGGATATAATGACCGATGTGTATTATGTCTTTTACTTTGTCTGTACACGAGCCATAGTTGTTACGGTAGCCATAGTTCCTTCGAACAATACAGAATAAATTAAAAATATGTTTGAGATTGGATTCGCGCAAGTTGCAGAGAAATTGTGTCAGTCAGATACGTGGGTTCACTCGATCAGAAACAGTTATTAAAGCACCCTATGTAAGCCATGGGTTCACGAGAATCCGACCTTGTACTGCAATCCACTTGCGTGTTCCAAGACGTGACGGTAAGTTCCCTGCAATGTGTGTTGCCTAACTCTGTGACGATGAGCGAACTTTTCTACAGCTCTGTCCGCTGCAGAAATCATTGATTGAATCCAAGCGCACAGAAAGCACTTCAGATACAAGGATCAAATTTGCTTACAAATTGATCTGATTTGTCTGTTCGTTGCAGTAGAATCTTGATACTTCTTGACACACACTACTGGTACAAACGTAAGAAAACGTGAACATGAAACTCAGTATCATACACAAGATACTACCAGGTCCGTAGCCAGGATTTTGTTTCGGGGAGGGGAGGCCATTGATAAAACTTGATTAGTAGAAATTATAATGATAATAATATTCACCAATATTATAATTGTCATTTTACAATAATAACTATTATAAGTTATATATTATAATCCAAATTTATATTTGTTATGATTATATTTATATAAATGAAGGGACTTTGCTACTCGATCCACCGTATGAGTGACATTATTTTTCTTACATTTTGTACAGTTAGTATATTGAAATTCATAGTTGTTGTATTTTGCTATTAACTTTTACACATTCCGTTAAAAAAAAGACTGTAAAAGTTAGTGGCAAATTTTATTCATAAAGTTTATATTGTGTGACCTCTCACAAAGAAAACTGTAAATTTTCGGAGCTGTGGATCCATTTATTCTTTGGATTAAATTATAGAATATAAAAATATAAGCTGGTTGTTCTATTATTCACTAAACTTTTTTCGAGCTAATGTTTAATCTTGTTAAGGAAGTAAAATTAACTACCACTATACACTATTTAAATTAGATATTTGTAGGATTTCGGTGGGGCTGAAGCCCTCTTAGCCCTCCACCTTACGTTCCTGGATACTACCCAGATTACATGAAATTCTTCTTATCCATGACTTAATAAAATCAAATCTAAATTTTAAGGACATCTCTGTAGTTCTCACTTCCCACTCATTATACGAGTATTGTATATTACGCAATATTTGCCCTAAACATCACTCCTTGCAATGCTACTTATTTTCATATTTTCCCATCTTTTATTCATACTCCATTTGCTTCCTATATTTTCAATAACAAAACCTACCATCTCGGTGGTCGAGCAAGTGGAGTCTTCGACTTTCGATCTCACCACCGGTTGTTCTAGGTTCGAGTCCCGGCCCTGGCATGGATATTGTTTGCGAGTGCTCATTAATCGATTTCGTCTAATCATCATTCATCCTCATCATCACAATTAGCCAAAAAGTGGCTGATAACCGATGCTAAGTAACCGGCTTAAAAATTAAAAGTCGTTCTAATAACCATGGTGACAGCGAGGTATATTTGGGTATGTCAACACATTTTGTTATTACGACTGGTGGAAAAATTACGATTAATCACAACAATAGAATAATTTGCTCAACTTTATATTTCCCAAGCTATCCCCACTTCAGCCTATTTTTCCATGAAATTCACTTTCGAGTACCATATCACACCAACTTTTCGCCTGTCAAAAATCAAGATTATGCCTGATTCAGCGTTCACTCTTCCACTGTAGACTACCCGGTTAATACAACTAATGTTATATAGCAAACCTATTATACAGTTTTGAAAACCAGGCACGCTTTAAAGAGTTATGTAAAAATATGTGACTTTATCACATTTAAATTAGTTTATTGTTACTTTCTATTGTTATGTTTTATTGTTATTTACTAGTGTTATTGCATTCCAATGTAAAATGACTATTGCTCTGTTTGGAATCCTCCGTTACATAAAATAAATAAATAAATAAAGGTAAAGCTTCGCGTGCACATAGCACCGTGCCATGAAGGCACATTTAGGGGATGTGGGGGTAGGGTCCCACACATTCTCGAGCTCGGCCATTTTGAGCTGATGTAATCAACACCATGCTCCGGCCGCCTTTAACCCCCGAGGTTGCCCACAGGGCCCACAGAACCGCTTTATGCAGGGGCAAGGCCGGAGAAATTCTAGCCTTAGATCATCCACACCGGGAATCGAACCCGGCTCTCCCGCGTGACAGTCAAACGCCCTACCGACTAGACCACCGCGGCTCATAAATGAAAATAAAATAAGTAGACATTAAAGTTATTATGGTTTCCATAATCGTACATTATGGCTTATTGAAATCTCCAAAGAGACCAATCTTGTTCTCCAGTCTCCTTGCCTACAAGCCTCGAACAGTGTTCGTTCTCTTCTCGACTATGCAAAAGCCACCCCTGTCTCGTACCGGCACCATCCCTACGAAAACAAGCCTCCTGTTGAACGCTCTGCAGCTTTGGAGTTTGCGAGGAAGATATACCGACAAGATATCGAGATGCGTCGCCCGATTGCACAGCCCGACCGCATTCTGAGAGGCCGGTCTCAGGTGCTCGGGGAGTTCACTTGGCAGTAATCGTCCGCTCTTAATGGGGGAAACGGCCGCAGTTAACTTGTAAAATATAGCCGGCGTTATATCAGCATCTGCCCCGCCGCGGACGACGCCCGGACTACTTCCTATCTCTCGGCGAGGGAAACTTCCGCCGAAATTATAGACTGTTTTATGTTTTATGGCGCCGGTATATTCATTCCGCGCTTGTAAAAGGCACCTTCGAAGAGCCAGGAAGCCAGGGAGTGGAAAGTATGGGTGTAGTTGCACCCAGCTTCCCTTTTACGGTACTGATCAGCAAAAGCTGATGGAAGTACTCTCATGTCCATCTATCCGTGTCAGAAACTACGATTATGCAGTGGTAGCGTCGCCGCCTTGGAAGCAACTGGTCCCGGGTTCGATACCCGGTGGTTCGGATCCCACTTTAAACTGTAGGTTACTGTGCATCAAGTGGACTTAAAACACCAACTCATACAGACAAAATTTGGTGTAGCAAGAGCCAGTTCGTTTATCCGTTGGGCGTCCATTTATATTTTCATGTCAGCTCTCAAGCAGCTGTTCATTGCTTGGAAACATTGTGTGAAGGTAACATTTCGTGAACTAAAAAGAAATACCATGTTCTGGTGTAATAACATGTATATTTAATCTCCAGATCATCTCCATGCCTGTAAATGGAAGTACAAAAACTGACTGATTTGGTGTACTTCCTTTTCTGCCACTCTTGACTATTTGCGAAGATGTTGATGAGTGGATATGATTAAATTGATCAAGGGACACTAATACTCATGCCGGGTTTCGTACTCAGGACCCCTGGCGTCGTAGCGTGCTGTGGTAACGACTCCTCGGAAGTAAGAAATATAACAGTGTCAATCAACATGATAGTGACAAGAGATGTCCAGCATCCGGAGGCCCTCAAGAGACTTGCGAGGCTGAGGCCGTGTAAGGCCGAGTTGAGCTCGGAAGCCTGGCCTCGCGTGGCAAAAGTCAATTGGCCATTTCTCCCTGACAAAGGAAAGTCGTTGGTTTAATTGCACTTTAAATTCAAGACACACAGGTACTGGACCTATGGTACTGAGTGTGCCTACACAGGTATCGAACCCGGGACCCCTTGCATACAAGGCGATCATGTTATCAGGGAGGCCCTAATGCAAGTCGTGGGGGAAATGCCATAATACAAATATATATGTCTCTTTACATCTATTTCGAGAGTTCAAAGCAATACACATACAATTTTGTGTTAACTTATTATGGTGTAAATTAAACTCTCTTACCTCATTAGCGTTGGTTTGGTGGGCGCCGTACATCGTAGACATACACGAAACACATTTTACTGCCCACCTTTCAATTGTACAGTGGTAAATTGCCATTGTTATGGCATCATTATAGCACACGCTATAATACATATAAATTACATTACTTTTGGGCAAACAAGCCCGAAAGGCAATACAAGATTCAGCGTTATTTTCTAGCTGTGGGAATTGAAGCCTCAATCATACGGAACTGGATTTCCAGTAGGAATGCCCTAGTTGGCGCTGGACTGGCTACCCATTTGCCTCACACGATACTTGTTGCCGTACTTGTCGATAGACTTTTGTTCCCATAAGACATTACGCAGAGCAGACAATCAGTAACGATGGACTGAAGAATATTGTAGGAGAACTACTGCTTTGTGCTTTTATTAAAAATTAAAAAGAAAAGTACGGACAAGAGATTGGCTCGAAAAAAAATGGTAATCAATGGGTACCGAACAAGCTTTTTAATTAACTCGGGTATGCATATTCAATATCGTGTCATTCTACAGAATGATGGGATCAGAATCAGTCACTTTCACAATTAATCAATGGGTTATGTAACTTATTCATCCTTCATCCTCGATGATGAGAGCATTCGTCATTAACATGACGAGTTAAAGCTTGTCAGTGCGAAAGGCACAACTAAAACAAAACAGTTTATCAATTAGAAAAGACAATGGTCAGTCATTGGGTTTTATGAACCTTCGAACCTGAATCATGGCTGGGTTAGGATAATTACCTGTCTATCTGAAGAATGAAGACAATTTCGAAGAATAAAAATAAATTGAGTCCTCTGTAGGCTTCGTTGCAGGTTGATCAGCGTCTCGCCTCACTTTCCCTCAACTCCTTTCTCTCAGCTCTTCTCTCTCCTCAATCCAAAACCAAAGTCAGTCCCTTCTCAGTCTGTCTCACCTCTATATTCCCCAGGCCATGGAGACCTTCCTCCATGCCGAATCGTGATTTTTACTACCTCTATTGCAAACAGCTGACTCCATAGGCTGATGGAACTTTCTATATCCTGAATACCTCAGGAGGTTTGCATAGCACAACACTGTGCATTATTTACATACCACAGAGGTTGAGACAACTGAGATAAACAAGTGAATGCCCTGGTCAACATGAAGCATCAGAGAGGCTTTAAATAAAATATAATCTTATGGATTGATACGATATTCATACATGAGATTTGCAGGATTCATTCAGGAATTTAAAGGAAATCAAACATTTAATTTAATACACTTGTAATAATAAGGATTTTCATTTTCGGCTAATCATATTTATCACGTACACATCTCATCGCTTTGCATAAATACCTAAATATTAATGAACTGAACACGAATGCATCGCACGTCATCTCTTTCCTTTTTTTTATCGAGAAACTAACAAAAACAGCCAACACTCTGAAACCACAGACAAAGAACTCCCCTTTGCAAACTCGCAGATTATCTTCACATGGCAAACTTCGCGCTGATTGGCTGTTCCACAGAATCCAGTCGAGGAAAGCCGGTAGCAATTAGAACATGTCCTATTCCTGCAAACCAGTCAAGCAGCCAGCCAGGCAGTCATCACATCCGGGCAGGTAGCCAGTTCAGCGCCAACTAACTGGATATCCAGTTCTGTGTGATTTGGCCTTTACTGTCTCTCGACAAGTCCAACAGCAATTTGGGGCCTCCCCGATGACGTAGTGGTTTCGTCGTCGCCTTGTAATCTAGGGGTGCCGGGTTCGATACCCGGTGGAGCCACGTAGTGGTTCGGATCCCACTTTAACCCTTTCGACCCTGACTGTTACACATTCTTGATCTCGGCCATTTTGAAGCTGAAGTGATCAGTACCACGCTCCGGCTGCCTTTGCTTCCCAGGGTTGCTCTCAAGTACCCATTCATTTGAGACTGGGTGAACCCCAAAGCCACTTATGCAGGAACAAATCCAGAAGGATTCCAACCTTAGATCAACCACCGCGGGAATCGAACCCGGGTCTCCCATGTGGTAGACACCCTACCTACTAGACCACCACATTTTTCAACTGGAGATAAATAAGTTATAAATAGAATACATTACCTATATTATTTGGATACTAATGTTGGTTAAATTTTACTTACAAAGTAAATGTATTTTTATTTCAATTTGTTATGTAAGAATCAAGAGGACACCCTGCAGTAAACTTTAACCCTAATTTGTATCTGAAACTGTGTAAGGAACAAAATAAGTAAAATTACATATCGTCGGTCCAATGACATAACGACGTATCTCATTTTTTTTGCGAAATTGAGTTATTAACATCGTTGTGATCATACCGGTGCCCTGCATCACCTGGCAAATCGGCGTAACTCAAATCCAATTAATGAGGAAGTTATGAATATTTTTTTATTTTGCGTATCTCAATTTGTTAAAAAATTTGGTATGACATAGCGGCGTATCTTGACTTCCGTCGTTATGTCACATAAAGTAAATCCTAAACTGTTTCGCAAGTTGGCGTATCTCTTTTTGCTTACAGCAGAAAAATGCTACAATCGGGGCCAATACACTCACAAAGAGGAAAATAAAGCAATGCAGAAATGTATATTTCAGTGTTTACAAATCAGCGGTCACAATCTTAACAATAGCGAAACGGTCTAACACAGGATAGTTCAACTACAAGGAAGATTGTTAGGAAAAGAAGATTGCTGAAACCCCCCTGCACAGGCTGCACCCACAAAGGAAGAAAATGTTATGTACGGAAGAACAATGAGAAATCACGAATAATTATTTTAAATGGATTTTTTGATCTTGGAAACTTGCAACGTCAAAGGGAGTACGTAGCACGACACGTTGATGTAGAAGATACGAGACAAAAACTACAAAACAAGCATCGAGACGTACAAAAACACAATTTTACTATCTTCCCCTGGATGGAAGAAGGCTGAAGGTTTGCAAGAAGATGTTTTTGAATACTCTTGGAATTAGCGAACGATTTATACGTACGACAGTGAACAACATTCAAGAAACAGGCATATTACTAACTGAAAAACGAGGTGTAAGATACAAACATTTGAAAGAAAATGACGAGAGGAAACGGAGTATAGTAGAAGATCACATAAATCGCTTTCTACGAATGGAGTCTCACTATTGTAGAAAATATTCAACAATGGATTATCTGCATTCTGATTTAACTGTAAAGAAGATGTATGAGATGTACAAGGAAGAGATTGACGCAACATGTCAAGCATCTTTGCAAACATACACAAATGTTTTCAAGGGTATGAATGAATCTTGCATTTCATAAACCCAAAAAAGATCAGTGTGGATTACGCATTACGTACAATGCGGGATCTGATGAAGATAAAATGAAGCTAGAAGATAAATTTAAGCAGCACGTTGCAGAGAAAAGTAAAGTGAGGGAATTGATAGCAATAAGTAAGACTACAGCGACCTGTTCTGTTTTTTTTGATCTGCAACAAGTTATTCACTTGTCTATGTCGAACCACTCATCCGTGTTCTACAACAGACGTCTGGCTAACTAAAACTTCACTGTCTATGAACTGAACACGAAAAATTGTCATTGTTTCTTGTGGCATGAAGGAATCAGCAAGCGTGGATCATGTGAAATAGCAACATGTCTTTACACCAGTATCTAATGAAAGTGGACCAAGAAAAGAATAATACAGTTCACTTATATGTTGACAGTTGTGTTGGCCAAAACAAGAATAGGATTGTGGTGGCTGCGCTTATGCATGTAATGCTAAAAGCAGAGAATATAAAATAAATTGTGCTCAGAGTTTTTGAGCCTCATCATGGACAAAACGAGGGAGACTCTGCGCACAGTGCAATCTCCAGATCGTTACGGAAATTTGGAGAGATATTTGTCCCCTCTCAGCTTGTACCCATCATAAAACTAGCCCGAAAAAACCATCCTTACATGGTGCACACAATGCAGATGAAAGATTTTCTGAATTTTAAGGCAATTGCTGAAGATCTGAGGCTTTTCCAGCTTAAGAAGACCGATGATGGTATTAAGTTCAGTTGGAAAGATATTCGTGAACTACGTTTGCAGAGGAACAAGCCAGATACTATCTACATAAAAACAAGTTTACTGCAAGAGAATCCAGCAAAAATCGTAGTAAAGAGATATAATACTAAAGATATAGCTGCGAGAATGTCACATCCATTGAACAAAGAATCTGTGAAAATAGCGCAAGAGAAATATGCAGATTTACTGTCAATGTGTGAGGGTCATTTTCCCGTTGCAAAACCTTTTATGCAAATTTGAATCACTGAATCTGTTCTCCACTCTATTCCACAAAAATGTTTTATTGATGTTTATGTAATGTAACCAAATTATAGCTACATATACGCATGTATAGCTTTTTAATTGTACTTGTAGTGAAGAGTTTTGTAATTGGTACACGTACTTAAAAGCATGTAAATCTAAAGAACTTCAAAATAAAAATTACCATTCACATTGAAAAAAAAGCGTCATGAACAATAAAATCATAAATATTATATAGTTTTGCTCACATTTTGACTAAAAAAGAAGATTTCTCAAGTCATGAAGCTGTAACTTGATACTAATTTGCATGGCGTATCTCAAAGATATTTCTGTGTAAGTAATTATTTTGATCTGACATACCGACGTATGTCAAGAAATTATGAAATTTCAAGCACGTAACGCAACACATGTAACATTCAACCACACTATTTTACAGCAGAAACATAATACAATTTAATGACAAAACAAAATTTGTTATGGGGTAAATAGTTTTCTCACAAACATGTATGAAAGTGTGTGCGAAAACGTTTTTTGCTTCTCCTGAAAAGTTGGAAAAAATGAGATAGGTCGTTATGTCATTGGACCGACGATATATTTTCTTATATTTCAGGCCCTTTACATGACAAAATAACATCGTGCCTCCCCGATGGCGAAGTGGGAGCGCCATTGCCTTGTAATCCAGAGGTCCCGGGTTAGATACCCAGTGAAAACACATAGTGGTTCGGAACCCACTTAAACTGTAGGTCCACTCCCGATTAGCCTTACTGTGCATAAAGTGGACTTAAAACACCAACTCTATGAATCAATAAAAAAAAACATCGTGCCAAACCAAAAGCCTTTCCGAAAGAGAAGGAAATCGAATGCCTCTTGAACTGCTTGGAAAATGGCAATTTATCAGACATTGATGAAGATTCTCTATATGAAGCTATATTGAAAGACAGTCAATTGGGTAATTACGATGAAGTCGATCCGGATGGGCTACATAGTGATGGAGATTTTTTGCAAAAATATAAACTATATTGTGTGGCTTATAATACGTATAAAAACTCAGAATACTACTACAAAGAATTACCATTGAGACCTGTTGTACACAAAAGTCCACGTCTTGTATTTCATGAAATATAATACTTTGAACAAAAATTTCATTATTTTGTGATTCCTTAGGCCAAAAAACAAGTTTTTTATTATGGTGATTTTTTTTATGGAAGCGAAAAAATCAGGGCTGAAAGGGTTAAACTGTAGGTCCAGTCCCGATTAGCCTTACTGTGCATAAAGTGGACTTAAAACACCAAATCAATCAATCAATCCAACAGCAATTTACTCCTGACTGTACAAGACGAGCAAAAGTATGTTGCAGATCAGACAAAAGGGCATTCAATTAGCTAACTGTTATGTTACCCAAAACACACGGAAGGATTCTATAATCCACTTTAGGCTAACCGTGAGCTGGATGTAGAGGCCTACTTAGAGACACAGTATTTACTTTCAATAAAGGAAATGTTAGAAGAGAAAAATAATGTTGAATATGTCAAACTCAATAGTTCTCCTAGTTTTATGTCACCACAGCGAAAATCTTTGCATGGTGTGTGTCAAATTGCTCTTTTCAGATTAATTTCGATGTTCATGCTTATTTGAAGTTTCCCTTATTTATACTTCATAGTATATTACAGTGATTTATCATTTTAATTGTGGTCTTAGTACCCTGTCGCATGCAAGGCAGTAACGCAAATGCACGAGAGAACAAGAGCAATACAAAAATCAACCTACGTGAACAACAAAGTGCCTTGAAGCAAGATCGTCAGTCATTTGTTCTTCGTCACCCCCATTAACCAGAGTCTGTTCATTGATAGACGCAGGACAGGATGAATGGATTTTAAGGAACCGTTCCACAAAAGGCTGTCGGATGTTTGTTTTGGCTCAGCCACCATGGCTTGAAACAGAGGCTTGTTAAAATCTTTGGCGGTTACTTCAAAGGAAAACACACATGCATTCTGGAACAACACACTCGTGTAAGCTACGGATCTGTGCCTGTCTATCTTTCCCTCTATTCTTGAATGGTGCGACTTTGAACGGAAGGATAGAGAGTTATCGAATAATAAGTGATCAATCACTTAGATGAGCTAAATAATTATCTTTTACTTCTTCAAATTTTAATCTCAAAGCTTAAAATTAGTGTCAATAGACGTTTATTTGACAATACCCAAGTAGCTACATGGTTCACTCTATAGTGTCTCTGACTGTTACACGGGAGACATGGGTTCGATTCTCGGGGTGGCGGCCCTGGGAGGTAACAGTGGTCGGAGCGTAGTGCTGATCACATCTCCACTGTAGCCTAGATCACTGCCGTACGCAGGAGGAGGCTAATAAGGCTACAGCACCCTTCGAAATTTTGAGAATATCAGCATGTTCAAATAAAAGCAGTAAATAACTTGGGGGGGGGGCAGAGTTTTAAATACAACCCTCCTATCTTAAAACGATTCCCGATTACCATGTTCTAAATACACGAAATGTCTTATTACGTCTAAAGTCTCTCTAGAAAGCAGTTATGTATAATCTACCTTTACAATGTCAGCCCCTCCCGAAAAAAAAAAATCCTGCGTACGCCAGTGACCTAGATTGAGAATGTGTGGAGCTCTATCTCTACATCATGCCTTCATAGCGTTTTAGCTGGCCAGCGTACATTTCATATTTCCCTTAGACACTTACAATAATAACTGATAGTCTATCAGTAAGTTGGTTAGCGACTTTTTACTGTTCTGATTCACAAAATTTCATTGACACATAACCTTGAATATATGTGTAAAAATACTTAAAATGAAATATCTTATCAACTTGTATTCAACTAGATGGCATGTTAGAACCTCCTTTTAAACTACAGGCTGGCTCAAAAAGTCACTTAACACCCCCGGTACAATGCCACTGCAGCGCGCAACATTGAAATGGTGATGACCAATCGTTATCAGGCCAAGGGGGAACCACATTGACCCCACCCGCACTGTCGGCGGCCATCTTGATGTCCGCCATCTTGAATTCAACTTCAGAATTTTAAATGGGAAGGGGGTGATATGATATATCAGATCAGGCTAGAATTGTACGAGAAATGCAATGGTGAAGATTTATTCGACGTATCTTTAACCAGTAAAAAGATATGACTGAATTCTTGTACCAATTTGCTCCTTTTCGAGGTGTTACAAAAGTGCCTTAAAATTTGTTTAGCGCATCGGTAACGCATCGAGATCAAAGTGACGTCTAGGGAGAGAAGTTCGCATGCCATTGCAAATGATTATAATCAGATACATCCACGAAGAGCTGCAAATTGTGAATGGTTGTCGCGAACAATTTACAGTGTTCCATTGAATTAAAAGTCCTTCACAGTGACAAGGCTAATGTTTATGTTCAGAAGGAAGTTCATAAACAGAATATGCGACCCTTGTCATCTGATAACTAACTTTGGACAGAAACTGCTTCACAACGTTCCCATAGTGTTCTGGTGTTCCTCCCTATAGAAAAAAACTCTGTAAAAAGTACTTTCTTCCATAAGCAAGGATGAAAAAACCTGTTTATTTAACAAATCCAAGTAGCCCTTAGCATTTAAGGTTCCGCTGATGGAAAATTGACTAACCAATCGTGTTCCATACACCACGCCACACCATTAACTTACCAGCACTAACCATTCAGCTTTGATCTGTCGAAAATGGGTTATCAGATAAAAAGCATCGAATATTCTGTTTATGAACTTCCTTATGAACATAAACATTAGCCTTGTCACTGTGAAGGACTTTTAATTCAATGGAAGCGTCACACTGTAAATTGTTCGCGACAACCATTCATAATGCACAGCTCTTCATGGATGTATCCGATTAAAATCTTGTGCAATGGCATGCGAACTTCTCTCCCTAGACGTCACTTTGATCTCGATGCGTTACCAATGCGCTAAACAAATTTTAAGGCATTTTTGTAACACCTCGAAAAGGAGCAAATTGGTACAAGAATTCAGTCATAACCTTTTAGTGGTTAAAGATACATAAAAAAACCTTCACCATTGCATTTCTCGTGAAATTCTATCCTGATTTCATATATCATATCACCCCCTTCCCATTTAAAATTCTGAAGTTGAATCAAGATGCCGGACATCAAGATGGCCGCCGACCGCGCGGGTGGAATCAATGTGGTTCCCCCTTGGCCTTGCAAAGATTGGTCATCACTATTTCCACGTTGCGGGCTGCAGTGGCCTTGTAGCGAGGGTGGTAAGTGACTTTTTGAGCCACCGTGTATAAATTGCGGTACAGATTAGTCTCTTACTTAATCACGTTCTCGGAGAGAAACCGGGTTCGAATCCTGGCATGGGCTATGTGAGTGTTCCTTAATTTCATGACTCATTCTCGTCGTCGGAATTAGCCAAAAGTGGCAGAAAAGGGATATAAAATAACTTAATTCGTTTGATTTGATTTTTAGTTTAGCGTCGCTTTTCTTCCACTTGTCGCTAATCGCAACGATAAGGCTGAGTAATGATGTCATGATATTGATGAAACGACACTCACAAGGGAGGTTATCTAAGTGTCCCCCTCCGATTTCCATGAAACTTGGCAGGTGTAAAGAGGGGCCCAAGGCAAGAAATAAGGGTTTCTTTTGTTTCTGATAAGAAACTGTTTGAGGGGGCAACCCCCTCCCTCTTCAAATGTCAAGATGAGGACAAATGGAAGTGGTGATCTCACACCTGCGTCTTCCTCCGATTTCCATGAAACATAGCAGGTGTATAGAGGGACCCAAGGGAAGAAATACGTGTGTTTTGTGTTTCAGTTAAAAAACTGTTTTAGGGGGGAACTCCCCCCCCCTCAAATGTCAAGATAAGGAGAAATTGAAGTGGGGACCTGACCCCGAAACGACGTAAATATGGCATAGGAAGAACACGCACATATAATTGGAACACACACAGCAGAGAGCATTGTTTGCCAGTGATATGCACTTCATATCTCAAGTGTCCGACTTGTGTATCTGCCAGTACTATTAGCACAGACCTTCAACCGCCATCGTCCTTCACGATAGCACTTGCGTTTGGTACCGACAATCTTACAGTTCTGTGCTGTTTGTGTTCCAATTATATGTGCGTGTTCTTCCTATGCCATATTTACGTGGTTCCGGGATCAGATCCCCACTTTAATTTCTCCTCATCTTTACATCTGAGGGGGGTTTTGCCCCCTAAAACAGTTCTTTTAGCTGAAACACAAAGACACGTATTTCTTCCTTTGGGCCCCTCTATACACCTGCCAAGTTTCATGGAAGTCGGAGGGGGACACTTAGATAATCTCCCTTGTCAGAGAGAACGCCTTGTCTTACCCAGGCCGGGATTCAAACCCAGCATCCCTGGCGTCGTGGCGCGCTGTGTTAACAACACCACGAGGAAGGGAATAATAATAATAATAATAATAATATAAATCATCGTAACCTAATTCATTTAATGAGTCAGAGAAGCTGTCACGTTTCTCATTCGGTACCTGTCTCCCCAATGACGTAGTGATAACGTCGTCGCCTTGTAATCAAGGGGTCCCGCGTTCATTACTCGATGGAAACACATTGCACAGTGGTTCGGATTGCACTTCAAACTGTAGGTCAAGTACCGATTAGCCTACCTGTGCATAAAGTGGATAATTCAATTCAATTCAATTTATTCGGTACGTTGGTTAGAATATAAATTGTGCTTTGTTAGCTACTTTGACCAGAAGTCGAATTCTCTCCTGAGACAAAATGTTGAGGGGTGATGTAATTTTTGTCGCTGAAACCTTTCAGATGTTCGATGAAGCAGAGGACGTCCAAAAGGGAAGAAGAACGTCGTCGATGAATAATTTTATCGCCACGAACCATCCTCGGTCGCGGCGACGTGCCAAGATCAGGGTCATTAAGCGACGGCAGGAAAAGAAACCGACCGACAATTACTCGAGGGACGTTGAATGACACGGGGAACGGGGGGAGGGCCTCGCTCTCAAAACAAGATCCTCTGTTGGCTAATTGTTTAACTTCTGTGAAGAGTGAATTCTGGAAGCGTGCCCGGTTTCAGGAGGACTGGAGAAAAAAGACCATCTGGCTGACCTCTCCATTCTGCTTTCGTAGACAATGAGAGTTGTAGTGCTACAGAAAGATTTTTTTGTCCCGCCTCTTTTTGTTTAGGTATCATGAAGCTTGTACAGTCACAGTCAATAAAAATAGAACCCCTAGATTCTGAAATACTAGCTTCTCTGTATAGCGTTTTGTGTGTTGTCTAACTCTACGGCGGTGGTAGAAGTTGCCATTGAAGAATTGCTATTGAAATACACTGATCGCCGTAGAGTTAGGCAACACACTTAACGCCTTGCAGGGAAGCGAGCATTTCAGGATCTAGTTGTCCCATCTTTATTGCTGCCTATTGTACATACTTAGTTTCAGTCAACGACATTTCGCATACAAGCAAGTTGAGTTGGAATATTTTACGTTGCTTTCCTCCCTTTTCGTTAATCGCGACGATGGAAGACGGGACAGCCGACCTACGTGGCGGAGCAGTTTTCACAGTTCGCTACGGCGCCACCAGGGGTCTCGGGCTCGAATCTCGACACGGGTGTTTGTGAGTGCCAATTCATCAGTTTCATCATATCATCAATCATCCCCATCTCCGCAAAATAGCCAAAAAGTGGCAGAAAAGCGAAGTTAATACAGGGTGAGTTTAAATTCTTTGGACACCCTTTTATTTTGAAACCTAACAGGAAAATGTGAAATCTGGTAATGGAAGATGGTAGTAGAAAGGGGGGGGGGGCTACTTGTAGGGTACATGGTGACCATGGTCGCCATCTTGAACGCAGGTTCGAAATTTCAAATGGGAAGGGGGGCATGTAGCATATCAAATTACACTAGCGTGATCTCAGAAATTCAAAAGTGTAATTCGTTCTTTGATATCTTGTATCGTTTTGCAAGTTATAGACACTCAAAGTTTGAAAATCATCTACCAACTGCACGCTACAGCACATGTTCTATGTGATGGCCATCACGTCCTATGCACAACTGTAGACGCCGTATCCACTCCGTCTCCACACGCAGGAGAACGTCCGGTGAACGCGTGCTCAATGCGTTCCTGTAGATGCCTTATATCGCGGGGTTTCTCAGCATATTATATGCAATAAACCATATGACAATTCACACACATGTGTGTGTGCGTGTGTGTGTGTGTGTGTGTGTGTGTGTAAATTAACATCTCCCTCCCACCCCCATGAATCTTCAATGATTTCGCGCCCTGAGTATAATCAAGTTACTGCACGTAACTGTGTTCAATTTTTTTTGTTTCTAACTAAAGTACAACTTTGGACGGTTTGCACTAGCAGCATAATAAATAAATTATCCAGGCATCCAGACAAGACTTGAGCCTTGAATCTCCAAGATGCGAATCCAGCGTATTTCCTCCGATCCTTCGGGTTCCTCCAAGTTTCCCAACTCACCGAAGTTCTTCCTCCAACCTCAAGTTTGAGATAAGGATAATCATTCGTTTTTCTTCTCAACTGCTGCTCCACAATGTGACTTCTTTTGTCTCCAAGGCGACAACTCTCAAATCTCTCACTCGCAGCATCCCCCATCCCTTCTCCTCCTTCGATCCTTTCTTCTCACGCAACTTCGACTATCTCTCATCTCGAACGAGGGGCGAGAATCGAACACAATCTACAACAACAGGTGATCAGTTTCCCAGGATACTCGAAGTAGAGGAAAAATTGAATTATTCGCAGTCATGCTCTCGCCAGATCTTTTCTGTGCTTTCATCTCTCAGCCAAGTCTCCGACTTCGATCTTTCGTGGTTGGAACGCCAAGTGAGTGAAATAGAGAAGAAACTGTCCAAATATCTTACAAGTAGAGTCCGCAATTTTATGTAATATCAAAATACAAAATATGTACATAAATATGTAACAATAATTGATAAAATATGTACCTAAATATGTATTATCGAATGGATATGTAGCTAAATATGTAGTATCATAGAACATGTAATATTAATAATAATCGAGTATCCAAGCAATTTCAAGAATTCTGCTAGATATTTATTTTATTTGAACATATTCAACGTAATTTTAGACTCATAATAGCACAGCAACGTGCACATATTTAAAAAAACAATTTTGTCAACAATTAATTTCTTTTCACATCGCAAATAATTGTAGAATATGTAAATATGTACGAGAGCTCTTCGTAACTTTCGAAACAAATTGTAAAAAAAAGGGTCTACAAAAAGGGCAATCGAATGAAAATGCATAGCTACTTTTGTACTTTTTTGTACAAGGGAACATATTGTGTAACTCGCTACGTAGCTAGAAAATATAACATCACATGGGATCCAAATTTTCTTCATCATGTTTCAGAGACCGAAAATATAGTAAAAAGGGTCAAGATAGGAACAAAATGCCGAAATATGTTGTTTCATGTAGAGCAGATATGTAACATATGTAACATAAGATGTCAGTTACATGATTCGTTGATATTTTCGTGTTCAAGGTATGTATCTAGAAAAGAATAGAATAAGTAATTATATACAAATCCTAGTTCTGCTTATGAGGTGTCAGAGAACGGTAATACATTTTGTTCTTTCTCCAAGGATTAACCTTGTGAAGTCGCCTCAGCTATTTGTCGACCAACGTACAACCTGGTCTGCATTTTGCAGACTGACGAGGCTCTGGCGTCTGCATCTACGACCAGTATAATCGTCTGTGGGGCTGTGTGTATTGAGTTTTATCCTTCTGTGTGCTGAGTTACCTTTACAGCCTCAGCTTTTAACTCAAGTAGGTACGAATATTTTATCCTCCGACATAACGGTTATGTTATAGTAGTTATATTATGGTAAGGCGCGGAACCCCGTATAATGTGACGGGTGCAAAATAGCCTAAGTGCTGAAGCACCCAAAATTACAAATTCAATCAAACTTAGACCAACTGGAAGATATCACATTATACCGCTTACGCAGAAATTTGCAAATTAGGGTCAAATATATTCTTGTGTCTAATCATTAAGTATTTAAAAATATGTAATGTTCACAAAGGAATTCATTTGTTATTTTTATACACACCAAACTACCAACTGGTAAAATGTGTCGATAAATTACAAATTTGTTGAAGTGGTTTCATTCTGTGCAAGTTTATGTTTAGTTCTTGCGATTTATTAATATAAATCAGTTTGATTTCATACTTATACAACTGTGAAAATATCCTCATTAAATAAAGTTATGGGAAAAATAACTGCATATTCGTATTTCTGAGAAAACGCACATGTAAAATGATATGCTACATGACCTCCTTCGATTTGAAAATCTGGATGTAATTCCAAGATGGCGGCTTTCAAGATGGCCGCCATGATACACACTAGCCCCATCTGGTGTGCCCCGATCCAAATTACCCGTATCCGAAATTTCATCGCCCTCCGTAAAGTCGTTTTCAAATTAAAAGGGTGGTGCCGGACTTTTGTATTGCCCTGTATTTATATTGCTAGGGACATTGAATTTTCGCGATGCGCGAAATGTGAAAAAAAGATGCAATTTTGAACATTCTGCACGTAACTACAACCACAATGATGAAATATCCATGAGTTTTATTCGCGAAGTAATGCGAAATGTGTGCTTTTCCACGAAATGAACGCTTTTTCGCGAAATAACCGTGAAATATCATCAAATTAAGTAGAAAACACGCAAAAACCGGCAATCGAGGTTTTGCGCGCAAACTGTTTATTTGTAAAGAAACGTTTGCCTAAAGTTTCCTACCACTTGCAGCTGGAGAACGTTTTATCTTCGATCACATTAGGAAGACGCTGCAAATTTGGATTTTCCATGCACATAATCTCAGTTCGAAAACTACTCAACTTCCAGTTACATTGAACTTGCTATCTGTAGCAGCGATAAGATTAGTCTGTTCCCGCACATCAAGGGAAACAATGGGGTCTTTTGTGTTCAGTCATGAATGAATTTTGTTTATCATCATGTGATTTTTAACATGTGTTTGTGTATGTGCAGTAGTAATTATTTTATTTGTTGGCCAGCAAGGATATCCTTTAAATACGCACAATGAATAAATCACTTGAGATATGCAATTTAGAAATGAAGTGATTATTTGTTGATGTTTTCTTTCTGGTTGGACAGCTAAGTACTTGTGTATGTGTACAGTTTATAAAAATGAAGTAGTTTATCAATTTATAGCTCTTTTGTATGTTGTTTCCTCTCATAATGAAAAAGTGTGTGCCAATTTTTTTTTCCACCGCTGGTATATACCGCTGATCTAACATTTTATTTACCGCTCTCCTCAGTTTTTATTTACCATAAATTTGTCTCCCTATATATTGCATTCTTGGTTTACTTTTATTGTGCACATATTGTTGTTAGTTTGGATCTGTTAATTGTCGCGAGAGAGAGAGAGAAAGCATAACACTCACAAACACATACAGGGACAAACATTGTCCTTCGTTCTCTTGTGTGTGTTTTCGATATTCTTTAGTAAAATATTGAAGTCAAAACTTAATTGGTTGTCTTTGTTGTTGTAACAAAAACTTTCCCCCATGAAATTTTCGATGGGGGGCTACTTTTTAGGACACGCGATTGATGGGGGATCCTGCAAAGGATTCACACCCGGTTTACAGTTAAGTTTACAGTTTACTGAATAATCCTTCAATATACAGTATAAAGCATATGATAATTATTGAGTACTTCTTATCCCACGATCATCATGCACCCTCTCAACCAATGACTCTGTTTATATCTATTGCCAATGATATATTCATTGCATCAAATAACACCGCACACATGTTGCTTGTATTGTAAGCCGAGCTTCCAATTGAAATATACACATCAATCGACCATACAGCAGAGAAAATAGAGCTTAGGGTTGTAAGACCCAACAGCAAACGTCGAAACCTCAGCCCATAAAATTAACGAGACAGCTAATAAAGAATAAAGCTACAACTCAAATTTCACAGAATTTCATTTGCTTAATTAACGTCCATGGTAATTATCAATGATTCTCATTTCCACATGAAATCCGCCGTGGAGCACGAAAAAGATAATAACAGGAATGCTCTTTGATGTTGGTTACGGAAAATAAAATAAAACATAAAAAAAAATAATCCAAAAATCCAATCTGATGGAGGGACGTCAAAGAGAAATTAGTCCAATCATCCGGTGCGCATGACGTGTGTCTCTTTTTCCTGCTTTTTTGTGTTCTCTTGTCTGCCAATATTTTTGACGAGGGCACCACAGAAGGTTTTTCATCAGCGGTAAACAATTGGTGACTGGGCCATTAGAATACGTGGAAGCTATTAATAAACTCCATCAAAGGGTGCAGGACACCGGGATTCGTCCCAAAGACGATTTGGACCTTGATTAATTGAAGTGGGATGGTGGTAGCCGATAGAGGGAGTGGGTTTATGTTAGTTTAGCACTAGCGAAATGTTATGCTCCATTTGCAGTTTCTATCAGAGCAAATAGAGCAATTTCCACTAATCGACAGAAAGACATGTCGTGTTTAGATAGAGCTTAACTATAGGTGTGTTTCACCTACGTCACAAAGTGTTGCATTGTGCCTTCGAGCAGGATTGATTGAGGCCAGTTTTTGTAAGCACAAGGAATTCAAAAGGGCGGGCGGAAGATACGAACACGGACATTCGTGGTTTAAAACAGACGTGTGAAGGTATAAGGAACGCTACATGGTCGATATTTCCTTGCAAACGACCCAAAAACTACCTTGACGTCATATGAAAGCCACCTATTACAGTTAACCAAATTTACCACCTGTGATGGTGTTATTGTTCTAACTTAAGGTGACCAAATTTGTAAAACAACAGAACGCATTTTTCTTATTTTCCTGAAGGAAAAACGAGGCTACATAATTTACAGATTTTAATATAAAAACGGTTTCGTCATAAATAAGAATGGAATATGGCACATTGTTGACATTGAAATTTTAAATAATTTCTACCCAACAATGCAGAGAAGATTGTTGCAGTAATTCTATTCCGATAAGTCATTGTTACAAAAAGGGATATTATGTCGTCCCGTTTTACGTTCCAAAAATAATGGGACAAAGACTCAAACAGGAACTGTCCCCTCTAATACGGGACGTCTGTTCACCATACTGTACCTACATCATTTGTACTCTCTGTAGTTGTTGGAATAAGATTATAGAACTGAAAGTATCTGAGCTATTTTTCTATTTTCCTAATATATGAAGCTGTATTAATAATAATGTGTGTTAAAGCTAACATTTATTGCGAACTTCTAACTATGATTATGATCAAAACATATTAGGGGTAAAATTATATGTGATAATGCTGAGGACTTCATTCATCTACCCGTGTATTGATACACAATATTACAATGTAGTTCTTTCGCAGTTAGACCACACACTGTGGGGCGTGCCAAACGATGTAGTAGGGAACAGGCTGCACCGTTCACTGAACTTCTGCTGTAGAACATACCAGAAATGATTAGACAGGTCGATAGAAAGAGTACAAGGCAGAAAAGAAGAAACAAAGAGAGAGAGAGAGAGAGCAGAAGGATCAAGAAAAGGAGAGGAAAGTAAGAGAAATAGAGGAGAGAAGAGAGAGAAAAAAGACCATCAGAGAGGAAGAGAGAAAAACAGAAATAAGAAAGTCCGAAAGGGAGAACAAACGAATGATAGAAAGAGAGGAAAGGAGGAAGAGTAATGCAAGGTGTTAAAAAATGCAAGAAATGCACTCTCACGTTTGAATTTGAATTGGTGTTTTTTTGAAAGTCCACTTTATGCACAGTAAGGCTAATCGAGACTGAACCTACAGTTTAAGGCTCGGCTGGACCTTTGGCATGCAAATGGGCGATTTTTTTCAAATTTTCCTCTCCATTGGAAAAACTTTTTGGATATTTGAAAATGTGAAACATTACATCAGCTTAGAATTCCTTCTAGAGCATTGACGTGAATTTTCATGTAGTTTTCTTTCATTGTTGTCTAGATATTATCAATAGTTTAATAGAATTATGTAATCACAAAACTATTGATAATATCTAGACAACAGTGAAAGAAAACTACATGAAAATTCACGTCAATGCTCTAGAAGGAATTCTAAGCTGACGTAATGTTTCATATTTTGAAATATCCAAAAAGTTTTTCGAATGGAAAGGAAAATTTGAAAAAAATCGCCCATTTGCATGCCAAAGGTCCAGCCGAGCCTTAAAGTTGTATCCAAACCACTAGGTGCCTCCACCGGGTATCGAATCCGGGACCCCTTGAGAACTCGCACGTGTTTTAATAAAATATATATCTGCAAAACATATTCGACATGTCCACCATCATTTTCCACACACAGCTAGAGATGTTTTAACATGTTCCCATGAATTTGGTGCAACATTTCTGGGTCCAAATATGCACAGGCTGTAGTAATAAGTTCGCGAAGATGATTCAGATATCCGTGCTTTCAGAATACTTCAGATATCAAAGTATAATGGATTTAGGTCGGGTGACCGTGGGGTCAATTCCACCGGTGATTTCCTGCCTATCTATTTCACAGGGAAAAAGAAAATCCCATTGGTTCCAGACTTTATGAACACCTTGTAGATTGAGAAAGAAAAGGGGTATTACACTCGAGATACGCCCCACGGTATACTCTTCAACGAATTAGCTTGTTGCGTTCTCAGTTTCCATAGGCAGTTAACTAGGGAGGTAAGTATAATGTTCTGATCACTCTTTACTAACATTTCCTAGTCCCAAAGTTCATCCGCACATAAGAGTACTCTATGGAAACTTATGCGCTTTTACTTTTATGTTCCTCGCCTTCAAGTAGGACTATTCTTGGCCAGAAAGTTTATGTTCATCGCTGGACATGCGGATGGATCAAGTCCTCAGGTACAGTCAAGAGCATAAAAGGAAGATGACCCTACCTGAGTCGAACGTGACTTCGCTGAGGAGGATGAGCCGGGAAGCGAACTTGAGCTGGACCTTGAGGAACCGCCCTAGCCGCTCGGGAAGGGTGATGACTGTCACGTTCCGCGCCGTCTCCTTCTTGTCAGGCGGCGGCATCAGTCGCTCCACCTGGGGGTGGTACTTCTCCCCGTCGATACTGAAGTAGAGCAACACCTGCGAGAAAACCTGTGGGGTAGAGAAGGTAATCACATCAGCAGGGGAGACACTACAATAGGAATTTTACAAGAAGTATAAGCCAAACTTGGAAAACGTCTAAACCAATGCTTCTCAATCTAAATTATTTTTTTAAAAAGTCGGTGCCTTACTATTTTTAAAACGTTTTACATTAATTAAAACGTGCCCTTGAAAGTAAATATTAATAAATAAATTATGGCATAATTATAAAGAGTAATAGTTCTTTATATCTGAGCTTGTTGACAAATAAATAATCAGGCTTTAATAGTTGTCAACCACTGGATCGAAAAAACTTTGTAGTTTCCTCAAGCCAGATGATTAAATAAATTGCTGATTCTAATTAATACTAATTACGATTTTGGTAACTATATTAGTATACTCGTGAAACTGATAGCCATATTATTAATTTGATTTTAATGATGTTTGCAGAAGAAAAAATGCTCTAAAGTAGTACGAAAACAACTTCAAACTAATATTCATCAATAAATGGCGAAGATTCATTTTGAAGATCCACTTTTCAGAGAGAAACAATCGACGAATTCTGGAGGCGATGTAGAACTACTGCGTAAGTCAAGTAAAAGCAAGTATAGCTGGCCTGGACACACACACAGGAAGCTTTCAGACCAACGCGACTGGGGACACAATGCTCGATGTTGAGAAAACACATAAGCGGCATTTCCAGCTTATCGTATCACTTCGGTACCAAAGGTTGCATTTATTATTTAAGGATGGCTCCAAGTGGCCCTTGTCGCTTCGTTCCGGAAGTTCTGTGAGAAAAACATGAAAACATCAGCAAGGAGGATATGGAGTGGTATTGCCAAGGAAATAGGAAGCTGGGTAAACCAACGACTACATGAAGAAGGACATGATTTGTAGTAGAAAATAGGCTTACGATGCCACGAAAATGTCAGAAACAACATAGGAAGCAAATCTCACGAAGATTCGCTTCAATGCTCCCGACGAAATTCTCAACAGATGGATTTTTTTTAGAATGTAGAATGTCATAGCGGTTTTGGAAAGGAGAATTTTTTTTAAAGAATAATTTGCTGACATAGGCCAAAGGTTCGGCACATATTTAGGCTTAGCTGAAAGAGGAGAGGGAAATGTATGGAGAGAATATGAAAATGGCAAAGCACGGTATGCGTTGGAGATCTTCTGGGAGGTACTACGACATTCTACGCGGGATGAAAGGAAATAAGTCAAGTAAATCCACTTGTTGTTGTGAACAAGACTTTCATTTCCATTTCTCATTTTGAGTTACAGCTTATCGTATAGCCTAATTTTTAAAGAAAGTTAACTGATTGTGCCAAATAGGTATAATTCGAATGGCATACATTACCCTCCGGAGGATGAGGGTGATGTAAAGTTCGTGAGGGTGAGAGAGGGAGGAGAGATTGACTGAAAAGAATCTCATTTGGGTATACAGTAAAATCTCGTTAATCCGGACCCCGATAAGCCGAACTTCGCTTAATCTGGACAGGTAAAAGGCAAAAAAGATAGAAAAAAAGGAGAATGCAAGGTTTTAAATGTGGATAGAAGTCAACAAGAGAACTTTCCAAATAAAAGACAAGCAACCACTGATGAAATTCTGTTTCCCGCATACTTTGTACAGTACTCTATAGTGTATTTAAGCCTATGCCCTTTAAATACACCATAATAAGTGTGTTTTGATACTATAAACGGAATTTTAATGCACTTTCTACTGTTCTTTTAGGTTATTTCAGTTAATCCGGACTTTCGTTAAACCGGTCAACTTATCCCCTCATTAGTTCGGATTAACGAGGTTTTACTGTAATTCTTCTTCTTACCGTTGTTACAAGGATTTAAACACGTTTTTTATATAGCACGGGAGAAAATAAGCTCCCTTCATCAGGCATTTATTTGTAGTTTGATCAATGTTACAGTCATAACAATAGAACAAACAAAGAATCTTGTTCATGACGTTACATTGTTTGAGCCTTATCACTTTAGATGTGAAATAAGCAACGATTTTTATGCTGATGACTTCAAAATCATCATATTCTGTACAGTTACTTGATCTCTTCTATTGAATTAGATTTCAAAGGTGATGGATTACCTCATAGTGAGTCTGTATTGTCATTTCTTCCAGTATTCATTTGCAATGTCCCACACATAGTAAATGCTTGTAACAGCCGTAAACTAGAAGACTAATCATTCAGTGCGAGTAATACGCACATACAAGAAGAACTTCGACACAACACTGCACCTAATATGGTGTGGTTCAGGATTACATACTTGGTGTTAGTTTGACGCCAAGCGGCGTGGAAGTAATCTTGATTATTCTCTTTCATCTTTTGATGTCTTTATGTACCGGTTGAAACTCTCGGATGAAGATCTGATAATCCCAATCCTCAAGGCGCTCCCAAAGAACTCTTCCCGTCGAACCGTGTGCAGCAAACACGCGATTTTCAGCTCCTGAAACCTCACGGCACCAGGTGTATCCCTCTCCCCAATCGAGAAAGCTATAATCCGTTATATAGTGTGCGTCTCGAGTTTCTTCTTCTGTTTCCAAGGAAACTTCAGCTGAGTGGGATTATGGGACTGTCGTGGAAGAGCGGAGGGAAGGAGACGGATCGCACGAAATGAGTAGCGAAAGGAATGAGCTGGTCGGTCGTCGTGAAAGCAACAAACTTAATTATTGCAACAAGTCGAGAATCGCTGATACGTAACTTGGAGGCCGAGTACCGAGGAGAGTGTTATTTCTTGAGCCAGCTGTTTACAGTTTTACTTTTTTGATGTTGTCCAAACTGTCGTAGTTACATACAACGATGTGCTGCAGAACACTGTTAAGATTCTTTAATAAAGTGCCGAAGCGGATTACAGATGTATGAAAATCGGCAGAAATTGACACATCGGCGTCGGTATCGGAATCGGCACAAATCCGATATTTAAACCGGTACAGATTATACTAAAGTTTTACCTTCTAAAGTTTTATATTCTAGTTTTGTAAGATTTATTGAAAATTTGGTTATGATTCGTCATTATTGTAGAGTTTTTGTAATAAAATTATTGCAAACTCATTCAGAGGATCAACCTAACTATAAATCGGAAATAAAACAGTACATTGCTGAACCAGGATCTGCTGCTGTATTGGAAATTCAAAACTTAGTATTCAATCCTGAAGCAAGTGCTGAGAAAATACTTGGGCATACCTGCTGCATCAGTATTCAGTGATTGAGTGTTCAGTGTTGCTGAACAGATTTGCGATAAGAGAAGAAGTATTTTACTTCCTGAAGTGCTTCCAAATCTCGTATATCTGAATTGAATCTGGCAGAACAGGAATTCCTTTTGCATTTCAAAGAACTGCTTGTGTACTAATGTTAAATCTCTAGGTTCACATAACCTTTTGTAGATGCAAATGTACATTCGCATTTCTTGAGAATATATGTGTACATACATAATGCCATAGAAACGTACATAGCAAATTTATTTTTGTCATGCTGAAAATAACATCCCATTTCTGTTTAATAATCTTATGTATCGGAATCGGTTAAATATCGGCATCGGTATCGGTTCCAAAAATTATCGGTGACTACATGGGCATCGGTAAATTTTCAGCTTCGTCACATCCCTAAATAAAACACTTTCAACTGTTCCAAACAGCGTTTTTTGTAATGTTTGCTGCAGTTGATAAGGGTCGAATGAGTGAATCATTTCTCTCTGTATCTACCATCTACTAACTCCTGGTTAGAACACATGTGCTGTTTAGAATAATAAAATATTCTGATATAATCAGAGCTCGAAGTTGAAAATGCTAGCTGGAAAGGGAAGGGGGTGTTTGGTCGAGCCTTGGGTTCATCTGAGGGATGCTTCTATGGTTTAGCATGGTGATAATGAGACAGATGAGGGTGAGGTGCTTTGCGAGAATTGTGCACCTCCCTTCCTTCCGAGAACTGAATGTAATGTTCAAAATTTAAGAACATATTGCACGCATCTTGTATTCTTCACATGTGACGGGTCTCCCCGACGGTTTAGTGTAGCGTCGGCGCCTTGTAATCAAGGAGTTTCGGGTTCGATATCCGGTGGAGGCACATAGTGGTTCGGATCCCACTTTTACCCGAGAACACTAGCGTGTTCCCATATTACATTGTAGCTAGCGCTACGTAAAACATACGTACAAGAAGACATTGATTTTCAACAGAACCTCTATATCATGAAAACAAACTGACGATTCTTTTTTTAACATTATTTTGTTTATTTTCCTTATATTGGAGTTTTATTCTTTATTTCAACATGTATAAACATTGCTTTATTAAAACATGGAATATTTTAAGAGAATGTCTTCATTGACAAGACTGTACGTGCATTAAGAATGAAGGCGAAAAGTTCAAAGAATGAAAAACAAACAATAATAATATTCATAACACTGTATATAAGGAACGAATGTAATTTAAATATCTTACAAGAAAATAGTGAATGTTTCTAAACTTTTGTTTTCAAAATTTAATTATTAAAGTCGAATTACGAATGTCAAATTTACGTCATATATTTTTTCTCGTTTTACTAGAGCTACGTAAAGTTGACGTACAGTACACAACATAACAAACAAAATCAAGACGATAACGCTTCCACCCTCCTTACCACAGTGCTGCCTTACGTCCGACAGACTGCTTGAGGCACTGCTAGGTGGAGGGGTGTGTAGGTGAGAGGTAGGGAAGGGAATTAAGGGCACACCACACGTAAAATTTACGTACACTAGTGTTCTAGGATTAAACGATAGTACCGATTAGCCTTACTGTGCATAAAGTGGATTTAAAACACCAATTCAACTCAGTTATGACTACTCTTTGAAATAAGTAACACTAAGTCAGTTACTTTTAATGTAAATTTCCACGCATTGGGTGCAAGAGCCTGGTCAACTTTTCGTACTTGTGGAAGAGCGCTAATGTGAATGTGAATATGCAAGTGTGAATTGCAAAGTGAGCAGCGATGCTGTAGCGTAGAAAAAAAGGAGAGGATGACCTAGGAAGGAAGCTTCGCCGGTCGCGTTCGTGGCGAAATCTCTCTTTATCTGATTCGTGAGTAACTGTGCAGGAGGAGCAGCTAACGCCGGTTTGGATTGCATCTAAAAGTGTATATCCGGTCGCAACTAGCGTAGGCATGCGTAGGAAGAAATCAATATTATTTTTACATTTTGTTGTGAATTTTTGTCTGCACAAAATAATCTGCGAAAATAATTTAGCTCAAGGGGGACGTGATACATATTTGGAGAGCGAATTCGTAGACTTTGAGAGGGATGGACATCCCTGAACAGAGGTACAGATCAATTGGGACTGGGCCTAGAGTTTGGGATTCGAAAAAGCCCGTTGGAACTCAATCGGCGAACACTTTGTTGTAAGATTAGTATCAATTGTTGTTTTTAAGTTCACTTTATGCACAGATAGGATAACCGGGACTGGTAATGCAGGTAAAGGTAAACTTCTCCGTACATATAGCACCGTGCTATGAATGTACATTATCGATCTTGGCGTTTTTGAAGATCATGTGATCAGTACCACGCTCCGGCCGCCTTTACCCCCCTCTCCAGGGTTTCCCACATGTACCCATTGAGTTGAGGTTAGGTGAGCCCCAGAGCCGCTTTTTGTATGGAGACAAAGCCGGAAAATTCCGACCTTAGAACACTCACCCGAGAATAGAACCCGGGTCTCCCGCGTGGCAGTCAGACGCCTTACCGACTAGAACAACGCACCTCATATCCGGGACTGGGCCTACAGTTTAAAGTGGGATCCAAACCACTGTGCCATCTGTTTCCAGAAGGTATCAAACCGGGACCCCTTGATTACAAGGCGACGGCGTAATCACTACCCCATCTGTGAGCACCTCTTGATTGCAGGGCGGTAGATTCTGACTCCACAGAGGTATACACTAAACTTTAGACCACGCCAACATGCTTTAGACACAAATCGCAAGACCGTTCCAGTGCCGTGAAGGTATTCGTAAATCTTCAAAGTGTTCAGTGGGTACTGAAGAAGTAAAACAGGTGAGAAATATAAGATAAGTCATAATGCGAGACTGACGGATTATCATTTCCACCACTTTTATGCTTGTTTATCTGTAATCCCTCTTAAGAAGAGAAACGATAGCATCTGAGTAAAGAACCGCACATCAAAGAGAAGATAAGAGAGAAAAGACGCGAGGTCTCCTTTCTCGATTAAGGAAGACAGTATCTCACTTTGCTTTCTCCTCTCTTAAGCAGCGTAACTCAACCCTTTATCTCGAAGTCTTGGCGGTTTCATCCTTGGTTTCCTGCAGTTGACAGCAAAAACCACATAATTACCTGCGGATGACATCCAACTTTTCCTGATCTTAAGTTTGTCTTGGATTATAACGCCGGTTTGGAATACGGAAAACGAAACTTTCTTCCCGAGCAGATACTTGACGATGATGCTTTCTCAATTGATCTGCCTTTTTTAAAAAATGATGAAAGATCAACGAGAGAGATCTAAATAGCGGATTTTATGAACCCCTATTGAAATAGAGCTGCGAAAATATTCGTGGGTTGGTGATTAAATAGTGGCAACTATTTATTTACTAATGATACAAAAGAGATATCTCTGTGAAACTATTACAGCCCTTCGATGCAGTCACCAACATTGCGCACAACCGTTGCCAGCGATGTGGAAGTTGTAGTATTTCTATAGCAGTGCCTGTTCTGTTAATGGTTGGAATGGATCGGTCTACTGCCTGAAGAAACAGTTCGGAAGCTTCATCTTAGGGATCAGGTCAAAGTCACAGGGGCTGGTAGAGCATCTGCCAGTCCCATCGAGCTAACAAATCAGCCACAGGTTGTGCTACATGCGCCCGAGCATTGTCCTGCAAAATGATGGGATGATTCAGCAGAAAGTGTCCCCTCTTATTTTGAAACGCATGTCGCAGTTCCAAAAATGAACAGTAATACCACAGATAAAGATATATATATATCTTTGTCTGTGGTAATATTGGGCATTGACAGTCTATGCTGGAGGTACGGTGAGATTCACCAGAACTTTCACATTAGTGGGGATCTAACTACACAGCTTGAGACCGTCAACTCCAACGATACTCTCTCTATTCCTCTCGTCACTACGCATGCGCCTAGTGTTGAAAGGAAGAGTCCATTTACTGAGAGGTAAGTTAGGTAGGAAACTAACGTGAGATATAAGCGAGAAGTACCAGTTCCGTTTCATGGCGTTTATACAGCAGTGTTGCCACTAATAAAATCTCCAACTCACGTATACTCTGTCACAGCTAACTGTGGAGCAGGCAAACGAAAACAAATCTCTGCGCAAGTAGTGACGCGAGACGGCTCCACCAATGAACACGTGAGAGGAGCGGAATTGCGTGGAGTGGGGGAAAGCCACTGCAGTTACCAGCCTTCCCAGCAGCATGTACTGCTTCGCTCTGGCCATGCGCTGCCTTGCTACACAGTTAGCTGGGACAGGTTATAGATGAATTGCTGTGTAGGTAGACACTGTAAACAAGTGACTGAAGCACCAGGATTCATCGCCTATAATGTTGGGGTATGACTAAATCCACACTTTATCTAACACAAACCCCTCCCTTCCGTGTTCTAACGTCACGTAAAATGTATTCGTGGTTAGGTTAGGCATATTAGGTTAAGAACTTAGTATTAATTTTTGTGACGTCATAAAGGCAGGGTGGAATAAGATGCCCTTACAGGGAGACTCATGTAGTTGATTTAGATTTGAATGCTATTCCACTTTTTCTCATGGATGTACACGATTAGGGTCACGTAGGTATAACGCTGTCTCCTGGTTATCAAGGGGTCCCAGGTTCGAATAACGATGAAGACTCATAAAGGTAAAAGTAAAGTGTTCCCCTGTGCATAGCACCACGCCATGAAGGCGTATAGGGGGTGTGGGGGTAACGCCCCACACTTCCTTGATCCGGTCGTGAGTGGGTGTGATGTGATCAGCATCACACCCCTGACCGCCTTTACCCCCCAGGGTTTCCCCCAGGTACACATGTTATTCGACGCTGGGTGGGCGCCGGGGCCGCTTTCACCGTTAGAAAAGTTCCCGGATTTGAACCGGCCGGGGATCGAACCCGGGACCTTGAGCATGGTAGTCAGACGCGTTACCGACTGAGCCACCGCGGCCACGATGAAGACTCATATCGGTTCGAATCACTCTTTACACTGGAGGCCCAGTCCCTAGTACAGCTCTTGGCTACTCTTACGGCCGGCTCTCTACATGCTGGCAAGCGAACTGGGGAGCAAGGAATACGTCGCAGGCCTACAAGACAATATCGCTGGCGCCGAGAGTTATGACGCGGTGGGAGGAAGTACTACGCCCACCTCGTTCTACAGGCTGCTGCGTTTCTTATCGCGCTGGATTAGTTGCTTCCCCGCTCCCCAGTTCCCTTGCCAGCATGTAGAGCACCCGCCGTAAGACTGGACAATTGGTGTAGCCTATCTGTGCATTAAGTGCACTTAAAACAAACTTTCCTTGCATTCTTAAGGCGAAGGTAAAGTTCCCCGTGCATATAACACCGTGCCATAAAGGTACATTTAGTAGCGCAACCCGATCATGGAGACTTCAGCGACTGGGGCTGCGGCTCCACACATTCCCGATATCTGCTATTTTGAAGGTGATGTTATCAGCACCACGCTCCGGCCGCCCTTTACCCTCCAGGGTTACCCCCAGGTACCCATTGATTTGATGTTGGATGAGCCCCAGAGCTGCTTAATGCGGTGAAAAATTCCGCCCTTACATCACCCACCCCTGGGAATCGAAGTCAGGCGCCATACAGACTAGACCATCGCGGCTACTGCTTTGCATTCTCGTGAGGGGGAAATATCTGTGCACATTCAATTTAGAAATGGTGTTTAAAGAGGTGTATTCGTGTTCGAAAAATGTTTGACATGGAAATTTATTTCTCCCAACAGCTCAACATGTCCCGCACCGTGGTCGTGGGGTGTAAGGTTTCATGCTTTGTGCTCCGGCTACGCGACGCGCACAGGTTCGTCTCTCCTGCGGGAAGCTTAACAACTTTCTCCTGAAATTTCGGCCTGTGTATGGGGTCGGTGGCCACCCACCATTGTGAGGAAATTGGGGGAGCTACGAATGAGTAGCGAAATCCGGTCATGGAAACCTACAACGACTGGGGTGCGTCGTGCTGACCACACGTCACCCCGTAACTGGTTGGATGATCTCTAGGTATGGTTGATATCAGAAATTTGATATCGCGATATATCGTATATACGATATTTTTCCGTATCGTGATATCGGCGATATACCGTCTCCACGATATGCATCGCCAAATATCGTGACGATATATCACCGACGAGATATATATAGCCAAATATCATGACGATATATCGCGAAAATATCGTGACGATATATCACCAACACGATATATATTGCCAAAATATCGTGACGATATATCACCAACACGATATATATTGCCAAAATATCGTGACGATATATCGTCTAGTTGATATCGCCTGGGCGATATTTTTTTCAGTATCGCGATATATCGTCTGGACGATATCACCCAACACTAATGATCTCCCACCTTCTCAGGTGGGAGCGAGACTGGCAGTCGGCCCTCACGGCCTGTTGCGTCACGGGTTATTATTATTAGGAGCTCAACATATACATTTCTAAGTGTTTCGAGTTGATCCACACACGTACCTTGACTCCCTTGCTGATCATGTTGTTGGTGTGCAGGTGAACAGCAGAGAACAGCCGGAGCTCGTCGAAGACAAACATCAGCTCCAGGTCATCCCCTGCGGTCGAGTCGTTTGTCCAGCCAACCCAGCGGTTCCCTGTAATAACAACAAACACTGCAGTTAATATAATGTAAAACTAGAGATTGCTTTCTCAATATTGCTGTTATAGTATCAGGACATTAACAATATTGAGTTTATAAACAAATCATGACAAAATAAACAAACGTATTTCTAAATGTCAATACAAGAAAGGACATTAATGCTTCAAAACATTATCATCATCACTATACCAAAAAAGTGAAGGTAAAGTGCTCCCCTGTGCTTAGCACCATTCCATGAAGGTGTATAGGGGATGTGGGGGGTAACGCCCCACACTTTCTTGATCCGGTCGTGAGTGGGGGTGATGTGATCAGCATCACGCACCTGACCGCCTTTACCCCCCAGGGTGTCCCCCAGGTACCCATGTTATTCGACGCTGGGTGGGCGCCGGGGCCGCTTCCAACGTTCCCGGATTTGAACCAGCCGGAGATTGAACCCGGGACCTTTAGCATGGTAGTCATACGCGTTACCGACTTCTTTTTTTCTTTAAAGGGAAGCCCCTAAGCGGAAGTTTCCCCCACCACACACTTCATTCACATTTCTATTTGAGGACAGACAATCACAAATATTCATGCCTTATATCCGGGACTCGAACCCGGAACCCCTGGCGTTGTAGCGCGCTGTGCTAACCACTCCGCCACGGAGGTCGACACCGGCTGAGCCACCGACGTTACTATACCAATGTAGTATTAATTATATGAATATGTTGCTAAACTAACATTGTGTTATGAATTTCATTTTGACAGTTATTTTCATCACATTGACACCATTGGCTATTCATTTATATCATAATCGTATGACAAGTTACTATAAAACCAGTTTTATGTTACGGATTACATTTATCTATACCTTGTTCGCTCCTACTTACTTGCCGTGTATATTTGTATTACTTTAAATCTTAATTTACTTACTATGATTAACTTTTAATTAATATTTTGTGCTTCAATATTGCACGTATAAAGCATTATAATTAAAAAAATTCAAATTTCATTAATACATGAAAGGAAACATAATGTGCCTATTATATGTCCTTTAATATGTTTCGTCACTTGTCTGCCACACCTCGATAGTTTTCAAGGAACATGGTCCTGAAAGCATATTTACAAAACCCATGTGGAAATCGCAACTGTAGGCGTAGCTAAAGATAACAGCCAATAGTGTGAGTTTCCACTTCAAGAACCATGGTTAGTCTAATCTAATCCTAATACTTCTTTGCAACATTTCCTGAAAGACTTAATGCGTTGTTGTTAGATTAGGCGTGTGAGGTTTCATGCTATGAGTAGTTTCGTGGTTCGAACAGGGGCGGCGTTACCCGGTGACTCCCCTAGGCGCGACCCTCAGGGGACGCGAAACCCGATTTTTCTCCTTGAGTAGCTCCAAAACCTTTTTTGATTATATAAACGTGTCTAATTGTCCTTAAAAGAGTTGGACTTGTGTAGACAATAATTAATTGAAGTTACTGCTGCATAATCTCGTATATACTATATTGAAAAATCATGTAGCAATTTAAACTAAGAGGTTACTGTTATTTTGATAGCATTATTACAGGTATTAAATAACCGTATTCTTTACAGGCCTTTAATGGGGTTGGAAAGTAGAGGGCCCAGGATCGAGAGTTAGGGATGGCAGGGTTGAAATTGGGGGGAGGGTCAAAATTCCACTTTGCCCGGGTTTATGAGCCGATCCTGGGTTGAAAATGGTTGTGACACTCACTTGTTTAACAGCTTATATTCCGTCATGGTGTGACTGCCATTCTTTGCAACACTCACAATGTTGTAATGCTAAAAATGTTTGATAAGAAGGACATTTCATTATCACTATCACCGTTTTAAAACGTAATATTATTATGGGATATAGACATGCACAGGAAACTCGTAAGATGAATTCTGTCTTTCATTTATTACACGAATTTATAGATTTTGTGACTGTTGCTAATTTAAAAACTTAATAGCAACAATGGTGGATCATGTAAAGAGTATATGCTTCTATTGGATGCCGTCATTAACCACGCCCACATGAGGCTCAAATTCTACCAAGAGATTCTCCGCAATGTATTTTGTTCTTTGGAAAAGCACACTAATAGACATATGAAAGATTTGACAGAGGCAATTTAGAAAACAATATTGTTGCAATATTTCCGTCCAGAAGGGCTTCCCAAATCACGAAGCGATCGCCCGCTTTAAAAGTGACTGATATATAGCCGAAGCAGGGCATATGTTCGACTCTATTGGATCAATCAGACGTGTCAAATTTTGACATTTACACATGGAAACATACTCGACATGTGAATGATGTGGGATTAAATTTCCCGGCATGCAACTGCGTCCGGCGGGATGAGCGTCGCTCTCGCCTGGGATTGAACCGGGGACGCAGGGGGTGGGGAGGATGACACCCAAAATAAGCTTAGATGAACAGCGGCATTTGCGAGGCTTCATTTTGAAATTAGCTCATGAACTGATGTGGTTCAAATAAAGCGTTTTGGAATCAACGCTGCGTGGTATATATTTCTTAATACCATATCAATTTATCCTAAACGAAATCTCCTAATTGGTATAACTGCACCAGACGACAGTTATCTAAATATAAAAATTTATACTGTTCTGCTAAGCGAAAAGTATTTTACATTGAGATAATTTAGAGAAAATGAGCAAAATACAGGGTGAGCCAAAATTATGTTACCACATAAATGGGTATTTCTTTAATTTATTGATTTCATTTATTTTACTTGCTTTTCTGCCACTTATGGCTAATTGCGAAGATGGAAATGAGTGATTATAAGTGAAATTTATGAATGGACACTGAAAATTATCTACGCCCAGGCCGGGATTCGAACCCGGGACCCTGGCGTTGTAGCGCGATGTGCTAACCACTCCGCCATGGGGGCCGGCGGGTAATTCGTTGTTGTTGTTTGTTGTCTGTTGCGGTTATTGAGCTTAACTGTGGCACACCTTGCCACTGTATATGACAGAATTGAATGTGAAATGCATGGCAATAAGTGTACGTACAACACACATGTAACCGTCTTTCTGATCTTTGCAGATATTAAATGTTCTATGCCTCATTGATATGAGTGTCAACATAAATATGACTGACCCTGTATGTTTAACATTAGGCTGCAGCTTTGAATAGTATTTATAAAAATATAGCCCTTAACTAACGTAACTTATACATACAGGATGGGCAAAAAGTATGGAACCGTTCCTGTAAAAGATAAACTGGCTGACATAATACAATAAGCCGATGTCCCGAAACATGATGTGGATGATCTGCACCATGGTACTAAGATGGTCATCTTTAATGCCACCATCCTGGACTCAACCTCATTTCTTTAAGAATCACTAAGTGGGAATCGGCACAAAGTGGTTCGGATCTCACTTTGAACTGTAGGTCCAGTCCCGATTAACCTTACTGTGTATAAAGTGGACTTAAGGCACAAAATCAATAAATCAATCAAACCTTAAGGTAAAGAGTGGCAGTTTGGCACAAGGTATGCATTTGTTTCAAACGGGTCGGAATGGGCACCGCTACTACAAAAAAAAACAAGTAGTATGAGAGAGTATTAATTTCTCCCATGTTGCAAGTGGAAGCGGTATTTTAAGTTAGTTAGATATGATCTGTAAAAAATATGATGAATAAGTATTTATAGATTCCCATGTATTCCTTATGGACAAACAACTTCAAATTACGGCTAATCAAATGGAAGTTTCGACTTTTTCCAACACAAACCAAATCTTCAATATGTCCTCTTACCGTTCATGTATTTTTCTACGCCATCGGAAGTTTGATTTCCAGAAAGAAGAAGTAAAATAATACTCCCATAAACGTAATGCTAAGTTTTCTCCCTCTCCTACAGCCATCCAGCGCGCAGACCTCTGTTTCTCGTAAAAGGTCGGTGGGGGACGAGCAGTTTCGTGTCCTCGCGTCTGGCTGGAGATGGAAACTGTTCCTCGTACACTTAAACAGAAAGGTGCCCATACAAACGACCTAGATTTCATCCGTTTACCTCTTAAGAGTGGTTCTATAGTTTTGGCCCACTCTACATAAAGGACCTAGAGAAATGTTTTAATGATGCAACACTCACCTGCCCCTTGGCCCTTGGGGTCCGGCGTGAAGTCGTCGTCGCCGAAGAGGCCGTCGGTCAGCTGTCCCAGCCCGTCTCTCATGGTCCCGTCGTCCAGAATCCCGTCGTAGCTGACGTCCTCCAGGTCCCCATCCCTGTTTCGAGTCACCCCCTTCGGAGCCTTGTAGCTCACGATGCCCTCTGTAAAGAAAAGAAAAACATTATTAGTATTATTACTAATTACCAATAAAAGAAGTACTTAAAATTTAAAAAAAAAACGTTCATTCTACCATATAAGTTTATGTGAAATGTAATTTATTGTTTCATTAATTATTTTTAAAAGCAAAATACACTTCGTGCTGCAACAGTCGTCTAAGGGCCTGTCAAGTAGCATTTCCTTGGGTGACGTGTGGTCAACGCACCGAATCCCATCGCCGCTGTTTTCTGGCTTTCGAGGCCTGAACCCGCTACTTCTTCTTTACAAGTAGCTCCCAGATTGTCCTCACGACGCTGGGTCAACGCCGAAATTTTGGGAACTCCCATCGGGAATTGAACCCGGGACCGGTTCCACCAAAGGTGAGAGTGTTAACCATTTCGCTGCGCAGTAGCCCCGTTAATTATTTTTGTGGAATTATATTATATATTTAAATCCATTTATATTAATATTGCTTTATAAGCACACTGCGACGCTTGTAACCATATTAGATAATAACAAATGTGTTTCGTATGAGTCCCTACCAAGGCAGATAACGAAACTGATGGAAACATAGCGTTTTTTCATATAAGCAAAGCACATATTTAAGAGCACCATTATGCAGGGTGATGCTTTGTTTGTTTTTGTTATGTACAGAAAGGCTAATAGGGACTGGACCTACAGGTGGGATCCAAACCACTATGTGCCTCAACCGGGTTTCTAACCAGGAACCTCTTGATTACAAGGCGACTATGTTACCAGTACGCAATTGCGGAAGCCTGTACTGTGATTAATAATAGGGTGCCTTTTGAGGTTGAAAACAATTTGAAATGGTATTGTTTTGTAATACAGATGAATGGTTCAAAAGATTCATTAATGTTTTATAAAGTAAATTAAACAGAGTTGATTTTCAATTGTCTTGATCACTGTGGAGCCTGTGCTTCATAATTAATGGCGCATTTTGGGGGACGTGATAGCAGTGTAATTGCATAACCCTAAATTCCAGTATTATTCTTCCTTTATCAGTAATTAAGCTTTCAAAATGAACAAAAGGACGCCGCGACCGGAGTAAGTGGCTCCACCGTGGCAGTTTAGAATGTGTAATGAAGGCCCACACATGCAGCGCTGACAGCTTTGTGTACGTCCGGTGTGAGGGAAGGCACATGATGGAGATGAAATGAAACGGCCGAAAACAGGCAACATGAATACAGAAGCATGTGTGTTTCGAAATTAGGTACGCAGTTTCGATTTCGGGATAGGCGAAATCGTGGGTTATGATTTACTAATTACAAATATTTTGACTTGATACTTGATTTCTTTATTCGTGCTTGGATTAATTTAGAAGAACGCTTATTTCTTGCCATTGCAAGAAATTTGCAAGTTACTCGTCACTTTCTGCCGAACCCTGTGGCTGAGTGGTTAACTCATCGCGCTGCAACGCTAGGGATCCCGGGTTCGAATCCCGCTCGGGCTTGGATGTGTGTTCGTCTGAATAATAAGAAACAATGTGAATAAAGTGGAAATTGACATGTGTGAAAGTGGACGAATGTTTTAATGACGGGGCATACTACCGAATAGGGGTATTACTTTAATAAAAAAAGAATAAAAAAAGTGGTAGCACATCGCGCTTCGACGCCAAGGGTCCCGGGTTTTTGTAACTGCCCTTTCATCACTCATCCCCATCTTCGCATATTAGCTAAGAGGCACAAAACGCGAAGTAAAATAAACTGAATCAATCAATCGTCACTTTCTATTTAATGTATTTAGTCGAATGTCTTTCCATGCATTCAGCCACTTTCCCTTTCTTGCGTTGAGTCACCTATCCTGTCCTGCATTTACTTTAGTTGCCTGTCTTTTCATGCCATTAGTAACCTATCATTTTGTACCGTTACTCACTTTACCTTTCATACTTTTAGTCACTTGTCCTTTCATGTGTTTAGTTCCTTGCATGCATTTCGTAGCTTGTCCTCATGCATTTAGTCAATTTTCGTGTCATGGATATAATCACTTTTCTTTCCATGCATTTAGCAAATTTGTCTCTTCATGCATTTAGTCACTAGTCTTTCCATGCATTTCATCTTTTGTCATTTAATGTATATTGCCACTTGTCACTTCATGTATTTCGCCGTTTGTCGTTTCATGTATTTCGTCGCTTGTCGTTTCATGTATTTAGTCGCTTGTACTCGTCGCTTGTCACTTCACGTAGTTCGTCTCTTGTCACTTCATGTACGAGGTGTGGCTAGAAAAAAAAACGGATTGGTGTTGCTGTCGACAAACGGCAAGCGCGTCAAGGTCAACCGGTGCATGGGTGTATAACATTATATCTTGCCTACCGGCTGTGTGATTGCCCAGGGTGCGCAGCGCTCAGTTCTTCTGTAGTTTGTGGACGAAGTGAACCGTACATCTGTGCTCCGTCGGAAAAGAAATTAAGTGTGAAAGTGGAACAGCGTATCAATCTGAACTTTCTTATCAAACTCGGAAAATCCGCCACAGAAACTTATGGTTTTTTGAAGGAAGTGTACGGTGATGTGTGTTCATCACGCACTCAAGTATTTGAGTGGTTTCAAAGGTTTAGGGCGGGACGAGAAGTGATTGCGAACGACAAGCGTCCTGGACGGTCTTGCACGTCAAAAACAGAATCAAACATTGCAAATGTCGGTGAATTGATTCGAATTGTGTATCCGAAGGTCAAACTGTCAACCAACAATATTTCATTACGATTCTGACGACCCTTCGTGGGCGAGTAATAAGACGACGACCTGATTTGTGGAAAAGCAAGTAATTTATTCTTCATCAGGACAATGCTTCTGCTCACACGACATTGTCAGTCAAGGCTTTATTGGCCAAGTATGGGATCCCAGTGTTAGAACATCCACCCTATTCGCCGGATCTCGCTCCGTACGACTTTTTTTTATTCACAACGGTCAAATCAGCACTGAAAGGAACCAGATTTAATTATTGTTATTATTTATTTGTTTTATTTTACTTCGCTTTTTGTGCCACTTATGGCTAATTTGCGTAGATGCGGATGAGTAATGATTTGATGAAATTGATGAATGCACAATCACAAACATTCATGCCAGGATTCGAACCCGGGACCCCTGGCGTCGTAGCGGGAACCAGATTTAAGACCGTAGAATGTGTGAAACAAAAGCGACGGAGGTCATGAACATGGTTTAGGAAAATGATTTCCAGTACTGTCTCCAGCAATGGAAGATTCTTATGGAGCGGTGTATCGATGGTGCAGTACTTTGAAGGGGATAATGTTCATATTGTACAAAATAACCAATACGTAAAATATTTTGTAGCAACAATCCGGTTTTTTTTTTCAGCCGCACCTCGTATTTCGTCACTTGAAATATCGTATCTAAAGATCACCAATGGGAACTCGCAATAAATATATGCAGTTTTCATAAATTAAGAATATTGACAAAGTTTCTAAAAGTGGGGAGAAATTGCCACTTAAAAAATTACTGCTGGAAGGGCCACAGAGCCTTGGATAACCACCGGAGATAATTAAAAATTCACGCAGGCGTAAGATCATGAGACCTGCCATTTCCAGTCGCTCCCTGATGAAATAAAACAGTGGCGCAACTTATTAAATTGATGTTTTTCGGTTCGTCGGGGCGATCCCCCCCTCGCCGCTCCGAAAGCGAGAAAATGTATCGCACTATATTGAGCCTGTGATCGAGAAAAGCGGAGGACACAAATTGCTTAGTCAGCTGTTGTTCCGCTAACGAGGATGGCAAATTTCCCGCGGGACCAGGCTCATTTCCAAAATCCAATAAAAATTTAAATGTCTGCTCCTGTATTAACGAAAGTGGCAATGCGCACCGGTAAAAAAAAAAGAAGGGGTGGGGTCGACACAACAAACAGTTCGACATTTCCAAAGTTGAAACAAATTGCGAGCAATATTTCATATTGCCTTGGTTTCATTTGCAATTACCGACGACACTCAGATAAGGGAATTGTAAGATAGCATATGGTGGGCGCATATGTGCACAGAGAAAATAATCCACCACGAAACTTCTGTGTATAACATTATATTGCGCACTAAATACTTGACAACGAGAGTTATACTCTTGAATGTTGGTTGCCTTTATGTTTATTTATCGTCCCCTTTTTATGATCTTTTTAAAAAAAACTGTACTTCAATTTTCTTAAGTTGGTAGCGCGTCGAACTACCACATGGTAGACCTGGGTTCGATTCCTGTTGCGGGTAATCTTTGGAGGAAATTTTTCAGTTTCAGTCACCCAACCTTTCATCACGGGGTAGAGAGAGAGAGAGAGAGAAAGAGAGAGAGAAAGAGAGAGAGAGGGGGCAGAGGGAGAGGTAGAGAAAGGGGGGAGAAATAGAGAGGCAATTACAGGTAAAAATGCTCCTTTGAATTTGCCCTTTCATGTATTTCGTCACTTGCCATTTCATGTATTTCGCCACTTGTCCTTTTTTGCATTTTGTCACTCGCCCTTACATACATTTCGTCACTTGCTCTTTGATGCGTTTCGCCACTTGCCCTTTCATGCATTTCGTCACTTGCCCTTTCATGCATTTCGTCACTTGCCCTTTCATGCATTTCGTCACTTGCTCTTTCATGTATTTTGTCACTTGCTCTTTCATGCATTTCGTCACTTGCCCTTTCATGCATTTTGTCACTTGCCCTTACGTGCATTTCGTCACTTATCATTTTGTATATTTCATCACTTGTCCTTTTGTGTAATTCGCCACTTGTCCTATTGTGTATTTCGTCACTTGCCCTTTCATGTATTTCGTTACTTGCTTTTCCATGCATTTTGTCATTTGCCCTTACGTGTATTTAGTCACTTGTCCTTTCGTCATCCGTTATGTGTATTTCGTCACTTATCCTTGCAGGTGTTTCATGACTTCATCACTCGTTATCGTTAACCTATACTGGTCGAAAATAGACTTCACGTAGCTATATCAAAATAAAGTAACGACCAAAAACTTTCACTAATAGTGAAGTGTGTTTAAGAAGGTATTCTTGGTAAATAAATTTTCAGATGAAAACGTTAGAATTTAACTATTCTACTGCTTATTTCTGAAAGTAGAGCAGGGGTAGGGTATTTAATTTCGAAAAGTATGAATTTAGAAGTGGTAAGTGGAGAGACCTACAACGCAAAATTAAGTGATGAATAATGCAATTTCCAAGCTAGACGTAATTGCATATTACTGTTCATTGCACTTCAGATTTCGCATGCGTTTTATTGTCCCTCGTCCGACTTCGTTACGATTGTGCCTTGCATCGAAACTTGCTGCGTTCTGCTTTAACGACGCCATCTCGCAGCCAGAGGAACCGTATTGCGTCCTTCATTTGTTCTCCCATTTACCGAAAGCCTCGCTTACGGGGGAGGTAATATCGCCCAGCATCCCTTCGGATTTCTTAATTGAAATTTACACACCTAGGAGGCGTGTTTCGGCTGTGTGTGCGCGCGCGGGAGAGCAAGAATGATGCTGCGTGTATCCTGTTGCAGCATCTCGCTTGTTAAGTAAAATCTACACGAGGCAAATCTGAATTCGTGCACTTACATGTCTACTCCCTCTTTTTTCCAAGTTTGCCAACTAGGTGAAATATTTCGGCACGGGGAAATTAGAGGTCTAAATCAGAATCGTTACATATTACTCCCTGAAACTCCGGGATTCGTCCTCCTGGACACTAAAACTAATCCTGACCGCCATATACACCGGTTCCGTTCATTAACCTCTTGAGAAATTTCTAGCAACTTTTCGGTGATGCGAGTTGGAAACACTGGCGAGCACGCACCTTTCCTTGTTTTCTAGATGCACCTACATACATATGCACTCTAACCTAATTTGCTTACCAGACCGTAAATCGTTTTCCTCGGCCACGGAAGGAGGAAATAGTATTTATGCAAAGTAAAAGTTTTTACTCTCCTCTCTCACAGGGACGTTGTTGTATGGAAAATTTATCTGCCAGCAGAAGGTAATAATTTAAGTGCATACAACTGTATCTGGAATTAACTTGTTTAACTTTCTCCAGAGTGCTCGGGCGAATTTGTCACGTCTCAAAGTCCAGGGACAGTTTTATATATTTCGTGTACCCCTGGGACGTTATTATTAAGGGGGCCAGGGTACCTTTTATTATAGTGAGGGAAATTGCCCGAAGTAGTAAGCGACACATGGCCTAAAAGCAACGTTCTCGCTACATCGATGTCTTGGGAGCCTGGAATCAGGAACGGCAAGGCTTGCCTCAAACTTCCTGAAGAGAATACGAGAGAGGAATCATTGTTGCAAGTTCATTTGGTTCTCCAGAACTGACAGAAGATAATTTGTATCCGAGGACATGAAAACTCAATTTGTGCGTGTTCCAGCGATCCTGAGTTTCCATATTTTGTCAATCTCCATCTAACATTATAGTTTTTGAGAATAAAGGCCGAATCACACGGAACTACATTTCCAGTATGAAGGCCCTAGTTCGAGCTGGCTACCTGGCTGGTAGTGGTGTCTGACAGACTCGTTTTGACTCCTAGACCGTGTTATAATTGCAACTGCTTTCTCTGCTAGATTCTGTGTAACAGCCAATAGAACGAAAGTTGGGGCATGTGAAGATAATCTGTGAGTTTGTCGAGTAAAATCAGAACATGTTTCACGATGACAGACGTTGACCCTACCGTAACTTTGGAGTATACACTTAACGTTGTTGGCTATAGGAAGACACGCTTCTTAACGTAGCAAAATATATTTACATGATCCAGTAAATGCGTTTCATCTAGGAAATGCAATACCTAGTAGATTGAATAATCTCATGATTTCGGGACTAGAGACTGTAATTCCCGGATTCTGATCTTTGATGCTGACAAATCATTTATCCCCTCTCTTCTTCTTCTCCTTCTTATTCAAAGGGGCTTGAAAAATGGAATTAATATGTGCCGAAAGCGGAAATGCCCTAACCGATGTACAGGTGGTTATAAAACATAATGATATGAAAAATATGATTGATTGATTTACTTTATTTTACTTCTGTCACATTTGGCTAAACGGCGAAGATGAGGATGAGCGATGATATGATGAAAATGATGAAGGGAAACTTGAACATCAATGCCCCGGCCGAGATTCAAACATTGGACCCCTGGCATCGCAGCGAGCTGTGATAAATCACTCCGCCAAGGAGGTGGGTTGGAAGTTAAGTAAGAAAGAAAATCCTGCGGAGGGTTGAGTCCCGACACTATTCAACTTTCTTATTACAAACACATCATTGTGCCTTCATTTTTTAAAATTACAGAAGAAATTGCTGTAAACACTAATTGCGTAATGAAAATAATCGTATTAAATTCCCTGCTCACACATTTCTCCGGACACCGGTGTAGACTATATAGAGTGTATCTAGCTGGCGCATTGTTGACGTATATTGGCAAGGCCATTGCCCCTCTAGTAGAAGAAAGGCGAGTTTTGACGAAAGAAGAGAGTTTGAGTTATTTGTTCACTTTATGCGCTAATCGGGACTGGGCCTACAGTTCAAAATGCGATCCAAACCACTGTGTAATGTGCCTTCACCGGGTATCGAACCCGAATGTAAGAAGAGATTGAGCTAAAATTTAATTTATTGAAGAAGATTACACCAGAAGCATGTTGCTTACGCTAAGCATAGATGGATATATTAGGGATGCATAAGTCAAATAATCTACAATATTCGGGACTATGAATCTTGTAATCCCGGAATTTCGGGACAGCAAATAGGGAGCTGGATTACGGATTGGCATCAGCGTCGGTGTATAAAGCCAGAGTTGTAGAATCCGTATATTTCTTCATGTGCACAAAATATACATAATGAAAAAAATGCACGATTTGACCTTGTCACCTCCCAGTATAACAAGGTGAGATGATGGGTGTCCCAACAGAAAGTGCCAGCGACAAAGTGCACCACTTGGGTTTTCTCGACGAAACGTACCACTCAGATAAACACCTACCGTGCGTTCATTTCGATCTGCAGCCGAGAGATCGGGAGAAGCGTGGCGGGCGGCGCTGACGGAGATGCCGACATTTGCGGCCTGTAATGCCCGCTTATTTTTATAGACATATGCAGACATTTATATAAATATTGCAAAACGATCACTAACCTGTGTTATAACACGCAAAAGTTCTTCTGTAATTCATCCAAGTTCTGCTCTTATATACACAAAAAAAAATACGCTTTAGAAACGATGTTAAGAGCCACAGATAATAAAACATTTTATTCATAGTTTTGACCAGTAACGTCCTGCTTAAGTTTATATCCTTGAAAGAGTTTTGTGCCGATTGGGATCGTTTGGAGGTTTTGAATGTGCAACACTGTATCAAGATTACGCTGTAGAAGAAACCGTTAAAAGTCAATAGTGTTCGTGAGCTTCCTTGCAATCCGAAATCTCCGAGCTCGAGTTTTTTGTTCCTTCGCGACTAGATGAAGACAGAGTTGTAAATATAGTGGCGAGCAATGTAAACCAAGAGCGTGTTAATTTCGTACTGTGCGCAAGAGTGTTATTCTTGGTTACTTGCAGTTACTTGTTTGTGTTATTGTAGTGTGTATGTGTGACGTGTCAGTGAGACGATTGGAATGCCAGCCGCAAGATTCACGTTAGAACTGTTACGTACCCAATAGGACCAAGTAATGTGAATAGTTTGCCAAAGACGAATAGAGATGGCAGCACCAGGCGTGCAAGGTTAAGAATTGGCATAATATATGTGAATAACTTTTTAAATAAGAAAAAAGCAAATTGGAAAGATGAAAAACAATAGAATATATTATAAGAAGACAAAAAATAAATATGAAAGAAGTAAATTAATATATATATCTTATAAATCAAATCAATGATCACATGTAAGTTAATATGAAAATTAAGGAAGTCAAAGCACTGATACAAGTTTGTGTCTTTGAACAGATATTGCATCTGTATGATTGATTTACCATTCCTATAGGGGAAATTTTGTTTACATCAGTGGCGAGCGCGTTCTGATCGACGCCCCACAGCACTTTTCGGTTGCGCAGTTTAACTGTAGCACCTACTTGGATGCGCATGTCAATCGGCTGCACCAAGTATACACTCTGTTGTACCTAGTTAGTGGTGGCGCGTTCCAATTGCAGCCCCAAGGGAGGATATTAGTATTATTCCCAAAGCTTAAAGGAATTCGTTAAATAGTCAAAACCTAAATTGAAATCCATAGGGAAGTTAACAAAAAAGACGAGAAGGAAGTCCCGATCCAGACTGTCCATTAAGAAGGAAGTCCAGATCCAGATCTGTCCATTGAGAAGAAAGTCCCGATCCAGATCTTTCCATTGAGAAGGAAGTCCAGATCCAGACTGTCCATTGAGAAGGAAGTCTAGATAGAAGAATATACAGATAGAGAAAATAAAATAATAAAAAGCATAGAAGAAAGTAGCTTATCATGTAAATATTCTTACTCCATGTATCCTGTGTTTAAATAATATATTCGTTTAAACGTCTCCATTGGAAGGCATCCTGTCTGGTTTCGTTGTCTACAAAGAACCCTACCCTGTAGATAAGCTAGCTGAGTTTTAAGATTAAGGTTTATGTACCTTTGCACCAAATGAAGGTAGCAGAACAAAGATTTTTTTATGTATGACACGTACCTACGTGAAAACAAACTCGTGTCGAGACGTGTGTAGGTAATTTGTACAGAAATTCCCATGCGTTTCAACTCCACACAGAGATACGGTTAGACATCTTGTCCTTAAATTTCGAGAAACTGTATCGTTAAATTTTAAAACACCTAAGCAAAAACGACGGATTCTAACCGAAGCAAAACTCGATGATATTGGTGCAGCGTTAGAACGTTCTTCAAACAAACCTCTACGCCGTGTTTCACAAGAGGTGGGCGTGTCAAAATCATCGGCACATACAGTCACTAAGCTACTAAAATTAAAACCATACTCTTATAACACAGGTTAGTGCTCGTTTTGCAATATTTATATAAATGTCTGCATATGTCCATAAAAATAAGCGGGCATTTCAGGCCGCAAATGTCGGCATCTCCGTCAGTGCCGCCCGCCACGCTTCTCCCGATCTCTCGGCTGCAGATCGAAATGGACGCACGGTACCTTCAAAATATTTACTCCGCAACAAAACGTACCACTTCAAGGAAAACTAACTTTGGCCTTCTGATTAGTTCATTATGCACGGGTAGCCCAACGAATTATGTACGAGTAGCCCCACAAAGCATTGGCGGATAGCTCCACGAACCATTGACGGATAGCTCCACGAAACATTGACGAATAGCCCCACGAATCATTGACGGATAGCCCCACGAATCATTAATGGATAGCCCCACGAACCACTTCCGGTAAGGTTAGGTTAGGTTAGGCAAGCATAGTTAAAATTTTGTTCGTAAAACAATGCCATACAGCTTTAAAAATTCAACTTACTTTAGCGACAATATTCTTGCTGCTAACATAACTAAAATGAAAATCGAAAAAAAAGACGAAAAGATAAAACAAATGAAAAAAATTGTGAACGACAGCTTAACCACAGCTGATTTTAAACACACCAAAATAGCTATATATACATTATATAGTAATTCTGCCAGTCCAAAGCCTGGATAAAGTGTGATGGAAATCAGCAAAACTAGAGATTTCGGTGATTTTTGATGCCGTCCCATCAAGTGGTACGTTTTGTCGCATCGCAAATATTTTAAGACTCATTGAAAGACCCTTCGCAGGTAGCCACCCAGGTGGTAGGTACGTTTTGTCGGTGGTACACAGAGAAAAATATTTGTTTGGATTAACCAAAAAAATGGTACTGGTGAACAAATCGTTTGTTTAAATAGGCATCAACCAAACAATTGTTCACCAGTACCAAAAGATTTGGTCAAGTCTATTTGTTTGTCGTAAACAATTTTTTGGTTACCAAAACCAAATATTTTTTGGTAAATCTAACAAAATGTAGCGCATTTGTTTAGGAAAACCAAATAATTTAGTCGAAATTGAAGCGTGTTTGTTTTTCTGCGGCACACTTACCTTCTTTATATATAGTCCAGAATCAAAAGATTGCTCATGGAAGGTTCACTTTTATTCACTGCAGTACATTTTCTTCTTTAACTTGTAGCTTTGATGTTCACATATCTTTCGAAGAATGTTAAAGCACAATTTTTCACTATGATTACAATGAAACGTACCATTATTTGTTGTACAAAAACTTATGTTTCTTGTACACACTTTCCATCTAGCGGCCTGTGTAGGAAACTCAGTATAAAGTAAGTATATTCTGATCATTTTTTCAGAATATTAGGTTACACAGCAACATAAAAACTCGCTACGAGTAATTATTTATATACATGAGTTTCAATTTTCGACAAAAGATTTTCATACTACACTCGACGAAACTGGACAATCGTTATTTCATATTCGAAAGCACATATAGTAAATTTAACCAAATGTTTTGTTTCTCTTTACTTACATATGTATCATTTTGTTTACGAGTACCATATTTTGTCTGACCAAAATTTTTTGGTATTCTTAAACAAAATTATTTAGTAATTACAAGTAACGTTTGGTTATCGGAAACAAAAAGCATAACCAAACAGCTCAACCAAACTTTTTTGGTAATTCCAAACAAACCAGTTTTTTCTGTGTACGTTCGGTCGCGTATTCGAGATGATGGTGGTGAGATGATGCCATTTGATAGACAATATACTAGAGCTGAGCCGATACCACTTTGAACCGATTCCGATGCCGATACTCTTACCTATTCCCACCGATACCAATACTTGAAAATTGCAATAATTAAAATTTGTTCAAAATATCGATCAATATTGGTGTGTAAATAATCTTCTCCAATTATCTGCATGAATTTACAAAAAAAAATATTTAGAACATTCAAGAATTACATCAGAATATTACAAATAGATGTTATATAATAATACAGTTTTTATCATAATTTGTGCAAGATGAATACACTCCGCGAAAATATCGCACGGCATTTTTGCGGACCCTGTGAAAGACCAAAATGCCAGAAAAGTATCGACTGGTATTGGTAGACGAATTCCAACCCATACTTTCCGATTCCGATACCGATACAGCGGCATCGGCTCAGTCCTACAATATACACAATTGCACCTCATGTATGATGTTGGACGCGACAAGTTCCTGCACGTCGTACGTTCTGGCACAAGGTGCAAATAAGCAGTTGCAGAAATGGTCCTTTCTTCTCTAATAACCACCTGACAATCATTTCCCCTCTCGGCTCCTAGCCCCAAGTGCCACTCGAGAACAGGCCTCCCCCCCGATTTGTAACGTTTGCTATGCAAGACGAGAATCTCCCATCGAAGGGTGGAGTGTCCCAGTCACTCAGCGCCGTATGATCTCCCACCCCCGCCCCCCGAGAGGGGATGAATCTGACTTTGATTACAGGAGACTTTCCTCCTCGGAGAGTCTCTCCAGACGCAGATGGGAAGAGGCGGCTGGATATTCGTGACCAGACTCGCGAGACACCACCAAGTTACGGAAATCTCGATTTTTCCTTGTTTCCCGTATCAATGGATCCCAAGCAGTGTTGCCAGCGTGGCTAGCATGTTACTAGCATGCAATGTTAATTGGAGTCTCCCTGATGGCGCAGTGGTAAGTTCGTAGTCTTGTAAGAGTTCCGGGTTCGATACCCCGTGGAGGCACAAGTGGTTTGGTTACAACTTTAAACTGTGGGTCCAGTCCCGATTATACCTTTCTGTGCATAAAATGGACTTAAAAATAAAAACCCAAACTGAAGCAATGTTAATTGGACATATCCATTGTCTAGTAAAGGTAAACATGCATGAGGTATTGCTCCACATATTACTGATCTCGACCATAGTTGGGATGGTGTGATCAGCATCGCGCCAGGCCGTGTTTACCCCCCAGGGTTGCCCTCAGGTACACATTGATACGAGGCTGGGTGGGCCACAGAGCCGCGCTGAAACAGGGAAATGACTAGAACATTTCCTGGTCCAGATCATCTGCTCCAGGATTCGAACTCATGTCTTCCGCGTGGCAGACAGATTCTATACCAACTGAGCTACCACGGCTTCTTCTACATTGTCTAGTGCTTTAAACTATACTTATTCTAAAAAAACGTATTGACAGAGAGCGTCGCTCTTCTCTGGCGGGGATCGAACCTATGATTTTACAAACTAACCAACTACTCCACGCCCTTCCTGAATGTTAGTGATAATGGTTCTATATTAGCATATACTGTAAATTGCGCATTAGCCATTTTCTAGTGCTTTTAACTGTGCTTAAATACTCTACAAAAGAAAATGTACAAAAATATACATACATATATTCGTCATAACATATGCAAAATATAGAGTAAATCATTACTAAGGAGATCCTTTCAATCTGCCACGCCAGGATTTATTTAGGGACTAAAATTATACTTTCGACATGTCAATTCCCATTCAAAATGGGGAACAGGATTACTATAATAACGTTACCCTCTTTCAGGTTGTAACTTTTTACTTTTGTTGTTATTATTACTATTTACATAAAAATTGAAGGTGCAAACTAGAGTGAAGCAGGGAGAGGATTTCGCTTTAGCGCCAAATAGTTCGCACGGACGACGCTAGATAGCGTACGGAATTGAGAGCACCTTCGCTCAAGGGAATAACCCTCGAACAGGCTAAACGAGCGGCATACACTCGAATCCAAGTAGTACATGTGTGACCGTAATTTGTCTGTGGCAGTGGGCTCTCAAATATGGATCGTCAAGTGAAAGACGCAGTAGAAATTTAAATTTAAGCGGACAAAGTCATCATCACCTCAATGTAAAATGTATCACCAATACACATGGATATGTGAAAATGAAACAGATGATTGTGGGCTGAAACTGCCAGGATGGATATTTTACATGTATGTGTCTACGATTATTGTCACATTAAAATGATATTCCGTTGTAGGCTATACGCTCGAGGGTGGAAGACAGTAAATTTCTCGTATCGGACAAACGGATTTCTTCAAATTTACAGATATTACTTACCGAATGCAGTTCCTTTATACTTGGGGAAGTTCAGGGAAGTGTTTTCTCGCATCGTTCATTTAATTTTGCCGGTAAATCATATATTTTTCGATATAAATGTGTCACCGATGCACGAAAACTCTTGCATCCATTTACTTTCAGGTGGATGTAGCCTGTGTGTGATGACGCAATCCCAGTCAATTCCGGTCAGTGTTTTCAAACACGTGTTTTTGTAACTGTAGAAAGTACGTTTCCGCAAATGGTTTGTGGAGCTATGTGTCAATGGTTTGTGGGGCTATGTGTCAATGGTTCGTGGGGCTATGCAAAAAATGGTGTGTGGGGCTACGCATATTTTTTTCGAAACCAATTTTTAACTATTGTAACCTATATGTGACCCTACCTAACCTAACCTGACCGGAAATGGTTCGTGGGGCTATGTATGAATGGTTCGTGGGGCTATGCGTCAATGGTTTGTGGGGCTGCGTAGGTATTTTTGGGTGAAGTGGGGTGGAAACACTGCATACCGAGTACGTGAAACTGTGACCGCCATTTTGCGTGTTACCGAAGGCAAAAAGAAACGAAGAAAACTTACCCGATATGTCGCAAATAGAGCTTATTTCCGTGAAATAAGCGAAATGTCACCTTCAGTAATATTTTTCAATGCAGAATACGTAAGTACGAATATTCAAATTAAATGAACTAGCAAATTTCAGCCGTTTGTCCGATACGAGAAATTTACCGCACCATCAACTTTTCGCACACACTGGTATTGTTTATTCTGTGGAAATATTAGTTTTATCTAGTTCAGAGAGTAAAGGATATTAACGACGGCAAGTGATTGGTCGCAATATAACATGTACCATTGCATCATGAAATTTGTGAATTTTATAAACCTTGAGCACATATACCCTTTACTGATATGTACAAAGGAGGTTTTTAAAAGCTTTGTGTCCATGCATCGTGGCTGCTGAGTTATCTCCTGGAGAGGAGTTTTCCCATGTTCTTCTGCTTCTGTCTTGCTGGACAACGAAACTGCGGGCTAAACTATGTTAACCACGCGGTCGAGGTTTTGCTGGAAGTTGTCGAAGTGAGTGTTAAAGTTCTAAGCCTCTATCGGCGCCCACGCCGCTGCATTTTATCCATATCGTCTGGGAATTAAACTTTGTGCGTGAGGGAGAGAGGTTACATACATTGCTGGATTCTCATGTAGGCAGGAAATATGCTCCACTCTCTGTGAGGGTGTGTTTAATATTATTATTATCATTATTTCTCAATAATATTGTACGGAATACAGAGTGAATTGATCTCCCCTACCTCCGTGGTCTCGGGTTCGAATCCAGCTCTGGGTACGGGATTTCTTTCACAGTATCCCTTCATCAATTTGTAACGACCATGCTAGTAGCTAGTAGTTTCAAATGTATGACGTAATTGCAACTACTAACCTTTATGTTGAACTCTTTAAAAAATGAGATGATCGTAGTTGGAAAAGACAAGGATATGGATATAAGAAATGGTAAGGTTGTTAATTGTTCTTTTTGCTATGTTTTCAACTAATTGAAGTAAAATGTATTGTTGATTGCGTGTATAAGTGTGTTGGAGTAGTGGAAGATTAAAATATGGAGTCGCGGTAGATCATTCGTTGTCGACCTCCGTGGCGGAGTGGTTAGCACATTGCGCTACGACGCCAGAAGTTCTGGCTTCGAACTGTTTTCTAAATGAGAAAAATTGACAATTGAGAAATAGTGATATGCATAAAAATAGAGAATAAGAGTGACGGGGGAAGCTACCGCTTAGGGGCTTTCCTTTTATAAAAAAAAGTCATTATGGCGTCTGACTATCATGCGAGAAGCCCGGGTTCGATCTCCGGCGGGGGAGAACCGGGATTTTTTCCAACTGTTCAAGCGGCTCCGGCGCCCAACCAGCGTCGTATAAGAGGCTACCTGGAGGAACTGTGGGGGTAAAGGCGGCCAGGAGCGTGGTGCTGATTACATCACCTCCACCTCGGTTCAAGAAGGTGTGGGGCCCTAACTGCACACCCCCTAAACGCCTTCATGACGTGGTGCAAAGCACAGGGGAGCACTTTACCTTTTTTCCGAAATTGAAGGCTGTTATCTGAACTTGTGCAGTTCCATTATATCATGTGTTTAAGCAGATCCAGCTCCAGCTAATAAGTGATAAAATTTGTTTTCACCCAGGCAGAAGGTAACGGAAAGTGAAGTATTGCTTCTCCCAGCCTTTAGAACTAAAACACCCGATAAAAATAGAGAAACAACCACAAGACGTTTCTGAAACTGATAGGTGCGTCTCAAATTTCATCACATCATCGCTCATCTTCATCATTACGATTAGCTAGAAGTGGCGGAAAAGAGAATTAAAATAAACCAAATCCATCAATTGATGAGTAAAGCTTTCTTCGGGGTGAATGATGAAAGGATTCTCTCCGGATATCAACAAAGTCCGAACAAGGGTTGATACAAGTTCAGGAACCCAGAAGCTCTAATAGGTTCTATGGGTTCCGTTGCAGGACCTGAACCTTTTTCTCGCAGAATTTAAATTCGGTCCAAGTTGCATATTGTTTCATTGAAACAAGGTTCCTGGACCGTATTTAAATTGAGTCTGAAAAAAGTTTCCTGGACCGTATTTATATTCAGACGAAAAAAGTTTCTTGGGCAGTATTAAAATTGATCTGGTAAAAAGTTTCCCGGACCGAATTGAAATACTATACAGATAAAAAGGTTTTTTACGGTCCAGAAGCCATTTACGCTTAATGACTTTCTCTGCTGGACCGGAATTGATTTTCTTTTAAATTCCTGGACCTTTAACGACCCTGGTCAAAACCGAATATGTTTCAGAGCTTTCGAGAGCTAACGTTACTCATCTTCAGAAAGTGAGTAAATCAATCTCTGAAGATGTTAGACTGAATCCTTGTAGATGACAGAGACGTTTGCTCACTCGAGGACTGAATCCCTGAAGGTGAGATTGACGATCAGGATAAACTTAATCTGATTCGAATGGTGAAAATTTAGCATGGAAACATACGTACAGGGTCCAATGACAGATAGCAAGTGTTCTGGGTTTGATACCTGTGCATCGTTAAAAAATACATAAAACCAAAGAAATTTTCATGAAGAAATTGATAGGTATTTATGGAAAAGATGAAAGTGGAAACCAGTTTCTATTTAAATAGTGGACTCAAGTCTGAGCTTGACAAAAAAGCCAATGAATTTTCAACTCAATTTTAACTTTATGATTTGTAAATAATAATAATAAAAAAATGGTATGAGTTTTTATGAAACATTACTCTACCTCTTAGTCATCGTAGTAAACATTCCTAGCTGGGGGGGGGGGGGTGCTTTGCTCAATTTGGAGAAAACTGGGGATACTTGTATGGATCAACATGAAGAAAGTACAGCGAGTAGGGGATGCTTTATGAGAATTTTCTTAAGTGGGGGATAGATCCCCAACGTTCCCCCTCATTTTCAGCCCCCTATCCCCGAAGCAATACTGCGGGTATCCTTGATGCCCATAGCACGTGCTTAAAGTAACCTTCTCGAAGTTCTTCCAGAGTCGATTACCATTATCAATATCCATAGATAGCTAAGGATATCCTTGAGAGTTATGCAATACGCATATTTCTTCTCTTACGCTGGTTGCATAAATGGAAGGATTTTATGGACCGTTCAAATCTCAAATACTATGGCAAAGACTGTACAATAAATTCTTGTTCATGGAGACACGATTATCACTTATTTAGATATTATAGTTAGGGGACTAATGCATGAGCGTCTCTATAGGGCACCAAAAAACGCACACACTCGCATGACCACGGTGAAAAGAGCGATCGCCCAAGTTGACAAAAGGCCGGGAACAGACCAGGAACCCACAGGAACCCTCGGGATTCGCTGTATGCAGTGCAAATGTTGACGCAGTGGCGGAACAATGCTCGGTTTTTCGCTACCGGGTTTCAACTGGCCACCTACAAAACCACTCACACGGCGCACCTGGCAGTGCGCTGTGTGGAGGCGCGTTCTCTTGCGGTGAGGTTATCATCGGCTTTGTTTACCTTCCACGTTTGTCTTTCGCCAATTCTATTCTTCGGTGCAAGAATGGACGAAATTATATAGAAATGGGGCCCGCTCAACCAGGTCTGTCTTTCAGATACTATTTGCATTGTGCCTTCAAACTTTTCACAAAATAGGCTTGTTTTAAGTCAACTTCAAGAGCCTGATTGGCTAATCGGAACAGGACCAAGGTTTAATGTGGAACCCGAACCAAAGTACCTCCATATGGTATTGATTGATTGATTGATTTGTTGTTTTAAGTCCACAGTAAGGGTAATCGGGATTGGACCTACAGTTTAAAGTGGAATCCGAACCACTACGTGCCTCCACCGGGTCTCGAACCCGGGACCCGTTGATTACAAAGGCGAAGACGCTACCACTGCGCCTTGGAGAGGCCCTCCATCGGGTATCGAACCTGGGACCCCTTGCTTACAAGGCGACAGCGTTTCTTGCACGTCAACTTATGCACAGATAAGCTAATCGGGACTGGGACTAGAGATTAAAGTGGATTCAAACTACTGTGTATCTCCATTGGGTATCGAACCCAGGATTCCTTGATTACAAGACGACAGCGTTTGCTTGCTTGCTTGATTTGTTTTTCCTTTTCTTACTTCGCACTTATGCCACTAGTGGCAAATCGTAAAGATGAAGATGGATGATGATACTATGAAATTAATGAAGGAACACTCACAAGGAACACCCATGCCCTGGCCGGGGTTCGAGCCAGGGACACAGCACCCCTTGATTACTAGGCGACAACGTTTGCTGTAAGCCAACTTATGCACAGATAAGCTAATCGGGATTGGGACTACAGTTTAAAAAGAGATCCCAACTAGTATGTATCTCCCTCCATTGCGTATAAAACCCAGGACACGTAGCGTTACCACTATGTCATCGCCATTAATCCAAGAGGTAGAGAAGCTACGTACAGTAACGGAAATATAATTTTCACATAAACTTAATGCCTCTCAAGTTTGTACAAGATTTTCTGTTAGAGGCTTTCACAAGGCTGAGAAGAGTGAAATTCTATAATCTCCATTGGTAGAAAAAGCAGTAATATTTTCCTGGTTCATTTCTTGTATAAGATGGCAGTTACAGACGCAGAGATTGGCAACACTGTCCACAAACGAGAAGCATATTCGGGTAGGAGGGGCTGGCGTAATTGGGTAATGAGACTTGACATGAAAAAGCGATGGTCATCCGCTCGGGATTTGTAACGGATTTTCGCCTTCACTTGTTTCCTCCACTATTCTTACAATGTTTCTCCCCATTCTTCCTCCACCCCTTCTCAGTGTCTTCTTCTCCCCTGTGACACTCTCCCCCGCTTGCTGCGGCCCCTTGATTTGTTGTGGGCTGACGAAGGGGGTGTGATTTTCGGCTCGTGGCTGTAAGTCGAGGGAATTTTCTTTAGTCTCGGCATGGGAAACTCCCCTTGAACCTGTGGGTATAAAACATTTCTGCGAAACTTTCATCTTGGCATTGGAAACCTTTCCCTCGCCATGGAATATTTTCCTCTTGGCATAGAAATATTTCTTCTCTACATGGAGACCTGCCCTGTCGGAATGGTTAACTTTCCCTTTTCCGTGAGAAAGTACCCTCCGTGGTAATGGAAATTATCTGGGAAACTTTCACCTCGGCATGGAAAACTTTCACGTCGACATGGGAAACTTTCATCTCGGCATCGGATACTTTTCCCTCGAGATGGAATACTTACCTCTCGGCATGGAAATAGTTCACCTCGGTATGGAAATAGTTCACCTCGCCAGAGGATGCCTTCCTCTCAGCATGGGAAACTTTCACCTCAGCATGGGAAACTTTCTCCTCGTAGTGGGAAACTTTCTTTCCAGCACAGAAAATACCCCTTACCCGCCATAGGAATTTTTTGGGAAACTCTCCCCTTGACTCGAGAACTTTTGGCTCCGCGTGTGAAAATTTGTTCACATTACACAAAACTCCCCCATCTCCCAGCCGGCCTAGGAACTTTTCGGGATAATTTCCACGTGCAATGGGAACCTTTCTTCTCAGCATATGCATATGAGCCCCCCCCCCCCTCACTTTCTTAAATAGAAAATGTTCAACTACGAGTGGTAAACTTTTCTCTATCCAAAAAGAACACTCCTCTTCATGGGGAAATCTTAAAGATTATGTAACAACGAGGAATTCATTCAAAACATGAGTAAATATAATAAAAAATCCACTTGAAAATTGAAAGATTGTTTTATGTGTACGATTGAAGCATTGAGTTGGAGTTTTCGTCGAGGTATCTTTCTTACAATTATTGATTGATTTAATTTACAGCGCTTTGCTGAAACTTACGGTTAATCCCGAAGAAGAGGATATTCATCCTATTCATATTCATATCTATTCAGTGATATGATGGATGAAGGAACGATCACAAACATATTTGGACAATACATCACGAACCCCACAGAGGCTGAGTCCAGAAGCCAGAGCCTCGCAAGTACGCACGATTGGAGTCAAAGGTTTATTACGTGTAAGAGAGGTTGAAATTTGAGTGTGTAAAGAAAAAGGGTACAACCATATCTTACAAAATTAAGCCTTCTTTCGTATAGGGTATTTTCATCTTGTGTGGAGGGATTTCAACATACTGGAGCAACAATCACTGGATCGGTTCACTTTCGTATTCAGAGTGCAAGAAGGGGAGGCGGTGCCTCCGTAACAAAGGAGACTGCAAGGTGTTGGTTCTGGGCGCTTGGCTCATTTGTTTCCGGGAGAGCCACGCTGAAAGATGGATGACCGCTCCTCAGCGGAGGCCATCTGCGTGTCGCTGGAAATCGTGTTCTCATTAAAAGTTAACAGAAGCGCCCCATGTAAATGAATGGCCGTTGGTTCTTCCGACAGGATTCGCTTACGTGCTAAACATCCCCTAATTGGCCGCTCTTTACCCGCTCTGTGATTCGTGGAGGAAATCCGTCCCGGTCTCCGAATTTTATCTTTGTTTCGATTGATTTTGTTACTAAATTGGGAACATGTTCGATGCGCTCACCGGAATGATATTTTTATGGTCACTTTCGTAAGCCCCGGAGCCGATTAATCTTAATTAGATTTTTCTGTGGTTTTTTCCTTATTTACTCTGGGTAAATGATCCGACGGGGCATTTAGTAAGATCCTCTTTCTGCCCGCACCCCTAATTCTATCCCCATCCTTGTCCCGATTAAAATAATGGTAGCAATTGCAGCATGCTCTAGTCAACCTTTGCGGCGGAGTGGTTAGCACAGCACGCAGGAGTACCGGGTTCGAATCCCGGCCTGGGGCATGGGTGTTCTTTGTGAGTGTTCCTCCATCACTTTCAACATCTCATCGCTCATGCTTATCTCCGCGATTAGCCAAAAATTGCAGAAAAGCATAGTAAAATAAACGAAATCAATCATGCAGTAGAAATGAATTGTTGTTTCTTAAGTCCTCTTTATGCACAGTAAGGCTAATCGGAACTGGACTTACAGTTTAAAGTGAGATCCGAACATCTATGTGCCTCCACCCGGATATCGATCCCGGGACCCCTTGATTAGAAGGCAACGGCTTTACCACTACGCCGTTCGGGAGGCCCCATCATACAGTGGGGTTAGGGAAGAGCCCGACACAATCATAATTTCGGCCATTTGCGGAGATCATGCAATACTCACCACACTATTACCGCATATTTATTTATAGCTGGGTGAACCCCAGAGCTTCTCCATGCAGGGACTTTGCTTGCAAAATTCTCATCTACAATCACCAATCTCGGGAACCATACCCGGGTCGAAGTGACAGTGAGACGAAAAGCGGTTGGAAATATATGAGGCAATGAATTTGCTATGTAATTTTAATTTATTTGTAGGGTCTATGTCGAAATCTTACACCCTCGATTTCGTAGGTGATTTATATATATATATATATATATATATATATATATAATATATATATACTATATATATATATATATATATATATAAAGAGTATGTGCTTCTAATTGTAAATAATAAAATTCTGGAGCGCGGAAATAAGTATTTAACGACTGTACAGCCGTTTGAAGTTGAGATGTTGCCGTTTTGAAGTTGCGAGGTGGTTGCTGTGTTGAAATTTCCCACCGATTCCGGGCTCCGTCCCTGGGGTAATTAACCTACCGCCTCCTACCGCTACCGCACAGCACCCGCCTTTCTATATAGAATCCATTTTAAGGTTTGTTAGAAACTGGCCGGAGCCACCTGCCCCTAATACTATTTTTCGCACCGACATATTTAGATACCAAAGAAATAAGGCTAAATTTAAACCTCTAAAGGTAACTTACCTCTTTATCTCAAGTGCAGGCTGAATTGCGGGCCGAAGTTAATTTGAAAGTCCAAAAGAGAAGTCAGTTGTATGTCCAAAGTCTTTGTTGTCCCTTTTCCACTGAATACTACCCTCCCCCTGTCCGTACCATCATCGAAATATGAAGTTGCAAATTATCCCATCCCGCAAGTCATTTCTGGCCCGCAGTTGCGAAGAGAAATGTGCACCATGCCTATCAAACCACATAAACTCATCCAGGTAATCCTCCAAAAAATGTCGCAAATTATCCCATTGCACAAGTCAATCATAAGAAGAAAAATAAAATGTTTAGACTTGCGCACTGTGACATGAATCCAATATGGAAGCCTGAAAAGCCGTATAGACGCTACGTACGTAAGGAACTTCAATATAAAAAAACGTACGTTCGTAGCCGTAGATGTAAAAAAAAAAAAAAAAAAACAAACTTCCGCGCTATTTAGGAAACACCCTTTGTTACAAGAAACTTATTTATTTGACGAAAACACTTGAAATGGTTTGTGAAATCCAGGGTGTATGATTTCGGCACCGAGCCTATTTGTATCCAATTTACAAAAAAAGTTTACAAAATGAATGCAATATCCTCGTTACAGGTAATGATACTTGAATTGCATTTTTCTTATTTGGCTCTCTCTTCTGCCTCTTTTGACAATGGGAAATGCCAATAATTAGAGGTAGAAAGGGACACAATATCACCTTTATATTCTCTTGTTTGTCTTTAATTCCCCAACATATATTCTCCTCTTGCATTCCTGAATTGAGAATAAAACCAGTTTAAAATTATATCCATCTTTACCTCTTGTCTCTGGCAGGCGTGCCTACGAGGGGGGGCGGGATAATGGGGGGATTTCTTAAAAGAATGCAAATGTATATATTTTCTAAAACGTTTACACCTTGACACCATGCTACATTTTCTGCAATAGAAAGGGAGAGGGGAATCAGAATATACAGGGTTATTATAAATAATTTTCCAGATTTGAGACACATGTAAATCACGTTTACTGAAACTCAAGATAAAAAAAAAGTTACATAAATGTAAAGAGTAACTCATAAACTTTTATTTCATATCATTTCAGATACGGTTGGTAACACTGTCGCTGCATAATAACTACGAGAGAAAATGGCTGCCGGCCAAGACAGGAAAGCGTTTTGTGTTTTAGATTTCCACGTTCACCAGTCTGTTATTAGTGTGCAGCGACATTTCCGGCCAAAGTTTGCTGCAGATCCACCCAGTGGGCATTCAATTCGTAAATGGTTCTGATTTTAAAGAAAGAGGATGCATCTGTAAGAGAAAGTCAACTGGCCGCCCGTCAGTAAACGAGGAAACAGTGAAAATGGTCCATGGAAGTTGAACACTTGTGAGGCCAAGAAATAAAACTCTACGAGTTACTCTTTGCATTGATGTAAGCTTCTTGTATCCGAGTTTCAGTAAACGCGATTTACTTGTGTCTGAAATCGGGAAGATAAATTTGTAATAACCCTGTATTTCCGTAGTAATTCATTTACATAATTGGTTTCAAGTCACATTTGCTACTAGTCCGTTAGATGAAGAAAAGGAAGAATTTAGAGGGACAGATCAAGGAAAGCGTTCAGTAAAGCTAGAGAAAAGTGACGTTCAGTAAAGATAGTAGTAGACACGCTGTCATAATTAAATAATGGCGCAGTGGTAGCGTTGTTGCCTTATAATCAAGGGGCCCCGCGTTCGATACCCATTGGAGGGACATAGTGGTTCGGATCCAACTTTACACTGTAGGTCCCGATTACTTTGCTGCGCATAAAGTGGACTTAAAACACCAACTCAATCAATAAATTAAATACTTCATGGGGATTATGACATGCTCTGGGAAGGGGGCGCTGGTCTCCGGTGCAATAGTTTTAATAATGTTTTATTTTGCTAGTCAAATACTGTCGGAGATAGGTTTCTTCTTGTGGACACGATTCCGTTGCTCAATCTCTGTAGTAGACGAACAAATACACTGGATCAAAGATAAAACAGTTGATTTTATGCGGAGGAATGCAAGAGGCATGGCAGACGAGCAAGCAACCATTCTCTGCTCTTCAATGATCGCCCCTCGGCGCGGACGAATCCCGTGTGGACATGGGCAAAGCTTTTGTTTGACTTCTGTCGATGTCCGCATGGACTCTCCGGGAGCTCCATCGGGGATTTTGGGCGGTTTTTGATTTGTTGCCGCGGACTCCGATGCGAGGGGGGATAATTAAATGCATGGGCAAATCGGTTCAGCCCGGCAGAAATGAGGACAACGTAAACATTTTGCTCCGGACTGAGCATCCGGAGACCGCAACGGACACGGTCACGTGTCAAGTCCAAACATAGAGCGTCGATAGAGATGGAATTTAGCTTCCATTTTTCCTCCTTTTTTTTTTGTTAGAAAACATGTTTTTTTTTGGGGGGGGGGATTAGCAGTGGTTCACCAATTTGAAGCGCGAGAAAACATTGAACCCTATTTTTTCCGTCCCGAACCTTTTACCCATTCCTCATTTTATATGATCCCGTCATCTGAACGAATCGTGTATAGTTCAAGTCCTGGTTCGAGCGCCAGTTCGGTATCTTTAGCCGACCGGACGTGTATATGGTTTCGAGCAAGCACATGCTTTTCTGAGAAGCGCTGTTGCCAATTTTACCAGCAGTGTTTAGACATCCAACACGAACTGCAACAACGTTACTCTCCCAAAGTACCCACACTGTATAAATAGGAATAGCACCGAAGGAAAATATTCTCCATTCCATATCAATATATACAATAGTTATAATTCATACTGGAACCAAAATATTTATATTTATAAAAATTCTATTGCATGCATGGAAGATGTTTATTCTGAAAATATACTATACTTAGCAATAATTTAGGTTTGTTTTCGGTACAATTAATGTAAGAAGTTCATAGAACGGGATAATTTACATCAATATTTCATAGTGTGTATGTGTGTGTGTCTGACCTACCTAAAATATGTTAATTTATTCTAATACCGGCTCAATACAAATAATAATTTTGTGGATGAAAGTAAAATATTAATTTGTATAAATTATAAATTTAGTAGAGCCATCTGTGGACCATGTTATGCTATGGAAAAATATTTGTGAGGAGAAATGAATGTGTAGATTTATATTCTATTTATAAGCTTTAATGTTCCCCAAGAATAGGAAATAAGAAAAATATTACGTTTTCTTTTTTGTAGCATACTGAGTCTCATAGCTACCCACTGTGGTTTCAAGGGTAAGTTATAACACTTATGACAAAGCATAGATCACCCTGTCCTACACCAATAAATTCCATTAATGTTAATTATGTGCACACGAGTGCTAATATGAAATGTATTAATATTTTTCCGAGCTCTGCAACTTTTGTTAATTGCTACAAAAGCGAGGCCTGAGTCATCAATAAAATCTCTATTGGGGTATTTTCCTTTCCCCCCTTTTTTCTGGGTTAATATGGAATATTTAATAAAGCATAGCAATGGCTTTGTACGAATTTACCACTAAGTTTAGTCTATCGCCTAATTTTTCGTCAAAGGATTTGTTTATATTAAATTCTTTTGTGGCAGGCTGGTGCAGCTCGCGTTGATGCGTAATGAGGAAAATATCTCACAAACTATACTACCATTGAAGATGCAACCTATTCTCTATCTACTGCACGAACGAAGTTAATGTACACAACACCACGTGACTTGGAAATACATAGACCCTTCCGTCTGTGTTAGTTCTACTGTTTATGCCCATTAATATATTGGGTCGTAGTTATATAATGAAAATATAAGGTTCCGCAACTACAATATAGCAACTACGTTGACTGACATGGCACTATATTCCTAGGCAACTGATTTCCTGCACAGCTGACGTTGGATTAACCAATAACACGAAGCCGCGCGTGTTTTGTTTATATTGACTTCATTCTTACAGCTGACAGACAATAGTAGGAACAAGGTAGCTAAAGTACTAATGCTTTATTCCTCTAAAGCTACTATTATTAGTATGACTTCACTAGGATGTCGCTTTTAATCTTGAAAAAATAAATTAAACGTAACTTTACCTGACTAGATAGATACGGGTGTAAGTCACGTCTTCGTGAGCGTGTTTTACGGAAAATACACTATTGTGAAGTTCGCCATGGTGGAATCCGACGTGTAAGAAAAAGTCCGCTTGAGGAACCCCAGACTTTCTGCCTCCAGTTAAAGGGGACAAAGCGGTGTTACTACTGGTTGCTACACGCCTGATTTTGGTCCAGTCGTACACGACACCTCTTCCTGTCAACATGTCCTCTTCGCTCGCATTCCAAGGAGATGCAGCAGTGACGTGCTGTGACATTTTGCTTTGGGGAAGCAGGTCCCGAAAAATTAAGAAAACCAAGAATTCATTCCATCTATGGTACATTATACTGAAAAAATGAGCACTGTACCTGATATTGTTTCCTTAACGTCTCTAAGGAGAAAGATGAATGTCCTGACACAGTTATTCGATCTTCAACTGTCTGCGGATGATTGAAAACATTTGTACGGTTTTCACATATTACAATATTCACAAATCCACTTGGGCGCTACGTAGTTCTTTCCGCAGAAAATAGTAAATAATGCCAACCTCCCCCCCTCACTTTTTGCCACTTTTACCTTCGCACTATGATGAACCTTATCTACCAAGGGAAAGTAAACTTTCCTTGCCCCCCCCCCCCCCCCCCAATCCTTAGTTTTGGAACCCAATCGCTGCCATTGCCAACACAACTTTGAAGCTTTCGGTTTCCAGTTACACATAACCATTCGAACTTCCCGTAGTGAAAGGCGGTTACATTTGAAGCCCTTCTCTGCCAACACAATTCAGGAATATCTGGAGTTGAACGTCCACTTTAAACTTTTGATTTCACAACACACACACTCGCGCATAGAGAGAAAGAGGGGAAGAGAGAGAGAGAGAGAGAGATAAGTGCAAAAAACAAAAACAAATCAAATAGAAATTCACACGTCCGAAAAACCTCGGAAAGCACTCGTAAAAAATGTGATCGCGGCCAGTGAGTGCTACCAACTCTATTTGGCGGATGTGTCTATTCATGTGGTAGATATCTTATTAGACTGAACGCTCTGAAACGTTCATCTTCAGATAGAATACGTACGTCAGGAATGTATGTTTGTGTTTCGCCTGTGCTTTTGAAACTTTACAGTATTAAAATTTAACTCACTTGGTTGATATGCTACAACGCTGTCAGTATACATTATATGTGGACATTTAATCGTGCAGTCCCCAACACTGAAGACATCAACCCACTGCTCCGATGGCACTCTGGCTTTCTTTCAGGCCTTAGCGATTGGAAAACAAAGTTCCCCTCCATGTAAGGTACCCTCTCATTGGTGGCTTCAAGGTCGCCTGTTTCCAGAACCGAGCACTGCTTCCATTCCCTTGCCTGGGTCGCAGGTTTTGCCAACACGCCACAAGATGGTATGTATGGCCACTTTCCCTCAACACGCTTGAAGGCAGGGAGAGGACTACAATTCGACAGACTTTGGGATGGTCCCACATAGGAAAATGACGAACTTTGAAGGTAATAGGAAACAAATAATGAAAATTTAAAAGCTAAAAAATGTATATTGTAACCGTAAAGCACTGCTGGCCTTGTTGTACTAGAGTGCACGCGCATGAGAGGCAGGAAATCGGAGACCCATTCGCTTGCTACGCGGCGGAAACTATTAGGCTTCGCCGTGCTTGACCTTGTTGAGGGTGCCACCTGTTTCGAAAACGACTTGAAATGAAAAATTTGGCAACGCAGAATACCACGAGAATTTCCCCTCACAACGGCAACTGGACCAAGCTAATTGCTTCAACAGTTGATCTGACCCTCCCTGGCTTTCGACAGAAAAGACAAAGCACCAGGGGTCACGGGTTCTAATCCCGGCCTGGGCATGGGTGTTCTTTGTGAGTAACCCTTCATCAATGTTATCATATCATGAAAAACTAAATATGCTGACCAAGGCAGTAGGAGGAGAGGAGGAGAGGATTCAAGAAATGCATAAAGGAGACAGGAAGACTACCAAGTTTGAAAGGCTTTCCAAAGATACACAAAGAGGAGATAAAGTTAAGACCAGTAATGAACTGCAGAAACAATATTTTGGAACCCTTGGAAAATAAATTAAAGAAAGTTATTGAAGTGTTAGTAACACAGCAAGAAAGCAGAGCAGTTAAGAACAGTGAACAAGTAGTAGACCTCATAAAAGGACTTAAGTTAAATGAGATGAAGACGACAATGTTTAGCTTAGACGTGAAAAGTATGTTCCCGAGCATCAACAGGGGACACGTTTTGGACATTATTAAAAAGAGAATTGTACAAGAAATTATAGGAGAATGGGATAGTAAAAGGGTAGTGAAGACGCTGGAAACCATTTGGAATAACGGTTACAGTATAATGGGAGATAAAATAATGTTAATGAGTGAAGGACTAAATATAGGTTCTAGCCTAAGCCCAGCATTGGCTGAATTGGTTATGAATGAATGGAAAAAAAAGTGATAGAAAAAGGAGGTGACAAAATAATTCTGTTTTGCAGATATGTGGACGATTGTTTTGGTATATGGAAGGGAACGAAGAAACAGCTCGACATTTTTGCCAAAGAAATACAAGATGAAGAAAGAGGGATATTATTGGAACTTGAAATAGAAGAAGACAAATTTAGCTACCTAGATATATTGATGAAAAGGAAGAGAGGACAAGAAATTGAAACCGCTTGGCATTAGAAGAAGTGTGCAGCAGGGGTAGCCTATTCTGCCACAAAAGAAGTGATGTAAGTGAGGTGACAAAAAGAAATTTTATAAAAAATATGGAGGACAGAATCAAGAAAATATGCATGAAAGAATGTGAAAAAGAAGGCAAAATAAATAGCCCATGGAAACAGCTGGAAAAGAATGGCTATGAGAAGCAGGATAGACTGGACATAAACAGAAGAAGTAAGAAAACGGACAGGGGAGAATTGGAAGAGAAAGAAAAAGAGGAGAGAAGGTTTGGAATAAGGAGTATGGGGAAGACCACAGAAAAGATATGCAAAGTGCTTAGGAAAGCGGGAATTAAAACTTACAGGAAGGGAGGGAGAAGCATCTTAGGAATAGCGAAGAATGCAGGCAAGAAAAAGGAGAACAGAGAAGAGGAAGAGGAAGGGATTATCTACGAAGTGAAATGTAAAGAATGTCAGAGTGTGTGCATAGGAGAAACGAAAAAAAGGCTGAAAGACAGGTTGAAACAACATAGGGATGATGTACGACTTAAGAGAGAGAGAAATGCAATATTTAAACACACGAGAGAAACAGAACATGACATAGAGTGGGATGAGGCTAAGCAGATAGGAAGGGAGAAGAGAATGCTAGTGAGAAAATGGAAGGAAGCCAAGGAAATAGAGAAGAAAGGTGAAGGAGACATAATGAACTGGAATGGGGGACTGAAGTTAAACAAAGAATGGAAGAAGTTGTTAGAAAGAGTGGAAAGGACAAGAGAGAAAGAGGAGAGGAGAAGGGACAAAAATGAAGGAAAAAGAACGTGAGATAAAAAGTCCAACCACATTCTGAAAGTAATTATGTTTAGCCTTTTAGGTGAAAGTACAGTTGGCAAGTGAAAGCCACCTGCTAGAAAGTTCCTAACAACTTTCTAATAGTCTGGAGGGAGTAATGTTTGTGTATATATAATGCCCTTTTTGTGTATCTTGTTACTTTTGTACTTGATACAGAGTCTGATGATGACCTTGCTAGAAGGTTGAAACGTTACGTTTAGAATATGTTTTTAATAAAATAAATTACTGCCTTGGTCAGCATATTTAGTTTTTCATAATCATGGAAACAAGGCTTAATGGTGTTATAATTATCATATCATCACTCATGTTCATCTTCGCAATTAACCGAAAGTGGCAGAGAATCGACGCTAAATAACAAAAAATCAAACAATCATATTTGCTTAAATTCTACACTGGGATGACAAACCCGGTACCAGCAAACTGTAGAACAGGCGAACGAGAACAATGAGAGAAACGAGATTGCGTAATGGACGACTGGAGTTACCCAATTTTCTGCTTCGCTCTGTCATCGTTGCAAACTCTTGAAAAACGATAATACCGTAAGCACATTGCTATTTTTGTCTCCACGTCCGTTCGCTTGGTTTAAGAAATGCTTAGGGAAATATTAGGGATAAAACTGCAAGTGTAAATTTTGACAAGCCGTGCATTTAGCGTACGGACTAAGGTCTGGACCGTACGTCCGTACATGTACGGTCAGGACCGTACGGTTGGCAACGCTACGCTTTCACCACTTGATTTCCCTCCTCCTCTGCCGCTGTGCGCGGCTCTGCTCTACAGTTAGCTGGGACAAGGTATAGCTGATTTGGGACCATTGGTTCTCTATGTAGTACGGTTATGTAGTTTTTATACATATATGTATACACATGGCAGTACTACACAGAAACCAAACTGGAAATGGTCCAAAATCAGCTAAGTCATCCCAGTGCAGAATTCAAGCAAATATGGGCCCCTTCTCTAAGAATAGAGATACTAGCATAAGTAGAGCAAAACGTTGTACAGAATTCCGGGGAGCGGGGAGTTGGTTATCGCATCGAAATTGCAGTAAAATCACACGTCTCTCGTACGTTCGATCCCCAACACGGCAAATATGTATATATCTGTTCACCTACACAAGAAGAGGTGTTCTCTTCAAAGCATTGTCTGAATAAGTGTAGGTAAAAACACTAGACAATTGATAATGTCCCCTGTCCAGATATCAGATTAATTAAATCTAGACGACTTAGGTGGGCAGGCCTAAGAGTTTGCAGGATTCTTGTTGGGAAACCTGATGGTAAGAGACCTAAAGGAAGGGTAAGACGAAGATGGAGAGATAACGTTGAGATGGATCTAATGGAAATCGATAAGGTTGGAAAAGATTGGATTGATCTTGCCGAGGATAGGGGCAGAAGGAAGGCTTGCGCTGCTGCTGCAACCGTAAACCTTCGGGTTTAAGAAGGCTAGAGAGTTAGTCCAATAATGCCCAATTAATACTGCATGCTAACACACAACTATCATCACCAACATGCAGAGCATTCTTATATTTTAACTTGTCATTGTAATTTTTTTAAACATAGTGGGTAGTTTGATAAAACAAAAGCAAATGTTAAAGAACTCAAGTGCTTAGGAAGGGCAGTTACACGTGGATGCCAAAGTGAGGTGTCAACGAGATGGAGAAAGTCTTGCGAGAGTAACGACAATTATTTGCATTGCAGGGCGGAGTTTCAAAGCTCAATCACATAAATCTCGAACCGTTCTTAGGGGAAAGAATGAGCATTTTCATGCCTTACGTCTGTCGAGAAATTAAATTAAGAAGGGCTGGAGCACCGTTAGGACACCCCTTTACGTGCTAAATGAACTTTATGCGTTTCAAGTGTCGCCAACACCTTGTTCTCACGAACGAATGAGCGACTCCAGGTACCATACTGTCGTTATGAAGATCACCAACGTAGTCTCTTCCAAGAGGTTGGATTTTAGTAACAATTTGGAGGTCACAGAGGGGACTCAGAGAGTTAGATGAATTTGACAAATCTTCTACACCTTCTGCAATAATAGACAAGTCTATGGGCGCCCTCATAAAATTTTTCAAAGTCGGGGGGCATTGTCTTAAGTGGCATATATTGACGTCGTGATTACGCATCATCAGAAGTAAGAAACATTACAAGGATAGAGACAAGAAGATATGGAGACTAGTCAAGAGAAGAGAAATGAAGAAGACAGACAGCGACAGGAGTGGCTAAGCAGTGGCATGCACAAGGGGGGTTGCTGGGGATCATACCCCTCTCCTTATGGCCTAGTATTTCTAAGAAAAGAACGTCAAAGGTAGGAAAATATTGCAAAAGTATGGCGGACTACTAAAAAGAACTATATGCAAACCACCCATTTTCAAAAATCTTGGCACGCCACTATGGAGAAGAAATAAAAACAAGAGACAGATGAAAAAGAGAGAGGAAGGAAGAGAAAGAAAGATGATAGAATAAAGAATAAAAGGAACAAAACTGGAGAGAAAACATAAAAAAGAAATAATGAAGAAAAGATCTTGCATAGTCATTCCTAGTGCATTTCAACAGTACCTGCTTTCTCGAAAGTTGAGAAAGATTTACTAACAAGATGAGAACTAAAAGGAAATGAAGGCTCCACAATACGACAGTCCAGTAGGGTTTTCTTTTAATATACAAGATATAAAACAGTTCTAAAATATAATTCTGAAGCTGTGAACTAAATTCTGAAACTACTAAACAATATAGAACCGAAGTTTCCAATTTGACATAACTAAATTTACTCTGATAGACGAGAAATAAATTTGGTTTTATTTCTTAGCTCCTGGTTATTTTTACATAAAACTGCATATTTATGTGCTGGGATACAGTGCAAAGTCTCTTGTTATTTACAAGAGTAACACCTAGTCGATGGGAGCGCCATCTTTGAAGCTCTGCCTCCGCCGCTTCTACTTTGGCTACATTCTGCTTGCATTTTTTTCTTCTTATTTTTACGTCGCTTTTTTCTGTCCGAGGCTAATCGAGACCATGATTAGATGACATTGGTGGAAGAACTATCATAATGGAACAGTCATGCCCAGGTCGGTACTCGAACCCAGATGCTCTCGGACCAATCTCCGTGGCGAAGTGGTTAACAGAACTCGATTCGATGTCAGGGGTACCGGGTTCGATTCCCTGCCTAGGAACGGGTGCTTTTTGTGAACGTCCCTTCATCAATTTTATCATATCATTGTTCATCCTCATCTTCGCCATAAGACAAAAGTGGCAGAAGAGCGAAGTAAAATAATTGGTTTATTTTATCAATCAAGCGGCAACCGAGGTTAAGCTCTAACCTAACCTAGATCTCTTATGTAACGAACCTGAGAGTTTAAGATATCATATTTGTAAGATGTTAAGATTTTTAAAATGTTTGTTATTTCAAATAATGTGCAAGTTGTCACAGATAATTATATTTAGACTGATACAGTTGTAGTTGGAACTTTTATATATACTGCTGGACAAAAAAAACCGGACACTTGCATTTTTTGTGATAACGCATAAATTCTGATTTGAAGGCTAACTAAAGGTTGCAGAAATTATTGGAAATAAGAAAACCTGAATATATTCAACAGAAGGCAAATTAAAATTTATTGTTAATAAGATAAATTAGAACAAAAACGAAAGTTACAGAAAACTACCCAAAAAAAAAGAGAAAAGGAAATCTTACCAATATTTTTTTAATATTGTTAACTGGTACTGGTGGGGTATATAAGCCGTCTAGTAGTGGGTGTTACCTCCCATGGCATCAATTACAGCTTGTAACAGCTGCGGCATACTTCGAATAAGGTTGGCAATCACTTCTTGGTCCAATTGCTCCCATTCTTCTTGAATAGCAAGTCTTAGCTCTTCAATTGTTTCTGGAACTATTGCGCGGTTTCTGATATGTTGTTTCAGTTGATCCCAGACGTCCTCTATCAGATTTAGGTCTGGACTTTGTGGTGGCCATTCTAATCACGTAATCGCAACTTCGTCCAAGAACTCCGTGACAATATTCGCAATGTGAGGACACGCATTGTCATGCATAAAAACAAAGTCCGGGCCTATGAATGGTGCATATGGTACTACATGATCTGCCACACATTCTGTAATATACCTGCAAGCTGTCATTGCCCCATTCTCTATAAGAACCAACTCTGTACGTCCTTGTAAAGAAATACCTCCTCAGACCATGGCACCACTGCCTCCAAAGGGTGTTATTTCAACGAAACAACATTGCGCATAATGCTCATTAGATCTTCTATACACATGTTCACGCCCGTCTGATGAACGTAGGTTGAATTTTGACTCATCGGAGAATAACACCTTTTCCCAGTGCTCCACATTCCAATGTAAGTGTTTTGTAGCAAATTCCAGTCTTCGCTTCCGGTGACGTGCTAACAACCTGGGACCTGTAGCCGGCCTCCGAGATGATAAACCACTTTCATTCAGTCTTCTACGAACTGTTCGTGAAGAAACCAAAGCTCTATGAACATTTCTCAAACGCTGTGCCACAATATTTGAAGTTGTACGACGGTCTCTTAAGACTATGATACGCATTAAACAATCTTCCCGTGCTGTTGTGCATCGTTTCTGACCAGAACCCGGTCTTCTACCATAGGAACCAGTTGCATCATACCGTCTGAGAGCTTCATGGATAGTACTTTGTGCTATATTTAGCATCCTAGCAATATAGTGTACACTACGACCATCATCGCGAAGAGCTACTGCTTTTACACTACCTCTTCACGTCTCATTTTCAAGCTAGCAGCAAACTTACAATACACTTGCAAGAAAAATACCAGCAATGACAATGTCAATAATATATGTTACTATGGTTACTATGAACCAAAATTCATGCCTCTCTAGACATTAAACAAAATAACATCAACAGGAATTGAAAATCAATAAATTAAAACAAAATCGCATGAAATTGATTTTGAGCCTACTAGGTGTTCCAAATAAGTAAATACGAGTAAATAAATAAATAAATAGATAAATAATAAACGGAAAAACTATGGAAAATGTTCAATAATGAATGTTCAATTGTACAATACTTAACTGAGAGCATAATTCATAAGTAATTGCAATTCAGATGTCAAATATTAAGGTGTCAGGTTTTTTTTGTCCAGCAGTATATGTTTATAAATACGTCAAAATCTGTTCGTGTTGACGTCACTTTCTAATCTCAGCCGAGGAAGTGACCTAACCTGAATGTTTCTCACCTGACGACAGACTGCGATTGAAAAACAGGTGAAGGTGAAAAATAATAAGAACTTGAAAACGGAGAGAATTGAAGTATAGATTTTGGTTTTTCGAGTTTTCTTCTTGCCGATAAGTTGAAAGTAAACAATTAATTATGTTCTTTGACTTTCGCTTTATGTGAGGGAATATACCAACGTTAGTATTGAATGCTCTAGTGTTTTACTGGTAAGTGATTATGAAATATACGCAATTATAAAACTGCGTTTTAACTTTGAAAACAGTGTTGTGTTTCTTTTCTACCCAGCAAGCCCTGATGATTTGCAGATTCTCATGTTCCCGACTAAAGGAGTAGCGGACTAACTTTGTGATGACTGGTGTTCGACCGGGGGACGTTGCACTTATCATTCAAGTATGAAGAAGTGATACACGTATTTGGAATGCAATAACGGGAGGTGTGGTGGTCCACTTCGGAACTTGAATATCATCAGAAAGGCTTGATGGATTGAGGTATTGGTTTGGTTCATTTCACTTCGATTTTCTTCCACTTTTGGCTAATCGCGAAGATGAGGATGAGTGATGAATTTGGTGACGGGACGCGTATTTCACATGTGCACATTGAAATAGAGATTGGGGGTGTGGTTTGTGTATGAATGCTCCCTATTGGCTAGCAAACTGACTCATTGATATAGGATAGGACACTGGCATTTATTTCATTGACTTGTGCGAACACTTTCTGTAAACCACAGACTACAAGCAGAACCATCTAGTTGGAAAAATACAACGCAATCGGATAGTAATCAATACTCGAAAAACGAATAAACTTTCTTATTGGAAATAAAAGAGGCAATATTTTTTAAAATGTTGCGTTGGATGAAAATTCTTATTATTTAATACGAGACTCGTATATTGGGTCATTTTCCGCTTTTCGTCAGATGCAAACAAAGATCATTTTTAATTGTTACTTTAAAAATCTGTCAAAACCTTGAGTAGCGCCAAAACCTTAATTTCGACTATATAAGCGCGCGGCTAGTTGTTTTGTAAGAAGTTGTTACAAACCAGATATTACATACTGGAAACAACATCACAAGATGAAAAGAGAGGAGTTTCAAAAAAGAAAAGTAGATGGCAGCACAAGCTGAAAGAATATAAATAAATTGCTGGAGGATAAGTATGGATTTAGTGAAAGTGAACTACAATACAAAGATGTAGAAAAGATCAAAGCAATGTATAAAAAGTAGATAATAGATGGAAAAGGAAAATATAAGTGATTTACATCATTCAACAAGTTCAAGCCTGTAGTCAATTGTTAGGCAAACCATAGAAGTACTCAATATAGAAAAAAATAGACTAGCCAACCAGAAACTTCTCCGTTACAAGCCACGCCCCCAATCTCTATTTCAATGTGCATATGTGAAATACGCTGACGGGACACTCACAAAGAACACCCATGCCTAGGGTCCCGTTTTGACTGGGACAGTCCCGTTTCAGAGACGCGTCTCGGTCGGCCCGTTGATATGATTCAAAACGACTAATTGCCCGTTTTACAAAAGTCTAAATGTTAGCTTGAAAGTCAACTCTAAATTTAGAGAAAGAAATTTGCTAAGAAATTCTAAAAATAATATTGATGGATTTTTTTAAACTACCGTCATGAAACACTGTGGCAAAACAGCTGGACTGCGTTTCAAGCCCTTTGTAACAATCAAAATGCTTCATTGTCGTCGATAACTTTCGAATAGTCATCATTTTACTGTTAAGTTAGCTAGCGTCTTTGGTTGTATTTTTTGTGTGCGTTTCGTTATTTGTAGAGCAGTAAAATCAGCATTACCAAGAAGCGTAGTATATGTAATTTCAATACAGACCTTCAACAAGAATTTAAACTCCTGCGTCTTGACACAAACTCAAAATACAAATCTCGCATTGTGTCAGATATGTGGGGTAAGATTTTCAGAGAGTTTTATGAAAGGTTGGTAAATAATAAAGCTGTTCTCAAGAAGATTGGATCTTCTAATAAATACTTCTGGATACCCTCAACTTCAGCGTAGAAGTAACTTCAAAATTTGATCAGAAGTGACAAGACACTAAGGTAGGGGAGCCAAAGGTGGCCACAGTTAAGCTATAGGCAATTTACAAATCTCCAAAGAGAGATAAATTTATGTAATTTTAAGAAATATCTCTTATAACTAATTAACCACATGTACCATATAAATATTTTGTAAAATTCCTTGTAACTTATTACAAATAATTACAAAACCGTTACATCTGTTTCCAAGTGTACCATGGGTACCAAAGGTGGCCCACTGCTTATAGTTTTGTAGAAAATGTTGCTTGTGTTCAAGGAAACATATTTATTCATGTTAATGAATTTTTTAATAATTTATTAGAGAAATTGTTTGTCCCAAACTTTTGATTGGTGACATACATTATGTATAGTAACGACGCATAACGAAATAAATAAAAGAATCACTTTAGTATTTAACATATAAATAACATTTAGTGATTCATGAAAGTCTGTGAAAATTTAACATTATTAGGTTGGAACTCGCCCCTGGACTACGTTTTTCAACAAAAATAGGTATCGCTCCTTTGACACAAAAATATTTTACAGTGTAACTATGTGATCAAAAAGATAATTATTTCAAAATATGTATGAAATATTAACATTCGTTAATTTCAAGGACATACACACACCAATTTCTTACTTACCTTAAAATAACAACGATAACTAATCAGCTCGATCCCTATCTTACAGAAGATGGTTGCTCGCAGCCCAAGACAGTTTGTTTTCTGCATAGTGCACCAGAGGGGGACTGGGTACATTGATGTAGTGCCATTTGTTAACTTTGTTATATACTAGTATGATTTTTGTGAAGTGGGCCACCTTGGGAACTATGGCCACCTTTGGCTCATCTACCTTATATGTAAGTCATGCAAAGATTATGAAATGAATAATTTTGACAACAAGCGCAGTATATCATATTTTATTTATTGTTTATGTATTATTATATATGCGATCCATACTTTAATATTATAATAGTACATTAATAGTGTCAATATTTTTATAATTAGCCTTAATTGATTTTTGAGGAGGGGGTTAAATGACCTCAATGGGATGTCCCGTTTTTGGGCCAAATTGTATGGTCACCCTACTCATGCCTATGCCAGGATTCGACCCCGGGATCCCTGGCGTCGTAGCGAGCTGTGCTAACGACTCCGCCACCGAGGACGGTTCACGAGAAAAGTTGAATCAAGACTAGCAATTCGGATTTCACAGTGTTTGCAGAGTAGAAGTGTGATTTATGGCAATTCAACACATTTTCAGTGAAAGTTTTTGGATAAAAGCTCAAGAAGCATTGGCAAAATACATTCCATCCTTGAACCTCTTGGTAAATCTCTGAATCAAGAAAGTTCCAGAAATGTGAATCAGGCTTAGAACCTCAATCATGCTGTTAGGCGGTCAACGAGCAGGTCTGGGGGCGCCCCTTTGTTCTCTAGGGAGTTGCTTTTCTAGGAGATCTCTTCGTATGAACTTCCGCCGGAACAAAAGCAGCCTGGAGTATGTTCCACGTCTCGGCCCACACGGGCACGAACAAAAGCCATGTGCGTAAGTACATGCGTGTGCGTGAGAGTCAGGTTTCATTGTGCGTCGGAAGTTCCAGATTGAGAATTGCAAGTTTGAAAAGCCGACCCGGAGATGAATTGCAGGAAGCAAACTTTGTTTAAAGGAATTTCCTTCCAAACAGGAGTCATTTGAGAGAAAAATAATATGAAGTTCCTCTGGGGAGAGGGTGCGAGACCTCAAGAAGGAAGAAGGGGTTGGGGTAAGTATTGTTGATCACAATGAGGGAGCCAAATAAACTTAACCTCTCGCTATCGCATCAAAAGTTTCAGCACACGATTCAAGGGGCTGCAGGAAATATGGGAGCGTATCTTGAATGCCGGCAAGTCAGGAGGAAAGAGGAGGGTGGGGGAGGGAGGTGCATGTAGAGAGAAAAGATGAAGGGCCTAGAAATTGAGAAACGGTCAAGCGGAAGTAATGCTGGAGTAAATGGGGAAAAAAGAGTCCTTTGCGCTCAGTTTAGGGGAAATATTTGTCTGAGGGTTCTTCAGCGTCGCTCAGGGGAGAAAGCTAAAGGAAGGTATCACTGCGCAAGTTCAAAAGGCTTCGTTCTACCAGACGCTACGTTCTAGTTTAGAGCAGGTAAGATTCTATGAACATTCTCCCATGATGAAGACATTGTCTGCAAGATTGCGTGAAAAAAATTCGAATGAAGTTATGAACTCTTAGTTTTGTCCTTAAATTATTGGAATATATCCAACTTTCTAAGGTAAATCGTGATTTGCCTTTTCGAAATGTTGTGGTAATTGTTCTCCGCTGTTGGTGTACTTCATTTGGGAAAGGATTGCTTCCAACACAATTACTAACTCTTATGAAATGGTTTCCATGAAATAAACACCATTTTTACTTTGTTAAAACTTTGGGGGGGAGTAATATCGGATGAAGCATGGTTTCATCTGAGTGGCTATATAAACTCTCAAAACACACGTATATGAGCAGAAGAAAATCCTCGTGCGATACATGAACAGCCTTTGCATTCTCAGAAAATTGGAGTGTGGTGTGGAGTGTCTCGTAGGCGAATTATAGGCCTTATTCTTTTAAAATAAACGGTTAACACGGAAGTTACACTTAGTTTGTCAATATTTCCAACAAGACGGTGCGACGTGTCACACTTCACATGTCAGCATGAGAGAAATTAAAAGTTTTTTTGGAGACCGAATTATCTCAAACAAATCTTTGGCCACCAAGATCTCCCGATCTCACCCCACCCGACTTCATCCTTTATAGCTTATTGAAGGGAAAAGTATACAGGAATAAACCCTGCACAATTGCAGCCCTAAAAGAAGCTATACATCAAGAGACTGATGCCATTACCGACGCCACTTTAATGAAAGTATTCCAGAATTTGGAGAGTGTTTGCATGTGGAAGCGGACCATTTTTAGCATCGGGTATAAGCAGATCCTGTTTTACATTGTTCAAGGTATGTGTATACAAATTTTCAATACAAAATTTCAGTGGCAGTTTTATAGACAAAGGTTTGGGGCGTCTAGCGAGGGAATCACCCTGTATAACTAACATTTCACAATTTGTTTTTCAAATTTCCTTTGCACGTTGCAAACGACATATCATACTATTGTAAATGATTTACAAATGAGGTGAGCTAATCTGTATCTGAACCTATACCCTATGAAGGCTATCTCTGGAGTAAGGCCGCGCACATCGGCAGGAGGGGGTCGAGTAGGCAGAGAGAATCAGTACAAGCTGCTGGGAAGGCTGGTAACTACAGTCGCTGCCCCCTCCACGTAATCCCGTTCCTCTCACGTGTCATTGGTGGAGCTGTCTTGCGTCACTACTTGCTCAGAGACTAGTTTTCGTTCGCCTGCTCCAGAGATTGTTGGAACAGAGTGTACATGGTATTAGATTATCAAATCCTTTAAATAGAAAAGGTAAAATTTACCGTGCAATATGCACCATGCCATGAGGCATATAAAAAGGTATGTAGGGTACACATTTTTCGATATCGGCCATTAAGAAGGTGACGTGATCGGCACCGGCCGTCTTTACCCACAGGGTTGCCCCTAGGTATCCATTTATTTGAGGCTGGGTGAGCCCCAGAGCCAATTTATTCTGGGACAGGGCCGGAAAAGTTCCAACCTTAGTTTACCCACCCCTAAAGCTGTGCTGGATTAGTTGGTAAGGCGTCTGACTGTCACGCAGGAGACCCTGTTTCGTTTCCAACTTTCTGTAAGAGGTAAATATGGTTTCCCCTTTTCGAAATATTGTGGTAAGCGTTCTCCACCGTTGGTGTACTTTATTTGGGAAAACATTCCTTCCAACACAATTACTAACTATTCTGAAATTGATTCCATGAAATAAACACCACTTTTACTTTGTGAATATATTGTTTGGAGTAATATTACTAATATTTAGGAGTTATCTTATAATTTCATGGATGTGAAACTTGTTCCCTTACATTAAAGGAAGAACATAAATTAAGAGCATTTGAAAATAAATCTTTACGAAAAGATTTTGACCTAAAAGGGATGAGAAGACAGGTGAGTGGAGAAGATTACATAATGTAGAACTACACAATTTACATTCCTGTCCAGATATTATTAGAATAATTGAATGAAGAAGACTTAGGTGGGCAGGTCATGCGTCACGAATGGGAGAGGAAAGAAGAATTTACAAGATTCTTGTTGAGAAAGCTGATGGTAAGAGACCTGTAGTAAGGCCAAGACGAAGATGGAGGGATAACGTTGAGATGGACCTAAAGGAAATCGTTAAGAATGGAAAAGAGTGTATAGATCTTGCTCAAGATAGGGACAGATGGAAGGCTTGTGTTGCTACAGCCATAAACCTTCGGGTTTAAGAAGACTAGAGAGTTGATTATCTTATTTTTTTCACATTTCTTTTCTATGTAGATTGTAAATTACATCTTGAACTGTTGCAAATAAGGTGGACAGCTGAATCTACGTTTCATTTGATTGTTAAATTTGTTAGACGACTTTTGACAAATCTCATTCTTGCTACGGACCTGGTATATCTTTATAAATTTCTTAACTCATCGCCACTAGTAGCCTCAATAGCGAAAAAGCGTCGTAAAATAATAAAAACACAAATTCAAATTACAAATCCTTTATTGTCCGTCCGCACGCTAACCCATTCACGACAGTGGTCGGTGCTAGCATAATGCAACGCGCATTTCCACGTAATGTGAAGCGATGTGAATTCATTGTATAAGCCTGGTTGGCTCGAATCTAAAAGCCGCCATGCAGATCTAATGATGGCAATGCATTTTTAAGCAGTGCAGCCGCATACGGGCAATGCGTTCTGTTTCCTTTTGTACCCTCAAACAACTCGTGCATGGGAATATTCATTTGATCTTGTTTGCTTGTTCTTGTTTATTTGTGTCCTTTAAACTCCCCTCAACCCGATATTTGTTTGCCGTTTCCATTTTCGGAGTGTGTAGTTTTCATTTTTGGCGCCCGGGGTTCCGAATTTCATTAATACCAATAATATCCGCTAATGGCGCTCCGAGACACGCATGCGCATTGCTAAAGCAAATTTGCTAATCAATGGCCCCTAAGAAAGTGCTCCAAACAATCGCTAAATCAATATTTTTGCGTGTGGCTAAAATATGATTGAGAATAGTCTGGTGGTAGACGAGAATATACCAAGGTTAAACGAAATGGAAAATCAGGGGCCGCGAAAATGCAGAGCAATTCATAATTTACTCCAGAACCCCCGAACGAAGTATTTGCTTTGTTTGCCGCTAGATTGTGTTTCTGTTCGTAACGTGCAGATAGGCCTACATTCTGACTTGGGACGTCACAGAAAAATCTTCAAATACTAAGGGCGCCGTGAAATTAAACATTTTGGGAACTCCTGGCTTAACTGACAGATATTGTGACTTTCTTAAAACAGACAGACAGTTGCGAGAGTGACAGTGAATCTGAAGCAGAAACTCTTGCAAATGTGAGCATGGAGGAATGTGACAACGAAAGTAAAAGATGGAGGCTCAGAAATAGAGGCCTCATATGTGTGTGACAAATATGGTATAAGTGTGTATAAGGAAGGCACATTCTCATGCCCTCTTCATATCTTAGGAATTCCCTGCGGATTAAAAAGTTCGTATTTTAATGTCGTGAGTGCCAACAAAGATTAATAATTATTGTGTAAGTACATTTTACCAGTAATATATATATATTTACTTTATATCGAAAACATGTGTGTCATTTTCTTTCATATGATACATTGATCTGATTCTTGTTTTCTACTTTTAGTACTATTACAACAATACTCGAGTATAACCTCATTGTAATATTAGGCATAATTAAAGAAGAGTTTGCATTTCGTTTGGGAAAATTTGTAACTTTTTTTTACTATGTTTCAAAACTATACTTTTCTTGTACAAATTGATAAATTACTATACTTTCCTGCCTTTTCAAATGCACAAAGAATGGTCATAGTCAATTAGAATCTTCAAAAAAGTACGTAGTCCATCCTCAGTACATTTTAAAGAATCGGGGTCAGTTTTGTGTAACCAAAAAAACACGATAGTAGTTAAGTGAAATGGAAAATATGGGGACGCGAAAATATAGAGCAATTCACAATTTTCTCCAGGACTTCCGCACCGAATCAAAAATTAACAAAGACAGGAACAGCAGAAAGAAGCACGTCTGTTAGAAAGCGACAATATTTTTAGTGCACTACTGACTGACTATGTGACCGATCAAAGAGATTTATGATGTGAAAACTTCTAGACAAAATGCTCGAAACTCTCGTCAAACACAAAATAATATATTAGGAAGAGCAACATAGAGCGCGTTCTTTAAGTCGTAAATGCATCATTTAAGGGGGGGAGGGGTTGTTACGTTGCCTAGTTACATCATCCACTCTAATAAACAACTAACGTCTCCCAGCAACCGAAACAGAGACTTTGAGGTTAATCAATAATCATTGGACTGATTTACAAAATTGCGTCAAAACAAATTTGATGTCATAATATGATACAATTGCATTTCTTTTATATTTTACATTTTAAACATCGCATCATTGGATCCCATGGCGGTGTAACTGGGTTCTGACTTAACCATGCCAGTCTGTTTACTGACTACTGTTTCCAAGGCATATTATCGGTTTTAATATGCTATCCTACAGAAAAATGAACGTCACTGGCAACCATGAATTTGTGCTGAGGCCTTCTGGGTATAAACTTGGACTGCAAGAGGTAAATCTTGTGCTGTTGCCGTCCTTGATTAATTATGTGTTTACTGTTATTAGCTGAATAATATTTTTCAGGATTTGTGAAGGTGAAGCTAAACTTCTATGGGCTGATTAGATTTCTAAATTTGAGTTGAGTAAAGGGAGACAGAGGAAGAAAAATAAGAGTAAAGAGAGAAGAGAGAGAGAATTAAGACAGAAGTAAACTACGAAATAGTGTTGGAAAGAAAGAAGCACCAGATGAAAAGAAGAGAGAAACAAAGGAAAGGACAAAGAAATGAAAATAGAAAGAAGGAAAGAGAGAGAGAGTTTGAGACAGAAATAAGTCTTGAAATAGTGATGGAAATACAGAAGCAATAGACGATAGAGAGAAACAAAAGAGAAGGAAAAAGAAATAAAGATAAAGAGAGAGAGAGAAAAGAACATAGAAATGAAATACGATATTAGGATAGAGAGATAGAGAAGCAACAGATGAAAGATAGAGTGAATCAGGAGAAACGACAAAGAAATAAATATAAAGAAGAGAGTGAGATTTAGACAGAAATTGATTGATTGATTTGCTTTGTCTTACTTCGCTTTTTGTGCCACTTTTGGCTAGTTTGCGAAGATGGGGAGGAGTGATGATATGATGAATGGACACTCACAAACATCCATGCCTAGGCCAGAATTAGATCCCCGGCCCCCTGTTGTCGTAGCGCGATGTGCTAACGACTCCGCCACGGGGCCGGCACCTAAATTTGAAATTACCTGAATATTTGTACAAATGAAAAAGCAGCAAATCACTTTCTGATAGAAACTTTCATCACACTCTTCCACAACTGTTATCTCTGTTACCATAGCAACATCAATGTTGCAAAGCACATAAACGTTGTACAATTTAACATAAATAGGAAACAAACGTTGTTGAACAGTAACTTGAAGATTAACGTTTGAAGTTTAAGATACATAATAATTACAATTGTACATTTAAAAATGAACATAAGAAATATGTGCTGTGTATTAGTGTACTTAGTGAATTGCTAAATTTATTAAATGTATGATTGTATTCTTTAATTTATATCATTCCTTTACTTCAGTTTTTAATATAGTTCCGTAGTGAAGACGTATATAAATGTACAGCACACACACACATAAACACGAGTTGAATAGAAAAAGTTGATGCGGGTCCCAGCAACTCGACGCGTGCGTCACAGAACGATAGAAAATATCCACACAGGTCAATTCTGGCTCCCATCTCTCCGAAATGTCCATACAAGTTTGATCCTTCATTATTTGACAACACAGCAACTTTCCTCCTGAGATTTCGGCCTGTGCATAGGACCAGTGACCACCCACGATCGTGAGGAAATTGGGGAGCTCCGAATGAGTGGCGTAACCCGGTCCCCGGTCACGGAAACCTACAACACCAACTGCGGGTTCGTCGCACTGACCACACGTCAAGTGTTTGTTGATCTGGCCGGCAGTCGGAACCCTCAAGTGCTGTTGCACCACAAGATATTTGTTATTATTATTATTGCTTCGTTAAAAAATATGTATAAGTTGGCAACACTTACGCTCCCAGTAGCAGCCATAGAGTTCGACCCTCATGCAGACCGTGCGAGGGTGGTAGCTGTAGGGGATGAACCTGACTTTGCTCGCAACGAAGGGAAGTTCCAGTTCCTGACGTACCGATGTATACGTGTTGCTATTGGCTGTCAGCACCTGAAAGAAAAAATAAATACTCAACACTTGACCTCCTTTACACACACACACACACACACACACACACAAACATGCATTAAGGAAATTCCATAATATGTTTCCGCCCGTATGGAGCAACACCTATGGATTTTTTCGTAAACCTCCATTTCAAGGCGATTTTTGCCCTAGATTTACCCTTACACCCTACCAATAAAGAAATTACACCTCCAGATGGAAAGGACAATCACAAACCAATATGGAAAGCACAGGGGCTGACAGAGAGTTTCAATGCCCGAGAGTACAGACTAGGCCACATCCGGAAAAACTTTAATCCTAATATCGGATAGTTTTCTACCCCGATTTCAAATATCCGGATATCGGGATATCCGAATTGTTAAAATTATGCGATATTCGGATCATTAGAATTATCCTGATGTCTGGATTATCCGAAATGCCTGGATATCCGAATGTGTGAATTGTCCCGACAGTTTTATAATTTATCCGTTTAGGGATTTTCGTATTTCACTGTATGGATTTTCTACGAACTCTTCATCAAATCTGTCCTATCCGGATATCCTAATTATCCGGATTCGGATTGTATGGATATCCGTACTATCCGCAAATTCGGATTACCTGGATATCCGAATTATCCGTAGTACATTACGATTATCCTGATATTCGGCTATCCGGTCTATCCGTTGCATCCAAAACGGATATAGGATAATTTAAAATCCGGATATCCGTTATCCGGATTTTATGTCCATCCCTTATCCAGACCCAGAGCCTCGTTAGTCTGAAAAATACAGCCCAGGGTGCAACGTGGAAGAAATGTTGACATGGTCACCCCTTACAACCCAAGTAGAATAATGGAAATTCATACATACCAATTACAATTCATTAGAAGAAGAAAGAACAATGGGAATTGGAAAGAAAGAAAACAACTGAATTGACAATTGCATAAACTAAGCATACAAGTACATTATTTAGTGGATATTGATTGTACTTAATTCAAATGAAACAATACTAGCAGAAGTATACAGACATACACTTGGAGCAAAGCTTTCTTCTCTGAAGAGAAATTACGAACGAACAACCAAAAGAGAAGGAGACTGCTTAATATTATTTCCAATTTGCATAAGGACAAGTTTTTATCGTATGGCGCTTTTAATATCCTTGAATCCTGATGAATAAAACACATATATCCTGAGGCCATCAAAACGTCTCAACCGCATTATTTCAGTTCCATTTCAATTATGTTGCTCTGAGTGGAATGATTTGGAATTGAGAACACGCAATGAAAGACCTTTTATTATTGTAGCAAAGCAAAGCAAGGAGCAGGCATAACTTTTTTATGCTTCTGATTGGAGCACGAGAAGCTGGAGAGAATTTTAGGAATTTTGGAGATGAACTGTCAGCAGTGACTGCTCTGACAACAGGACGTCGCCACTGGGTGGAGATGACAGTGATGTGCCCAAAGGGGTATTGGTGGAGGTTATAACAGTCCCTTTGGCTCAGTACTCCTAAAAAAGGAACATCAAAGGTAGGAAAAGATGGCGAAATGAGGGCCGACTCAAAGTGTCCATAATCCTGGGCACGCCACTGGGAGATGGTGACCTCCATGGCAGAGAGGTTAACACAGAGGTCCCGGATTCGAATCTAGGACAAGACATTGATGCTTGTTGTGAGTGTCCCTCCATCAATTCCATCATATCGTCACTCATCCTCGCGATTAGCCAAAAGTGGCAGAAGGCGAAGTAAATAAACCAAATCAAACCACCAGTTGGCTGAGGGTGGGAAGTAGCACTTGTTGAACTAGTCCTAGCCACCCTTCAACCCACCAAAAAACACTCGCTTGAGAACTTTTTAATATACGTTTGCACTAAAATCACACACAACGACATAAAAGATAGGGAGAAGAGGATGGAATGAAATTGAACAAAAATTAGAGAGAAATAGAAAGAAAAGAAGGAAAGATAGAAAAAAGGAGATTCAGAAAGAGTTGAGGGAAGGAAGACAAAGAAGAAGAATAACAGTAAAGAGAGAAGAAGCAGAAATAAATCATTAAATTGTAATGGAAAGAGAGAAGCAACTAAAGGGAATTGGAAAAAAAATAAAGATATTCGGAGAGAAAGAACACATAAATAAATGATGATAGAAAGAAATAAAGATATAGAGAAGCAACAGATGAAAGATAGAGAGAATCAGTGGAAACGACAGAAAGAAGTAAATGTAAAAAGAAAGAAAGAGAAACAGATACAAAGAAACAGAGATTGAGACAGAGATAAACCATGAAATAAAGATAGAAAGAAAGAAAGAGAGAGAGATTAAAACAGAAATAAACCATATAATAGTGATAAAAAGAAAGAAACGCCAGTTGAAAAAAAAGAGAAGCAGAGGAAGGACAAAGAAATAAAGATAGAAAGAAAGAGAGAGAGAAAGTGAGAAGCAACAGACCATAGAGAGAAACAGAAGAGAAGGTAAAAATAAATAAACATAAAGAGAGAGAAATAAACATATAAATACATTCGATATTATGATAAAGAAGCAACAGATGAAAATTGAGTGAATCAGAGAAAATGACAAAGAAAGAAAAGAGAGAGAATTGAAACAGATATAAATCATGAAATAGTGATAGTAAGAGAGATAGCCACGGAGCTAGAAGCAGCTAAAGGGGGATAGGGACGAAGAAAAGAGAGAAATGCAGATGAATAAAAGGGGAAATGTTACAATTCAAGACCTCGACAGAGCAGCTGATAATATTTCGCCCCCCACCTTGTCCTCCACAAATTCTCTGGTGACGCCAGTGCCTATCAATTTCAGAATACTCCACAGAAATTCCAGCGATATACAATATTAAACTTGGAAGCCTCGTGCCTTGTTCACAAGCAACACACCCATGGAAAAGTACTCTAAAAAAATTGAAGCATCATAAAAAAATTCTGCTATATTACCATACCCCTCTCGAATATCCACGATAAAATATTAATCAACCTGGGAAGCGGTGCTATGATGGAGGGGCCTCCTCACGTGGTTTCCACGTAATTACCCCGGCACACGCACGGCTTCTCTCGACTCTAATTCCACGTGACATGTGTCTAATGATAATTTGGTTTTCACATTATTAACTTTTTTTGAGTTTCCGTTCGGGATGGTTGAGTAACGTAATAACAAGGTTAATGACATGTTAAGTGCCTTACGCGTTTAGGTATAATTTGACATTCAACTGCCTGCACTCACATATTTCTTCATTTCTTTGTAATTAAATTGAGAGTTTCGTGGAACAGAACAGTTTTGTTTTCCATTTCGAAAGTGCTGCCTATTTTAATGGCAATATTGTTTTTCAAAGTTTGCTGCAATTTACGCACATATAAGCTAATCTTTGCATTCGGAGTATTTAAATAAGCTCCCTGAGGCGAACAGAACCTGTAACCGAAAAGTTGATAACATTAACTCTTTCAGGCTCCTGTAAAATATTGTTGATCGAGTTTGGCTATTTTAGGTTTCTTTCTTCCACTTTTTGCTAATCGCGATGATGAGGATGAGTGATTATGTGCTAAAATTGATGATAGGCCTGGATTCGAACGCGGAACCCCTGGCGTAGTAGCGCGCAGTCATAACCACTCCACCACGGAGGTCGGAGTAAAATACTATTATTATTAAATTTATAATCAATTTTCTTTTCAGGATCCTTGATTTTCTCCCAGGAAGCAACTGAAAGGGCACGTGTTTGACAAGGGGATGCCGAGAGGGAAGGTTTTGGAGATCAACCACACACACACACCGAATTACCCATGAAATAACACAAGTAAAATTTTGACATTTAAGGAATATTTTATTCGAGAAACTGGCCCTTTGTGCGTTCGATTGAAAGATTACTGCTTTTCCTTACATTATTATTTCACAAGAGGGGAGGAGGTGGGGTGGTAAGGTGATTGAATCTCCCCAAAACATAAAGGCACATCCTTGCCAAACTCGCAAGAAATGCGAACGATTTAGATGAAAGTGGTGTACTACGAGAGAGAGAGAGAGAGAGAGAGAGGGTGGGAGAATGAGAAAGAGAGGGGGAAAGAGGGGGGAGAGAGGGAGAGAGAGGGGGAGAGAGGGAGAGAGAGGGGGAGAGAGAATGAGAAAGAGAGAGAGCGAGAGAGAGAGATGGGGAGGGAAAGAGAGGGATGGAAAAGAGAGAGAGAAATAGAGATAGAGAAAGTGAGAGAGATAATGAGAGAGATAGGGAGAGAGAGAAGAGGGAGGGAGGGAGGGAGGGATGGATAGAGGGGGAAAAGGGAGGGAGAGAGAGAGGAGAGGGAGGGAAGGAGGGAGAGAGAGAACAAGAGGGGGAGAGAGAGAACGAGAGGGGGAGAGAGTGAAAGAGAGAGGGAGAAAGAGAGAGGGGAGAGAGAGACGGAGAGAGAATGAGAGAGCGAGAAAGAGAGAGGGAGAGAGAATGAGAAAGAGAGGAGAGAGAGTGAAAGAGAAGAAAGAAGATTTGTGGAACTCTTGCAATCCCCAGCGCCTAATAATTTCTTTCGGAATTTGCACCTGCTAATTGCTTTCATGGCATTGTTCTGTGTTAATTCGTTCATTGTAATGTAACTAATGCTTGACAGAGCATACATACAAACAAACAAACGTGTATGTGTGTTGTATTTAAAATATCTGCGGTGGTTCAGTAGATAGGACTTCTGGTTTAATTCCCAGAATGGACGATTCCTGGTGCAACTTTTTCAACTCTGTCCCATGCATGGAATGGCTCTGGGGTTCACCCAGCCTCAAAATAAATAGTCACCTGAGGGAAACCATGGAGGAGTAAAAGTGACCGCAGCGTCGTGCTGAACACATCAAGGGATTGGTCCATATAAAATAAGGCTCAATAATAACCATACACGGTGTATGTAACACCCACTTTTGGTGCTTGTACATGTGTAGATTTCGCTATCATTTTGTCATTGAAAGTCGTGGAGATAGCCACGAAAATGACAATGATTACGCGATAATGAAACAGGTGGCCGGGGCCATATGCTGCATCTACTAATGACATCCGACCACAAGTGGATGAGTTCATTAGCGTGGGCCGCCGAATAATTATTCCGTAAATTGGTGACGCTCGGCAAGTGTCATGTGCTGCTGAATAGCAAGCAAGGGCTGTCGGTTTTGGGGAGGTTCACAAAGTTAAGTGCGAGGTGTTCAAATACCTTGTAGATAAACACTAGATCAGTGCACGGTGATTATGATCGTAATCAACGGAATTCTGAACGAATAAGTATGAACGAAGAATCGAACATCTAGCGTTAAAACAAAAGCCTCCTCGATGGCGTAGTTGTAGTCGTCGCCTTGAAATAAAGGAGTTCCGGGTTCAATACACTGTTGAGGCATATAGTAGTCGAATCCCACTTTAAACTGTAGGTCCAGTCCCGATTAGCCTTTCTGTGCATGAAGTAAACTTTAAAATAAACTCCACACGTTGAATAACCCGGATGATCGCACAATCTAACGCCAAGCGTAAAATATAACCTGAATGAACGAGTAATTGAATATTCAGCATAAAAATTATCCGGATGAACGAGCAATTCAATAGCATAAAAATAATCCGGATGAACGAGCAATTCAATACCATAAAATAATCCGAATGAACGAGCAATTCAATAGCATAAAAATAATCCGGATGAACGAGCAATTCAATACCATAAAATAATCCGGATGAACGAGCAATTCAATAGCATAAAAATAATCTAAATGAACGAGCAATTCCATACCATAAAAATAATCCGGATGAACGAACAATTCAATAGCATAAAAATAATCCGGATGAACGAGCAATCCAATAGCATAAAAAATAATCCGGATGAACGAGCAATTCCATACCATAAAAATAATCCGCATGAACGAGCAATTCAATAGCATAAACATAATCCGAATGAACGAGCAATTCATAAAAATAACCTGAATGAAGAAACAATCCAACATTTACCGTTAAAAGAGCACGTATGAAAGAGCAATCGAATATCTAGCGTTAAAATTAACCTTGATGAACGAACAATCGAACATCTAGCGTTAAATAAACTTGAATGAACGAGCAATTGAACATCTAACGTAGAAACAACACGGTTGATCATTCACAAAAAATGTAAAGCCAATAGATCACGCCCTGAAAGCATTGTGGAGGTGATTGTATCACAACAATCTGACCGTCATTAACTCAGAGTATAAGCTCTGGTACACATTTATTAGTGTGTGTGTGTGAACCTTAGTTTTATGAAGGGACATTATGGGAAAAGTTTCTACCTGAGATTACTCATCCTGGAAATTGACTTCTAGTCTCCTACGTAGCAGCCAGACGCTCAACCAACTGGACCAATGTGGCTCTAATTGACCATGAGAGCATAAGGATATGTACATTACATGAGGAACGATAGTTCAAGATATAATATATATATATATATATATATATATATATATATATATATATATATATATATTGTTAAATTGCAATTTATATACTTTTAAATACCGGGTGTTTTAAAAATAATTGTGGGGTTACAAAAATTTATTGCAAGTAAAGTATTGAACACGTTAATGAAACTAGTCCAGAACGAACGAGGAACACAAACAGTTTTTTTGTACACCTAAAAATGTTCAATGAATGCACCACGGGTGACACAGCACGCATCGACACGATAATCTAGTTCTTGTCACACTCGCATCAACATGGACTTGCCGATGTCACGCGGCATCGGTGAGACGAATACCCTGTCTGGTTTAAGGTCCGGTGATCTTGCGGACCAAAACATTGCACAAAACTCTGCGAGTGATGTGAGTGATTTGAGTGTCTCATAGCGGCAGGGATATGAACTCTCAGCTTAACAAAACATACACGTTCAAACTATTTGCTTCCTCGTTCGTTTTGGACTGGTTTCATTAACGAAAGTACAATAGTTTACTTGCAATATTTTTTTGTAACTCTTCAATTATTTCTGAAACACCCGGTATATTGTCAACTGTATGCTCAGATAGGCTAATCGGTACTGGATCTACCGTTCTGAGTGGAATACGAACCAGTGTGGAATGTGGCTCAGCCGGGTATCGAACCCTTTGAGCACAACAAGGCTTAAGCGTTAGCACTGTACCATTGAGAAGCAGTGGCTTGCCCGAGAGGGTTTTGAAGGTGTTATAACACCTCTTTGGCCACGTATTCCTAAACTAAACGTCAAACGCAGGATAATATGGCAAAATGAGGGCTGACTACTATAAAAGTATATCTAACCTCGGTTTCGAAAATACTGGCGCTGGGCAGTATTTACCCACACCCCCAAACAGACCCCCAATACGCCCCCTCCCAAATCCTCAAAACGTCCTTAAAACTTTGTCCCAGAGACCCAATTTTATGGACATTTTGGCTCTAAATATAACATTATACTAGCAGATAAAACCCATGCTGTCAGGAAACCCCAAATATGATTGATTGATTGATTTGGTTTATTTTACTTCGCATTTTATGCCACTTTTTGGCTAATTTGCAAATATAGGGATGAGTGATGTGATGAAATTGATGAATGGAAAATTACGAACATCCATGCCCACGCCGGAACGCGATGCGCTAACCACTCCGCCACGGGGGACGGCTAAACTGCAAATATGTAGAGATATATGCATATAGGTAATTAAATTTAAAGACAATTAAATTTACTTGAAAATGATCGATTGTTGACATAAGTCTACCTTATGCACAGATAAGCTAATCGGGACTGGGCCTACAGTTCAGAGCGAGATCCGAACAAGTGTGCAATGAGCCTGCACTGGGTTCTGAACGCGGGACCCTTTGATTACAAGGCAGCGACGTCGGAAAGGTCCGCGCTTGGAAATGAACATGAACTCTTTTAAAACATATTTTTGCCGAGCTAGGCAGAGTTTTAAGTTTCTTGGTTCAACAATATTTAACAAAATTATTGATGTTAACGTGATGTAGTTTTAAGTCATATTTTTGGTGATTTTTCTGCATAAAATTTCCAACCCTTCTTCTTCTTCTTATAAGGCGCTACAGCTCTTTATGGGCTTTGGCCTGCTAAATTACATCCTTCCACTTTTCTCTATTCAACGCACATTTCTTCCAGTTCTGTATCTTCAGTTTTCTTATGTCATTTCTGACATCGTCTATCCATCTGGTTTTGGGCCTTCCTTGTGATCTTGTAGCAATAGGTCTCGAATTGTAAATTTGTTTCACAATTCTTTCTTCGGGCATTCTTTCAATATGACCCAACCAGCTCAATCTTTGTGTTTTGATAAATCTTCTTATATTCTTACTCTTTATTAATATTTCGAGCTCTTCGTTTGTTTTTATTCGCCATATATTATTAGATTGTCTCGTTGGGCCATATATTTTCCTTAATATCTTTCTTTCAAATATCATTAGTTTTCGAATTATATCTTATTTCAGCACCCAGGTTTCACAGCCATATGTAACCACAGGTCTTATTATGGATTTATACAGCTTTAATTGTATTTTTCTGGTAACTAGTTTGGATTGGAATATCCTCTTATTCGCATAAAATGCTCTGTTTCCAGCTGCAATCCTTTCTTTAATTTCTTCTTCAATTTCATTGTTTCCATTTTCTATTGACCCGAGGTATTTAAATGACTGTACCTGCTCTATGTGCATTGTATCTATATCCTCTTTTTGTTGTTGGATTTTTCTTCTTGTACACCTCATATATTTTGTCTTTTTTTCGTTCACTATTAATCCATATTTCATTGCCTGTTGCTTTAGTTTCACTAGTGAGTCCACCATTGCTTGCTTAGTTCTTGTAGTAATTACTACGTCGTCTGCATATGCACAGACCTGTCTTATTCTTGTTGAATTGTTTCCTCTGATTTCCAACTTCTGAATTATTTCATCCATGACTATGCTAAATAAAATTGCTGCTAATGGGTCTCCTTGTTTTACTCCTCTATTTATTGCAAATTTCTGACTAAAATCATTGTTTCCTTTTACTACTGCTGTAGTGTTTTGTAATGTCATGTTTATTAATCTTATTAGTTTGTTTGGAACATTAATTTTCTTTAGACATGCAGGAATTATATTTCTATTTACTGAGTCAAATAATTTCCAACCCTGCTGATGAGTATTTTTCAGGACCAATCAGGAGCTGGGAAGAAACAGGAAGACATCCTTTCTAGAGATTTACAATCTTTAGTTCTTCCTCTTCCACGGTTCCCGTAGTTCCACTCTGCTAATAGCCTAGCCGTAGGATAAGGAAGCGCGTTCCAGGTGATCGGCGCTGCTTTTAGCCCCTCCCCTCCCTCCCCTGTGACGTAGAGAGGCATCCTCCTCTCTCGAGCGGAAAAACAGACTGATTGCAGCTACGCTTTCAATCTCCCGGTCCCGGCTCAGGAACCCGTCTCTGGGGGGCAGATAAAAAGACCAAGTTCCTGGCGTCTCTCTTTGGGGACAGGGGGGCCTCCCCCTACGCCTTCGTGTTAATCTTTTCTGCTTCTGTAACCGAATCCTGCGAGGATCTTAAGCAAAGTTTCGCTCCAGGAAAAAAAAGCAGAGAAAAGACCATCCTATTGAATACCTTTTGGAGAACTTTGTGATCACTTTCGTGCTGGGGAACTAAGATTAAATGCAAATGTGAGGTAGGAGCAGGTAGAAGAAAGTAGATGTTCACTATTAAAACTTACAAAATTCTAGCGTTAAAATTTAACAATATGCCTGTTAATTTATGAAAACGTGGACGCAATCGTTTTTCTCTCATTTACGCCTCCCCGATGGCGTAGTGATACAGTCGTCGCCTTGTAATCATGGGTCCCGGATTCGATACCTGGTGGAGGCACATAGCACAGTGGTTCGGGTCCCACTTTAAACTGTAGGTCCAGTCCCGATTATACTACACCGATGAGCAATTACATTATGACCATCTACCTAATGAGCATTAGAGTACGACTGTCGCTCCAAACAATGAGCGACAGCCTCCGCTGACTCCTGGCATCAATGAGCTGCTGTCGACACACCGCCGGACGACGTTTCGTTGTTGGTCCGTCGTTGTAACACTTTCGATACAACCGCAGCACGAGAGCAGCAAACAAGCAGCACCGTTTCAGAGATGCTGGTACCAAGATGCCGTGCCATTTCAGAGATGCTGGTACCAAGGTGCCGTGCCATTACAATTTGACCTCTATCAAACTTAAAGAGATTGGCCGCTTTTCCCATTCTGACATCGTAGACACTACTAACAGCGAGCCTGTAGACCTGCCCGATATATACCATGCTGCCAGCGTGTCACGTGTTACTCTCCGCGCTCGAGCCACGCAAAATGTTTCCGGTTCGGGGTGGTCATACCAATGTAATGGCTCATCGGTGTATCTGTCCATAATGTGGACTTAAATCATCAATTCAAATTATTCAATGCAATCGTTTTTCTCGTAAGCGCAGGCGCATTCATATCGCCACCTCTTCATGTATTGTGGTTAGAGTAGACGCACGTAGGTAACTGTAGGGAATAAAACAGACACATCCATACGTGAGATATATGGGCTCCCAAGTACCCAAATGGTTCCTTGGTGTCAGTGGTCCCGGGTTTGATTCCCGGTGGAAGCACTCATAATTTCGCTTTGGCCAGCGTCGTAAGGACAATTGGGAAGCTGCTTGAAAATAAGGAGTAGCAGGCTGCGGTCTCGAAAGGCAGAAAGCAGCGGCGATGGGACTCGATGCGCTGACCAAGCGTCTCCCAATGAGAAAGGCACTTCTCAGGCCCTGGACTGGTATGGGAGTATAGTTTTGCATAGAACCTTCATGGGGGAGTGGTTATTACAGCACGTAACAAGATCAGGGAACTCAATCCTGTACTGTAGGCCTATAATGATTGAATGGTTCGTTTGGCTTATTTTACTTCACTTTTCTGTCACTTTTGGCAACTCGCGAAGATGAACATGAGTGATGATGTCATGAAATTAATGAAGGGGCACTCACAAATAACACCCATGCCCCGACCGGGATTCGAACCCGGGACTTCACGGAGGGGATGCTTTATGTACATTTCGGCAGCTATGATTTATATCCGCGTATTCCCTGCCTCGAGTAAGGAAGCTTTCGGATCGAAGCGACAGGCGACATGTGACACGCACCACGGGGTTTTACACCGAAGTGACAAATGATAGAGACTCCTCCTATCAGAAAATATTCACTGGGCATGTGTGATCGACAGAAAGAGGCGACATGATGCACGCAGGTAATTGAGAAAATGGCCTACCTGAGCTACAAGTGTAACTTGTTTTTGTTTTTAATATGAGTTTTAATCTAACTTTATGCATAGATAGGCTAATCGGGACAGGACCTACAGTTTAACGTGGGATCCGAACCATTGTATGTCTCCACGGATATTAAACCCGGGGCTCCTTGATTGCAGGGCAACGACGTTCGCAATGGTCCGTAACTTGTCGCTAGTACGAAAGCTTACATTTATTTATGAAGGTTTGTTTCTAAGTGTCGCTTGTCATTTAGGTCTGAAAGCTCCCAAGACAATTTTATGGTGTATGTTTGATTTGGTGTTTTAAGTCCACTTTATGCACAGTAAGGCTAATCGGGACTGGACCTACAGTTTAAAGTGGGATCCGAACCACTATGTGCCTCCACCTTGAGTACAAGGCGATGACGCTACCACTACGCCATCGGAGAGGCCCTTTTATGGTGTGTGTTTACTAGCATTAATAGTAATAATACAATAGTAATTATCTTCATCAGATTCAACTCCATGATAGAAAATTTAACCTTCCGATGAAACACATTTTACTTTGTGATATCCGGAAAACAGAAAAATACAATTTTTTCGCCTTTATTAATAATATGTTCTATAAATAATAAATTTTCAAGACACGTGAAAATTTGGATTTCAGTGTTAAGATCCATTTTTGAAATAGGATGGTTGTACGTATTTACACGTGTTTTACTCTATATTATTTACCTTGTATTTTCTTTGTTTTACTCTTTTTTATAGTGATAATGTATGTTACATACATATTAATATTTTGTTATTATTTATTTCCTTTCAATATTAAATGTTATTACATTCAAGCCATATTATGTCTCTACGCTTGTGGTGGACAGTGCTTATATGCATGGTTAAAGTTTTGTTCTAGGAATTTATAAACTGTTTGTACATAAGGATGGATATGTTCCATAAATAACTGAGGGATTACAAAAATGTATTTCAAGTAAAGTATTGAACTTGCGTTAATGAAACAAGTCCAGAACGAACCAGGAACTTTGAAACAGTTTTTTCTTTGTACATCTACAAATGTTCAATGTGTGCATCTCGGGTGACACGACCCACATCAACACAACAGTCCGCTTCTTGCCACACTCGCATTAACATAGGGCTGTCGATAGTGTCCATCGCTGTGATATCACGCGGCATCGGTGAGACGAATACCCTGCACTTCTCTTTGATGAAATCCCACATAAAGAAGACACGCGCTGTAAGATCCGATTATCTTGGGGAACAAACATCGCACAAAACAACGTGAGCGATGTGGGTGATTTGAGTGTCTCCTAGCGGTAGGGATATGAACTCTCAGCCTAACAAAACACACACGCACAAACTGCTTGCGTTCCTCGATCGTTCCGGACTAGTTTCATTAACGTAAGTTCAATAGTTTACTTGCAATAAATTTTTGTAACGCCTCAATTATTTATGAAACACCCGGTATTATGTAGATATATGTTTGTGTGTGTTTGTGCCTGACTATATGTGCGTAGTTATTTTTAAAGTAAGGTCTGTTTTGCAATAAAAACGAAGTAAGTAAATGTTTTTGTTTTTTAAAATATTTTCTGACGTACACTTCTATATTTTTCTACATAATTTCCTTGTCGGTTTAAACATTTATCGTAACGAACTACGAGATTCTGGATACCCTCCTCATAGAACTCTGCCGCTTGTGATGATAGCGAGTTACACGCGGAAGCTGAGTTAATTGTTGTTCCTTGCGGCAAAAAGTCCACTAACAAAACACCCTGCATGTCCTACAGCGCCTTGAATAACGTAGTGTGGAAAACGACCCAAGAAACTGGTTCCCCGAGACGATGACAAGTAGATGGCAGTGCGATCGACCCAGGTGCTAATTTTGTTATGAAAGTAATGCGGCTTAGTTAGTTTTTGGAATATATTGTGTAGATTTGTTTCTCTAGAAAGGCGGTAAGTGAATTGATGGAAACAGTTATATTTGTGGAGTGATTTGCAGTCAAGAAATGGCATTAATTTGGAAAGAAAAGTAAAATAAAATTAATAAATAAATAGCACAAGAAGAAACATCGCAATGTGATTCCGGACGTCAGGTCTTGGACTGTGTATTAGAGTTTATTTTTCTATGTTATTAGAATATAAATAGTATCCTGAGAGATATTTCATACCGAGGCGACAAACCACAAATGTCGCTTGAAAGCGAGCAGTCGGAAATCAATGCAGCCTTTCGAACCGTAGGGACAAAAGCTCTGACTGCACCGTTTCCTCAAGGAGATTTTACACCAAAGCGACAAACGATACGAGGATTTCACACCAAAGCGACACGGGTCATTCGGTCCAAGGTAACTTTCATACCGAAGTGACACATGTTGCTTGGAAAGGAGCCAATCAAGAGCAACATTTCACATCGTAGCGGCATGACGGGAAGCACAGGCCAGCGTTCGGTTGGTGAAAACCTCAAGCGATAAGTGTCGCGTGCCCCTTGTCGCTTTGGTGCGCAATCTCACTAAAGCAAGACACTCATTGCATCGCGTATGCGCGAACAACAAACCACGGCAACATGTTGCAAGCTATTGAGGAAATGGCCCAGTTTGAGCGACGCAGAAGCGACAAAGCGACACGTGTGGCTTATCGTGTCGCCTAGATCTGTTGTTGTAATGTGCGATTTATCGTGTCGCCTATCTGTTGTTCGCAAGCAACGCTTGCTAATAGACTGAAGGCACCATGTCGCTTGTCACTTAGTTGGGACCCTCATGTGCAATGAATGCTATTTTACAATCTGGAAGTGTGTGTCACTAGTGTGAAAGTGTGAACATCCCATCTCGCTTGTCCCATTGGTTTGAAAGTTGCCTTACACTCATGTCGATGGCACTAAGAAAGTTTTGTGGGGTTCCCCTTGTCGTTTCATGCAATCATCATTATCATCATCGCCGCGATTAGTTTAAAGCAGAAGAAAAGAGATAAATATCCAAAATACAAATGCTTCAGTGTGTATATCTTTAAAAGAAATGATGATGATGATGATAATAATAATGAACCTAATTCATACACAAAAATTTAGTTGCCAAGAACATACCACGCGTATTTTTTCTCCCGTATTATTAACGAAAGTATGACGATAACAGGACGTGGTCGACTGTCTAGAATGTTCGTTAATATCTTCGCGACCACTGTACCAAATATCATAGCAATTATCACATTCATAGAAATGCTTCATGTAAAAGAATCAGACGTTGCAGCGAAAACTCCATTTACTTCCATTATAAGCAGACGAATGCCTAGCACGTGTACCGACACCAGCGCCTCTAGCGGTATCATTTTCGAGTGGAACCAGCCTGACAGCGCAGAAACATGCCGTTTTCCACACTACGTTATTCTAGGCGCTGTACCTGTCCCAAAACACAGTTGCCATGATGCTGCTCAAAGAATGCCGGGAACCTGCGCGCGCACTCATTCCAACGCTCACGTACAATTTTGAACGGTATTCACACCACATTTCCCCACTCCACTTTTTTCGGAGCGACGTTGGTTCGCAGTGTTGCAACCTGGAGGGAGGGGAATGGTCTGAGGATTTTCAACGAAATTTGTGTTCGCTTTTTCCTGGGATGTTTTCTACGTACAGAACTTCAGCTCACCTTTCGCCAACGACTCTTGTAAAACTTGAACTCTCCAATGGCGCAGTGGTAGCGTCGTCGCCTTGTAATCAAGGGATCCCGGGTTCGATTCCCGGTGGAGAGACACAGTGGTTTGGATCCCACTTTAAACTGTACGTCCAGTATCGATTAGCCTTACTGAACATAAAGTGGACTTAAAACAACAAATCAATCCAATTCTTTTAAAACTTGAGAAACCATCCATTTAGATACTCCCGTGGCGGCGCTTGTGGACTCGACAACATTATACTTAAGTTTATGTAACTCCTTCTGATTTCGCAAATATTTTGCAACATTGTAAACAATTTCTCTGGCCTGTCCTCTAAGAAGCTTTCCAGAGCAGATTGTGGATTTCGTTGGACCCGGCATGATTTGATTTTTGCATTTCAAAAATATGCAGCCAAGAGTAAAGAGCAAGAACATTTCAGTGCTTTTAAAAATAACACAGGCAAGCGTGTTATCAGATTGTCTTCTCGTAGTGATTGTTGTACGATATACAAAATAACCCCCAAAATATCTTCGTTATAAACGTTAACGCGCGTGCATAATACTACAGTTTATGATTCGCCCACCGCACGCATTTTCAAAGACCGGATTAAATCAAATGAACCACTGATAAACTGATATGAGCCGGCACCGACAATCTACACAGTAAAAATAGTTTGTCATATTTGTTTTAGCTTAATTTTGCTGAGTTGGCACCACTCGTACTCTCAAGGCCAGATCAGTACGTAGAAGAGTGGTGGGGAAGATGACGTAATAGGAAGTGCTCTGCAGCGATCTGCGCATATCGGGACTTAACTTGTCAGGCTATACCACCTCTTCCGCCATCTGAAGACCTTCCTGGGCGGCAAGCGTTTAGACACTGATGAAGAAGTGGAAACGACCGTGAGCAACTGGCTATCATCACAGGCGGCAGAGTTCTATGAGGAGGGTATCCAAAAACTCATAGTTCGTTACGATAAATGTTTAAACCAGCAAGGAAATTATGTAGAAAAATAGAGATGTGTATGTCAATTCAGAAAGTAAATGTTCTTTTTTAAAAACATTTACTTACTTCGTTTTTATTACAAAACGGACCTTACTTAAAAAATAACCCTCGTATATTGTTATATGTATATGTTCATTATTTGAATGCAAAAGTATATGCAGAACTGTAAGCCTTCATGTAAATCGATACATTTTCTGTGTTGGAAGCAAATCAATAAATTAAATCTGAATACTCTGGTCTATCATTATATGTGAGGAATCTTTAAAGATTACATGAACACCATCACACACACACATACTAACCAGTTCATATGCTGTTGTTCCCGTCCTTTCTCCTCTGACAAAAGAGAGAACGCGCTGAAGCCGCAGTTTGTTTCAAAGAGCTATGCAGCATGGAGCTTATGGAATTCCAATTTTTAATTACTGTAGAGACTTGAATAACATACCTTATTAAATTATATTCGAGAGAGCCTTTGTTCATTGGGCAGTTGATTCCACATGGGTGTTTCATATTGCGCTGGAATGCCATGCAAATCTCATTATTGGGTGTAGTGGATTGTTACGTTCACTTCATATAACCGACCCCCTCCCCCAATCTCTCTGTCAGGGCAATGTTTGAAGAGAAGGTGAAAAATAGCAGGATTTGTTGATATATTACCTAATAGTAATCACGAGTACTCGACAAATTGAACACCTGAACACACACGGTCGATGGGCTTAAACAAGTAACGATCGGATTAATTCTTCTTGGGTCATGAAGATATTAGTTTCCACTACAGCACAGCACTTTGTACAGTAACATTGCTTCCTTTCGTCAGACTGTAGATTTTCGTGCTATACCCTGTACCAGCTAACATTAGAGCAGGCGAACGAGAAGAAGTTTCTGCGCAAGTAGTGACGCGAGACGACTCCACCAATGAACACGTGACTGGAATTACCAGCTTTCCCTGTCTTTCACCACTCGATTATGCTCCTCCTCCTCTGCCGCTATGCGCGACCCTGCTCCACAGTTAGCTTGGACAGGGTATAAGTAATTTTTTTGCCATACATTTTGATTCATGAGCATTTTGGTGTTAGACACTTAGCTAGTTTCATCTTTTCCACACCCTTTCACCTCTGACCCCTGATTCACTCTCTATGACTGTGTACGTACCAGTGCACCAGACGTGGACTAAAGCTTGGTCCATTTATATAACTGCATTGCACATCCATTTATTTCGAGACTGTTGCAATACATAAGTTAAGTACTTAATACGCTAAGTCGTCATACATAACAGAATAAGGTGTTAATATATTGAGGGTGGTGCATATTGTATCTACCAATTTGAGTTGGCAACCCTGCCAAAAGATCCACCAAGCTTTCTGAGACCTCGAAAAATATGTGAACTACAGGCTTCACTGTAACTTTAACTAGAGACACTAGCGCCACTGTTACCGCGCCAGGGTTTCATATGGGTTGGTGGATCTATACATCCGTGGAGATTTGGGAGTCAGGCAACAAGTATACCATGGAGCGTTGGCCGGTGCAGACGCGGATTGCCGCGGTGGAAGCCTTCATCCAAACAGGCACCGAGCACTGCGACGGAAGAGTGAGAATCACCATGCACCCTTTCCAGACACACGCAGCATTCTGAGGTGGGTTAGACAGTGGAGAGCCACGGCCAATGTTGTTGCTGTGAAATACGTGCTATTCCACAGGACATGTTGAGACGCGCGTAATGAAAGCCTTCCCGCATCGCCTCGAACACTCCATCCAAGCAAAAAAGAGGACATTTATATGACGTTATTTTCAAGGTGCAATGATATATGTGTTGTCCGTATTATGCACTGTATTAAATGCCCATGTGTATATTTTTATTTCATAACCATAAAGTTACTACAAGCCCTCATCGTCTCTCCGTTGTCTTTTGAAGTTGGTAGATACAATGTGAGCCACCTTGTATTAGGAAACCACTAAGTTTATTAGTATCACAAAAAGGAAATAATAACATATGGGAATGAACCTTCCGGAATATAAAAAAGACCTAAGAATGCGTAGTGCTTTTTTAATAGTTTCAATAGGTGGCCGATGCACATGTCACTTCAGATTTAACAAACTCCAAAAAAATTGTTAACTGCTTTGTTGTGTTTTTCTGGCAATGGTCTTCGTTTGCCTGTACAGTAATTCGGCGTTTAATTTACTAAAGTCTGCTGCACGAGTATCTTCGTTCAAAAATTTCACAACATTATCATTTTCATTGTGGACGAAGAGAAAGGCATCAAATGTGAAGCATCAAGATGCTCAGGCACCAACATTACCTATCAAAAAAGTCCTGGCACCAAAATGTCCTAGACCCAGGAAGGATAAAAATTATAATTTTTATTTCTTAAATATTATTTTTGTTGATTTCTTTTAAATCGATTTTTTGTATTTAAAAAAAAATAAAAACGCTTAAAATTGCTGCAACTTTTGGCACCATTCACATAGATAGGCCTATATGTTTTTGTAGAAAGGCTTTTTCCAGTAAACGGCTCTGTAAAATATTTGAACAGTTTGATTAAAGCAAACAAAAAATATAAGTAAACATACATTTTTCTGATACTGTAAATACTATGGAAATGTTTGTTGAGTGTGTTAATAACACTAGCCCTAATAATAATTTCAGTAACATTTCTTCCAGTGAAAATAAAACATTCTGGTTGGCTGATTTGGTGTTTCAAGTCCACTTTATGCACAGTAAGGCTAATCGAGACTGGGCCTACAGTTTAAAATGGGATGCGAACCACTATGTGCCTCCACCGGGTGTCGAACCCGGGACCCCTTGATTACAAGGCAACGACGCTACCACTGCGCCATCGGGGAGGCATAATAAAGCATTCTGGATGTACTATATAATTGTAACTTAAAATATTAACTCAAATATTTGTGCAGCTAAATTTTCGAGATTATTTTAATGGTAGTTTAGAAAAATATCAGCTGCAATGTTTATTTACAGTTTAATAATATTGACACTATTTATGGGTTAACATGATTAGTATTTTGTATATTTTTCTCCCCAAAATTCTATTCTTGTCCATAAAAGTATTGAATTTTCAATCAAAGAGAAATCCTGTGTTTAAATTTCCTTTCGTATGAGCTTCACAACATCAGTACATATACAAAATCCTTATGTACATTATTATATAAATTATTCATTTAGAGTGATTTAAATCGGTTTTTTTTGTATTTTTTTAACCCTGCCTAGACCCTTTATGCGGTACTTTATGAAATTCCATGCAGAGAATCGAACCTATGAACTTTGACTATAGAGTGGCACACACACAACAGACAGTAGATATGGTTTAACAGGATGCAAAAACTTTTTTCCTCGATCCAGTGTAGATATCTCGATCATTATGCATCAATTCCTTTACCGATGGGGATTTCAGATAAGTCGGGGAACTATTATCTAATTAATTGAAGAAAGGGGGAAGAAAGAGGAGTTGGAAAAAATCGGATTCATCTTTCCTCCTTTTCACCTCATCCCCTTTCTCTACTCTGGGAAGATTAACATCATCGTTAAGAGCAGTCGTAACTTAAGCGTGCTGAAAGATAAATCAAAGTTTCCCAGAAGTTTTTCTTTTCTTCCGAGATGAAAGCGCCACCGACTGAACCTTTTACACCAGTGAGTTCGGATCGATTATCGATATCAGGAGGAAAGGGTTGGCCGACTAATCGGAATCAGATCTTAACTTCTCGCTCTCTGCTTTCCGTAGTTTTTTGGTGCGAGTTTGTATTACTTAGAATTGTTTGTAACTGTTAGGGTAGTGTTCTCAACATAGGTGGACTTCATGTGACGTCAGGCTGTGCACAGCCGCCATGTTTTCGGCCAATTTTAATTGGCGTTTCCAAGGAAATACCCACAACGTGGTTCAATCTGAACCAACGGTGCGTTTGTTTCAAATCACAAATGTCTGTGTTAGTAGCGCCGTCCGCTTGTCACGGTATCTAGTGACATGTAAAACGCAGTTCGATAAAAATTATTTTTGTTTATTGATTCATTTATGTTCAAATATAAAAGTGTGAGGTTCTTTATTTTGTGGATAAATTTGTATCCGAGCCAGACGTCGGAAGTTGGGGACGGGTTTTTCTTGAGTGACAGCGGAACTGTCTTTTCGGCTTAGGACATGACATATTTGCACCGACACGGAGATACGAAAGGAATATTTTCGTCGAGACCGGGCTTCAAGTCAGCGGGCGGTCGAACCCATGTTCACGGATGACCAGGTACACCAGCTGGAGCCCGAGCCTGCAAGGATCGAAGACGCCTCGGTGACCGAGTTTCAAGACAATGGACACAGGTCATTCGCATCTCCTCCAAAAGCGAAGCCAAGCTACCTGAGCGTGGGTTTCAACGGACGAATTTGAATCTCTCTTAAATACGTGGTGCTACCATCCCAGACACAGTTTTGACCCGGATTTCATAGAGAGAGCATCTCCGCGCTACACTCTCGCGTGATCATTGTTTTGTGTCCGTGAACTTTGTTTCCTTACGTACTGTGAGCGACTTGCAGATAGGGAGTTAACTGTGTGCGCCGTATTTTGGTGAAGATTACGCGGTGATTTGTTTTTGCCAAGCGTGGACTACATAAGGATGGAGGGCTAAAAAAAGATAGAGAAGGGGGCCGTCGCTCCCCCTGACGCCTGCAACGACGCCGAAGCCAGTCAGCCAACGCCAAAGACGACACCGAAGCCAAACACTGCCCAAAGCCCGAAGGACGTTTTCAGAACGACGCCGATTGAAGCCAGAGGGAGAGATTGAAGGACGACTCCAAAACGACGCTTCCAGAACGACGCCGAATCGAAGCCAGTCACCAGAGAGATTCCGAACCGGCGCGTGACCACGTACATCCGACGCTAGTGGCAAGAGGAACGCCCGAAGTACTAAGGAGGTGCAAGTACACCAGATCGTCGCAATTATTCTTCGTCGCGATCGACCTCGGAGGACAATGTCGCCACAAAGGAACCGTGTGCAAGTCCCGCGTCCAGGAGAGATGAATGACCACGCCATGTAGCAGAGTCTGGTACAGTATACTTCAGAGGGTCTCATGTACATGTAAACGTGCGTCGTTAGTATCAACACCGTACAGTTAACGCCGAAGCCTCACTTATTTGCAAAGTTACTCAGGAAAACCCGAACCTAATTTCCGTGTTTGATAATTTTTTGGTATTGTTGTAAAAAAGGGTTATTTCATGTTCAGATATCCTAATTTAATTGTCTGCATTCAGCGTTACAAGCTCCATTTCATTTCTTTAATATTTAGTGTAAATTGTCAAAGTGTGCTCCATTTCTTGTGTAACCGACCGCCCCGTCGCGCCATTTAATTTGTCGATAGTTGACTGATGAGTCTTTTTAATTGTGGAAAGCGTAGTTGTTTTTATCGCAAGGTCGTGTGCGTGAAATAGTATTTATTTGTTGCATGGTGGTTTTTAAGGTAATTTTTGCTCGCGCCGACGATTGATTAGTGTATTCCGGCAGCTGGAGCCAATTAAGTTTTGCATCACTATGTAATTGAGTAGTTGTTCTCATTGGACGAGAGAGGCTGATGTGTAATACCCCCGTCCGAGCAACTTGTATATGTCGTGCTTACGACTCGATGCACACGTTCATTCGAACGAAAGATTTAACCACGCCGACCCAATTGTCTTAGTTAACCGCTTTCCGAGGGCTGGCACTTAAGTTAATTTAAAAGAGCACAGGAGCTGGCAGACAAATGCCCTAAATTCACATAAAGGTTTAAAAATTAAAAGGAATGATATGTTAATGAGATCCATGATTTGTATCCATACTTCACATGTAAAAATACCTCATATGTGTGAAAGAGAGATAGCGTGAATGTTGTGAGAGTGAGGAGGTTTTGTAAACAGTTTTTGATTGCAATATTTTATTTGTTGTTACAATATATATTCACTTTTTTACCGTTCGTCAGTGTTGTTATTTGACGTTTTTCAGGTACCAGATACTATGCTATTAGTGTTTTATGATTGTTCGAATCTACATATCAAAGGTAAACAAAACAGTGTAACATTTCAAGGTATTAATCTCCGCCTCGCAATAGTATGACATAAACGACCGTCTCAGTACCGAACTTGATAACTGGACCGTGAGTCACGACCGGTTTCCCGTACACATAACGACGTTTGGCCCCGTGCCGGGGTATGATTGACACGTCATTTCGGGGACCGTGAGTGCACTCGTTACAATTGGCGCCGCGAACATGGGACGGCAACTTTTGTCATGTCTTTCCAGGAAAGCCAGGTTGCGAGAGCGGTAGAAATTTCATTGTTGTATACGTCATGCATAAAATTCTTGTGTTAGGTTTCTGGTTATTTTTGTGTTTTTGCTTTGTATTTCGAGGGTTATTTTCATGTATTTGTCGTAGGTTCACGTGTAAGGACACGTTTTTGGGCGTAATTGGTAAAAATAGGGCAGATATTTTTTTTCGGCGAAAGCAGCAAGGGCAGCTGCATAGGGCATTTTTATGTACTTTTTGTGTACTTTTTTGGTTTTTGGCGTAATTTATGGTTTCAGGCTGAGTTGTGGGATAAGGGATTCCCGACGGACCTCCTTTTTCTTTTTATGTATCGATTGGTAATTCACATTTTGTGTGAGCTCGCGTAAGTTTGCGTAACTGTTCTAAAGTGCGACATAAGATTGAGCAGATAATTAACGAAAGGCCTTCATGAGATTAAGAAATCGCCGTATAGACTGTTTGAACAAGAGTGACGTCATGATGGTTTGCGAGGCTTGTGGACAGCAATTTTCTGACTCCGAAGTCGAAGGGGAGGGAGCCAGACCGGTTTGTCCCCAGTGCGAGGGCCCGTTGGAAATCGAAAGTGAGATACCAAGTGCCCAAGGGGGTACATCGTCACGTGCGGACAGCGACCACAGCAAGAAACAAGATGACGTAGGAAGTGGCAGTGGTGCCAACCAACTCCAGCTGGTCCTCCAGATGCTCCAAGGAATGGAAACCAGGATGCAGACCGAGATGCGGACCAACATGCAAGGAATGGAAACCAGGATGCAAGCCAACATGCAAGGAATGCAGACCGAGATGCAAGCCAACATCCAGGGATTGGAGACCAGGATGCAGACCGACGTACGAGGGATGGAAGAACGCCTCCAAGGGACGGTTCGCGCTTCCGGAGAAGGAATAACGCAACAACTCCTTCAGACGATCCAAGAATCCGAGGCTCGAATCGAATCCAGGATCGCCAGGACCGACGCTCGCATCAAGGACCAAGAAGCCAAGGTGGCAACGCTGGCGCAGAGCGTAAGTGAGCAGGAAGGAGCTTTGCAACACATCGGCCAGCAATGTGCACAGCTGGAGTCTGCCTGCAATCGGAGCAACGATGCCCCCGAGCGACAAGTGCGGCGAGCAGCGAACCCAGCGGAAGGAAATTCCGAGAAGATAAAGGGAATCGAGGAAAAACTGCAACAATTGAACGTAGCCGACGTTCCGGGATCACCGCGAGAGCCGGCAGCTATGACGTAATCGCAGCCAGCTGAAGTTCCTTCGCCTTCAAGAAGCGCGAGTGACGCAAGGCCGACTACAGGTGTCAACCGAGGAAGCGAAGTGGAATCGAGACTACATCTTCCATCGTCGCGACCGTTCGAAGCCCAAACTTCAAGCCGGGACGACATATGGTCTAAACCACCGTCGGCGAGGAGAGCTTTGTACCCGTCCGAATGTAAGAAAAACTTCAAGAAGTTCTCCGGGGACGACCGGATATCGCCGTCTGCCCTCGTCGAGGAATTCGTAGCAACAGCCCGGGAGTTAGGACTGACGGATGGAGAGCGATTGCTTGTACTGAAAGGCTGGATGCAAGGTCGAGCAAATAAATGGCTGGATCAGAATGAAAGACACTTTCATTCGTACTCGGCGTTTAGGGAAGCCTTCCTGACGCACTTTCCACGCTCTATGCAAGTGAAGGGAAAGATCAAGAAGCCGTTTTTCATGTACGACGGGCCGTATTTTTGCAGAGAAATGCAAAAGGTGGAACTGCTCCGACGAAAAGCGCCAAGAGTGGTTAGCGCGATATAAAAGCACAAGCGAGTCTTTGGTTTGAATTCTGATCAGGATGTGAGGTACATTTATCCTATTTTTGTGTAAATTTTTGAGTGTATAATATGCATATTTATTATGAAAATTGGAGGTATCATTTATATCATGTGTTTTATGTTATCGAACTGGTTAACTTTTCTTGTACAGGGTGTTAAAAAAATTTGTAGTCAAAATTTCATGCCCCTGAGTAGTAAAAAATTTTATACGCCTACAGAATTTTTTGATCGGAAGGAGGGCGAGATGTCACGGTATCTAGTGACATGTAAAACGCAGTTCGATAAAAATTATTTTTGTTTATTGATTCATTTATGTTCAAATATAAAAGTGTGAGGTTCTTTATTTTGTGGATAAATTTGTATCCGAGCCAGACGTCGGAAGTTGGGGACGGGTTTTTCTTGAGTGACAGCGGAACTGTCTTTTCGGCTTAGGACATGACATATTTGCACCGACACGGAGATACGAAAGGAATATTTTGGTCGAGACCGGGCTTCAAGTCAGCGGGCGGTCGAACCCATGTTCACGGATGACCAGGTACACCAGCTGGAGCCCGAGCCTGCAAGGATCGAAGACGCCTCGGTGACCGAGTTTCAAGACAATGGACACAGGTCATTCGCATCTCCTCCAAAAGCGAAGCCAAGCTACCTGAGCGTGGGTTTCAACGGACGAATTTGAATCTCTCTTAAATACGTGGTGCTACCATCCCAGACACAGTTTTGACCCGGATTTCATAGAGAGAGCATCTCCGCGCTACACTCTCGCGTGATCATTGTTTTGTGTCTGTGAACTTTGTTTCCTTACGTACTGTGAGCGACTTGCAGATAGGGAGTTAACTGTGTGCGCCGTATTTTGGTGAAGATTACGCGGTGATTTGTTTTTGCCAAGCGTGGACTACATAAGGATGGAGGGCTAAAAAAAGATAGAGAAGGGGGCCGTCGCTCCCCCTGACGCCTGCAACGACGCCGAAGCCAGTCAGCCAACGCCAAAGACGACACCGAAGCCAAACACTGCCCAAAGCCCGAAGGACGTTTTCAGAACGACGCCGATTGAAGCCAGAGGGAGAGATTGAAGGACGACTCCAAAACGACGCTTCCAGAACGACGCCGAATCGAAGCCAGTCACCAGAGAGATTCCGAACCGGCGCGTGACCACGTACATCCGACGCTAGTGGCAAGAGGAACGCCCGAAGTACTAAGGAGGTGCAAGTACACCAGATCGTCGCAATTATTCTTCGTCGCGATCGACCTCGGAGGACAATGTCGCCACAAAGGAACCGTGTGCAAGTCCCGCGTCCAGGAGAGATGAATGACCACGCCATGTAGCAGAGTCTGGTACAGTATACTTCAGAGGGTCTCATGTACATGTAAACGTGCGTCGTTAGTATCAACACCGTACAGTTAACGCCGAAGCCTCACTTATTTGCAAAGTTACTCAGGAAAACCCGAACCTAATTTCCGTGTTTGATAATTTTTTGGTATTGTTGTAAAAAAGGGTTATTTCATGTTCAGATATTCTAATTTAATTGTCTGCATTCAGCGTTACAAGCTCCATTTCATTTCTTTAATATTTAGTGTAAATTGTCAAAGTGTGCTCCATTTCTTGTGTAACCGACCGCCCCGTCGCGCCATTTAATTTGTCGATAGTTGACTGATGAGTCTTTTTAATTGTGGAAAGCGTAGTTGTTTTTATCGCAAGGTCGTGTGCGTGAAATAGTATTTATTTGTTGCATGGTGGTTTTTAAGGTAATTTTTGCTCGCGCCGACGATTGATTAGTGTATTCCGGCAGCTGGAGCCAATTAAGTTTTGCATCACTATGTAATTGAGTAGTTGTTCTCATTGGACGAGAGAGGCTGATGTGTAATACCCCCGTCCGAGCAACTTGTATATGTCGTGCTTACGACTCGATGCACACGTTCATTCGAACGAAAGATTTAACCACGCCGACCCAATTGTCTTAGTTAACCGCTTTCCGAGGGCTGGCACTTAAGTTAATTTAAAAGAGCACAGGAGCTGGCAGACAAATGCCCTAAATTCACATAAAGGTTTAAAAATTAAAAGGAATGATATGTTAATGAGATCCATGATTTGTATCCATACTTCACATGTAAAAATACCTCATATGTGTGAAAGAGAGATAGCGTGAATGTTGTGAGAGTGAGGAGGTTTTGTAAACAGTTTTTGATTGCAATATTTTATTTGTTGTTACAATATATATTCACTTTTTTACCGTTCGTCAGTGTTGTTATTTGACGTTTTTCAGGTACCAGATACTATGCTATTAGTGTTTTATGATTGTTCGAATCTACATATCAAAGGTAAACAAAACAGTGTAACATTTCAAGGTATTAATCTCCGCCTCGCAATAGTATGACATAAACGACCGTCTCAGTACCGAACTTGATAACTGGACCGTGAGTCACGACCGGTTTCCCGTACACATAACGACGTTTGGCCCCGTGCCGGGGTATGATTGACACGTCATTTCGGGGACCGTGAGTGCACTCGTTACACGCTTGAATTCCATATGCTTACAAGAACTGGCCTCAATCATGGCTGGTCGAAGCCACAATGCAACGGTTTGTGACGTAGGTGAAACACAGCTATATACAGGATGATGCAAAGTGAAATTGAACGCTTTTTCTTAAGATATGAGCATCAATATGTTGACGTAACGGACAGTTGCGATTGATTTTGTGTATTTAACTCCACACTTCTGCCACTTTTGATTAATTGCGAAGATGAGGATGAGTGACGATGTAATGAAAGTGATGACGGGGTTCTCAGAAAGAACACACAGAGTTAGGCCTGGATTCGAACCCGTAAACCTGGTGTAGCGCGCCGTGCTAACCACTCCGCCTCTAACCTTCTGCTTAGCAGATAAAACACGTTAACACATTACGTGTTCAGAACACGTAGTTCGATCCGTTCAATTGTGTACTTTTTTTTAAGGGCCCTCAGAAAATTATGTGCTCCGGAGGCATTGGCCATTTAAAGCTCGTTAACATTGGCTTTTTCTTGTAGTAAATACTTTGGTATGTAACCGCTTCACCATAATCTACGGCGTAAATAATATTTCTAACCCACGTCACTATTCGGTCATACTTCCAACAACTATTTTTCTGGTACTGCTATTGTCTTATTATAGCGTTTTGTATTTATTCACTGCTTAAACGCATGTGCGTTACGTTTTGACGAATAAAACAATAATGGGTGGACACTTTGTGTGGGGAGAAAGCTATTGAAAAGTGCAAGAATCTTCATGTACGCTTTTCACGTGCAGAAACTTAAGAAATGATTAATTTTTGTTGGACGTTCTGTATATTAAAGTTGTTGGGAATATTATATGTGAAAAATTCGAATTGCATGTTATTTGTGGGTAAGGTAAGATAATGTAATATTCCCTGTACACATTGAACCATACCATGAAGACACATTAAGGGAGAATGTGGAAGTAGGGCCCCACATATTCTGGATTTCTGCCATTTTGGAGGTGATGTGATTAACACCACTCTCCGGCCGCATTAACCCCCAGGTATCCATTTATTCGAGGCTGGGTGAACCCGAGAGCCACTTTATTCAGGGACAAGGCTGGAAAAATTCCAAACTTAGATCACCCACCCTTCGAATCGAACCCGGGTCCCCCGCGTGGCAGTCAGAGGCCCTACCGAATAAACCACCTCTGCTCCTGTTTCTTTAGGGGCATATCGCGAAAATTTAACAAAAGGTCAGATTTTTAGAGAACATTCTGTACAGTAAAGGTAAAAGGTAAAGGTGCCCCTGTGCATGTGCACACATATTCTTGACCTCGGCCATGATTGGAATGATGTGATCAGCACCACGCCCAGCCGCCTTTACCCTACAGGGTTAGCCCCAGGTACACTTTGATATGAGACTGGGTGGACCTCAGAGCCGTGCAGAAGCAGGAATATGACTGGAAAAATTTCTTGTACATATCACCAGTCCCAGGATTCGAACACGGGTCTTACGCTCTACCAACTTTTTTTTTTATAATAAATCCCTCTAAGCGGTGGTATACCCCGTTCTTCACATTTTTTAAACATGTATCAATTTTCTCTATAATATCCATATTCGCATTGGGAAAAACACAAACATCTATGTCCGAACCGGGATTCGATCCCGGGACCCCTGCCATTATAGCACGCTGTGCTAACCACTCCGCTACGGAGGTCGACGACCAACTAAGCTACCGCGGCTCCTAGATAACATTCTGTACATGGGCAAAACTGAATTATGCATCACTGAATATGGAAAAAATTGAAATGTAAATTCAAAGTCCAGTTTTGGTTATGTGGGTTAATCAAGGCAGGGCCTGCTGTTTCAGATGCGATTCGAATGACTGTGCAAAGTGTGTCTATTGGGTATAGAAACCCGTACCTCTTGATTACAAGGGGACAACGTTGGTACTGTATATACTCTGTCCCGCCTATCTCTGGAGCAAGGCCACGCATAGCGACAGAGAAGGAGGGAAATCGAGTGGTAGAGCGAAGCAGTAAACGATGCTGCGAAGGCTGGTAACCGCAGACGCTTTCTCCATTCCCTCTCACGTATTCATTGATGGAGTCATCTCGCGTTACTACTTACGCAGAGACTTGTTTTCGTTCGCTTCCTCCAGAGATAACCGGAACAGAGTGTACAGCATCAGATAGGCAATCCCTGAATATGAGAGAAAGTAGGTACAATTGCACGATTTTTTGTTGGTCATCCTGTATACGTAGAAAGAATGTTGAGCGATTGCTTCCTTGGAGTATCCCAACCTGCGGGATTACGACGGGAGGAAGCGACCTTTGCTAATGGGCTATCTTTTTTTTTCTCTTTTGCTTCCTCTGGAAGCGATTAGAGCTTACACTAAAGGAAACATTAACCAGGCTAAGTAACCATGGCAACCGGAACCCCAACAGCCTACCTCCGCTGTGTTGCAGGTTGAAATTCATCTAGCGGCTGGAGACGGGGGAAATTGGAAGGGACGTCCGAACGACGATAATAGCGTAAACCACTCCTGTGTGATTGCCTTGTACTCCCTGGAGTTTGGTCATTCTTCCCGCTGCCCATTGGTCATGGTTGTCGGTTTGTAATTAAGCGGTCCCAGGTTCGAATCCCGATGTGGATACGCAACTTGGAGTTTCTAATCATATGCGGTATTGCAGGCCCGGATCTGCTAATGAAGTGGACTTAAATTGTGACACTCTATTGAGTGGAGTGGAACTGAAAGGCCTTTATTTGACCACGTGGAGTTAGATAATGGGCCCTATGGTAGAGACCTGCTGTGGTAGGATGCCTGACTGTTACTCGAGGGACCAAGGTTCGATTTGCAGGGCGGACAAAAAAGCGTCCCCGATGGCACGATGGTAACCCTGTCAGATTGCAATCATAGGGGTCTCCGATTCGATTCTCCTTGGAGGCACATGTCGAATGTGACGGAGTGGCCACCGCAGCACGTCACAATTCAAAGTGAGTTGATTGAGTTGGTGTTTTAAGTCCACTTTATGCACAGTAAGGCTAATCGGGACTGGACCTACAGTTTATAGTGGGATCCGAACCACTATGTGCCTCCACCGGGTCGAACCCGGGACCCCTTGATTACAAGGCAACGACGCTACCACTGCGCCATCGGAGAGGCCCTCCAAGGGATCTGAGTTTGTATCCTAAGTGTTTCCGTGTTCTGTACAAAACCGAATACTTAAAATGAGCAAGAGACAAACAGGATAAGTGAAAATAAGTTATAAAAATAACTTAAGAAAATGCTTAGCTCGATTTCAGCCTCAAATGTTTAATAAGGATAACTGTAATCAATGGCTGAACGTCCCCAAAAATAAAGAATTTCAAATTCTAAACAAAGAGAAACATATAAACAGAGAGGAAAGAGAGGGAAAGAAGGAAATAGAAAAAGGGAGAAAGACGTAGAGGAACAGAGAAGGAAAGAAAGATAGAAACAGAAAGAGATGAAATAAAGAAATGCAGAGAGAAAGAAGTTGAAAGAGAGGGTAAATATATGCAAATAGAAAGAGAAGACAAAAGGAAGGGGAAATAGAGAGAGAGGAGGAGGAAAATTGAGAGAATAAACAGATAGAGAGCAAAAGAAGAGGAATGAAAGGGAAAGAGAGAAAGAAAGACGGAAACAGAGGGGGAAAATAGAGAGAATAAACAGATAGAGAGCAAAAGAAGAGGAATGAAAGGGAAAGAGAGAAAGAAAGACGGAAACAGAGGGGGAAAATAGAGAGAATAAACAGATAGAGAGCAAAAGAAGAGGAATGAAAGGGAAAGAGAGAAAGAAAGACGGAAACAGAGGGGGAAAATAGAGAGAATAAACAGATAGAGAGCAAAAGAAGAGGAATGAATTGGAAAGAGAGACAGGAACAGTGGAGGAAAATAGACAGAATAAACAGATAGAGAGCAAAAGTGGAGGAATGAAAGGAAACAGAGAAAGAAAGACAGAATCAGAGGTTGATGATAGAAAGAACAGATGAAGAGAAAAACAAGAAGGAATGAAAAAAGCTAGAGAGAGAAGCATGGAAAGAAGGAAAGATGCAGGAGAGGAAAATTGAGATGATAAAGAGATAGAAAAATAGAGAGAGATAGAAAGAATAACACAGGAGGAAGATCGAAAAATGAGAGCAAAGGAAGATGAAAGAGAAGGAGGAGAGAAAGAGAGGGAGAGAGAGAGAAGAAGTCTTATTATTCAAAGGAGCCAAACCTGAGCCCACTCGAAATGCACTGGCAACAAACTGGGTCATACGACGAAACGCTCTCACTTTGCAGCGTCGAACTGGTAGCTGCTACCAGAGCCAATTTGACGCCCAACCACCGAGGATTGACCGGAGCTCTTCGTAGGTGTCCAGGAAAGGCAGCCGCCCTCAACACAAATATGTGTTTTTCACAAAGTTGACACACGTCCATTTGCAGGCGACTGCCCTCACCGCACCCCCTCTCCCTCCGCCGCCAATTACATATGGTTCGGAAAGACGGGCAGGCTCTTTAACGAGTTTCACAAACACATAATGATGCACTCGGCACGAACCCGTTTACCCCAAAAAAGAAACCGGCTTTTGTTTGCGAAGGCAATTTGCGTATCATAGCTTCCTCCTCTTGCCGCTGCATCCTGTTAGCGCTGGGCGTGTAACGAGTTAAGTAAGACGCGCGATTAGCAAGGACGTGTGGAGAGAAGCATTTGCTTTAATTTAATTATAGACGACGTGTTTAAGTTGGTTAAAAAGCTCTTATAGGTGGGAAAAGAGGTGTTGTCGTTTGTTGGCTTTTCTTCTTGTTTAGAACAGGGTGTCTCCAAACTACGGTGTCGAAATCTGTCGCCTCTCTCTCTCCTTCCTCTTTAAGCGGTATTCAGACTACCGAACATGGCATGCTACATGCTTGCTAATTTAAATGTTCCAAGTTGCTCCTTCAGGCTGATCACCTTCTCCCTGTATTTATTTTCACCCTTTTCCCTTCCTATGATTCTCTATTACTCTCTCTGCCTTTGTATCACCTATTATTTATCCTTATTTTCTTCCGTTTCTTTATCTCTCTCTCTATTTTCCTTTTTATATCTTCTTCTTTTCTCCATATTTCTGTCTGACTTCTTACATTTCTTCTTCCTGTCCTTCTCTATCCTTCCTCTCTTCGTTTGTGTTTTCCATTCTTAACTTCCTATTCTTCCGTTTCTTTATTTTCACCCTTTTTCCTTCCTCTGATTTTCTATTACTCTCTCTCTCTCTCTCTGCCTTTGTCTCTCCTATTATTTCTCCATTTTTTCTTCCGTTTCTTTACATCTCTTTCTTTTCCTTTTTCTCTTCGTTTCTCCATATTTCTTCCTTCTAATATCTCTGTAACTTTTCCATCTTCTATTTCTCTACCACTTTCTTGCTTTGTTTATGTTTGGCATTCTATATCCTCACACTCTTCCGTTTCTTTACACCTGTTCCTTTTTCGCAGTTCTTTCTTTCTCTCCCTTGTCTTCCTCCGTTTCTATTTCTTTGTGACATTTCCCATTTTCTTTTTCCCTGTTTCTCTATCACTATCTCTGTCTCTCTTTGTGTCTCCCATCCTTTCTATTTCTATTCTTCCCTTTCGCCTTTTCTCTTCCTCTATTTATTTATTTATTTATTTGTTTGTTTGCCTCCAACAGAGAACAATCTCCAATTACAGGAAAGCTTACATATTCTGTTCAAATAATGGACATATAACAGTGTAGAGTACATACTACGTACATACACACACACACATTTATACACACATATTATATATTATAAAAAATTTTAGAATAATGGAAAATAATGCACAGTAGAATGAACTCACATATATCTAGTGTGCTTCAAAAATTGATCTTAATGATTTTTCATAGAAAGCAAGTGGTAGATTGAAATCTAAATTTCAAAAATCTATTTCCCTCTCACTTAGTGTTCGTGTCTCTCATTGTTTTTATTTCTTACTCCTTTTATATCTTTCTCCCTAAGTGATTTTTTTCTCGACTCTAAACGATTCAGAAATTTTCCAACGTAGGTTAATGTATGGATGGGTTGAATATTATGGCAGTGAACCCACCGTTATCCACCCAGTGGAGACATCTCTAGCGACAAATCTGTAAATCGGGTTCATTTGCAATACCAGTTGACGACGAAATTGATGAAAAAGCAACGGCACAGCTACGTACGTTACGTTCGGCGGGTATGGTCACCACTGGGTACCGGGCACAGGTCCCCTTGATTACAAGGCGACGACGTTACCACTACGCCATCGGGGAGGAGCTTCAGGAGACAACATCAAGACAGTAGTATACATATCGAGACAAAAACGAGAACGAGACGAAACTCGGCTCATCTCGTCTTTCTAGCATCCCCAAATCATACTCCGTTAACTAAACTCGTGTTGTTTGGCAGGCACATATATAGAAATACATTTCGGGGGGTGGGTCAGCCCAGTGCCTCAATAATAATAATATTTAAATAATTATATTTAATTGAATTAAATATTATTAAATAAATATGTAAATTAATTAATATTATATTGTTATTATTACATGAATATGTAAAAAGATGGTAAAAGAATAAACAGTACGTATTCATTATCTAGCTTATCAAAATTTGTATAATAATAAAGTGCCCTGGTAAAGAATTTAATGTCAAATATATAAAGAGTTGAAAATTTATTGAATAATAAAAAAAAGGGAGTTAGATCCAATTGACGAAAAGTAAAGTTCCTGATTAATATTTTATGTAGAGTGCATAAATCTTGAAAGCCATATCATCTCAATTCCTGGCCTTCCAATAAGTTCAGCGGAAATAAATAACAATCGATTACGTAACACATACTAAAATATATTTTGATTATTTAATTGTTGTTACTTAGTAAGTCTTTAGGGGCGGGGGGTCCGGACTCCATAGACCCTCCCCCCTATATACGTCATTGACCTTCAACCTTGCATATCGAGACGAAACTGTTCAGATATTATCCCACTATACATTGTCTACCCTTTCTTCTAATTACTGTCGATGGCCAACAATCTTAATCATAACTGCAACACATCCCACTAACCGTCTCTCCTTTGGCGTCCTTGTAGACCACCCACTCCTGCAGAGAGTCCCTCCAGTACTCCACCATGAAGGTCTCTGCGTACTCCATCCCGACACCGTTGCCAAACCGCCCCTGGGTCTCGGTCATCGTGATGAGGTGGTTTTCCGCGAGGCTCACCTCCAGGTACTCCGTCACGTTGTGCTTGATGGTGTTCTTCGGACACCAAGCGCCGCCGTTGTCGTCCTTGTGGAGCCTGCAAGAAGGGAGAAGCGACTGTTAGGTGGGGTTAGAAAAGAAATCCCAACAGAACATTTCTAATTTACCATCAGCTTAGGCCATTCATAGGTTAGTCAGTAAGTAGGTCACAAACGTTTATTATAAAAATACTGCGTGAGATACTGACTTGAAAATCGTGTATCTCCTGCCAGCCACAGTCGCACCTCACGTTCAACATCATTAAAGTTTGCTGCAACCGTGCGCACACTTTTCTGAAATTCAAACGACCTTTAATATTGTAGGCTAAACCGTGAGAACCTATTGCAGTTGCTTTGCTGTCTATCGTCACTCGCCTGTCAGCTTAAATCATCTTCAAACGTACCATCTCCACATACAGTCCTCGAGTATGGTCGCCACTTTTAAACTGAGCTGCCCATGCGTGCGTCTGCTTTCTAGTGACTACTAACTGAATATCATCAAGCTGGGTTGTGCTGCCATCTAATGACATCTTTAGAAACTACTCACTACTATTTTCAGCTTTACCACCTCAGCGTGTGACCAATTTATTGGCTTCCCCTCGTACATTATAAGAGAAACAATATTCTACATAACTTGAATATAAACGTTCCAGAACCTCTTGATCTTGCCTTACTGGACTCTGGCTTGCATCAGAAATGTACTTTTCCTCTCCTTTCGAAAATTTGGAAAATTATTTCAAATCCTGAGAAATAACACCTGTTGTCACCAAAATAATGAATGAGCGCTTATATTATAAAGAGTGTCACTGCAAATTGTCTATACTCTGTCTCTGGAGCGAGCTATCGAAAGCAAGTATCTGCGGAAGTAATGACTCGAAAGGCCTCGATCAATGAACACGTGCAAGGGAACGGAATTGCGTGGAGGGGGAAACGTACTGCATTTCCCAGACTATGCAGCAGCGTGTACTGCTTCGCTTCTCCCACTCGATTTCTTCCCTTTATGCGTGGCCATGCTCCAGAGATTCCCGAGATAGAATGTATAATACCTCTGTTTTGATTTTTAACTGGAAAGCGAATATTAAAATTTTATTTTATTTTTTTAAATTCAATCGTACTAAGTTTTAATTTTGTGTTGCCACACATACCTGTATTAGTTTCCTTTGTCGCTAAGTTCTGGAAAGCGTAAAATATGATTAGTTTAAAAAAATATTGTTTAAAGATTAGTAAATATTGCAAGATGGGGTTAGGATGTTCTCGTCGATTTGGAATGCAGACCTTTCGAATTTCATTACAGGCCTTATCCGGTGAAAAGGTACCAGCTTGCCCATACAGCACAAATCTCCAAGAGATATCCATTGGATATCCACAATGTCCAGATCAAATCCATGGATATTATGGATATCCAAAAATTTTATATCCATTGGTATCCAATTCTGGATATCAATTGAACGTCTATGGGGTATCCAGAACTGAATATCTGAAACTCGATCAATTCTAGATATCTAATACATAGCCCAAACATGTATATAACTGGCTGGCAGAAACATTGTCCAATTCCAAATATCAAATACGTCTCCAGATCTTGTGCAAAATGGGATATCCAAAACACATCCAATTCTGGATATCCAAAACATATCTAGATCTTGTCCAAAATGGAATATCCAAAACACATCCAATTCGGGATATCCAAACATATCTAGATAAAACATATCTATATCTTGTCCAAAACTGGATATTGAAAATGCATCCATTTCTGGACATCTAATACATAGCAAGAACTGATTCAAAACTGGATATCCAACAATGAATAAATAGGATCTGTTTCGGATATCAGAAAATGATCGGATAACCGAATCTAAATTGACAGGTACTGGAATTTGTGTCTAAGCAGCCGAACCGATCTGAGAGAAGTCGGAATAAATATTGAGATCACTTTTTTCTTGTGTGTGGGAGTAAGGACAGAGATTCAACAGTGGGAAGCAGATGTGTACCTCGATGATGAATGAGGATCTGTGGTATCCTGTCTGAGCCGATCATAACCTTTCTCTGCCTCCTTTACATTTATCCATCTTCACAATTATATCTTACTAAGGTCAATGAAAATAAAAGGAGAGAAGGAAACAATATATTTTCCAAAAATTGAAACTCTTGGTTAACAAAAACTCAATTCTAAAATAAAAATAATAAGAATTGATTTAAGGAGAGAAATTGTATTGTATACCATCACGTATACTGAATTAAAACGTACCAATTACGTTTGTAGAAAAAATACCTGAATGCATAGTCAATAATTAATTTAATTAACAGAACTGGAGAGAAGCAGTAGCACGAATCAATACTGAGGATTTCTTTTCCATTCCAGGCTGAAGTTCAATTCGCTTTACCTTTGATTTTTTCTTGAAATTAGTCCATTTCCTCTTCGGTAAGAACGGAGCAAGATTTAAAACTTCTCGCGTCCCTTCACAACACCACGTGGTGCAAACGCTTCTGAAAGAATTTAAAGAAAAGGGGAAGTCGAGGGGAAAACTAATTTAGCAGTGTTGCCAGTTCTGGTCAATAAGGGATCAAGAAGACCCTTAGCGAAGGATCCTGTGGTGTATATCTCAATACAAACCTCTGTTTTCTATAATATTGAGATAATGACAACGTTCCCGTTTCTAAAACACGTCCCAAGCATAATATCTTTCATTGCCAAAGAGCGAAAACCTCAATTCTTTCGACCTCTCCGGTGTAGATAGCGTGCAACTCTTTCAAGACAATTTCATGTGTAAATAACACAATTGATACTCTTGCAATGAGTTTTATATAATTTCAAAAATACTACGTATTACTGGAACGCTATTGTAGTAATATTATGTAATTAGAGCATTATAATTGGGCTCGGCCTGTTGAGCTCTATAAATAAATAAATAAATATATCATCAGCATAGAATAGAAGTTCATATGGTTTCCTCAGATATTGTGTGCAGTCCTAGAAAATGTGTGTTGCAGGTGTTAATAGAGTGTTAACTTGATTTGGTCTTGTACAATCACGGACACTTCTGGGTTGTAACAAATCCATTGACTTTGAATGGCATTATTACAAGCCAGAAGTGTCCGTGACTGTACTTTGAGCTAAGAAGCATGAGGAGCAGAAAGAGCTGAAGAAAGAAATGGAAGCGGTTGTGGTGAAATAGAGAGAGCCACAGAATGAGAGAAAGAGAGTGGAGGACAGATAAACACAGCAACACACCACATAAACGTCTGCTCTTGTCTGTAACCTTCCGTGTTCAAATATCATTGGCACTGAAATAGAGACAGAGAGAGATATGCAGTGTGAGAGTTGAGGGTAGAAAATATGAAAGAGTACAATGGTGGTATTGAAAGAGAAGATTAAGAGGTGTAAGAACAGAAATATAGAGAGAAAAGAGAGAGTGATAAAGGGAAGGAAGAACGATGCGTGAGAGAAAGGGGGAGATGGTGGTAGCGAAAGAAGTGAGAGGGAGAGTAGTAGATAAGAGAATGATTGAAATGCACAGAATGTGAGACAAGGAAGCTAGTTGTAGTGAACGAATGAAAGGTAAGGTATAAAAGAGACCTGTGATTTAGTTTATTTTACGTGGCTGTTATGCTACCTTTGAATAACGCAACGTTGGGGATGCTGATAAAATGAAATGTACAAATAACACTCATAATCACACATGAATAACCCAAAACAAACTTGCACAGAGGATTATACTGGCTGTGGACCCAGGCGCCAAAGCCTCGCTAGCCTGAAAAATGCAGTCCAGGGTGTACTAGGTGAAAGGGAGGTTGATATTTGAGTGTGTTCAGCAAATATAATCTCTTTCACCCTTCAGAAGAGACAGGATAGATTGCCGGTGGTGTGGTGGTATAATCATTGACTTGTAATTAAGGGGTCATGAGTTCGATACCCAGTGGAGGCATATGGTGGTTCGGATTCGGAATAGTTTCACATATTATACTGTATTTTCAGTCCCGATTAATCTATCTGCGCATAAAGTGGACCTAAAAAAACAATGAAAAAAACTCGCGTGAGTACACGAGTACATGAGATGGGAAAGAATGAAAGAAACACTGAGAAATAGAAAGAAGATAGAGATAGAGTGTGAGAGTACGAGAAAGAGAATGAGAGGTAAAGAGAAAAAAGAGAAAAAGAGAGAAGGAAATAGAGAGGGAAAGAGATTTGATCGATTGAATGATTGATTGATTGAATTGGTGTTTTAAGTTCACTTTATGCACAGTATGGCTAATTGGGACTGGACCTACAGTTTAAAGTGGGATCCGAACCACTATGTGCCTCCACCGGGTATCGAACCCGGGAGCCCTTGATTACAAGGCGAAAAGAGAGAGGGAGCGAAAGATAAAAAAGAAAGAAAAATAGAGTGAGAGAGAGAAAAGATAGAAAAAGATAATGAAAGAGAGAGAAAGAAAGAAAGAACGAAAGAGAGAGAAGGAAAGAAATACAGAAGAAAAGAGAGAGAGAGAAAAAGAAGACGAGAGAAAACAAGAAATAAGTAGAGAGAGATAATACGTGGAGAAGAGAAGGAACAGCAAACAAAAGAACTAGAGAGATGCTAAGCGCCTCCGTCCGTCAAATTTCCGCGTCCCGAAGTTGACTGACGGGCTATATACTCTCAGCGTTCGTTCGCCGAGAGAACGGCCCGTTCAATTAACGTGAAATTTAAATGAGTGTCATTTGCATAAGCTAACGAGAGGCAGCTGTTGTCATAGTTAACGACCGGCGTCTTCCTCTAGGCACAAAAGAAGGAGCCATACAAACAGATCCTCAGTTTCCTCAAAGGAAGGAACAGAATTGGCCAGACTGGTAGAAAACATATTTACATTTAATAACTAAATCCATGTGAAAATATGTAATCAATTACTGAAGAGCACGTTTATACAAAGCAAAAGTTTGTCTCGAAGGTCTGGAGTAAGTTGAAGCCAATTTGGTTCAGGTACTTTTTTTCAAGTGTCAAATGTGCACAGGGCATTACGAAGCCAGGAATCCCGGGTTCGAATTCCGGCATGAGCTTGGGTGTTCTTTGTGAGTGTCCATCATTTCATCACTCATCCTCATCTTTTCCACCGTGGCGGAGTGGTTAGCACAGATTTCTACGACGCCAGGGATTCCCGGTTCGAATCCTGACCTCGACAAGGGTGTTATTGTGTCCCTTCATCAATTTCATCATGTCATCACTCATCATTGCGATTAGTCAAAAGTGGCAGAAAAGCGACGGTAAATAACAAGAATAAAAATTAAAAAATCTTCGCGAATGACCAAAAGTTGCACACATTATAAAAATATGAAGCAGACGAAAGTACTCTTCTACACTTTCTGATGCATAATTTTCACGATATTGTTGCCTTGAAGTGCAACGAGGTCGTGTTGGTATTGCATCAATGTGCTAAAAAAAAATGTTGAACTCGAACATACATCTCTGCAAATTTGCTGTAGGCATCTTCCCTGTCTTACAGAATCAAACACGAACATTCCGAAAAAAGCCAAGGAGGGAAAATGCTCCCCTTGCCCTTATGTGGTGGCGCCTATGTATAAAACGGATAGTTGAAAGCCATTTCATGTTTTGTATTCTTATTTCCATTCAAGCTGTACTTCGAGACTGATGGTTGTTACATTAAGACAACTCTGTATTTCTGCTTGAAGATTCCTCCAGAAGCCTGTTGCAATGAAGCAAGAAGCTCTCTCCTCCCGTTGGAGAAGCTGGAAGCATCCCTCTTCCCATCAGATGAGAAGAAGAGAGTACTTCAGCAAAGAACGTTTAATGCAGTTGCGGACAGTTTTAACATAAAGAGGCTTATGGTTGCCGGGGGGGAAACCATAAAAAGACAATCGGCTATAAGTTAATAGAAAGAAGATTACGGAGGCGTACCAGGGGAAGGAAAATAAAGCTTCTATTACCTTCATTATCTCTCTGTCTCTCCCGCTTTCATTATATATATATATATATATATATATATATATATATATATATATATATATATATAAACACGTACACACTGATGTACACAGAGAACTGTTTTTCGCCTCTCTCTTCTTGAACTCAATAATCGGTTTAAAATATTGATTCCTCAGCTTTATAACATCTACTGTACACGAAATGATTATTAAGTGAACGTAATGCCTTGCTGAATTCATTCAATGTGTGTGTGTGTGTGTGTGTGCAAGTACACTCATTATGTAATGTTGACCATGTAGTTGTTAAGAGCTGCGGTGGTCCAATGGGTGTTTATCTTCTTGGCAGAGTGGTTAGGACAGCGCGTTGCGACGCCAGGAGTCCCCGTTGGGTAAGACAAGGATGTTTGTGTTTTGCAAAATATGGAATTAAAACAGTTTGGTACGAGGAATAGAATGACAGGGGAAACTATCGCTTAGGGGTTTTTAATTTTTATATATAAAGTTGTAGATATGGCATCTGACTGACACGCGGGAGACCCGGGTTCGATTCCCAAGGTGAGCGGTTAAAGAACTTTTTCCAGCAGTGTTCCTACATGGAAAAGCTCTGCGGTTCCCATAATAATAATATCGTCTTTATTGTCGCCTTTAATAAATGTTTAACCGGGGATAATCGTGACCCAGCTATCTATCTCTGCAGTAATTAAACGAAAACAAGTCTCTGCGCAGGTAGTGACGCGAGACGGCTCCACCACTGAACACGTGAGAGGGAACGGGATTGCGTGGAGGGGGAGAGTTACCAGTCTTCGCAGCAGCGTGTACAGCTTCGTTCTGCCCACTCGAACCCCCTTCTTCTCTGCCGCTATTGCAGCCTTTTCCCAGATATATTATAGCAAAGGCGGCCGGAGCGAAGTGTTGATCACACCATCTCCACAAGTGGCCGAGATTGTGATGTGTGGGTCCTGCAGCCTGACAAGTAAAGTCCCGATATACGCAGATCGCTGCGGAGCACTTCCTATTACGTCATCCTCCCCTCCACTCTTCTACTCACTGGTCTGGCGTTGAGAGTACCAGTGGTGCCAACTCAGCAAAATTTAGCTAAAACAAATATGACAAACGATTTTCACTGTTTAGAGTGACGGTGCATGCAGGCTCCTATTATATCAGTGGTTCATTTTATTTAATCCGGCCTTTGAAAATGCGTGCGGTGCGCCGATCGTAAACTGTAGTATTACGCACGTGCGTTAAGGCTTATAACAAAGAGAAACTACAGGGCGAATGACTTCATTTAATGAATGCGACATCGAGCAGTGGCCTGTTTTTTTTTGTTGTTTTTTTTGGTTTTTTTTAACCGAGTGGGGTGGTAGTTCGTTTGTTTATCGTACACCAATCACTACGAGAAGGCAATCTGATATCTGATAACACGCTTGCCTGTGTTATTTTCTAAAGCACTGAAATGTTCTTGCTCTTTACTCTTGACTGCAAGATTCTTACTTTGAAAGAGATGGACTTATGGCCGAGCGTGTAGATGAACTGATAATTAGACTTGGTGAATCCGATTCAGACACGGACACAGATTCATCGTTAGACACAGACTCGGATGAGTGGGAGAGTGAAACTGAAGAAGGAGAACTGGAAAACATTTAGAAGGTGAGCTCAGTTCTATCGTTTATATATTTTTCATTTTTCTATCGTTTTATTTCATACATTTCTTATGCTGGTAAGAAATATCCCAAATATAACTTAATTCATTTAATTTTTAAAGGAAAAATATCAAAATGTATTTAGAATTTAGCGTAATCAATAGGTAACGTAGGTGAGGGGATACTAATTCATGCCTTTCACATTCAAATTTCGTTGAAAATTCTGACGATTCTGCTCCCTCCAGGTTGCAACACTGCGAACCAACGTCACCGCAGACAATGGAGTGGGGAAATGTGATGTGAGGTGCTCAAACAATGGATTGTAGCGTCTTGTTTTTAAACTTGTCAAGTTGTAACTCCTCATTCTTCCATATGCCTTCAAGGAATGTTGTAATACGCAGGAAGTAGCGGTGAGCCTGAGTGGCATTGATGCATGTACAGTCATGGCCACTTCTGGGTTGTAATGATTCCATTGAAAGCTAATGAGATTGTTACAACTGAGAAGTGTCCGTGACTGTACAGTCACCGGCAATAAAAATGAACACCTAGATCCTGAAATGCCCGCTTCCCAGCAAGGCGTTGTCTGTGTTGCCTAACTCTTAAGGATGAAAGTTTTTTTTTAATAGCAAGTTTTCAATGGCAACTTCTACCACCGCCGTAGAGTTATGCAATACACATAACGCCTTGTAGGGAAACTAGCATTTCAAGATCTAGGTGTTCCATTTTTATTGCCGCTGACTGTACATTACATATTATAACATGTTGATAGCGCACTTGAAAACACATATTTCCGCCAGTATGACAGCAAGCACTTCTATTCATGGCAGACAGAAAAGTGCCACATTCGGACGACATGGATATGTTCTCGATAATATGTTGATCACATTTAGCTCTATTGCAGTGTACTACAGTGTGCCTATCCAAGAGAAACTTGACAAAATATCTACTAGGAAACTACAAATTGCTCCACGAGGTTGAGTTGAGGGAATACATATATCCGATTCCGCCGGCAAGTGGCGTGCTTCAAGCCGCTACACGGTACACGTTCGACTGGCACAATAATGAAATAATTCATTGTACAATGCAAAACGGAAAAAAATCAAACCATTCCACAGCCAACAGCAGAAGGATGTATGTTCAAAAGGAATCACAAAGATTTAGTCCATGGGCCAGCTAAGAATTCGGTATATTTTTTCCTTTATGTCACACTTACATGGGTGTGTGAGAATGCCAAAAATAAACATGATTACCATTTCAAAGTGGTAGCTAATAGAAATGGCGGCCAATCCAAGATGGCAGATGTTGACATTTGAAGAAAGTACTATATCTCTGAAACCAAGGGTCTGATTTCAAGGATATTTTTGTCAAATGAAAGCGTAAGATGTGTTCTATACTTAAGGTTATCTAAGATTTTTCGATAAAAGCAACCGTTAAGTAGCTATCACGCTTTATAAAATTGTATTCTTTACTAATAATTTTATGTTTATCATTTAATCGGAGCATCTGAGAAAAAAGTGTTTCAAACAAAAATTGTAACGTAAAGGTTTATCCTTAGCTCATAGATTCTCAGAGGTAGCTTCTATACGAATTCCCTCGCGGTCCAGAATAAAGAAGGTTTGTTGATGAAACGGCGGATAGAGAACTTCCTCCCTCATCTCGTGGAAGATGATGTAGAAAAAGGAATAAGGATGGTCCAAGAGTTTATGCGAGTAAATTGAACGTTTCTCTCCCGTTCCTTTTCCTCAGCTAAACCAGCAGGGAAGGAAGAAGAGGAAGGAGAAGCAAAAAGAAATGAAGATTTATTTTAAGAAAGACGAAAATAAACAATTAAAAAGTTTAGGAACACTTTTCCGCTTATTAATAAATCTTCCCTTAGCATTATTTCCTAAATACCCGCCGGGAGGCGAATCATGACGAAAAATACAAACAGTAATCCATGTCGAGAAGGAAAATTGAGTTGGGAAGACTTTTCCTCTTAAAAAAAAAAATGAAAGTGGAGGATTGTTGAGGAAGGGGAGTTGACAATGGATATTACAAGTTCAGATTCTCAAGTGGGGTCCCCTGATTTCCAGCCCACTCACGCCCCTGTCTCTCGTCGTTCTCTGACGTCTTCAGCAACACAAGTGCATCGTTGACTCTTGGAATGGATTTTCTTTTTCCCCCGCTTTTCGTCGTCTTCCTTCCCCTCCCCTCTCTCACTCTTTCTCGGCATTGCCAAAACCTTTAATAGCGCCCTCTTCAACTGGAAAATTAAAGCTAATGGGACTAAATAACTTTTGTAAGTTGGTGCGTTTGGATTGGGGGCTGGCGGAAGGGGGGGTTGGGGGAATCTCCCCTGGATCCTCTCGTGGTGAAGCATCTTAATGTCTCTCTCCTGTTCCCTCATGCAACCCACTTCTCATATTTCTCTACCCTTCTTCATGTCATTTATCTTAGTTTACAAACGCAAATATCCATGATAAGAAGTAATGTATTATCTGGAAGAACATTTCTTCATGCAACACTATTCGTTTAGGTATCCTTCCCACAATTGTGCTATACTCTATCCAGAAAACCTCTGGAGCAATGTCGTGTAGGAGGATAGGAAGAAGGTGGACAAAGCGAAGCAGTAAATGCTGATACAAACAGCTGGGAGCTACAGCCGCTTTCCCCCTCCACGCAATCCTGTTCCCTCGCACGTGTTCGTTGGTCAAGCCCTCTCAAGTCTCTACTTGCGCAGATACTTGTTTTCGATTGCTCGCTCTAGAGATTCCCTGGACAGAGTATACGTACGTTACTACGGGATATCTGGTAGAAACTCGCAGAAGCGGTCGTCCCTCAACATCCAGTTTGAAGAAAAATTTGCAAGTAGCGCAAGATATGTTTGTTCCCTAGCCATCTGCTTGGAATTGCAGCTTTTCTGATGGTCTTGGCATCCACTGAAGCACGATGTGTGTGAACACTTCGCCACCATTTCTGGACCTATACCACGAACTGCGCCAGATGGGCACACTCATGCAGTGTCAGACATCAGGGCATTATGGTCTGCTCTTGACACCGCGAGAAGAAAGCACATACAAGCGATGGAATTCTTGTACTTCAGGGATCGCAATGCAATTTGTTTCATTCAAATGCGGTGCTATTTACAAAAGTGTTCTTCTTTTAATGGGGAGTTACTTTACAGCCACCCTGTATAAAAGCTAACCACAACGATTAGATTAGGCCAGGAGGTAACTGGTTAAAACTCAGCAGCTGTCAACCCTGACCGAGGTTTACTATTGTTTGCCTCCTGCGACAGTGTCAGATCGCCTGATGTGTGTGGGGGCCACTGGATGCCTGTTGAAAATGTAAGAGGGCCAAATCTTCGAACATAAACGTCTCTCATATTCACATTGTTATTACGCCACCCAAAACGATAATTGTAAATTATATATTATACCAATTGCACTGTTGCATTTGCAAAAATGTAAAATGTTATTGTCAGATCTCCACGGTCCAGGGATTTGTAGAGGTGCTCCGAAACCAGAGGTCTCGGGTTCGAATTTCTATTTCCTTCACGAAATTTGTCTATTGGATTTGACTGATATTGAATGGCCACTGTGGCGCCGCTATTATTTTGCTCAGTTGTACCAGGAAGTTGCCGTTTCCGGACAAGAAAAAATGTTACATTTGCTCGTATTGTAATTAAGCCAAGAACAAATTAAAGGACGTCTACGAAACTGGCGAACTCGCCGGATCTTGATAATTTTCATATGTTTGGTGACAAATTTTAGGCTCCTTAAGAAGGTGCTTGCCAATGACTGCCCGCTGAAACGTTGTTAGAATATTGTTAACACGTTTTGATACACACATTTACAGATATTTAAGGACCGGAGCCGTAGAAGTGTGGATGGAACAGGGATCGGAGGACTTTCCAGTGCATGATGCTCTCGTTCAACAGTGAAACTGTCCATTAAACGTCCATGAGGTATAGACACTTCTCTTCCGCATTTGGAATGCTATTTAGCGTCGCTTTTCCAGTAAGTTTGGCAAATCGCGACAATGAGGATGATTATGTTACGTTGATAAACCGGCAATCACAAATAACGGGATTCGAACCTGGTAAATTAAGTAACGAGATCGAAACTCCGGTCAACGCGATTGGAATTCTACTGTATGCACCTCCAAGAAAATTTATGTTTGTTTTCCGGCAGGTATAGCGATATTATCCGGCGCGTTCGAATAACTATAAAATACATCAAATTAACTTAAGATCAGGTTGAATAGCATGAATAAAGTAATACCATTTTGTTCAATTTGTTATTTTGCGTCGCTTTCCTTCCACTTTTGGCTAATTGCAACGATGAGATGAGTAACGACAGGATGACATTGATGAAATAACGCTCAGAAAGAACACCCAAGCCGAAATTCGAATCCTGGACACCTGGCGATGTAACGTGCTATGCATGAAAAAACTAACACCTAAAGCAAGGGTTCCCAAACTTATTCCGTTTCAAGACGCCGTTAGTGTTTCAAGACAGACCTTAGGCCTATCTAACAGTTGCAACGCTCAGTTAGTATGGTTAGGTTGCGTGCCTTAAGTTAAAGAATAAACATATGTTTCAAATTCAGAAACACAAGCACATATTTGGAACAATCATATCATTGATTGAATTTACAATTGTAATTAGTGACACAGGTGAGCCTAAAACCATGTGCAGAATAACAAGTACGTGTCATTTCAGCGAAAATATTGCAAAATTTCGAGGTGTCCCTGTAAGGCACCGAGGCGCACATTTTCACTTTAGGAACGACTGACCTAACGAGCTGTAGCACTTTTCTTCCAATCTTTCTTTGTCTATGGCGCGTATCGTGGTTAACGTTGACTACAAATAATCAAGTGTTAAGCAAATCAACACGGATGTAGGTGGATGATCATGGTACGAATTAAGAACACAATTACATAAGCCTGTGCCTTACCCGGAGTTTAAACCCACGAACCCTGGATTCCGCAGAGCTCTGGCCTAATCATTAAGCCACAGGTTGACAGGTTAATTTGGGACCAATCTAATTAATTATAAGTGTTACCGGTGGTCCTTTTACCCAGCGAAAATTACCTTCGCGACCACGGTACAGTAATTCTCCGCTAATTGGTGTAATGTTCTTCCGGTATTATCGATACAATTGAGAATTAGAATTGCAGCTACACAATTTGATGATATGAGCGTTTTGTTCGACGAGTTCTCTTTGCCGCTTGCGTCTCTCTCTCATCGGCCATTATTTTATCCCCTCGTACACCGTGTTCGTTGCAAGGGCGCGGCTAATCGCGCTGTAATCAAAGAAATTTTCAGTGTTAATTTTCCGTAACCACCGGTTGGCGATTCGGCCCCTCACGATCGTGACGTCACTCGGTTGATTTATATCGGCGGATTCCTCATGGCCGAAGAGTAGCCAGCAAATAGCAAGCATTAAAAAAATAAGTGTGGGTTTCACACACTCGTGTACACAAACAATCAAGGGACCAAGTGGTTTGCGTTGAAAGCGGTCATATTTCATGGCTCTAGCGTGAGCCTTGCTGACAAGTGGATGGGTACCGGTCTCGAGGAGCAGGGACTCGCTCATCGCACAAGACACTAGCAACCGTGTGTACTGAGCGGGGCTGAGCCGATACCGATACTCTTGCCGATTACCACCGATACCCATACCGATACTTGAAAATTGTAACAATTGAAAGTTGTGATTAATATTAATGGACGAATTTTCCATATCAATTTTTGTTTCAAACTACAAACTTTGTCAGAGAAATTGCAGGAATGAGCTCGTAAAAGATAATTTATTCAATTTACCAACTAATGGTCCTAGATCTTGTCAAAATAGTCTTCTCGGCTATCTATGCACAGCCGCCACCGTTTCTGGGGGTCATGGAAGCAAGCAGAGAAAGCTTCATCTGAGAAGCTTCTCAGCACATCTGTCACAGTCGTTTGGATTACTGCAATACCTTCAAGACGCTCCCTTTCAGCGGCGTTTTCACACGGGGAAACAAAAACAAAACAAAAAGAATCACACAGCCGACAGGTCGGGTGAATATGGGGGATATGGTAGAGCAGAAATACAATGCTTGGTCAGATATTCCTGGACTGAAAACGTATGAGGCCTTGCATCGTCGTGCAATAAGAACCACTGCCCAGATTGCCACAAATCAGGACGGCGCCGCCGAATTACTTGACGCAAACGTTTCAGGACGTCAATATAAAAGTTTTGGTTTATGGTTTGTCCTTCAGGCAGATATTCATGGTGCACCAAACTTTTAGCACCAAAAAATGATATCAACATTATCATTGTCACTCTGGGATCGTGTTGCAATGAATCTCTGCCCTTCCGAAACCTTTTGTGTCATTCAAAGACACGGCTTCTCGATAATGCCTCGTCGCCTTATGCTTGCTGTAACATATTCCATGTTTCACTAGGGGTCTTCCATAGCTTAACACAGAACTTAATGTTTGATCCACGTTCACAACGTCAATCGTGTAACTTCCAACTAAATAAATGAGCCAACAAGCCGAACTGCGGGTTGCTAAGCACAGCCCTGCCACCTAGTGAGTTTACATGGAAACACATCCAAGGCCATGTCTATTCAGAACACACATCATGTGATTCAATAACGCCCATTTCTTTATGTTTGAATATCACGGGCAAAGAATAAAAAAATCAGTCCTGGAACTTTTGTGACAAAGGTCGTATTCGCAAAACACAATTTTTCCACACATTGTTAGTTCCAAATAAACGGAAACTTCGAATTCTGCATAATTTCCAGTATAATTAGGCTCCGCAAAAGTTTTGCTGCGAAAGACCAAACTGTCGGGAAAGTATCGATTGGTATCGATAAATAAAATCCGACCGATACATTCCGGTACCGAAACCACTGGTATCGAACGGTACCGATATACATCGGCATTAGTATCGGCTCAGCGATAGTTCTGAGGTCAGCACGGAATGCTTTCATAGGCGGCTTTGTTGGTAGGTGTTGCGTTTAGTTCTCTTAGAATAATACATTTGCAGTGTAGTTATGCCACGATAACTAAACCTAACAACGAAGGCATTCCGCTCTGACGTCAGAACACAAATGTTGCTAGAGTCTTTTGCGATAAGTGACTGCCACCAAGAAGCAATGGGTAGCAATTAGCCAGATGTGATGGCCGCGTATGGGATGTGTGATGGATATGGAGGTGTGCTGGCGACGTAGAACAGGATTGAGTACATGGGAAGGATGTTGAAATCTGCTAGATACCGAAGGAAGGTCCGGGAAAGAAATTTAATCTCAAGTCGTGATCGGTGATAGTTCACTTGACCTGCGTGGATGGGAATGCTAAGGTTGGATTTCAAGAAAAACATGTTTTCCTATTTGTGATTTTTAAGTAACAAGAAGATACTGCATTCGTGAATCACGACAGGTTTTTTTTTCAAGAAAAGTTGCGTTTCAGATATGGGTAGATATGATCTCGTCGGACCGGCCTCCTTGGAGGAGTGGTTAGCACAGAGCGCTACGACGACAGGGGTTCTGGGCATGGGTGTTCATTGTGAATGTCCCTTCATCAATTTCATCATGTTATCACTCATCCTCATCTTCGCGATAAGCCAAAAGTGGCAGAAAAGCGAAGTAAAACAAACCAATTATACCCTTCTTTTTCTTTTCATTTTTATCTTTAGTCTACAAGTTGTAAATATATAATAGGTCCAAGCCCAGCTGGATTTACTGCTTCTCATATGAAAAAATTGGGTGCTCTTATATACAGGGTGGTGCAAAAAAAGGTAACCGAAATTCTGAAACATGTACTAATTCATTTGTCTGATTCTTCTTGGTTCACAGATTGTTATCTAATCATGCCACAATATACTATGGAACAAGTCAGCTGGAGCGTGGAACATTATTTCCGAAGTTATGTTACAGGACGTATGAATGGTCCATCCTTGGCTGATGTATGCAATGGTTTTGAGTAACATTTTCATCTACGAGCACCACCAAAGAAAACCATATTACAGTGGGTGGAAATGTTCAGAGCAACTGGTTCAGTGAATCATAATGCAGGACGAGCTGGACGACCACGAAGCACAAGAACAAACGACAACACTGGTCGAGTAATGACATATCGCCCGAACAGTGTTCTGGAATGGTTCCCAGAATAACAGAGCGCATGGGATATGTTATTCAAAAGGAAAGAGGACATGTAGAATATGTAATTGTACGGTAGAGAGTTCTAACTTCAATAGTAGAGTGTATACATTCATATAACACAAAATAAACAAAGTAAAATTTTGGTTACCTTTTTTTTGTACCACTCTGTATAATATCTGCACCGTACATCACACACACCAGGTGTATTTGGCAATTTTTTTTAGGTTGGTTTAAACACCACTATTTTGTATGGTAACGCTATTATGCCTTGTCAGACGCCAGAGCCTCGTTGACCTGCAACACCAGAGTATACTACGGAAATTGAAGGTGTCTCTTGGCTGGCTTACCAGAAGGACACCCCATAACAGATAAAGCACTTAATACGAAGAGGATTAACCACGAAAGCAATAAGTAGTAGGGGATTGATCGCACCAAACTCAAACACCTTCTTGGTCAAGCGCCGTATTTCGTCTTCTGACGTCAGGCCAAATGTTTTCGTTGTTAGACTAAATGTGGTATTTTTCAGGGTTGTTAAAGGTGCAGGAATTATAAATAAATTCAATTCCGGTCCAGGAGAGAAAATCCGCATGCGTAAATGGGTTCTGGACCGTAAAGAACCTTTTTATCTGTAAAGTATTTCAATTCAATCCGGGAACCTTTTTACCAGATCAATTTCAATACGGTCCAGGAACTTTTTTTCCGGCTCAATTTAAATACGGTCCAGGAACCTTTTTCCTGATCAATTAAAATTCGGTCCAGAAACTTTTTTTCATTGAATCAATACGCAACTTGGACGAAATTTAAATTGTGCGAGAAACAAGGTCCCGGTACTGCAGCGGAACCCAATAGAACCCATTAGAATTTATTGGTTCCTGAACCTTTAACCACCCTGGTATTTTTATGCCAAGAGAATTAAACCTAACAAGCCTCACCTAACTACGAAAGCATTCCGAGCTTGCGTCAGAAGATGAAATACAACGATTGACCAAGAAGGTTTTTGAGTTTGGTGCGATGAGTCATGTCTCCTCTGAGCAAGAGATAAGAACGAAACGAATTAAGTGCGAAAGAAAACAACAAACGGGATTAACAGGGAAAACGATCCACAACACGTGGCACGAAACGGATCAAGTGCAAAAAATTCACTTTCGCACTTAATCCCTCTAATGGTTGTTCTGGCGATCAGTTACCCTCAAAGGCGAAGAAAGACACAAAGTAAGCGAGATGTTTCTCATTCTGTTTTCACGTGCATGAATCCCACAGAAATAGCGAGAAAACAGAGGAGATATAGAGAGTGAATAGCGATTTCCCTCGCAAAACCTCTTCTGGTGGAGGGAACGTGATTCTTTTTCCTTTCTTCCACAGATGGAATTTTGTAATGGGGAGAAAGAAGACATGTATGACGGCAGTTAGATTGCAAAGCGTGCGTGACTTCGTCACATTCCACGGCTTTCCAGATGGCACAGTGGAGCAGCGTAACAAGACCTGCAGTTGTAGCAGCAATATACCCTCAGCAACGCCTTTCGCTGGATGAAACTGTGCCGCGAGTCATCTCAGTCTTCGGCAGTGTTTCCAACCGCTCCGTATGAAAACAGTACCAGTAAATCGTAGAGATCATTGGTTCTCCACATTCGTGAGCCCAAGGCCAGGTAAATTAGTTTTTTTCTAAAAGTCAATAACTTGATCCCAACAATTATACTCGTAAAAAGCTTTATATTTTTAACTTTACCTGTTAATTAATATGTACCATTGACATTTAATAATCTATCTATACTATATATAAAAATGTATGTATGTATGTATGTATGTGTGTATATGTTTGTTCCGGCATAACTCTCGAACGCCTGGAGCAATTTCAACCTAACTTGGTACACATATGACTTACAATCTGAAAATAAATACTGTGGGGGTAAGGCAACCCTGGTACCCCTAGGGGTGGGGGTGGGAAGGGGGTGACATGTAAAACGACCGATATTAGTGTGGAATCCATAGTTTTCGGGGCCGCTGAGATGAATAGTGAAACTCCCAATGCCGTTCAACTTCAAGTTCAATGAAAAACTAAAAAAAAATATATATCCTACACCTAGATTTCCATTCAAAATTGAATATCAGTCAGTTTTGAAACCAAATTTCAGCCATTTGCATTAGATATGGTGAAAAAAGGTATGGAGCATAAAATATAGCCTGAAATATACTGAAAACAATGTTTCTTACCCCAGATTTCTATAATTTTTCTTAGCTGAGTTATCATAATTATCGCAATTGTCTGCATAGAGCAAAAATGTTGCAAGTCATGAAACAAAATTGGCCGCCATTTTCAAACGAAGTCTAGTTTTAGAAAAATAATGCCTGTTTTGAACTATTCTTGTACAGGGGTTACAAAGACTAACAAATGAAAAATTTTAAAAATGTTCGAGTGACCAGTGCTGGACTATTTGGTACGGATTGACCCTGAAATTTTATGCCATGTCCAAAAAACATAAATTTTTATTAGGAGGAGTAAAAGCACCAAAAAAAAATATTTTGTGTAGAGAAAGAGCATCTCTTTGCAATGATTTTCAACATCAAAAGCTTTTGGTTCCATCATACCCACATGATGAAAATTCGGATTTTCGTAACCTAGTTTTTCCGCCACAAAAATTAGGCTTCAAGTCCATTATTAGTCTTTTTCTAGGCATTTGCAAAATTTTTTGAGTGCTGATGTATTTTTTTCTGAAATACTCATTATTTCATTGAACTTTGTGTAAAATTTCAAAGAGATCTGATCATTGGTTAAGGAGAAAAGAAATAAAATGTAAGCAAGGGTATCTTGTGTCGAGGGTCTCAAGAGTGACAGACAACACTGATTTGATGACATTTCAAAGTGCTGTAAAATGAAAACCGTTTGAGATAGAATGAAAAAAATCTTAAGGGAGTTTCTTTGAATCATAAAGGAAATGTGTATACCAAATTTCATCGAAATCGGAGTTGGTGTGTGACATGACCTCGTTGAAATGGCGTTCAATGACTCGATGATGAGCAATTCGCCTACTGTTACTATTGCAGTTGGGTGTACAAGTATTCCGTGTTACGGTTTACCCATGGTTTGGAATAAAAGTGGATTTTTTTTCTTAATTCGTATCGTACGAATATAGAGTTAATCATTAAAAATTAGAAGAATTGTAGATGAAGTCGACGTCGGCGACCTTTGTGAAAATAGTCGTACCATAATTATATAGTATTTGGCAACACTGATTCCAGTAATCCTACAGGAAGGAAGAATCTGGCGATGATGACGTCACAGAAGTGCAAGAATGGGAAGCGTGCCTGGATGAGGTGACTTATCTCGTAGGTACACTCTATTTCGGAGAAGCCGAACTAAATAAACTCCCGACTTTTCCTTGGACGGATTACAATGCTGGGAGAGGGCGGGTGTCGCCAGGCCGAAGATGAGAAGGGGAAAGGTTATGCAGATATCTTCGAGAGGGAGCCACGAGGAAACGAATAGGGGATACGAGGCGAGAGGAGGTGACTGCAGGAAAAAGCACGTTGGGATGAACTTTCGATCTGGAGCTAAAGCAAAAGTTTCAACGCACATCCATGACAACATTTAAAAATAGCTTACTCTTCTCATTTGGATCTTCATAGTGATCTGTACTAGTGATGGTCACAAAATGCGGATAATGGATATCCGGTTTTTAAATTATCTGATATCTGTTTCGGGTGCACAATTCAGATATCTGGATAATCCGGATAATTTGGATATCTGGATATCAGCACATCCAATATCCGGGTATTTGAAATCCACATAGAAAATTATCCGATATCCGGGGGGAAAATATTCGGATTTGGCCATCCCTAATCCGTATATACCATGATTGACTGATTGATTCGGTGTTTTAAGTCCACTTTATGCACAGTAAGGCTAATCGGGACTAGACCTACAGTTTAAAGTGGGATCCGAACCACTATGTGTCTCCATGTATGTACTTTGAATCACAGGGATTTGCTTTTGAAAACATGAGCGTCGCCTGAAATTTTCGTAGGGGAGACGGGTTAGACTGTTAACATAAAATTGAATATTAATAACAAAACTTATTTTATTCTATATATAATTTTTTTTTTATATAGCCAGTACAACTGTCTTTATTTTTTCACGTTTCATATCATGATTGATTTGCTTTATTTTACTTCGATTTTTGTGCCACCTTAAGCTAATTTGCGAAGATTGGGATGAGTGATGATATGATGAAATTGATGAATGGACACTTACAAACCATGCCCAGGCCAAGATTCGAACCCGGGACCCCTGGCATCGTAGCGCGATGTGCTAACCACTTCGCCACGGAGGCCGGCACGTTTCATATTGTTAATATTCTGCTATTACCTTTTACAAAGCTCGTTAAAAGAAATCTTTTAAAGTTGAGCAGCCATCACGTTTACGTTGTGTAACCTCTATCACAAAAATTTCATTATCTTTAAATTTTGAAATCTTACCGAGTCATTAATTCTTTGGATTAAGTGCTGGTTCCTGCATTTTACCTTCAATTTTTCGATTTTATATTTTGGTTATCATCTACAAATACTAATAACTGAATTATATTTCTGTTTTCCACTATCAAAATAATAGTGTTTTTTCATTATTATTTTGAAATGAAGTATAGACTAATCCGTTTAACTCCCCCTCTCACGACGCCTATAGTTCAAAATTCTGTATACAGGCAATTCAAATAAATTTAAAAGAAATTGGAAACTGAAAAAGAGGGGGCTATATATTTACTGGGTTTGCGGTAAAATAACCTCACTGTTTGTACACAACCAACACAATTTCTCTTGAATCTGAATCTTACCTGCTACATTCTATAAACTGTGAATATTAAAGCACATATTTTCAATTATGTCCATAAATGTCGTTCTCTCTGAGTGGCTTAAAGAACTATTTTAAATTTAAATTGGGTGGATATTGAAAATTTTAGATTTTAACACGCCTGTTTGCTTATCGTCCACTTTGGGTTTGAAGCCTGTCTCTTAGAATTAATAAATTATTTTTAAAGTAGTGAGTCAAAGGTTCCTGACGACCCCTTTTAAAATGAAATTGAGTGTATGTAGATTGCATCAATTGGTCATGGTAGTAATATGTTAGGCCTAGGGGGAAAGTGCATGTCATTTCTGGTGAAACTCTAGCCCAAATCCATACCCCACATGACCCCTTCCCATTTAAAGAAATGAGTTGGATCCAAGATGACGGTCACCAAGATGGCGGACGTTGTCATGACATGCACCAAAAAGTTTCTCCCTAAGCCTAACATTATTACCATGACCAATTGATGCAATCTACATTCACTCACTTTCATTTTAAAAGGGGTGGTCAGGGACTTTTGACTCACCCAATACAGGCGTTGGTTCGATAATGAAGATCTACGCATGTTCATAGGTAAGGTCCTTCAATTTTATTTAATCGTCGCGATTAACCTAACGAGACAGAAACGCGACGCAAAATAAGGAAAATGGAAATAGAAATTCAATTTCAGAAGAGACAATATTATGTACTCTAAGTAACACATTCAACTATATTGTTTTGCCATGTCGCTACTAGCAATTACGGAGAAGGACGTGGAATGTCAGTCACGACAAAGCAACCAAAAATTACCATAACAGGAAAATACAGACAAGCCAATTAGACAAGAGCATCAATTTAACTTAAAACAAATATTGCTGTGTCAAATTCCAACAGCTTTCATTGTGTGTCTCCTGTATGAGAGGAATTGTTGTTTAAGAAAACATACTTTGCACACCTGCCCATAATCAAATTTAGTGGAAACGTGGTCAAGAGATAACACGGATTACTGGGTTTTAGTGTTTGAGAATAGCACAACCTGTTTATTCATAATTAGAATCCTTGTCATGGTCATCAAGAAGAAAGCAATTTGAACATGACAAGAAGTTACCGTGGATTTTTAGTGTAGAGATACTGTCCGTTTGGTAATTTTTACAATATTTGTTTATGCATGCGAAGATTAAGAAACCTTGTAAATTTTTCGGAGCGAAATGTTACGAATTCACATTTCATTCTATTTATTGATACGTAACACCATAATCCGTTAAAAGGCTTCAGGGTTAGGCTGTCTTTTAATCAGCGAGGGCACCGTTGCCTTCTTTCCCACTCCGAACACCCTGCATAATTGGATCCTAAGAACCTTCAGTGGGAAATGTACGCGGATCAACATTGTTGAAGATTTCCGTGAAGATTTTGAGCAAATGCAGTGCAACGTCCACCCACGCAGTGCTCAGCACCACGGCGCAGGAGTACTAGTACTGGCTGCGTTCAACACGCTAAACACTGCAGTTGGGTGGTCGGCAAAGGTTTACCCATATGTGCTAACTGATTCAGTCGTAGTACAAAGACTCAGAAATATCTCAGGGCTTGCTGGGTGTAAAGAAAGATTAAACCAGGTTTATATATATATAAAGTTTATTATAATCAGAACACAAAGAGGTCCGTTAGCACACTAGTCTTTACCTGTATCCCTTACGTGCTTTTACCTGTACCACCTTTAGACTCGAAGAAAAAAGGGGGGAACAGGGAACATCCAATTCATTCCTCGCAGTGAGGTGCCAATGGGGAGTATGGGGACCTAATTTTATTTAGGGCCTGGTCGCCGCAGTCGTCACGGGTTCCCTTGAAAGAGAGAGTAGGTTGTCTGGAAACCCAACGCCACACTACCCTGGCGGGGTGCCGCAGGTTGATAGGGGAAGGTAACCTCTCGCAGCAAGCGGAGCGGGCCCTCTCACTCTAAAGTGGAGTTGTTCTCTCTCGCCAATAAGCGGAGCGGGGTATCTCTCACTCGAAAGTGGAGTTGTTCTCTCTCGCCAATAAGCGGAGTGGGGTATCTCTCACTCGAAAGTGGAGTGGGTTCTCTTGCCAAAGGCAGAGTTCAACCTCTCTCGCTGGAAAGCGGAGTGCGGCTTCTCTCGCCCGCAGGCGGAGGACAACTTCTCTTGGGTGCTTGGCCTCTCGCAAGAGCGGAGTGCAACTTCCTTCCTTCCTTCCTTAGGATGCTTGGACTCTCGCAAGAGCGGAGTTATCCTTCTTCCAGGTCCGTTGGTAAGAGAGATCTTATCGGGAGCCGACCTGAAAGCCAACTGAATTCCGGGCCTCGCTGCGCTGGCTTTATACTCGCGGTGGCGCATGGGTGGTGAAAATAGTAACTACAAGTACGCGTTGCTAACTCATTTTTTTACATATTGCAACCTTCGTACTGAGAAACATCCAAGAAGTAACATTAAGAAAACACTAGTGGGAAAATCACTAGATGCACGGGTCAAATATAAACTAAAACTGTGTGCATTCAGACAATCCAATTAATAATGAACCTCGTAGGACTCTGCAATCCTAAACATAGAGTTGAACAGTGTAAATGACAATAAATGATAACATTTACCAAATACAACGACCACGCAGGGTCTAATAAAGAGCGAAGTTAATAAACGTAGAGGTGGACCCGTTAACATTTACAGAATACAGCGACCACGCAGGGTCAAATAATAATAAGCGAAACTAATAACCGTAGAGGTGGATCCGTTAACACCTTTAAACACTTAGCATGCATTCTTCATCCATACCTTCTTAACAAAATATAATATTACGACCTCGCAGGGCCGTTAAATGTGGCGACCACGCAGGGTCGTTACATACGCCCCTTCCTCGGGCAAAAATTTTTGTAGAAATTTAAAACTTACAATTTCTGGAAAAATTTTACTGGAAAAGATTAAACTGATGAGAGTCTCTGTCTGTTCTACGCTTCAGTCAATGGTCCGCTTCTTCCCCTACTACTTCTTTCTTCCTCCTTTCTTCCTTCTGGGATGGCAGCTTGGCTATGGAAAATGGGGAGACACTTTGGTGAGTGACTAGTTGGTTTGGCAACTTTGTGACCTCTGGTTACTGGTAAACTCTCGAACTGTCCCAAGAGGGTCTAGCTGCTCCACAGTCTGCACTTCTCCAGGATCAGGGGGTTCACTACTGCGATCTGAGTTTCTAGAAGAGTACCTTCTGGAACTATGTTGGACTGGACTTACTTCTCTTCCGATCGAGGATCTCCAATTTCTGTCTTGGTCTCTCTGGAAATTGCCCCTGGGAAAGTCTCTTCTTGAACGCCCTTGATTTGGTCGATAAGGTTCCCATCGACCATTCTGGTTACGGTTCAGTCCTCTGTTACCTCCACCTCTATTAAAATTCCGAGTTCTCCAAGAGTTTTCTGGTTTAGTGTCACCCTTGGTTTCAATGCCTCGCACTTTGAAATTCTTATTGGGAAGTTCTTTACCTTTGAAGTCCTCTTTATTTCTCCAGAAGTCGGGATCATCATATATTTCAAAGTCCTTGAGGAAACTGGTCAATTCGTCGACTGTTCTGGGAGAGTGCGCAAGGCAGAGATTTCGAGTTCTATAAGGTAACTGACCTATGATTAAATTCAGCACCTCGCTCTCGCTGAAATTGTCACTTAGATTCCTATAGGCGGCGTAAATGCTTCAAGCGAAGCTCTCCATATTTTCATGTACGGGACGGGAATATCTTCTATTTCTTATTGCAGTTAATTGTCTCTGCTTAGCCTTCTCGGAGGCAAACTCTTCTTTAAACTTTATGCAGAAATCAGCATAGCTAGCAAAACTGTCTATGTTACCTGCCAGCCAATGTTCAGCTTTACCTGTGAATACTCTAGGTAGCAATTCGAGTCTGTAATTGTCAGGTACTTGCATAAGCTCGAAGCTTACATTGAGCTCACGAAGATATTTCTCAGCTGACTGAGCTTCGATATCACCCTTGAACTTGGGGATGTGTGCGATGTCAGACATTCTAGGCATCTTAAATTCGGTTCTTCGCCGAGGAGATGTCCCATCGGAACTATCTGCTTCTCTAGGCCGCTTACGGTTATCTGATTGAATGGTTTCCAGGTAGAAAGGATTCTGCACCACTCTAGGAGGTTCATAAGAGGCTGCCTCAGGATTCAAACTTCTATCTCTTTCAATGGAATCTGGAAGAACATCAGAATAGACTCCCGGTTGTAGCTGCAACCGTTCAATTTTAGCTTGCAGTTCGCCTACTCTTCTGACTATAGACCCAGTCTGCTCATGTATTTCTTGCCGAACAGATACTTCCAATTTCTGTGTCTCTCCGCGGAGAGAGTTCACCTTTTCGCCGGTTGCTTTGGCCATTGTTTCTGCAGCTACTTTCTGTTCTTGGACTGCCTTCTCCATAACTACGGACTGCTCACTCAGAGTCCTTACTGCTGAATTTATGGTTTCTACAGATGCTTCTATTTGCTTCACTCTCTCAGGTTCTTCACTTCCGCTTTCCGTCGTAGACTGGGCTACCAATTGTAGACAGGTATCTAAATTTTTCTCCATTTCACCACGCCAGGCAGCTAAAGGTTCCAATTGTTCCTCTACTACTCTCACTACTTCTTGCTGACAAGAGATTCTAATTTTCTCTAATTCCTCCCTAAGACTTTCTAACTGGTCTGTCTTATGTTGGCAGAAGAGTGTCCGCATTTCTGTTCTGCTTCTTTCAGCTTCTTGCTGTCTCCTCTCTTCTTGACTTTGAACTAAGGCGTGGAGAATTTCCAATTCTCTTTCTCTTTTCTCTTCCTGACCTTGAACTAAGGCATGGAGAGTTTCTAATTCTCTTTCTCTCTTCTCTTCCCCACCTTGAACTAAGGCATGGAGAGTTTCTATTTCTCTTTCTCTTTTCTCTTCAGCTTCTCGCTTTTCCATTTCTCTTTTCTCTTCTGCTTCTCGTTTTTCCATTTCTCTTTTCTTTTCAAGAGACTCTATTAGACTCTGTGTCTCTAGTTTCCGTTTAGCTTCTTCTTCTGCTTTCTCAAGGGCCTTTTTAGCTTCTTCTTCTGCTTTCTCAAGAAGCCTTCTCTCCTCCATGGACTCCACTACTTGTCTTAGCTCCATTACCTCTTTCTTTCTAGCTCTCTCTAATTGAGCCATATCTTTCTTTCTCTGTTTCTCTTCCATAAGTCTACGCTCTTCTTCCTCTTTCTTTCTCTCTTCTTTATCTCTCATCAGCCATTCTAATAACCAATGGTCTGATGGGGTCGTACTGGGAGCACTTGGTTCTTGTCCGAAAGAAATCAAGGGTAATGATGAGCAAGTCTTGCATCTGGACTCTGCAGTGGAGACTGAGGTCTCTTCTTGCCCCTCACATTTCCAATGGAACTTCTGTAGACATTGGCAACACTGGAAATACTCCATCTCTCCTCCGGTATTCTCGCAGCATCCGAACCCAGTCTCTTCATCTACGGTTTTCCTCCCTCTGCTTCTTAAGTTCATACTTGACGCGTCCCTTTCCATTTTGGCACACCGTCTATGGTTTCTTCCACTATACAACACTATATCTTCTCCTTCGTGAATTCTTTGGACGAACACTAACACTGACACTTATGAGCCCCTTTCTAGTCCTTGTAGCTAATAGGCCCCCACTGGCTTTTTGGTTTCAGTCTTTACAATCGTGCCCCAAGTTATGAGCGCCAAAAACTTTATGCAACGTCCACCCACGCAGTGCTCAGCACCACGGCGCAGGAGTACTAGTACTGGCTGCGTTCAACACGCTAAACACTGCAGTTGGGTGGTCGGCAAAGGTTTACCCATATGTGCTAACTGATTCAGTCGTAGTACAAAGACTCAGAAATATCTCAGGGCTTGCTGGGTGTAAAGAAAGATTAAACCAGGTTTATATATATATAAAGTTTATTATAATCAGAACACAAAGAGGTCCGTTAGCACACTAGTCTTTACCTGTATCCCTTACGTGCTTTTACCTGTACCACCTTTAGACTCGAAGAAAAAAGGGGGGAACAGGGAACATCCAATTCATTCCTCGCAGTGAGGTGCCAATGGGGAGTATGGGGACCTAATTTTATTTAGGGCCTGGTCGCCGCAGTCGTCACGGGTTCCCTTGAAAGAGAGAGTAGGTTGTCTGGAAACCCAACGCCACACTACCCTGGCGGGGTGCCGCAGGTTGATAGGGGAAGGTAACCTCTCGCAGCAAGCGGAGCGGGTCCTCTCACTCTAAAGTGGAGTTGTTCTCTCTCGCCAATAAGCGGAGCGGGGTATCTCTCACTCGAAAGTGGAGTGGGTTCTCTCTCGCCAATAAGCGGAGTGGGGGTATCTCTCACTCGAAAGTGGAGTGGGTTCTCTTGCCAAAGGCAGAGTTCAACCTCTCTCGCTGGAAAGCGGAGTGCGGCTTCTCTCGCCCGCAGGCGGAGGACAACTTCTCTTGGGTGCTTGGCCTCTCGCAAGAGCGGAGTGCAACTTCCTTCCTTCCTTCCTTAGGATGCTTGGACTCTCGCAAGAGCGGAGTTATCCTTCTTCCAGGTCCGTTGGTAAGAGAGATCTTATCGGGAGCCGACCTGAAAGCCAACTGAATTCCGGGCCTCGCTGCGCTGGCTTTATACTCGCGGTGGCGCATGGGTGGTGAAAATAGTAACTACAAGTACGCGTTGCTAACTCATTTTTTTACATATTGCAACCTTCGTACTGAGAAACATCCAAGAAGTAACATTAAGAAAACACTAGTGGGAAAATCACTAGATGCACGGGTCAAATATAAACTAAAACTGTGTGCATTCAGACAATCCAATTAATAATGAACCTCGTAGGACTCTGCAATCCTAAACATAGAGTTGAACAGTGTAAATGACAATAAATGATAACATTTACCAAATACAACGACCACGCAGGGTCTAATAAAGAGCGAAGTTAATAAACGTAGAGGTGGACCCGTTAACATTTACAGAATACAGCGACCACGCAGGGTCAAATAATAATAAGCGAAACTAATAACCGTAGAGGTGGATCCGTTAACACCTTTAAACACTTAGCATGCATTCTTCATCCATACCTTCTTAACAAAATATAATATTACGACCTCGCAGGGCCGTTAAATGTGGCGACCACGCAGGGTCGTTACAGCAGACAACTAAGAACTAGGGTTTCTAGCACAGACCTTCAGGAAGGACAATACAAATTTTCCGGAAGACGGTAATGGTATTTCTTGATATGGGAGCAGGAGACATAGAGGAACAGCAGAGAGCGCCGAAGATGAAGACATCAGAAAAGTAAAAAGTCAACTTCCCCGGCAGTCGGCTCACGGCCGTTGGCGAAATGCAGAAAAATCCATTTGCCATCAATGAGCCAGAGAACAGAGACCTGTGCAAAATTCAAATGGCTCGCAATGTGTGTCTCCTGGCGTGTGCGAGAGAGAGAAAGTGAGGCCCCGTCGTCCTCCGCAGTTATATACTGCCCTCCGGAGCGCCACCTATTCTTCCGATGAATACAAAGCGGCAGGCAGAGCGTAGCCATGCGGCAGTTGCATGTCCTGTGGCCTTCAATGATTAAAGAAGGCGGCGTTGCCGCACATCTTGCATACAGGCCTTGTGGTCAAGAATTCTGCAGCTCGCTATGAATTAAGCATAAGAGTACTTGCAATGGGACGACATGGAGAAATGACTGCCATTCGGATTCTGTGCGCTGTTCAAGTGTTCTATTTCACCTTTCTTTTTTCACTTTTGGCTAATCCTGAAGAAGAGAATGAATGATGATTATTTGAAATTGAAACCAGTGACAGGAGCAAGGATGCTGGATGCTAGATGCATGTTGTATTATTATTATTAGATCTCAGATTTTTAGGTTCTAAAAATTGTGCTTTTTGGTTCCTAAAATAGGCTCTAAAAATTCTAAAATAGGTTTAAAAATCCTAAATTAGGTTCTAAAAATTTTAAAATAGGTCCTAAAAATCTTAAGTTAGGCTCGAATAATCTTGAAGTAGGTTAAAAAAAACTTAAAATAGTTCAAAATTCCTGAAAAATGCTGATTAGGTACAGTCACCGGCAATGAAAATGGGACACCTATATCCTGAAACATTTACTATCTTGAACAAGTTACGTGTGTTGCCTAATCCTACGGCGATGGCAGAATTTACCATTGGAAATTTTCTATTAAAATCCACTCTTCGCCATATAGTTAGGCAAAAATCTTTTTTCATGTTATCCACAGTCAAACTCCGTAATTTTGTCTGTGAGGATCATCTTATATTCCGAAAATAATCTTTCAACAAAAACATAGCCAGTGGTGCCAACTTTAATGCTGAAATGTTAGTTTGCAAGGCGTGAATGCCACAAAGCTCCGAAGTGACGCGAAAGTGAGCAAGACCACACAGATCAGACCACTTTGGATTGTACAGGTAACGGTGGCACCAGACATTTTGATTTGTTTAGAGATTTGAAAAATCACCATGGTCTTTGAGGAAGGGAAATTGGTAGAGAGTACGTTTCAAACACGTTCGTCATTGACTTTTTTTAGTGACAAAAAAATCGTGTAAAACCTTTAAAAATATATAAAACCTTTAAAAAGGCTTGATTTAGGCACATAAGCCTAAAATAGGTTTTAACAAGCAAAATAGGTTTTTTAGGCATTATAAACTTTCATCAGGTGTTGTGTTTTTTAACAAAATGCTTACATAACTTAATATTTCTTACATACCTGTAAAGGAAAAAAATAGGTTAAAAACGTAAAATCCGAGGTCTACATATTATATTACTGTGGTTGGTAACACAGCACTTTGGCAAAGAGGTGTCCTTTCATTAACTTCATCATTCATCCTAATTTTCACTATTAACCAAAAAAAATGGCAGAGAAGTAAAATAAACCAAATTAATACATAAATAAATTTTGACGTTACGTGGATCTTCCTTATACAGATAAGAAAAACGCCCAGACAAAAATCTTACTCGTCTTGATGTAAGTTCGGACAGTATATATCCACACACCTACTAACACCCCAAACCAAAATTTCCTCAACACCCCCTACCATTTCATCCAATTTCCCAATTTATGATCATTTTGGCTCTAAATTCACCTTTATATCCCCCTGAATAAGAACTTACCTCTGAGATAAATTCTGGGTAATCCGGTTTGCTGACCTGAATGATTCGATTTTTGTTATTTAGCGCCTTTTCTCTGCCACTTTTGGCTAATCGCGACGATGCTGAGTAGTTATGAAGAAGTTTATGAAGGGACACTCACAAAGAATACCAATACCCAGGCTGGGACTCGAATCTTCGTCCCCTTGCATCGAAGCGCGCTGTGCTAACCACTCCGCCACGGAGGCCGGCTATTGACTTGAATGTCGAGAAGGTGTGTGAACAGATATAAGCACCATTTCCCCGCCCATAATGTTTGAGCCAATAGAAGAAATAGTGTTCATAGAACGTGTATGAACAGATATATCCACCATTTCCCCGCCCATAATGTTTGAGACAGTAGAAGAAATAGTGTTCAGAGAACATGTATGTACAGATATATCCACCATTTCCCCGCCCATAATGTTGGAGCCAATAGAAGAAATAGTGTTCAGAGAACATGTATGTACAGATATATCCACCACTTCCACGCCCATCATGTTTGAGCCGGTAGAAGAAATAGCGTAATAGTGTTCAGAGAACATATATGAACAGATATATCCACCATTTCCCCGCCCATAATGTTTGAGACAGTAGAAGAAATAGTGTTCAGAGAACATGTATGTACAGATATATCCACCATTTCCCCGCCCATAATGTTGAAGCCAACAGAAGAAATAGTGTTCAGAGATCGTGTATGAACAGATATATCCACAACTTCCCCGCCCATCATGTTTGAGCAGGTAGAAGAAATACTGTTTAGAACAAGCTGAATTATCTCTTCAAACTTCAGCTCGCTCCAGAAAAAGCCCATCCCCTTAATCTTCATTTTCCTGTTCTTTGGAGAGGCAGCCTGGGGAAACTTCTCCTGTAACTTCAATGCTTTACACTCTTCCTCTAATGCTGCTTTGAGTCTTGTGTCAGGGCTGATGTTTTTCCGATAGTAATGAGCTTCAGGGCTGGCTGTTCTCGAAGTTGTCCGTTCTTTCCAAGGTCCTCGAGTCAAGAACAATTCCTCCCGAATATGCTTCTTCCGAGTCTTTTGTGCGGAAGACTGGGTGACTGACGTCAAGTTAGGGTTCTACCGAAGATGCACGCTTTGCTCCTTTGTTGGATTGAGTAAACATTTATGTTGGTTCTCAGGGAGAAAAAAGTATACTTTTTGACCTTGTATGGTGGAAGACATGTCAAGTCATGGAGATAGGGTCCTTCAGGAATTATCAAGGGTTAGTCACTTGTTCCCCCTAGCAATAAGGAGAATTTGATTATTTGTTGCTTCTCTTTTCTATTCGTAACTATTTTTTTCTTCTTTTGTACCTTATTTTGAACTTATAATATCGCGCTTTCTCGTCCACTACTTGATCATTCTTTTTCTATACTTTCTTCCTCGTTTCCTGCTCAGTTTTCTCCTCTTTCTCTCGTTCTTCCCTTTCTCTCTCCCCCTTTACTCTAGCTTCTTCAATTACGTTTTTCTTTCCCCTTTCTTCCTTCATTGTTTCTCTCTCTTTCTCCATTCTCTTCTTTATTTCTCTCTTTTCCCATTCTCTCTTCTCTATTTCTCTAAACCTCTCTTTGTTTTCAAACTTTTTTGGTCAAATTTTCGTCCTTCTCTTTGTCTCTTCTATATCTCTCTCCCTTAATCTCTTCTTTCTATCGAGCTTATTTAATGTTTTTCTCTCTTTCCATCTTTCTCTGTATTTCTCTCGTTTTCCTTCCTGTGTGCGTTCTCATTTTCTTCTTTATTCTCTCCCTTTCTTTCTTTCTCAGTTTCTTTTCTAATTTCCTCCTTTTCGCTCTGACTTTATTATTGATTTTCCTCTATTTCTCTTTTTTATTTCCGTCTTCCCATTTTCGGTCATGTTTTCGTCATTATTCTCTCCATTTTCTTCTCTCTTCCTCATTTTCTCTAGCCCTTCTCTCGCGCTTCTTTATTCGTTTTTATCTGCCTTTCACGTCTTTGATTCCATCTCTCCCCCTTCTCTCCCTCTCTCTGTTTTTCGCTTCTTTATTTCTTTGCCTTTCTCTATCTTCCCCCCTTTCTTTGTCTGGATTCCTTAATTCTCTTCCTTTCTCTTCATCTCTGATGCAAAGTCATATCATGTCTTTTCTGATGGAGCAAATGACTGAGGATCTTCTCGTGGCGTGAGGCGGGGCATTATCATATAACAAAATGACAATTTTGATCCTGCTTCCTTGGTACAACATTTGTTCAGTCCACGAACAGCTGGTTAAATGTTAAATTAGGATTACACTGTAAGAACCGACGATCGCTAATGTTTGTGCTTGGTATAACAGCTGGTGGATTCTAGGAAAATCCTGCGCAAAAAAACACACTTTGCCCTATTTCCTTCGGCGTAATATTGTGTACGTGCATCATGTTACCTTGCTTACTAATTCACCTTCGTAATCGCCCAAAGGAGCTACATCTTCAAATGGATACGTGTCGAATGACAACTAGGACTGAAATGCATATCCAATTCAAACTGTGCAAGGCTTATTGTCTTACTTTTCCACTCTCCATTATTCCAATTCTCTAATTCCCTCTTATTCTGCAATTTGCCTTGCACGGCTGCCTCTCACGAGATCTCAGGTCATAAGGCGAGTCACCCAGGGAACGGTGAAATCAGACACCTAGTTTTGCTGCAAGGAGTGTCAGATTTCAGTTACTAAAACTACCTAGACGCTGGTTACTGGTAGTCGTTAGCGTGTGGAATTACGTGCCGAAGAGTAAACAGCGCTGGAAGATGGTTTCGCCTCCTGTTCTGCTCCTTATGTGGATGCTGTAAGATTTTTTATCTTCACTTTTCTGAGGAAAGAGCGAAATGTGATCGTGATATTCTGTGCTTTTTGTTACTTGTTTCTCGACTGAAGGAAGTCAAGAGCTTTTCCGTCGTTCTGAGAGTTGTAATCTGTGAAGTGGGAATGTGCACATAGTGACCTATCGTTGGTTGATATTTAATGAACTAATGAACATCCTAGAATAGATTTTTTTGTACCAATCTCTCTACCTTCCGTCTCATTTCTCATTGTAGCTTCTATATTTCTCTTTCGCTCTGGGTCCCATTTATTTCGTTGTTTTTCTTAAATCTCCCTTTACATCCAGCTTCTTTACGTCTATTTATCTCTTTCCCTATTTGTAATTTATTTAACTCTCCCTCTCTCTGTGTTTTCTTTCCGTTTTCAGTCTCATTTCCTTATGTATTTTCCCTCTTTCTCTCTCTATTACATATGTTACTTCTTTTCGCTTCTTTTCTGTTTCCCTTCCAGTTTTCGGTCTTTCTCCTTTATTCTTTCTTACTCTCCCCTTTATATCTATATCTATATCTCTCTCTCTCTCTCTCTCTCTCTCTCTCTATATATATATATATATATATATATATATATATATACTTTTCTCTCTCCACTCTCTTTTACTATCATTTCACCTTTGTTGCTTCCTTATTCTCTTTCAACTTGAAATTATAATTTGATCTTCGAAGATGCAATAGTTCTTGAGATTATCCCCAACGGACAGGTACGGTGGTCTGATGATTGATTGATTGATTGATTGATTTGGTGTTTCAAGTTCACTTTATGCACAGTAAAGCTAATCGGGACTGGACCTACAGTTTAAAGTGGGATCCGAACCACTATGTGCCGCCACTGGGTATCGAACCCGGGACCCCACTGATTACACGGCGACTACGCTACCACTGCGCCATCGGGGAGGTCCACGATGGTCTTGTACGAGTAGAGTTGTGGCTTTAATATATTACATCCTGCATTTTCCGAGTAAATGTGAGAAAAAAGCACACCTTTAGCAAGTACAAGATTTCACATATTCAATGAATATAGAAGAGGAACAGACAGCGAGAAAGAGAATAGGGAAAGAACTGAGATAAAGATAAGTAAAAATGAAGATAAATATGGGACAGAGAGAAAGATAAAGATGCAACAGAAAAGGAGGCAAAGAAGAGACATAGAAAAAGAGCAAAAAAGGGAAAAGATAAAAAGAAGGAAGGGAGAAAGAGAAAATAAGGGTGATCAAAGAGTGTAAGAGAGATAGAGAGAAAGATAAAAGGGGGTCCAGTGAAAGAGAGAGCGAGATTGATGAAGAAAATGAGACAGAAATAGGAAGGAAAAACAGAAAAGATATCAATTAGAGAGGAGTAAGCACTAAGATTAAGAAAAGAGGAAGGAAAGCAAGAAATAATACAGAAAACAAGAGATAGGAAAGAGGGAGAATGTAAGAATAAGTAGGCAGTTTTTACTTACCCCGGAGGGGTTGAAGGCGGAACGTGTTCCCTGTCCCACCGACTCGCCAACTGCTGATAAGTTCTTCAGGAGTTCTCCACTTCAATCTTCAGGTCTCGTGTGAGGGACACCAACGCTCCGGCTGTTTATTTTCCGGGGAGCCGTGTGGGTTGCGTGACGTGGCATTTGCAATTAGATTCCGGGGGCAGTTACGAGGACGGTCTGTCTTGTGAACACGGCTCCTGCCGCCACTGGGGGAAGATACGGGACTCGCGACGGGGAACGAAATAGAGAGACTTGTGTGTTTCTCTCAGCCGAAGCGAAAAACGGCAAATGCACTTCTTTATGTTAATACCGTTAGGTGTTTCTTCAGTTCGCATTAAGTAGTTGTTGCATTGTAGTCAGGAGTATCTAAGTTCTATTTCTTGTGCAGCAAAGACTAGTTTTGGATAAACTATTTTTTAAAAAACGTTTTTCAAAATATGGACTATTGCGATTCCAGGCAAATTAAAAGTAATTATGCTGACCTCCGTAGAGGAGAGGTTAGCACAATGTGCTATTGGGGCAGAGGTCCGGGGTTTGAATCCCGCCGGTGTATATGTTCTTTGTGAGTGTCCCCCTTCATAAACATCATCATCAGTCATCCGCAACGTTGCGATTAGTCAAAATGGCAGAAAATCGACGCTAAATATAAAAAATAGAAGAAGTAATCGTGTTCACATCAGCGTCGAGACGATCACTCCAAATGTTGGCATATTCTTGCCAGAGTACAGTTGTGTAAATTATGTGACATTTTTTTTGTACCATCCTGTACTCTATTGTTTTGTTGTTATTCTTGTTTTCTTGCTGTTAATAGTCAATTACTGCTGTATCTGAAACTTTAGGCAAAATAAAATAAATAAATATGCAATTACACACTTTATATTGTAAACTTCTTCTTCTTCTTCTTCTTCCTCTTGCAGGTCTGGATAACCAAAGCCCTTCTGTGACTTCAAAATGGATCATTCCATCGGCGATATAGTCTTCCCAAATTTATTTTCCCTTTTGTCCTGTATCTTATAAACTTAAGCATAACTTGAATTTATCTTCTTAAGTGTTCAAAGCAAGTTTCGTTTGCTCAACTTCTATTTTCACCATTCAAATATTTAGTTCCTCCTCTTTCATTATTTCCATCCTCATTCCATATTTCCCTCTTCTCCTCTTTCTTCTTTGTCCCTTCTTTCCTCGTATTTGCGGAAATTGTTTATATTGCTTCATCTTAAATTCTCACATATCTCCATTTGTGCCTGTCTTTCGCTGATACCTTCATTTCTTTGTAGCTTTTGCAGTTCACATCTTGAGCGATTTTGATAGGCTCCATCTTGAGCATGCCGATGAGTTTTCTTCTTATGTTCTTCCTTCAGTTAGTGTGTTCACTATTCCTTCATGTTTCATGATATGGTCTACAACCCTATATCTTCTCTTCATGATCAATTTACGCAGGCTTCTCTCTATGTGCATTGTTTGTCATTGGTAGCGTTCTACACTGTAGAACGGGGGATCGAACCAATGGGGAAGTATCTCATCCCCTACGTTGTACTACTCGTTTGCAACGAAGGACCCGAAAGAGGCCACATAAGAGTTAACTGATCCAGCTTAAATAAATATCATTACAGATGTTTTATCCCAACCTTTCTGACTGAAATGGCAGATAGATGGATAGTGATAACTCACCCTGTTTGATATCGCGAACCCCTTGTATCCCTCTGTCTTCACCTGGCAGCAATCAACCATCAAAAGGCCCTGTGCCTGTTGGTTTTGCCTGACCTTCACTAATCTCCTCTCAAGGTAAGCGTCTCCCCACTTCCTCTGGGAAAAAACAACCTTTCTCGGCTAAAACCAGCTACAAGTCTGGATAAGTATGTGCAAGATTATGCACGATATCCACTAGAGTCCTGTATGGGACCACTTTCGCTCACTCGTTCGTCTCTCCTACACTCGAGCGTTTACAATGGAATATAATTTTAATATGACAATAATCGTAAACACATATGTAAAATATTTGCCTTGGTAGTTTCAGCCCACAATCATCTCTTTCATTTTAGGAAGATAGTCATCATCTCCATGTTAAAATGTAGTATAGTCTATGTTCACGTAAGTTTCAATTTCACTCTGTCTTTCAGATCACGATCCATATTTGAGTGCCTACTACCACAGACTGGCCTTCAAGCGTATATCGCTCGTTTTGCCTGTTCGAGCGTTCTTCGCTCGCTCTCAATTTCGTACTCTATCTATCGTTGTACGTACGAACTATTTGGCGCTCGAGCGAAATACTCTCCCCTCAGCACTCTAGTATCTACCCAATATCCTCCTGTACAAGGACTTCAAACCGTGGAAATATTCCCACCTGAAATAGTTCCTCGCAATCGAACCCTGGTCTCCAGCGCGGCAGTCAGACGCACTGCCGACTAAACCACCTCGGACCTAAGAATTATATATTTGCATGTCTTGAGATACCAAAAAATTCGTTTTCATTTCGGAATAGAGAGCCTTGTTGAAGACCTCTTCCAAATTTCCCCCTTACTTTCACGTCCTGAACCCCCCCTCCCCCTGGTTTACATGTCTTGCAGCCAGCGCTGTGGTATCACTGAATTTTGAATAACGCCAAGCTGCTTCCAGGGGGCCCATAACGAGCTGAGGATTCAGGTCACGTTTTTCAAAAACTGTTACCCTCCGCCGCGCTGGTCCTTTCGCCCGGAGTTTCTTTCGGTTTTTGTTGTTCGGTCGCGTTCTTTCCCACGAAGAACACTGAATCTTCTTTTTCCTTTACTTTTCATTGTGTTTCAAGCAAGCATACCCAATGCTTTGCCTGTTCATATTGTATTGAAAGAACATCTCAAGGTTTAGGTAGCTCGGTAGGAAATGGAACGTCCAGAGTTCATCATATCCGTAAGGCTTTTACATTGAGTTACTGCGTATATTCAAATATGGAAATACATAGAAGGTCACATTTATATTGTTATCATTAAGGAATTGAGAAGTGTTTAAGATGAAGGTAAATTGATTGATTCTGCCACTTTTGGCTAATCGCGAAGGTGAAGGGACAATCATAAACACATAGGGACGACACAACATGGGCCCCACAGAGGATTATACAGGTTGTGAGTAAACACGCCATAACCTCGCTAGACTGCAAATGCAGTCCAGGTGTACTACGTGGAAGGAGGTTCACATTGGGTGTCTTTAATAAATGGTCACCTCTTACACCCCATGGAGCAAGAGCCGGCTCCTGTGGCGGAGTGGTTAGCACATTGCGCTACAACGCGAGGGGTCTCGGGTTCGAATTCCGGCCTGGGCATGGATGTTCGTGAATGTCCATTCATCAATTTCATCATACTCATCACCATCTTAGCAAATTAGCCAAAAGTGACACAAAAGGCGAAGTAAAATAAAGCAAATCAATCAGCCAAAGATCAAGAAAGTAAACTAATAATAATAATAACCTGACAACTTATAAGTAAGGACATTGAATTTTCGCGATACGCGAAATCGCGAAATGTGAAAAAAAATGCAATTTTGAACATTCTGCACGTAACTACACCCCCAATGATGAAATATGTATGAGTTTTATTCGCAAAGTAATGCGAAAAGTGTGCTTTTTCACGAAATGAACGGTTTTTCGCTAAATAACCGTGAAATATCATCAAAAACACGCAAGAACCGGTAATCGAGGTTGTGCGCGCAAACTGTCGATTTGTAACGATACGTTTGCGTACCACTTGCAGCTGAAGAACGTTTTATCTTCGATCACATCAGGAAGACGCTGCAAATTGGGATTTCCCATGCACACAATCTCAGTTCGAAAACTTCGCTCCCTGTCAAGCTGCATTCCATTCTTCCCCCGAATGTCTACTCAACTTCCAGTTTCATTGAACTTGCTAGCTGTAGCAGCGATAAAATTAGTCTGTTCCCGCACATGAAGGGAAACAATGATGTAATTTGTGTTCAGTCATGAATGAATTTTGTTTATCATCATGTGATTTTCAACATGTGTTTGTGTATGTGCAGTAGTGATTATTTTATTTGTTGGACAGCAAGGATATCCTTTAAATACATCCAATGAATAAATCACTTGAGATACGCAATTTAGAAATGAAGTGATTTTGTGTTGATGTTTTCTTCTTGGTTGGACAGCTAAGTACTTGTGTATGTGTACAGTATATAAAAATGAAGTAGTTTATCAATTTATAGCTCTTTTGTATGTTGTTTCCTTTCATAATGAAAAAGTGTGTGCCATTTTTTTTCCACCGCTGGTATATACCGCTGATCTAACATTTTATTTACCTCTCTCCTCAGTATTTATTTACCATAAATTTGTCTCCCTACCTATAAGGTTCCTAGATACAGTATTTTTTTATTATTCTGAGTCGTTTTTTACCACTTTTAGCTAATCACGACGATAAGAATGAGTAAGTATATGATGAATTTGATTAAGGGACACTCGCAAAGAACATTAACGCCTAGGTCGGGATTCGAACCCGAGAACTTCGGTAGCAAGATCGAGATTACACCACACGTTCGGTCGGCGTTCCTAAGCGTAAGACTAAACAGAATTTGAAGCAGATATCGGGTAATTTGAAATCCAGATATCCGTTATCCGGATTTCATGCCTAACCATAGATAAAACATAGTTCTAAAGAACCAAGAACGCAGTCGTTTTCCTCCTATTACGGTTGTCAGTGGCGTGCTCAAGTGGGGTTGGTGGGGGTCATAATTCCCCGCTTTGGCCAAGTATCATTAAAAAAAGAACGTCAAATGTAGGAAAAGATGGCAAAATAAGGGCTGGCTACCCAAAAAGTGTACGTTGCCCTCCCTTTCGGAAATCTTTGTCACGCCACTACAGTTGTATAGCCCCCTAATATCGCCTCCTTTCTAGTGAGAACTCCCGATGCCATCAACGAAAAGTGCTTTCCTCTGATCTTCCCGAATCCTTCCCTGTGATCCCGTGCCATGTGACACTTCTTTGGGAGGCCCTGAATTTAACCAACTGGTGCGTGCAGAAACGAGGACAAAGGGGAATGAGGGCGACCTCACACCCAGCCGCGCTTGTTAGAGGGTCAAAAGGCGGCGGCGTCCTCAGTAGATTAGAGGCCGCTGGAGCCTCCAGCATGTCCAGAGCCCGCTTGATCGGGGCCTCAGATAGGAGATAAGGGGCAAGAAATGAGCTCGTAATAAAATGGGGCAGGCAAATTGGTGGAGACGACACGTGTTGCACATTTTATAGGGTTGTTTCGGGGTGACCGTGCAAGAGGGAAAAATGTGCACCTGCACCATTGGTTCATCCAAAGTTATTTCTTCTTGTGTGTTGCACCTGGGCAAGACTACCTAATGACTAGGGTCCGGAAACTAATACCTAAAATATGCATACAAATAGGCTCTTTAGAAAAACGACTTATCTTCTTTTATTTTTTCCTTTCAGTTACTGTAAAAGAAAAGCACTACAAATAAACAGATATGTGTTCTTTATTTCAGCTCATAAGGTTTAACATGTAATAAATGTAAAGTTGCACTTCTGAATCCTTCCACACACTTTTGTTCACTTCATACTGCTGTCTTATACAAACTAACTAACTCTCTAACCTTCTTGAACCCGAAGGTTCATGGCTGCAGCAACACAGGCCTTCCATCTGTCCCTATCCTGAGCAAGATCTATATACTCATTTCCATCCCTACCGATTTCCTTTAGGTCCATCCCAACGTTGTCCCTCCATCTTAGTCTTGGCCTTCCTACAGGTCTTTTACCATCAGGTTTCCCAACAAGAATCCTGTAAACTCCTCTTTCCTCTCCCATTCGTGCCACATGGCCTGCCCACCTAAGTCTTCTTGATTTCATCATTCTAATAATATCTGGAGATGGATACAAATTATGTCTCCTCATCCCTTTTAGGCCCAAATATTTTCCTAAGAATCTTATTTTCAAATACTCTCAATTTATGTTCCTCTTTCAATGTAAGGGACCAAGTTTCGCTTTCTTATAATGCTACAGGCCAAATTACTGTTTCGTATATTTTAACTTTTAGTTTCTTAGATATTAAGCGAGAAGACAAAAGTTTATGAAGATAAAAGTAACATGCATTTCCTGAATTAAGCCTGCTTTTTTTTTCCTCTTTAATATTATTTTCATTAGTTAGTATTACTCCTAAGTACTTGAATTTGGAAAATGGTTCAAACGACTTATCAATAATTAGATTTTGATTATTACCTAACACATGGTTTCGGCCTATAAGCATATATTTCGTTATATCTTTGCTAACTTCCAAACATCTCTCATTAGCTGCTTTGAAAAATATTTTAGCATTATTCTTAATTGTTTTATACATGCAAGAAAAATTACATTTCTTACAGATCACGATTGCACTTGATTATATGATATCGCTACGGTATTAATGAACGATTAAATGAAACTGATTAAGGGACAGTCAAAGAACACTAATGCACATGCCTGGACTTTAACTCGAGAAAACACCCAAATGAACTGAATTGTGCAGACTAGCGAAGCTCTGGCGTCTGGACTCAGAGACAGTATAATTCCCTGTGATGCTCGTCTTGTGTCGTCCCTATATGTTCGTATTTGTCCCTTCATCCATTTTATCTTGTTACCGTTCATCCTCATTTTCGCGATTATACTCTGTTCCGGGAATCTCTGGAGCAAGCGAACGGAAGTGCAAGTAGTGACTAGAGAGGGCTCAATGAACGGGATCGCGTGGAGGGGAAAGCGAATGCAGATACCGAGTGGCCACAATTAAAGTTGCCAGAGTCCTCTGGATCCCGTTCAAAGCAACAGATTGCGGTGAAACTTGATATAGAGGCTATGGAGACCATGATGAAACGAATGCTGACGAAAATATAGTTCAAATTTTCACCACCAGGTGGAAATGTGGCGGTCAGAATTAAGTTTCCCTTACTCAGAGCCCTCTGCAGCCTGTTCAAAGCAACGGATTGAGGTGAAACTTGGTATATTGGCTATGGAGATCATCAGAAAGCGAATGCTGACGAAAAAAAGTTTAAATTTTCACCACCAGGTGGAAATGTGGCGCTGATGTAACAATAACCAGTAATTTGAGTTTATGGCTGTACAGCAATGTTCAGTATGCACCATGTAAACGTGAATGTTCTTCGGAAGCGTAAGACAGTGTGATCCATAGTCGCACAAAGTATTTTCCGGGATGATGTTTGTTGTGCACCAGATTTCAGCGCCACATTTCCACCTGGTGGTGAAAATTTCAACTAGTTTTTCATCAGGATTCACTTTCCCTTGGTCTCCATGAGTCGAAGCAACCCTATTTTACGGCGCGGAACTATGGGGGAGGGTAGGGGGGGGGGAGCGAGTAGCAAATCAGATACAAGAGTTTGTTTTCTTAAAACAAATACTGGGAACCAGCACGAGTGCAGGCACGTGTGGCATCCTGAGGGATATGGGAAAACATAGGGAGGATGTCGAAGCGAGGATGAGATGCTTCAAGTACTGGGTGAAGCTGGAACAAGGGGCTGGAGACTCACTGAAAGAACATTGTCTGCTATATTGAGGAAGGGTTCGCACGCCATTGGGCAAGAAGGATTAGAGACGACCTCTACAGAATGGGTCTGGGGAAACTGCAGGCAGAAGTGAAAGGTGGAAGGTGCGATAATGGGATGTTGCAAATTTTAAGGAAGAGGCTGGTGGGCAGCAGCAGGCAAGACATCATGGCCGAGTGTAGGGAGAATGTAATGTTCGCCGCCGCACAATCACTAGGGGTGTGGGTTGAATGGGGGAGGAAACTATACTTTGATACGTGTAAGTACCAGCAAAGAAGTGGACTCGCCTGGTTCCTGCCAGAGGGGTTGAGGAAACACAAACTCAAGGGGCCGAACGGTCGTGCCATCTGCACGTTATGCAGCGAAGCGGAGACGAGGGCTCACATCCTACATGTGTGTGTTTGGTCGGTGTTCCCTTAAACAACGCAAATGGGGAGACCGTGCAAGGATCAGCATTGAGCAGACAATCCAACTGTATCTAGGGAGGAGAGGAATGATATAACGGATGAGAACATCAAAGCCCTGGGCTCTTTTTACATGAAGTTTGGAGGGAGCACAGAAAAATGCTGCAAGGGGTCAGTGAATGTGAAGGATACGGAACAGTGGATCAGGCATAGGCCGAGCGTGCAGTGCTTAGTTGTGAAGGTAGTGATAGTGACCAATCTCAAATGTTAGAAGAGAGACATATTGCCATTTATACATGTACCTATGCATCCTTTTCTAAATGTTTCTGTTTATAAATGTTTATAAATGTATGATCAATGGGATGTATGTTTGAGGTGGGGTGTTCATGTAACAATATTGTAGAATACGCGCAGTCCAAGGGCTTGTATCTTAACTATCAATAAATATAATATCATATCATATCCTCTATAGCAAGTTTCAGCGCAATTTGTTGCTTCGAACGGACTCCAGATGGCTCTGAGTACGCAACTTTAATTGTGGCCACCCGGTATCAGCAGTTTTGCAGGGTCGTGTACTGCTTCGATCTGCCCACTCGCTTTCTCCGCTTATCTACCGTTATGCGCGGCCTTGCTCTAGAGATTACCGGGATGGAGTGTAGTCAAAAGTGGCAAAAAAGCAAAATAAAACAAAACAAATAAATCTAACCAACCAGAGAGCTTCGTTGGTGAAACCGAAAGATCACGCCCCGTCGATTTAAGGTAGTGCGCCTTGACATGTAGGCAAACGGGACTACACACTCTTCACCACGAACGCATATGTAACAGGATAAATTGCTTCGCAACGCACTATTTCGTCATTGAAACTGACGTTTGCGTGGACCACCTGTTGCAATCGTCCGATCTCGCGCTCATTTCGCAAATTACTCCCAACACAACTCGTTCCTCTTATTCATGCAAATTTCACAATGGTAGCTCCAAATCGGCCTCCGCACCTGACGTTTCCTATGGTGCCCAGCGACAATGCACTACCTCGGGCGAAGCTGCGACATTTGTCCAAGCACACCAACGCATTGTTGCACGAGGTCACGTGATGCTGCGTGGGACGACGGGAAAAGAGAGAGGGAATAAAAACGGTCCCGCAGGTTGGACTCCCCCGAGTGGGTGAGTCGAGGGGATCGATGCTCCAGCGCCAGGAGCAAGGATGCTGGATGCAGTTTTCATCTCATCTTCCTGTACTCAGAGATCATGAAGGTGACGCCAGTGAGGAAGACCACGCATCCAGCTCTTCCATGACTGATTGATTGATTTGGATTAATTTACTTCGCTTCTCTGGCCCCCTTTGGCTAACCACGAAGATGAAAATGAGTGATGCTATGCTGAAGGGACACTCACAAGGAACAGCCATGGCCTAGCAGAGATTCGCATCCGGATCCCCTGGCGTCGTAGTGCGCTGTGCTTACCATTCCACCACGGATTGTAGACACTTCCAAATCCAAACAAGAGCTACAGTTAATTTTCAGTATGCCTTCCGATCTTCTGAAATCGGTTCGGCTTCTTGGAACACAAATTTCAGCACCTGCCAATGGAGATCAGGGCTATACTGATCGCACTTCTAACTGGCGGCTGGAAAACAACGAATCAGCGATCAGTTGAATTCTCTTCGACTGACATCGGACATTTTCGAGTCACAAGGCACCGAAAGTTCCTGACGGGACGAAACAAATAAGCGTCGGAAACACAGAATGTTGCCAAACGTACTGTAAAACGGCGGATGGAGAGATTTGATCAGTGCCATTGCTGGATAAAAGTTGTAGCATAGTAACCCACAAAAATCAACCTTCTCTGTTATTGGTTCCAGAAATAGTCTCTCTCTGAATCATCCTAACGAGATATACATCAAACTAGACACATCTATAATCCCTTATTCAACAAATGTGAAAAATCTAGGCGTCATTTTCGATGAACGCCTTAACTGGGATATTCATGTACAAGAACAAATTAAAAAAGCTTACCCCGTGCTAAGATTGCTGTACAGCTTTAAAGAATACCTAAAAACAGAGATTAAAACGAGACCAGTCCAATCACTTATCTTTCCTTTACTGGACTACTGCCACGTAATTTACGGACCAAATCTATCCGTTCGAAACAAAACCAAAATCCAGAAAGTCCAAAATTCATGTTTCCGTTTCGTGTACCATATAAGAAAAAACGATCATATCCTCCCAACCCTAAACGCAAACAAGATGTTGAACATGACCAGACGCCGAAAATTGCATCTGTGTTGTTTTATTCATAATCTTTTACAAACCAAAACACCTAGAAACCTATTCCAGAAATTAAAATTCAGAAGGGAAATACACGATTACAAAACAAGGGGAAAATCGAAACTTGAGCTTACAAAGCACACACTAGTGCTTTTCGAATCATCATTTACGTATTCAGCTGCAAAAGCGTGGAATGAACTTCCTTCCTCCTTCCATGACGTCCCTCACTAATCGCAACAACTTCAATGACAAACTAAAAACTCTATTGTTAAATTAACATTATCTGTGTTCCAGCACTCACGAATAATAGTTCTCATTTCTGAACCAACTTCCTAATAACAAGTAATTTAATTTTCATTTTGGTTGTTTACTTTTCCCCTTACATGTTGCCAACCCTTAACGATTTTTTGTCCTTTCTCGCTTATTAAGAACATTTATATGTTTTTACACATAACATTAATATTAATTTGTATTATTCTTAACCATATCACACCAAGCACAATTGTGTCAATTAATTTGTTTTCAATCTTTTTATTATTATTATTATTTTTAATGTGTAGACGAGCCTATGTTCTCAATTTTGTATTTGTTCTTTTTGTGTCTTCTTTATGTTTCTCTCTTTCTTCTTTGTTTGTTATGGTACAAACATTTAGTATGTAGAATGTATTTAGTATGTATATGTATCCATCGGGGTTAGGTGGTAGAACAGCCGCAGGCTGAACCTCGCCCTTTAATAAAGGAAAATTGAATTGAATTGAAACAAAGCACGGAAAAATTAGTACACAAAACACCCGAACACTGTACGAAAAAGCCAATAAAAACAACTGACAAAAACAGACGTACACTTGGCAACGTTGCTTCGGGATAGCGATGTTATCCCTACAGCTTTTGCTTTGCAACTGAGGTTGTTGACACTCATCGAAGCACACGCTCCCGAAGGCAATTGGTAGGACAGTCGTGTAGCAAAAAGTAGGTCAGTCGCCCGTCGGGCGTGCGATCAGTATAGAGCTTGTACGAGGCAAGTAATGCGATTTGTTAACTCTGCATTCCAACCCGACCAGAACATCCTGCCTCTGCAATATGCCCTTTTCATATCCGTCTTGCAATGTTTACTAATCATTCAGCAACAGATTAGGCACTTAAGTATTCAGTCGCAGTTTCAACAAACTTTCTAGACAACAATGTGCATAAGTCTCGAAGTAATGACGTACGTTTCGCTGAGCATTATGAATATGTTGCGGAAGGCTTGCAGAAATGAGCATTTGGTCCCGTCTTGCTTCGTAACCAACGTATCTATTGAGATAGGAAAATCCTGATTATGGATAGCAGTAAATAAAGTGCATTTGTGTTATGTAAATCAAAGTTTCATTATAAATATTATTAAATAATTTCTTTCAAAACAATTTTTATAAGGTTCCACCAACGCCTATGGCCCTTTTCTATAGTGAATTTGTATTTCTGTTAATTAACGCCGATTTCTTCCACTTTTTAGCTTATCGCGACGATAATGATTTGACGCGGGACTCGAACCCAGGAACGTCGGTGTCGATATCAAAAGTGGATCACCTTAACGCGCTGTGACACCGAGTCTGCTATTTTACCCGTACAAATACATCATGCTGTACATGCGAGCTGTCAATAGTAATACTAATAACAACAAGAACAACGGCGCCTACCCAGCGTCGAATAACATGGGTACCTGGGGAAAACCCTGGGGGGTAAAGGCGGTCAGGGGCGTGATGCTGATCACATCACCCCCACTCACGACCGGATCAAGAAAGTGTGGGGCGTTACCCTCACACCCCCTATACGCCTTAATGGCGTGGTGCTAAGCACAGGGGAACACTTTACTTTACTTTTACAAGAACAACGGTTTGAACATTTGAAATCTTACCAGGCTCGATTTACGTTGCAGGCACATTTCAGTAGCTTGTGAGGCAAGTCTTGATTAGACTTGACACGCACCTTCTGCCTTTAGGGCTTTATGTTAGTCTGGTTATAACCCTTTTATCGGACTTCTCAAAGGCTTCTAAGGGTTGGTAGGACCAAGCCCTTGCGAGGTCTGTGATGTAGGATTTATTTTCAAATTATTACCTATGTAGGTTTGAAATGAAAGATCCTTAAGATCTTTTACTCGAAGATTTATTTATACTTTCGATGTTATACAAACACTTTTTCAAACAGACAGTTCACCCGGTATAACCTGTTAGTTATACCGAAGTTTATAACCCTGGTCCTTTTGATGATGCAGGAGAACGCCTTATTCAGAGTTGGGTTTGTAGAATATCCGCCAAAATGGAGTACAAGTACACCAGCCAATCCGAAGATTGAAGCAAGATATTCCCCAACGTCCCCTGAACCATCAACCTTTCGGCAACCAGGAGAATGTCCCGTAGACTTGCAAAAGTCTAGCTCTTTTATATCACAATTTTGTTTACAATTTACCAAGGTTACTACATAGTTGTTTAGTATTTCCATAGTTTCAACATTTTTTCTGATTTAAGTTAAACAATTCATTACCTATTGTAACATTAACAATAACACATTTTTAAAGAAAAGATTCCAATATAGATTAATACAATACAGATTGAATAGTTCTGTGCTTGAAAAAGTATGTGTTGATAGGGGCGACACAGCCTGATTGTGCCAAAAACAACTTTTTCAAATATTTGCTATTTGTTCGACAATAGTGTAAAAAGAAATTCGGTTTGCCTTACACAAGATGCCTGTGCTGACTGATTCATTTATTTCACCTCGCTTTTCTGCCAATTTTTGCTAATGGCGAAAATGAAGATGAACGCTGGCGTTCACACACAGACACACACATGGACAGCACACAAAAAGTCCCATGGAGATTTATACTGGCTGTGAATCAAGATAACCTCGTTAGTCTCCAAATTAAGTCAGGGTGTATGCACTACGTGGAAGTGAGGTTCACATTTGGATGTCTTGAGAAAGGGTCACCCCTTGGAACCCAAAGGACTAACGACCGCCAAGCCCCTGTCAGGATACTTAATTTTTCAGACTCCCCGAGTGGCTCCCAAATAACATGGAAGGATACTCAAAATCAAGATAAAAATAATTTGCGAAGAGCATGATAGAAGCTGAACCTGTAAAGAAGCACTGATAAAGCACAAATAAAGACAACAATGGAACAATCATAAAACGAGACGCAAAAGAAAAACCACACGTGAATATCTTGGCTATGATTAAGCTGTCGAAATCTCCTTAGCCTCCTGGCAACCATTCCCAGGATAAAGATATTACGATGTTGATTCTTAAATTCGTATGTCTTTGTTTATTAAGCACAGTGTACGTAGAGTATTGCATGAGTAGAGGTAGAGTACTACCACTTTCGCTCGATCGTACTCGTTCGAGTCTTCCACGCTCGAACGTATGCAATCTAATATAATTTTAATGTGACACATACGTACTATATGTAAAATATCCATCCTGGCAGTTTCAGCTCACAATCATCTGTTTCATTTTCATATATCACTGTGTATTGGTATGATAGGCTGAACTACATTTTAACATTCAGATGCTGTCTACGTTTACTTAAGTTTCAATTTCACTGAACGATCTATATTTGAGGACCCACTACCAGACAAAATAACTTTTATATATTTTACCACTGGCCTTCAAGTGTATTCCGCTCGTTTTGCCTATTCGAGCGTTATTGGCTCGAGCGAAGATGCTCTCAATTTCGAAAGCTATCTAGCGTCGTCCGTACGAACTATTTGGCGCTACATCGAAATCCCTTCCCTGCATCGCTCTAGTGTACAACCCTCTTAAATTCCTGAAATATTTAAATATTGAGCAGGTAGGCAGGTGGAACTGGTATCACGTTATTCCTTCCTACGTTCCTGGGATCGAATACCCGTTGGGGTACTGATGTTCGCTTTTGTTAATTCTATATTCACATCACTCAACCAAGAGCCTCCCAGATGGCGTAGTGGTATCGTCGCCTTGTAAGCAAGTGGTCACGGGTTCGATACCCAGGTGGAGACACATAGTGGTTCGGATTCCACTTTAAGCTGAAGGTCCAGTTCCGATTAACTTGTCTGAGCATAAAGTGGACTTAAAACAATAAATCAAACAAACATCACTCAACCAAAGTAATAATAAATAAGAACACAAGAAATTAACTGAAAAGTTGTTTCAACATTTCAAAATATCCTGTTGCGTTATGTAATCAATCACAAAAATGCTGACGGCATTCCAGGAATCTTGCTTAACTTTGAAAAACCATCTGCAAATGTAAATTTCTGTAAGAAATTCAGGCTCCCGCTTGAGCTACTGAGGCAAATAGACAGAAAATGTTCTTCGGAGGGTAGTTGTGGGTACTTGGCAGTTGGTTATCTTCGTTCCTGCTCAACTTTAAGGTCATCATCTTGACATTTGCAGTTTCTTGGTTCCCAACTTTGTTGGAAGTCACCTCCAGATTTTCGTTTCCGTTCTGCAAGATTATCCAGCTGCAGTGAGTTTCCCGTCACTTGCCCCCCCCCCCCCTCCCTTCCCTTTTCTCCCCGCATCTTGGATTATGCAAAGCACTGATGGGAACCATTAAGATTGCGGAAAATGTTTATGCGCACCTTGCGGGAAGAAACCTTCTTCCCAACAGCTTCACCTAATCCATATTTACATGTACTTCTCTTCCCAGAAGCCAGTGGGGGCAAATAAGATTTTATTCAACGCTCCAACACTAGGGTTCATAATAGTTAATTCTTTATGCTTAATGTTCTTCATACTTCACAATAGTTAATGAATGTAAAATATTAACTTTGGTGCGATCAAGAAGATAATAGCAACTTTTATTATTTTTAATGCAAGTGTTACTCTAAAGAATGCAAATCTGTTGATGCGAACCAGAAAGTTGCCTACGTTGAGAAATAAAGCACAAAAATGTAATAAATGAAATAATTAATATAAATACTACTACTCAGCCTCACTGTCCTACAAATGTTTCTTTCCTGATGTGAAAATAAGTTTTCTGAGGAACTTTGTTATGGGAAACTCAAATCCGTAATTAGAATTTCGCTGTGAGAGACAGTTTTGTCGTTATACGGAAATAAAGCCTCGTTTTACTCAGATTCACCATTCCTGATAAATGCAAAGAATTAACAGAAGAGTAGTTGGCAACATCTGCTTCTGAGCTTCTGTTTCAGATGTTGGCAATGCTGTTACTAAGCTACATGATGTAACTACAAGTTATTGTCAAAATACTAAACATTGTGTTTGCAGCTTTTGTTTAAGTTGATATACTTTGCCTGTCTTAACCAGGTAACTTCTGCTACATCTGTGGAGAGTTGGTCTTTGCAAGGTATATGAAGATGATTCGATCCATCATAAAGAAGTACTACAAACATTACCTTGGAATGAATATAGGAGACCAGGATAAGGATTAGGCACCTCATATCTGTTGTGCAGCATGTTATGTTAAATTGATTAATTGATGGAAAGGTAAAAATGCAATATTGTTTGCTGTACCAATAGTATGGAGAGAACCAAAACACCTTGTCACCAATTGTTGTCCGACAAATAAACAATGATTTACAAACAGGAAATCTGAGAGATGCATAGTTTAATCTACCTTCTGCAATAAGACCAGTGCCACAATCTGAAAGTCTTCCAGTACCTAAGAAACAAACAAACGAGATCCCCAATGAAAGTGAAGAAAGTAGCAATGAGAAACTGTTCATCATCTCAACATAAAATAACCATTTGCATCAGGCAACAAGTGCACAAGTCTAATACTTTTTAACTGAAGTGGATCTACATGATTTATCTTTGTATTCCATCAGCAAACAGAAAGGAAGGCGTTTTGTGGGACCTGAAATGAGAGAATCTCAGCAAACTCCAGAGATTGAAGCATGTTTAACAGACATAGAAAAAAATAACACGGATATAATGTTATGTGCAATATAAATTGCAAACATTTATTATATTTTTGGAAAATAAGTATTATATAACAATTCTGTTTGCAAATATTGTGTCACATATTACATTTATAACTTTTAAACATAATACACTATGTTTAGAGAAAGGATGATTAAATTATTCCATCAGTTCACCCAAAATTCACGTGCTCTCTGACGTATTAAAAGACCCACAGAAAAAAAGAAGATTGGAAGATTGCTTTTAATAAGGAGTAATTGGGTCGTTATGGAAAGCTATTGCTATTTTATGATGGGGTCTTGAAATAGCAGAATTAATACATTATGTTCATATCACAATAGTTACGATAATCAATCCAGTACTTATAAGTTGAAACATTCCTTTTTAAAGTGGAAGGAAGTTGATGCTAAAATGAGGGCAGAACTCAGTGTGGCATAATTTTACACTCGCATGTTAGCACGACATCTTTTATCATTTTGCTGAATCTTTTAGACGCAGCAGAGCTCATGAAAGCTATTTGTTACATAAACAAACATTTTGCTACTCCAAGGTGTTAAAAGTGAGCAAAATGCTTGTAAGACATGTGGAGCTTGTCTTACTTCCTCATATTACGCCATCTTAGTAGTAGCAAGAAAATATGAGCCAATTTTCACACATGCCTCCTGGTTGCACGATGCTTGCAACTGCAGAAATCACCAGTACAAGCACGACGCACATATTTCAGGATTCTGAAATTCTATGGACACAAGAATAGGTAAAGAAAAGCGAGGTAAAACTATCTTTGGACGTTAAGGCATATGAGGGAATGTGGAGTTAGAGCCCCACACATTCACAGTCTCGGCCATTTCTGTAGTGATCAACACCGAGCTCTACCTGACTTCAACCGCCCCCAGGTACTAATTTAGTATGTTCTGTCCCAAGAAGAAGAACTCGCATAACTGGAGAAGGGGAGAAAGCGAGTGGCCGGAGTGAAGCAGTACGCGCTGCTGTTAACAGCTGGTAGCTACAGCCGCGTTTTCCTCTTTATGCACTCACTTCTATCACGAGATAGGAACCCTTTCGAGTCACTATTTGCGCAGAGACTTGCTTTCGTCCTCTTGCTCCAGAGATTGCCGGGATAGAGTATAGAGGCTAGGCACACCCCAGAGCTACTTCTTACAGAAACATTGCTGGGGAAACGGCCACCTGAAATCATGCAGCAGGGAGAGTTGGTCATAACTATCATGTTACAGCAAACATTCTATCCACCCAGTGGTGGTTACTTCAAGAATTGAAGACCATTTATATATTTTTTTTCCACCTCCATTTCATCACCATGATTAAGCTAGAGAGAAGGAAAAGCGACGTAAAATGGAAATACAAGCACAAAATACTGCAAAATATTTTTGACTATCCCCCTTTTTTTTAATATAGCATAACGCGAGGCAGAGTAAACAGGAGAAATAACAGTAAAACAGGGGCAATAAACCATACTGTGGTCGGTGGATTGAAAACACAGCTCGCATAAAAACCTTCCTATGGCGAGGGAGAGATGTAACCTTTATGTAAGTATGAGTTACGGCTAAGCATTATCATTTAGCATCACAGCGACACCTCGTGCGCCTTTTTATATCTCTTTTTTTTGTATATATAGCGCAGAGAGGAACAAAAGTGTACTGGAACACGTCATGTAGCTGGAGAAATCTGCTAATGGGAGCTTGAGTTACGGGTTGTTCGCATCGGAACTGCTGGGGAATAGAGGCGCATTACCGCACTGCCATTTGCAATGGGCATCTCCCACCAGAACGCATCTGCACTACGGTATGCGCGCTGTCAGTTAAGAGATTACAATTACTACACTGTTTGCACAGCAACTCAGCGGCCTAATATCCCCCCGCCCACTTTGCTTTCTTCCGCCAACTGGCCAATTTGGAATCAGTGGGGCTCAGAATCGAGGATTCCAGATGGTAATTTGGCTTTTAAGCGTGAGAAGTATCTGACATTCAGCAAACAAGATTTGTTCCGGCGTAAGAACAAAAGGAAACAATGGGTTATTGATTTCCAGAACCGCAGCACCCATCTTTTCAGTCGGTACTTAAGTCCCCATCAATTTACTGGACGGGTAGTGTCATCTGGTTACATAATCGAACATTCTGATCTGTTGAAAAGTTTCTTCCGCTCTTTAGCTGCTACGAGCGAATTGTCCGAAATTCTGTTGTAGCAGAACCACAGGGTAAAGAGCCTGCGCAGACCAGCGACTCCTGTGTATCGTCCTCCCGCGTGGAGGGGAGGAACAGAGTGGAGCATGCTTCCTTATGGCCGGAGTTGGACCGATGGAGGGGAAAATGCGCGAAGGATTTTGGCCGAAGGTTCCTCCCCTCTCGGTGGTCTGCTGCGTATTCCCCGCTCCGCACCTCCGTTGCCAGCATATACAGCGCCCGCCGTAAGAGTAGAAAGACCTATAACTGCCCAACCATCATACAATACACATTACTTCAAAGCTTGTACTGCCAAATTATAGTGTAATTCGTTTGAGTTGCTTGCTTCAGCTTAAGGTACACGGAAAACCCAAACTGTGTCAATTGACACAAATATGTTGATTGAAAGGCTAATCGGGACTGGACCTACAGTTTAATGTGGGATCCAAACCACTATGTGGGTATCGAACCCGGGATCACTTGATCACAAGGCGACGACGCTACCACTGCGCCATCGGGGAGGCATGTTGACTCCAGTGACAACACACTTAAATTTTCTTTGATTTAAGTTAAAATTCAATAATTTTTATAGGTAAAAATAGCAAACACTTTGTGTAGAATAATATGAGAAAATTAATCATGTTAAACCGAAAATTGGATAAGGATGTCGAATCGACCTTTCCTAATAGAAACATGTATGATACATCGTTGGAAAGGTATGACTCAAGAATTCCAGAAATAGGATTTATGATGAGGAAACGACTGGAAGTGCAAAGAAACGCGGTTTTAAGTTTGAGGAACCTCCATTAAAAATGAAACATAATGAGCCTAATTTGCGTGAATATGTTAAGTCAAATGCCTATTTTTTTATGTCTGGGTTGTTGGGTTTAGTTATCTTAGTATAAATAATATATTTACAGTGTATTTATGTTAAGAGAACCAACCTAACGGACCTAACCTAACAACGTAGGAATCCCTCGAGAAACGTCACAACGCAAGTTTGTCCTCACGTTGTGCGATAAGGAAGACAAGTGAAGTCAGGGTGTCCCTTATTGCACAACGATCAGACAACCTTGAACAATAAAATAACAAGTTAACCATGTATTTCCCAAACAAATTGAAGAAAAACAAATTAAAACAATTTACAGCTATTAAAAAATAGAAACTTCAATGTCCAAAAATACAATGAAAATCATAAATACGGACGAAAACACAAAATAAATAAAGTTTAATCCTAGTGGAAATCAGCATTTATATCCACGTTAAAAACCAAAGTTCGACTTGGCAATACTGTGTGTTTGCAACATGAATGTAGATACAGGAAAGAAGCTATAATAAGTAATGTAAGAAAAATTTATATTATTTCACAGAACAGGAACATCTAATTGAAGAATGCATAGTGCCAAATCGAAGTTCGAATTAAGTACTACGAGTGAACATATTTTCTTCTTACGCCGAAATGGTAAAACACAAGGGTCGATTGTGCAGTATAGCCGAAAATTGTGTCATTATTATTTAACTGTAAATAAACATGGCAGCTGATATTTTGCAAACTATCCTTTTTTAAAAAATGGCCAAAATTCGGCTACAAAGACTACAAAAATTATTTTATGTTCCAATTATATAGTACATCCAGTGTGTTTTATTTTCACTGAAAGAAAGTTACTGAAATTATGGTAACTATCCGATATAGCCCGAACAGATTTCTTTAAATTTACAGGAGAAACTACTTACAGAAATCAGTTTCTGTAGCATTGTCGAAGTTTATGGAGGCATTTTCTTTCGCGGAAACTGAAAACTTCACCATAGAATGCTGCAGAACAAGAAATAATCACTTGTTACGTAAGGAACTTGCATCTCCTGTAACATTAGGCCGTTGTTTCCATTATGTACGTGCAGATGCCGCGAGCGTCGAAAGTCACGCGGTCTCGCCAGTGTTTGCAAACTCCTTTTTTTTTAACGAGAATTTCTTTTTTTTTTTTAACTATGCTTACCTTACCTAACCTGACCTAACCTTGCCGGAAATGGTCCGTGGGGCTATCAGTCAATGGTTTTTGTGGCTATCCGTCAATGGTTTATGATAACATAATGAACACGAAAGTAGGTATTTTTCGGTTAAGAAGGTTGAAACACTGCATACCCACTCCAAATCGACAAAACACAAGCACGACGCGCGATGATCCAAGACGAGTGCACGCCATGTTGTTTGTTACCCAAGCGGAACAAGGAAGACAAATAATGACTCGTAATATGAAAAGTTGACACTATTTTATGGAAAAAGGCATAACTTCACCTTAAAGAATCTTCCGCAATGCAGAATAGGTAAGTATCAATGATAAAATTAACGAAATAAACGAGTTAGAGGTGTTCGGGCCTTATCTGATAAGTACACCGAAATTATTCTAGTCCCATTATCAAACTCGAACATTTCCATAGTGGGTTCATATATACACAGTACCAGAAATAAAAAATGGATATTTTTTATTTGCTTTAATCAAACTGTTCAAATATTTTACGGGGCCGTTTACCAGAAAAAGCCTTTCTATAAGAAACATATATTTATATGTACGGTGCCAGAAACCATACGAACAATTATAAGCGTCCTTTTTAAGAAAATCAAGAAAATCGATTTGAATCTAAAAAATCTGGTTGAAAAAAAAAATCATTAAATATTTAAATCTTTATCCACCCTGACTGCAACTCTATGTATGTAGCATTTTATGTTTATGCTCAAATACTATCTTTCTCTAAGGTTTTTCCCTCTTAAGTGAAGTCATTGTCGATTTCTGAATAGCCACGGACCATGGGCACTATTCTTCACTTTTGTTCTGCCATTAATTTCATATTTGTCTTCACTCTCTCGCTTGACTTACAAAGATATAACATAAAATATATCAATTATGTCAACATTAAATATCAGACTCCAAACTTCGCAATTGTTCAAGAATCTTATTACAGTAATTACTCTTAATGAACGAGACGTTCATTTCTCTTTTATTCAGCTTTAGTGGGGTCGAGCGTTCACTCACAAAATAAGTCTCAATCTGTGTCAGGGGAGACGGAGGGCTTCCCTAAGCGCCAGGGACGTCCTTCCTGTTCTCTGGGGTCGAGACTTCCGTCGGCGTAAACGATCTTAATTGATACGTAAACCTCTTTGACTTCGTGGCCGTTCCTCCTTAATGGCTTCCCCTGTCTTTTGATCTCAAAGGACAGCCCCGACATCGATTTTTCGGCCGCTGAACCCAGCCACGGCTGAAACAGGAAGGAAGTTGTTTACACGGCCTGCGCCACCGTAAACCCCCTACGATGGCAACAGGTCCTATTTTTCGACATTTTGGCTCGATCAAATTAGTAGTACACAGAACTTGAAGCGCATAAATTGATTGATTCATTTGCTTTATTTTACTTCGCTTTCTGTGCCACTTTTGGCTAATTTACGAAGGTGGGATGAGTGACGATATGATAGAATTGATGAATGGGCACTCACAAAGTTATGCCCCGGCCAGGATTCGAACTCTGGACCCCTAACGTCGTCGCGCGATGTGCGAACCACTCCGCCAGGGGGCTGGCACTAGGTTTCTTTGAAATGAAGAATGCTATATTAACAGATCGTGGGTATTCATCCATAGGAATGGGTATGAGACTAGTCAAATAGGCAAATTGAAGAAAAAACGTAGACAATTTTATTGTCGAAACAAATTTTCAAATAGAAGAGAAACAATTCATAATTATTCATGTTCATTAGAACCTCTGTCATGGCCTTGCTTCATATCTTAAACAACAAGGTAGTTGTTAAAAGATTTTCTGGGTAGTCATGACTCTCAGGTGATTAAATCAGGGGGAGTGTTATGTAAGGTAAATAAAAAGAAAGCCTGAAGTAAATATTTCTAAATATGGGTAAATTCCTATTTTATATTTTTGTATATTTCAATATCATTAGCCATCCAGACGCGGCTTTGTCCACGTTGTTTACATGTTTGTTTACCATAAATAATATTGTAACTAGGAGACTACATGAAGAGGAATATTGTATTAAATGCGATCAGAGGTTCTTGGGCTGAATAAAATTATTAAAACCACTTTACCACCTCAGGGTTTGAATTTTGTAAAAAACCTTTTTTATTGGGTGTTTACGTCACAGGATGAAGACATCTAAAATGTCAGGTTTCCAGGTCCCGCCGTTTCCTATTCCCCGTGTGAAAATGAACGTTCAGTTGCATGTTTGTTTTTTAAGTTGGTGCTTTTAAGTCCACTTTAGGCTAATCGGGACTGGACCTACAGTTTAAAGTGGGATCCGAACCACTGTGTGCCTCCACCGGGTATCGAACCCGGGAGCATGTTTGTTTTTCAAATGTGTAATGGGGCGTACACAGTTTATGCGAATACACGTTTCTATTTATGATTGAATATTGCTTAAGCTAACTTCATGCTCAGATGGACTAATCGGGACTGGGCCTACAGCTTAAAGTGAGGTCCGGGCCACCACTGTGCAATGCATCTCTAGCGGGGACCGAACCCAGGACTTATTGGTTAGAAGACGACATCGTTCCTACTACGCCACTGGAGAGGGCCGTGGTGAAATATTGAAGTTCTCTTTAAAGCATGAGTGTGCAATTCACATAAAAGTTATCACGTACATTCTTAGGACACCATAATAAATTTGCAACTTAAGAGGAACAAAGGGCGATAGTTGCATTAAAGGATACATCTGACAACGTGCACATCTGACCTTCAGTTTTTCTTTAAGAAAAGAAAAGCTTGAGGGTGACTCCCCTGCTGACCTATGTAATTGCTCAAATTTCCTCCGTGTTAAAGTCAGGATACATCCATCGGAGCAAGGAAACGGCGCCCCCTGTTCTGTTTCCTTCTTTTATTCCCCCTCGTGGAACAAACTCTCCGAAAGAAGAGCAGCGCCACTCTTATTCATCGGGTGTAGCTCACCTCGGGGCATGAATCCATTATTGAAATGGACCGGTAGCCGCCTGCACTTGGGGGCCGGTTCAATTAGAGGAAAAGCGCCAAATGGAAGCTCCCGGCTACGGCATGTGTTTTCCCCTTCGAAGGATGACGTGACAACCCCTCCCCCTCATCGGGCTGTCATATAATTATGTTGTTAAGTTTCCATTTCTCGGAGGCTGACTGTAAAAATGCTGGTTGAAGACTTTCCTTTGCGCTTCTTTACTTTATAAGTCCTCAAAGGAGAGCGCCTATTGCAACACTGTAATTGTTGGTTGCAGTTACTTGTGTGATCATGGCTACTCAAGAGCTTCTTTTATCGCTGAATCAAATCAGTAAGGGAAGTAGCACACGTCGTTTACCTCCCCCCTCTCACTTTCTAAACTAACTTCTTACACAATTTATATTGTTCTTCGGCGCTTATGCACACGGTATCTAGAATGTATTTATAGATCAACAACGACTAGGAATACGTTGTGACTACCAAAGTTTCAATGTGAAATGAATATGATGAAATGTCTGATTAAAAACTGCTAAAAGGACATTAAAATCGGAAGATTGTTGTTAAAGAAACTTCAGATTTCTTTAAATCGTTCAAATGTTAGATGAATATCAGAGAAAAGTTCTTCAAGGGAAGAAAATGCTTCAGTATTGTCTAAAAGACGTTCAATTAAGTTAGAATTGGGGAAATATTTTTAAACATTTGTCTAAAATGCTTTCAATTAAGTTTGATATAACGAGACAGACTGTCTAAAAAGGCGTTCAGTCGACTTTTATACAAGGAACATTTATTTAGTATTGACTAAAAGATTGTCAAAAAGATGTTGAATTAAGTTTGGTGTTAAGGGAAGTTCTTCAAGATCGTTAAATTGGGCTCAAATAAGATTATTGTAACGAAACGTACAATATTGAAAGTATACACACCAGACATATTCACGGAGAAGTGCTTCAAGATTCCTCAAACAGAACGTAGCTTGAATGTAAGGAAGAATAACTTTCTTGGCTAAACATTAACAATAGAAGAAAATACTTAACACTCATCTTGATGCACAAAATACTTAAGAGTGGCTCCCCAAAATACATATCCGATAAGATCTGTTGTAGTAGAACATCAGCCGAACATAATATCTGCAAGAAGCACAATCTAAATCCCATAAAACCGCCACATACAAGTCCTTGATTGTTAAAGGGATCAGGGAATGGAACAAACTGCCTGCACCATTGACTAACATTATTTGCCATCAAAGTTTTAAGAAAAATCTGAAGGACTTACTATTGTCCCAACAATTCCATTAACCTTCATATGTTAACAATTGCACCTGCACTTATAGTACATCACATAATGCATACCTAACCCCCCGCACACACATGGAACTACCGAAGACTTATTACTTATCTTTAGTCTACAGTATATGTACTAATCTATTCAATGTATTATTTTATCATTGTATAATCTTTATATTATCTTTATTGTATTATCATGATCATTATGTTTTTTTGTTGTTTTTTTATTCATTTATTGTATCTTGGACAAGGGTTGGTTGTAAGAACGGTCCATGACGTCGAAACACGCCAGCTTAAATAAAGACCATTCAATTCTATTCTATTTCAAGGTATGACTATCATGTGAGACTAAGAGCTCTGATATACTGAAACGGAAAATATGACGAATTTTGAAAAGAAGTGTTTCAAGTTTATTGGTAAGTTATTCAACATGTGAGGAACGCACGGTCATGAAAACAGGCGGCTGGGCAGAATTGCGCTGGTGCCACATATGGAAAAGCAAAGCGAGAGCGGGACAACAGCCGCTGGTTCCCGCGCACTGTGTGGCAACGTCAACCGGGCTGCGTTGCCTAGTTCGAGCGTCAGACCGACGTCTCTCCGGGGTACTTTTGTGTCATTCCTGACCTCTCGAGCAAACACTGTCAGTGTGTATCACAGGGATTACAAAGACCAACTCTACAACAAGATTTTTCATTATCTTAAACCTCCGAACACACGGGGTTGTGCTCCAGCGTGGCAACAGCGCGAACCGTCTAGTTTCATGGCCGTGCGTTTCGTAAAGATCCCAAAATGAAGGTGCTGACCTAACACTGCGAGGGCAAGTTCGTGGCTATAGCAGCAACAGACTACAGGTCCAGAATAGCAGATAACAGCAACAATGAAATTCGATGCGCTGACAAACCTTTTGTTATGTCAAGAATGAAGTTTAGTTTAGCTACCCGAATGCGTATTTACAAACCCTATAGTGCTGCAGAACCAGAGGTATATAACACTTTCTTATTGGCTGTGTGAACCGGAAGTGATTATGTTCCGTGTCCATTGTTCCTTGTTTCTTCATTTACAGCAAAAGTATGGAAAAAATTAGACTAGTGATTATATAGTTATAAAGTTTGTAAACAGATTGTCGAAATTATGTTAAGAAATATACGTTTATATAATAAAATATAATGTTTAAAATGTTATACGTTGGATATACATAATTTTCTTAATAGTCATTGGTAGTTACAATTTTTGCACTGATGTCACTTTAAATAGAAAAATCATTCACTTCAAGAAGAGTTCTGATTTCTGTCTTCTAAAACATTAATTCAAATAATTTTGCTAAAAAATTAACCTTATTGTAAATGGGTTTTTTATCTTGTTGGGATGGATATCTGAAATCTACACTGTTAATTTGAACCCTGCCATCTAGCGTTAACTTGAAGAAACGCTGCATCAACTTCCGGAATGGCAGCCAATCAGTAGCCAAATATCGCTGGAGGTTCTGCCTACCAGTTTATAGCAACTTTCCTAAATCTCCAATATGATACCTTTACAAATTTAATACCTATTAATGATATCTGCCTGGCAACACTGCTACCCGAACCGCACATTCACCCTGGAGAGAATCTCGCACTAATTGCGCCGAACCAAATATCCCTCCGCCGGCCTTAAAAATAAGGTGGACAGGAAAAAAAAAAAAAAGAGGGGGTGGGAATCTGAACTTCAAGTACGGCCGTGGGGTTGGAATAGGGGAGGCATAAAAAGAACGGATTAGTGCTTGTGTACAAAGCCCTTATCTCGTGTACGCCGAGAGCAGAGCGCAGGCGACCTGTGTTCAGAGGGCAGTGAGAGGCTCTCAAAGTCTACGAGGGGATTAGGGGACAAAGGGAGGCATCCCTCCACGCAACAATGCTGTTGAGTATTTTATGCATGTCCTCTGAAATGTATTAAGAGGGTTGGAAATAAAACTCGGCACTCCGAAGCCAAAAGAACTAGAAGGGATTTCCAAGGGTGCCTCTTCGACAAGGCAAAATGAGCCTTAGCTAGTAGACTTCGTTACAATTAGATTTTTTTACATCCTGGATACACACTACGCCTCTTCAACCTTGAGGTTGGGGTCCAGAACTGCTATTTCGAAAAATTTAGTCTCGTAGCTTTCCGCTGTTTTCTTGCTCACTTCGTGCTTTTCGTCTTCTCTTCTTTCACCATTGTTCTTTCCTTCCCTGAGCCTTCATATTTATGGACATTGGGTGTGTAACTAGTTTATACTATGGGAATCAAGCTGTTCAACGTGCTCCCTGTAACAGACCAAACTGTGTCTCTTGTAAGGTTTAAAAAAGTACTACAACTCTGGTTAAAAGTTTAAGCTTTCTAAATTGATCCCAAAAATGATTTGCAATTCTGATGTTTATTATGTCTTTTTTAAAATCATATCCACACCTGTATTTTGTTCTAAAACCATAACTTCCACACTTCAATTCTCTTCAATGTATTGTCTTTGTTGTATATATATTATTAACTTCTGTGGGTTAAATGACTAAGTTTGATATAATATCTATAAAGTAACTCTAATCAACAGGTAACCTGAAAATGTGACTATATATATATATATATATATATATATATATATACAGGGTGATTCACAATTCCTATTACACACTTCTAGGGGTTGTAGCGGGGACTTAGTAGATCTAGTTTTGATTAGGAACTCATGACACGAAACGTATCATTTTCGTACTACACAGATGACAAGATCACATAATTTCACATCTCCCCCTTTACGGTAGGCAACCCAAATTTATTGACGGAGGGCGACGTCTTCAGTCACCTGATGTCATGTGTGCTGCTTCCAACGTCCTCTGTTTCCAATCTGTTTACACAGCACATGTGGTTCCAACATGATGGCGCACCAGCACACTTTTCCCATGACAACATCTCAATCAAACATACGGGGACAGGTGGATAGGTCGCGGTGGATCAACTCCTTGACCACCACGATCACCCTATCTAAGTCCTCTTGACTTTTTCGTATAGGGCCACATGAAGAGTCTTGTTTATGAGACTCCTGTAGTGTCGGAGGAAGACCTGGTTGCACGAGTTCTGGCTGCAGCAGACACGATTCAGCACACACCAGGTATTTTTGAGCGTGTATATGCAAACATCCTTTGGAGGTACACTGTTTGCAACGCAGTTCAGGGTCGCCACATCGAGCAGCTCTTGTAGTGACGCAGGTAAAGCGGGAGATGTGAAATTATGTGATCTTGTCATCTGCATTGTACCAAAACGGTACGTTTCCGGACATGGGTTCCTTATCAAAACTTGATCAACTAAGTTCCCTCTACAACCCTTAGAAGTGTGTAATAGGAATTCTGAATCACCATGTATATGTATAGAACTATGGACGACATATATTGCATTTGAAAATGCTTAATGATGAATAATTTATTCTATTTTATCCTTACTTCTTCCATTCCTCAATTTGTTCCTGTCCTTCACTAATGCATTAATTTCTCTGTAACTTTTACTATTCACACCTTGAGCATTTCGCTTGATGTGCTCTATCTTGGACCTCCAACATGTTTTCCAACTTCTACCAGCCCTCCCTCCTGACTAACAGCATTTGTCAGTTTCTGCAGTCAGTGAAAGTGATATCATTTGCGCTATATCACTGTAATGAATAATTCTTCAATATTCTATAGAATTAGGTTTCTGGCACCAAAATCATACGAGGGTACGTCTGTTAGTAGGTCACAAATATTTATTAAAAAGCTGCGAAAGGAGATGCTGACTTGAAAACAGTTCTTATTTTTCAATATAATCTCCACCAACATGATACATTTATCCCATAGCTTTATCAGTCCCCCAAAACCTGCTGCGTAAAAGTCTTTGGGCTGCTGTCCCAGCCACAATCGCACCTCAACATTGTCATCATCCGCAAAACGTTTGCCGCCACCGTGCGCACACTTTCCGGAAATCCTAACGATCGTGTATTATGCTGTAGGCTAGAACACCATATTGCAGTTGCTACGTTGTCTATCGTTACTCGTCTGTCAGCTCGAACCATCTCGTGCACCCGTATCATGGAGATGAACAGTCCTCGAGTACGCCATTTTTAAACTGAGCAGCCCACGTGTACGTCTGCTATCTAGCGACTGCTAACTGAATATCATGAAGTTCGATTGTGCGGTCACCTAGTGACACCTTTAGAAACTATTCACAGCTAACCCAAATCAGTTTGTGACCAATTTACCGACTTCCCCTCGTATTTACATTATCTTCAGACACATAAAAGTTTCAAGGAAAGCAACCGTAAATATGTTAGCAATATGTTATCGACCACATGCGGCATATACACCGTACAAAAAGGTGTTTTCATATAATGTGACAGTGGCGGCGATTAGGGCGGGGCAAGCGGGGCGGTTGCCCCAACTTTTCGCTACTTTTGCCCCCACTCTATGCTAAACCTTATCTGCAAAGGGTAATATACTGTCTTTTCACCCCCTAGTTCTGACACCTTGCCCTCGCGGTTTTGGAACCCAATCGCCGCCACTGTGTGGATGTTGACGGCAACTGACTGAACATCTTCCTCGCGTTACGATCCACACAATTCCAGTTAGAGAAAGACAAAATACATCACGTGAGAGACTATCACTCTACGTATACAAAACGAAGAAGTTAATTCTTCTCCGTTTTGACACGTGTTCTTGCTGGAAGTAAAGGAACGTCGTCTTCGTCCTGACAGAGAAATATGAAGCAGAACGATGCCGTACCAATCATGATCCCCTGTCGTTCATCATGCATTATTTCTGTCACGTGGAAACAACACGCAGCTATCTTCCTCGCTTCGGAGGAAGCTGAAGGTGACACCACAATGCGGGGTTACATAAGACAAACGGTTCACGACACTCAGACCTTCTATCGTGGAATTTTGGAAGGTAGGAGATAAAACTGTAATATTAATTGTACCGGTAAAATTTCGGTGAAGGTAACGTAAGGGCGAAGAAAGTCTCACGAACATTTTCGTGAGCTACGACGCCAGGGGTCCAAGGTTCGAATCTTGGCCTGAGCATGAGTGTTCTTTGCGAGTTTGCCTTCAAAAAATTCATCATATCATTAGTGTCATTTTGAAGATTAGCCAAAAGTGGCAGAAAAGATAAGTAAAAGAAACCAAATCAAAAAACAAAAATAAACACACACACACACACATTTTACACCTTAAATTGAAACTCTTGGTACGGTTCCCTTCTCGCGACACGAAGAGACGAAGAAGAGCCAGTCCCTTGCGCTGGATGGAAGGTAGAATTTTACATGCTCGCTTTATGGAAGTGTTACTTTCAACTAGTCTAGGAACTTAATACTGCTCAAAACACATGGGTAGGAGTTGGATTTTGCTTGTAAGTCCACTTTATGCACAAAAAGGCTAATGGGAACTGAACTGGGGTCTGTCCCACCACGTGCCTCGAACCGGGACCATATTATTACAAGTAGACAGAGGCGCAACCACGAATAATTGTCTGGGGGCGGGGAAGTACCAGGATAAACGTATCAATAATAATAATAATAATGTCATTATTATTATTATTATTATTATTTGTGGTAGTAGTAGTATTAAAGGAGTTATTATCCTCTTCAATTACGCAAAAAGGGAGGAGGGGGTAGAAGTCTGTGCTAAAGCATTTGTTCAGAAAACAAACTATTTCAAATATTTTTTCAACACGGTCAATTTCATATCAAATAATGGAAAGCAAACTGTATTTTTGAATGGCAGATAATGAATGATAAATGCATTCTGTAGGTAATTCTTTTTGTACATAACATATATAACTTTCATTGGCTGGTTGGTTGATTTCGTGTTTTAAGTCAACTTTATGCACAGTAAGGCTAATCGGGACAGGACCTACAGTTTAAAGTGGGATCCGAACCACTATGTGCCTCCACCGGGTGTCGAACCCGGGACCCCTTGATTACAAGGCGACGACGCTAGCACTGCGCCATTGGGGAGGCCCTTATATATAACTTTCATGTACAACATATGTTTTACACATATGCAACATGAAGCGACATAAAATAAGTAAATACATATGCAACATGCTAAGACTAAATTGTGTACGTACTCAAAGTTTATCCAATACATATATACAACACATATTATTTAATACATTACATTACAAAAGCAATTGAAAACAATATTGGTTTAATAGGACGCAAATAATTTCACTGGACGCCATGGCATGCTCTCTCAACTAGTCACGGCTGTGAACTTGACGAGACTGAGAAAAGCAGGCATTGCGAACGAAGCGAGCAAGAACATTTTTAAGAAATGTATTTTTATTTGCATAAAATTTGAAATTGTAGGGGGGCAATTGCTTCTCTGTGCCCTCCCTGCAGGTGCCCCTGGCCGTCAATGTTTGCCCCCCAACTTGCCTCCCCATGAATTTACTTCCGTCGAAGGTGGGGGGAGGGCAATGCCCCCCTCTGGTTGCGCCACTGCTAGTAGACAGCGTTACCGCTACGTCATCGAGAGGCCATGAGTGGAGAAGAGGACAGTTAAAGAAAATCACGCCGTACCAGAAAAAAACAAAATATGGCTTCTAATACTAAAAACGAGTTAAAAGGGCTGCGTTTCCATTCTTCAAAAGAAATACAAGGGAGTCAAAACACATACGATGCTATTTTTAACAGCGCTAATCGAACTTAAGAATCGACATCATGCTTAGCAGTAATTTATGCACACACCCGCAACCCCCGCCCCCGCCACAATGTCTTCAAGAATCTCTAAAAGTTTATACAAAGGTACGTTTTATAGTCATTTTGACTCGACATTTAAATCTCCCTAAATTTGGACTTACACTCCACCCCCCAAATCGAAAATTCTGGATAAGACCCTTCAGTAGAGGCATTTTTTTTTCAATATTGCAACACTTTTCGACAGAAATGGAATCAATGTGCACCTTGACAAACTGCACTTCATGTCCTCCATAATGATACTAATTTTGGGACACATAATATATTCTCATGCCGTAATATATTATGACTATCATGTGACAACGTCTCTATGTGTCGCGTTGTTTAAGGGTAAAATGTTCTGGTTTCATTTATTTATCGAACTTAACAGGCATGAACCTAATTTTAGTTTTCAAACTAATAAAAATGCTCATGCATGCAGTATTTCAGTGCTATGCTTGTTTAACTCACTCATCTTTTGTCCTATATCATTGAATGGTTCATCATTTCCTGATTGAGTTGGCACACTGTACAGCCCCTTGAGAGGAAACCAAGGTTAGCAATACTGCATGGTTTCTCAGGAGCTGACATTTTCCTGGAAACCGGGATGTCTTGAAGGAACGGCTGACACTCTTCTCCAGTCCTGCTAAATAAATAAAATGAATCCTTGCTCTGGCGGACGGATGCCCACACTTGTCGGCGAGCGGCGGAAGAATAATGGTTGTTTCCACGGTCTCCGCAAGGGGCGCTGTCACCGCCGAAGGAGCAGGAGCGAAGAGCTAATGCCGAAATGTCAACTCGCCTGCGGTCGGAGACAAGTGTCAACATGCTCATCCGTGTGCAAGCTTGCTCCTCTCGAGCGGGCACGGGGTCGGATGTAACCTTTGTGACACATTATTAATAATAAGTTCACCTCGTATTTGTCTTTCAAGTTCGCGGCTCACTCGAAGAAAAATGCCTGGATCGTGGACAACGGGGGACCTCGCGTAGGCAGGGAAAGGGCTTCTGTGGGAATCGAGCTGAGTGAGAAAGAGAGAGGAAGAACATGTTGAGAAAGAGAGTGGAAGAGAGTGTGATTGTGTGACAGAGAGAGGAAGAGAGAAGAACAGAGTAAGAGAGAGACAGGGAAAGAAAAAGTAGAAGAGATTGAGAAAGAGAGAAAGAAGGAAAGAGAATAAAAGAGAGTGAGGGAAAAAGAACCAGAGTGAAGAAGAGAGTGAGAAAGGCAGAGAAAGGGAGTTCAAAAAAGAGAAAGGCAGTGAGATAGAGATAAGAAGAAATCGGAAAACGCAGACAAACAGTGAGAAGGAAAGAGAAATACAGTGAGAAGGAAATAGAAGTATGGTGAGAACAAAAGAGAAGTGAAGTGAGAAGAATAGTGAAGTACAGTGAGAAGGAAACAGAAGTACAGTGACAAGGAAAGAGGAGCACAGTGAGAAAGAGAGGATGAGAAGAAACGAGGGTGAGAAGAAAGAGAGGATGAGGAGAAAGAGAAGTAAACAGTGTTAGGAAAAGAGAAAATCTTGTGAAGGTACAGATCAAAGTGAGAAACAGGGGGAAGTGAGTGAGAAAGATAAGAGTAACAGTGAGACGAGAGAGAGAGAGAGATGAAACGCAGGTGAAATGAAGATGAGCAGAGTGACAAAGAAAGAGAAGTACGGTGAGAAGGAAAGAGAAGTGTGGTGAGAAGGAAAGAAAGTACAGTGAGAAAGAGAGGATCAGAAGTAGAAAGAAAGATGAACAGTATTAGGAAAAGAGAAGATATTGTGTAGAGACAGATAAAAGTGAGAAAGAGGGGGAAGAGAGTGAGAAAGATAAGAGTAACAGTAAGACGAGAAAGAAAAAGCGATATAAAACTCAGGAGAAATTGAGAGAAGCAGAGTGACAAAGAAAGTGAAACAGAACGAGAAACACACGGACAGAGAAACGACACGGTCACAAAGAGAGAGATGGAGGTAAGACTGTAGCTGTTGAAACAACAGTACAACATTTTAGGTTACATCTAATAAAAGCAGAAATTCATTATCTGTCTTTTTGATATGTGCACTTTGAGATCTTTTGGTCGACTCCTAGCCGCTCCCCTATATATAAGAAAACATGGCACTGATAAGCTTCTCGACCTGTTTCTGTGATGAGTAGAAATTAAAGTGTGTTCAATTGTGTTACTGGAGACAGGAGAGAATTAAGAAAATATAGACAAGTTTGCCAACGTGAATGGAAGAAAGACAGACAGATATCTAGCAATATTATCGAGCCTCTCTCTCTTTCTACTGAACTGTCTTGTAATTTGCTGTTTCTCTTCGTCTCTACTCTACTTTCTTTCGCTATTTCAGTCCCTCTCTTTCCTCTTCATTCTCTCAGATTTGTTCCAATTTCTTGCTCTCTTTCCGTTGTTTTCTAGCTGTTTCTCTGTGTTTCTATTTCACAGTTTTTCTCCATTTAATTGTGTCTCTTTCTTTCTCTACTTGACTCTTTTCCTCTCGATCTCTGTTTCTTGTCGTTTTCTTCTCTCTTCTTCAAGTCGCACTCACTGTTTCCTTCTTCTCTCCCTTGTTCCCTTCTTGCAGAAGTAGAACAGTCCGTATATCATAAGGAAATGCTGCATAAGGAACCCGTCGCGTTGAATTTAGATTCCCTCATCTTGGGTAACCGGAGATAAAGCTATTAAGATGTGAGGACACGTAGAGTTATGAGCACCGTGTTCTGGAGGGAAAGGGCACTCCTGTGACTTATCCAAAAGCGAAGATTTCTCACCAAGTGGAAAGAAAAGAAGATTCCATTTCTACTCTTACATCCAAGATTTTTAAATTGTGGATTAGATTTAGTTTAGCTCGGCTTGACAAAGTAACTGAATTCTAAAATGGAGTACAAATACAGTTCTAGACCGACGAACACAAGAGTTGACTACAAGGGGACATACGAGGGTGGCCATTAAACAGCAGATCGAAAAATTGGGTTTCTTTTCAAAATCTTGCAAATTAATTTGTACCCACTTCAACGTAACCCTATTCCTTCATTCGTACCCTGCTGCATACGACTTTCCATTTTTTCAAAGCAGGGATGCAGGCCATCAAAAGCAGTGGCGTACCTAGGATTTTTGAGGGGGTAAGCTATTATACACACATTTTGTTAGTAGTCAGCCCTTATTTTGCGATTTTTTTAATACTGGTCCAAAGGGAGGGTTATGACCCCCATCATCCCTCCTTGGGCACGCCTGTGATCAAACATTAACCTGTATATGTCTGCCGTTTCAATTTCACCTGATCGACGGACTGGAAAAGGGTTAATTTAAAAGCACTTTCCCCCTTGGACGAGCAGGTAAAAGGCACAGACACCCACATTTGGTGTATAGGAAGGGTGTTCGAGCACTGGAATGCACTTGTCCGCACTTAAAGGCTATTTTCCCAGTTATTGTCGAGCGACGGATTTATGGATCAGTTTTGCACAGACATTTCTCATGATAAATAGTACATGCAAGAATAATCTGACCACTTCTTTATCAACGTTCAGCAGCTAAGCATTCAAAAGAATGTTCAAACGTCAATCTTCACTAATTTTTCGTAAAGTTGTCCTCGGTTTTAGATGTCAAAGGATCCAGGGGCGGCACCAGAAAAAAAGAGAATGGGAGGCAAGAGGAATGGGAATATTTTCTAGTGGATAGTCTAGTGGTAAAGTCGTCAATACCATACAAGATGCATGCTGAGAGAACACGAAATGCATGAAATCATGTTTTGGTGCATTAACTAACGCAGTGTAAATTTGGTTTCTTACAACTTATCGTGTCTGATTTGCTCAAGTGATGCATTTTAGTGCATCGGTACATCAGGTGATAAAAGTACATTTTATGCATTTTTGTGTGTATCATGATGCACTTCAAATGCATCATTAGCAGTTTATGACTTTACTGGAGTCGACATATTTGTGTTAAATTATTCATTTTTGTTTCCGTGTGTATCGTGGTTACAGAGAATTTATTTATGTACGAGGGGAAGTCAAAAATTATCCACACTTCTACCATAACTTCCTTTAGGTTGGCCACACTGCCTCAGCGCTCTCTTACTGAAAGATTTTGTGCTTACGTGGCCGAGGTTTCATATTAATCGCTCCATTTTTGTTTCTTTTGTAACAGAGTAAACATGGTCGCTCTGTGTGCACCAAGGTAGAACAGAGTACAATGATCCGTTTCTCTGCTTCGAAGGTGCGTCAGGGGCTGAATTTCACAGTAGGCTTTTAGTGTACATTACGGGGGCAGTGCTCTATCGCTTAGAAGTGTGTATGAGTGGATCGAGAGGTTTAAAAATGGCCGGACATGCGGGAAGCACGAAGCGAGAGCACGATGCTCATGGTTAGCCATAGTTCCGAGTGCGAAATCATCCACGACAATCTTCAGATTACTGATCTCTGTCTTCCCTTGGTGCACATTGCCAGCAGCCCGGCCATGTTTACTCTGTTACAAAAGAGAGAAGAATAGGGCGATTAATATGAAATCTCGGCCAGATAATCACAAGATTACTACCTATCAGAACGCGAGAGCTGAAAGCAGTGTGGCCAACCTATAGAAAGTTATGGTGAAAAGTGCGGATATTTTTTTACTCTCCCAAGCAGTTTTTCTTGTTTGCTGGAGGCCAGTAAAGTGGACGGACAGGTTGGCCATGGGGCTCCTGTCCGCCGACTACCCCCTCTCCCTTCTGGCGCTGTCATTGTACCAGATCGTCTTTCACTCCTTCCCAACCTTCCTTGCCTGTAGTACATTTTCACTTGTTTCAATATTATTTAATAGCGCATCAACAAATATACTCTGTCCCAGCTAACTTTGGAGCAGGCAAACGCAAACAAGTCTCTGCGCAAGTAGTGACGCGAGACGGCTCCACCAATGAACATGTAAGAGGAACGGAATTGCATGGAGTGGGGGGAAGCGACTGCAGTTTCCAGCAGCGTGTACTGCTTCGCTTTGCCACTCGATTTCCTTCTCTTCTCTGACGCTTGCTACACAGTTAGCTGGGACAGGGTATAGACATCCGTTATCAGTTCTCAATTGCGATAAGATCAAATATCCTTCCTTGCATCAATATTTCCCTTTAACTTCCTTTCTGCCTTTGATTTAAAATTTACCAGCATGACCTCTTGATTGTTCTTATTTTTCAAGTATTTTCTGTTTTCCTCCAATTCAATCCAGAACAAAGTATTTCGCACTATTTATGTATCAACCACATTATTCATACATATCTTGTTACCTAATTAGCAAGCACCACTCGAATAAATATTTTGCATTCTCCTATATCCAACATTATCTGATCCTTCTTTTGCCCATGTTGGTTCACGAATTTTATCCAAACAGACCGAAAATTTAATTACACGGTGAGGTAAACACGAGAGCTATTTGCCCCCATTACGATGAACATATCATTTCGATGAAATTATCATCGAGCGTCTGTTTCTGAATAAAATCTGGCCACTCTTTACTAGAAATCGTAATTAAATGCAATTCAATTGATCAAATGTTTAATTTGCATGACAGTCTCAATTAAACAATTATCAACACAAAGTTGCAATTTTGCTAAAAGGTTTAAAATTAAATCGAATCATAACGAGATGTTCTTGGAACAACTGTGGCCGACATAGTATATTAAGAAGACTGCAAAGGCGGTGATAATTTGCTGGAATGCATAATTTGCTGAGATGTTTTTACTCAGTTTCATTGACTGTCGATAAGTCTCAACGACACGTTAAAGAATATGCTAGGTGGCATTTTCGTTTGTGTTTCACCTGTGTCGATCCTCCAGTCTGAGCCAGGTTTTGTCTGCTCAAACAGGATAAAACATTTAAGAGGCGAAAACCAAAATGACTGAAAGTGGTTTATTAAGATTTTTAAAGAACTAGTCAGTACATTAGTAATATATACGTATGTATGGATGTGAAACTTGGTCCTTCACATTAAATGTTTTACACTGGGAAATTCCAATATGTTGAAGTAAAATTAATTAACACTTCTTAAGCTAAGGGCGTCACTGAGTGTTGCTGTTTTAAAAATTGTAATTATTTTCCATACCAGCGCAATAATGCTGGGAATAGCAAGAAGTAACCTATTTACAATATTCCCACGAACACATAGAGGCGTTCGCGCCCTTTTCTGGAGTTGTTCAGTTACATACACGCCTCAGAGTCAGAAGTGACCGGTCTATCATAGGAGGCACGCAGTGCCGCACGGAAGAACGTTTCCTACCTTAAATCATAGCACGCCAGCCCTGAATTTTTGCTAAAATAAGAATGAAATTACAGTACGTTGCTCGGAATGCAAACTTTTGTATGCAGAAGTCATTGCAGTACCCACACGAACTGTCAGAGTTGTCAAAACGACGATATTGAAAAATGACAACATTCGGTCCCTTTTATTTGAGTCAGTATAGCTATCTTTTTTACATATATCTCATAAAATTTAGAGATACATATTGAGATTTGAACAATTTAAAAATATTTTGTAAGTTTCTTCGACTTGTATTTTACAAATTTGATTGCTTTCTTTATTCAGTTAAATTTTGACGGAGAATTTTGTAACATACAGTTTCTTTATAAGCCTATGCAAGTTGTACTATTTCAATTCGTTGTAAAAAATACGTTATTTTTTAAAACAAATTTAAATTATTTTTAGAACAATATTTTCATGCATATTCTTAAAAATTTTAAGCTTGTAATTCTAGGAGATACTTTCCTCATTATTTGAATTTAATTTTCTTTAATAGCCAAGAAAAATATCCGATATGGACAACTTTCAGCTCATATATATATATTGCCTGATTTCCAGTAAGTGCTAGTGTATTTCAACATCTATTTACATCGAGAATTCCTGTAAATAAGGTTGGTTTCGATAAGGCGGCATTCAGTGCTGCGCGCAAGGCATTTGTGCTACTGTGAGGGTGCTGATGACGGAGGGATAATATTATGGTTTGGGTAATGGCACGGGTGGTGTGATTCACGACACACACACCCTTTTTAGTTTCAGAAGTGATTTTATGATATACCTCACAGAACCGTAGTTTGAGGGGACCTGTGCTGAACGTCGAACGTTCATCTAGAGGGAACCTTTTCAATCCACCATTCTTGCCCAGTCGCCTGGGGGCAGATATAGAATATATATATATATATATATATATATATATATATATATATATATATATATATATATATATATAAAATGTACCTTGAATATGCCACTTATTCTCTGATTTACATCTTGAAAAAAAATCCAAAAAACATGGTGCTGACATTTGTGAATATTAAAGCACTTCTTACTCACTGCTGATGAGCTATTTTTCTAAATGATTGGAAGTTATTAAAAAAAAAACTCGAAAATGACTGTAGAGGTGACAGATGAACTTAAGTCGGTGTTTGCAACCACTATTATTCCGCACACTAATATTTGTGAAAACATGGTATTTGATTCAGATAAATGTAAAATGTTTGCAAAGGAAAATAACTTTACTCTCATGCCTAGCAATCCCAAGTGTCCTTTGTTCAAATAGATTAGTTGCAAACATCGTAGTGTTTGTGTGCAAAGTGTCATTTCTTGTTAGCGCTCTTCCAGTATAAGATAATCGTCAGTGTTAGGTTTACAAGCAACACCAGCACAAGTAAGGATATCATTACGAAGATGAATACCGGAAAAAATTGTACAATTTTTTGTTACTAACAACAGAACGGAGATGCATACAGAAACCTAAAACAGTGAAAACGCGTCACCTCACAGTAAGTGCATTTAAAAATTTATAAAATATTTTGAAATGTGAATGTAATTTTAATATATTTTTGTACATTATGTATTTTAATCAAACTATTTATGTGAGTTTATGATACATATTGATTACAAATTAAAATTATAATAAACATATAATACTCCGCACATTGTGCTCTCTCTTGAGAAGACTCAATTTTCACAAAAGCGACGACAGAGCTGCCAATCATGACGCGCGTGAACTAAACAAATACACACAAACTTAAGCGTTTATAACACTAAATACATAATACTGAATTGTTGTAAGTTCATATTTTCTTATGTTTAACATTTTTTGCTATATAAATTTTATTTCAAATTTTACAAATCGCAATCATATTAACAGAAGTACGAATGGAATAATAAATGTTTAGTAGGCTATTTTACGGTTTTCCTGTAACAAAAATATACAATAATAATTGAAATTATTTATCCAAGCATTTTAATTTGACACTAACATGAATTACGTTATGTAAAATGAAACAAACCCTTTTCTATATATACAACTCTTGTTGACGAAATATCACGAAGGTACATTACGCGAGAAGTGTATGGGTATGCCTACATATTGGTATCATATTCATAAGGTACCGATATGACATTTTTTTTTTCTATTCTCTCTCTCTCTCTCTCTCTCTCTCTCTCTCTCTCCCACCCTCTCTCTCAATCGCACTAAATACAAATGTTTGCCTCAAACTTTAAATTTCCTCAGTCATTTTGGAATATTCTTCAAATTGATATTTAAAAGTTTGTCTTTTGCGCTTTTTTGCTCAATCTGAATCGTAAATTTTCCAAATACGAAAAAAAAATATACAGAGCAATGTTGCAAGATAAAAGTTCACTTCACAAACTCTTTTACATTATTGATTGATTGATTTGGCGTTTTAAGTCCGCTTTATGCACTTTAAGGCTAATCAGGATTGGACCATCAGTTTAAAGTGGGATCCGAAACACTATGTGCCTCATACGAGTATCGAACCTGGAACCCTTGATTACAAGACGACGACGCTATCACAGCGCCCCATCGGGGAGGCTCTCTTTACATTAGAAACTAAAATTACTTTCCATTGCATAACATTGTAACTCTAATGTGGTCGTGAAAATGGCTTTCAAATATCGAAGTGACAGAATATTAGGTGAGACCTACTTGAAAGATTAGATGATTCAAATGTTGATCCCGATTTCTTCTTGCAAAGCGAAAAATTTCAGTTTCAGGAGTGGATGATGTATTCTAGCAGTGCATTGGGGATGTTACAGAGGAAGAACGCGATATCGTTTGATTTTGGCCTTCCTTTAATACTGGTGAATAAATGCACATATTTTATTACAAACATGCAATCCGAATAAAGCATACGCTATGTCAGTAGATGGGAAAATACTTTAGACCAAACAATAGACCCTTTAATTGACATTAATGGTTTTTTTTATTCATTTTCGAGGGGTGACGCTATTGTTATTTAATCAACCGCCACGTGTCGGCACGTGTCGGGGGTGGAGGAGGAGATGAGTCATCGATGACTCATGCACACGTGTGAGTTTGAAATTAATGGTTTTCCATTAGTGCACAAAAGACACTATTATGTATTCCGTTTTCGGGCTAAGCTAACTTTTTGTTGTATATTATATATGCGTTTCTGCCGGATATGAGTCATGGGTGCTTTATACAGACGTGGGAACTTGGAATTAATGGTTTTTCCATTAATGTACAAAAGACACTTTCGGGCTATTCTAAGGCGTCACGTCCGGCCATTTTGGCGTCGGTGGTGAGTCATATTAGCTATAATTAAGGATCCGGATTTACCCGAATTCAATCGGTGGCGACGCGTTCGATCGGAGGTAGAAGATATTATAACACATGTTCGCTTTAAAGGCGAAGAAATTGAACGATGTATCCTATATGAAAACGAAGTATGCAGGCAGAATCCATGTTATTAATATTAACCTGTTCCGCAAGAACCTGTTAGGAGTTTGCATTCTTCGCCACCCCATTCAGCGTGCGATCATGGATGCACGAGGGGAGAATCGCCTCCATTGTTACGGCCCCCATCGCTTGGTCTTCTTCCGGAGTTGAATGGAAGCCTGGTCCCGCCAATTCTTTTACACGCGGGTATTGATTTTCTTTGAGGTTCCAATTCTATTTGGTGGAAGTAATCTACGCGATGATTTCTTTCGCCTTTCGTAACATTGCAAAGACTATTTAACCTAAGGCGTAACAAATTTGACTGAACTAGGAACATTCAGTTCCAGTATCTACAAGTTAAAGTGGATGCGAACCGCTATTTGCCCTTATTTCGGGGTTACGAACCACGGACCATTTGATTATTGCCTTATAAACATCAGGATTCACGTAAAATTGACCAGATGTTTTTACTGTTAGGGACAATATTTCGCATTTTTTGTGTATTTTTACTCAATTTGATGTAGTTGTTGAATCTTGTTGTTGTTGTTAGGGTTTATTGACTTCCACTACGGTATTTTTGGTTTGCTTCGTAGGAAAGTTTGTTTATTTTAGAGTTTCCTCGGTATTTTCTTACTGTTAGGGTAGGTAAAGTTTCCTAAATATATGAGTAGGGTTCCATATATTCTTGTTCTTGCATGTTTTTCATATGATGTGATCTCCACAACTCTCCAAGTGCTTTTACTGCATGTTTCCATTTTTATTGAGGCGTAGTGATTCCTAGAGCCACTTTATGCATGAGAGAAAGCTTGAAAATTTTGATCTCAGATAATCGCCAATCTTATGTCAGAGTATTTTCGAGTATATTTTAGACTTAGATGTTCCCCATCTCTTTTTTTACCGTACGAGATGTAAAGATAAAATGTTCTGCATATACGTAACAAGCATTAGTTTTATTTTGAAACGAAAATGAACAAGTCAAAAGTACATTTTGCTATAAACATAGAAACTATATTTCATGTTCCCCCGGAATGTGAATGTCGGAAGGATACGTATTTTGTAGACAAAATGCATTTTAAGCACCGAATAGAGTCAACAGAGAAAATATTGGCACCTATACTGACTACATCGCATAGGTCAGCCATTTTGTGTTTGCTGTTCAAGCAAGAGAACATAAAATAAACGCTCACGTTGGAACAAAGCTCATTTTACAATGGATTTTCGCTTTGGTCACCCGTTTGCTATGATTGTGTGCGGCCCGTCTCAGAGCGGGAAGACTACATTTGTGGACAAGTTACTATTTTATAAAAATGAAATGTTTACTCGAGTACCGAAATCGATACTCTGGGCGTATGGTGCTGTTAGACCAAATCTTAAATTGTGTCAAGACACCAATATTCAGTTTGTTGAAGGAATACCCGATATTGCAAATATGGATATTGAATCTCCAGGATTAATTATTATTGACGATCTGATGAACGAGAGTGGAAAAGATTCTTCAGTAGCAGACATTTTTACCAAGTATTCTCACCACAAGAACATGAGTGTTATATTTATTGTACAAAATTTATTTCATAAAGGTGCAAAGATGCGGGATATAAGCTTGAACGCGCATTACATTGTGTATTTCAAGAACCCTCGAGATAAGCAACAAATACATTATTTGGCACGACAATTCAAACCTGACGAAAGTAGAAGTGTTTTGCAAGCATTCGAAGATGCAACAGAGAAACCTCATAGCTATTTAATGTTCGATATGACACAACAGAGTCCCGAAATATTAAGAATGAGGGCGCATATATTTCCAGGCGAACAATTAACTATATATGCGGCAGGAAAGCACGCAAACAAGTCATTTCTGGTGCGTACTTCAGAATGACCTCACAACTGAACCAACACGCTCCAGCGCTCAAAGTTTTGTGCAAATCCAACCCTCAGCTGCGTAAACTATTGTTGCACCGTGCGTCCCCCGATCTAGTACGCGTTCTCGGTCAATGTGCTGCCAATACAATAAAAGGGAATGTTCCACTTTCAAAAGTACAAAAGTCTAAGCTCCAAAAATTTAAAGTCACTCTACGAAAGTTAGCTGCAAAGAGCACTTCGCTTAAAAAGAAGAAAAAGTTGCTTATACAAAAAGGAGCTGGATTTCTTCCTTTTCTTATTGGCCCTATTATCGCAGCCTTAGGAAGTGCCTTGTTTAACAAATGAGTGTAAAAAAAATGATACTGGTACCTGAAGAAGCAGGAGCCGCAATGCAAGCTTCTGCCGCTCGTTCACAAAGGCACGAATCGCGGTTAGATTCTGATATTCATGCTATATTGGCAAGGCAAGATTATAGTGAACCCGAAAAATGGAAATTATATCAACAGGCTCTTCGAAGATACTTACAACATACGAGTCCCAGTCAGATATATTTACCAGTGATAGAAGAACAAGAAATACGTGTAGATACAGAGCGACAAGACCCTCCACAAACTGCCACACTCAAAGAAGAAATTATTGCTTCGGTGCCTAAAACACTCCAGAAAAAGACAGAATTGTTATTGAAAAGATTGCTTGCTTCTCGGAACATAAGCTGGGATTCTCAAGGAACAGTCACCATGCATGGGAAATTATATCAAAATTCCAATATAGTCGATTTGATTAACGAAGTTGTACGCCCACGTAAAAAAAGCAGGGAACCAATAGGAAAAGATCAGTTCGAACGCATTCTTCACTCTTTAAACATCCCTCGCGAATATATTGTTACACACACGCCTCCACCCCCTTTAAGAAAAAGGAAACCTGAATTGATTTGGGAAGACTTGTAACATGGATCTGAAAACTTTGTACTATACTCATAAACTTCCTACTTCTTTTTCTAATAGTGAAAAAATATCTAAGGCTTCAACACAATCTAGAACTCAAATTCAGAACTGGTTGTCAGAACAGGATGCGTATACCTTACATGTTCCTGCTCGTAAAATTTTCCCTCGTAAACGTTACGAAGCTACGACTCCTCTTGAACTTGTTCAAATGGATTTAGCTGACATGCAAAATATTGCTCGATTTAACGACAGTTTTAGATACATTCTTTGTGCAATTGATGTGTTTTCAAGACAAGCGTACTGTGTCCCAGTAAAAAACAAATCAGGCGAGGTTATGGCAAAGGCTATCACAAAGATTATAAACATGTTGGAATATCCTCCCGTGTATTGTCAGACAGACAAAGGCAGAGAGTTTTACAACGCTCATGTGAAGAAAGTGTTTCACAAGTATAATGTGCAACATTACAGTGTTAATTCTGAAATGAAAGCAGCCGTGGTCGAAAGATTTATACGTACTATGAAATCAAAATTGTATAAGCATTTCACTGCAAATAATACCTACAAATATATTGATATTCTAGCTAAAATTGTTAAATCCTACAATCATTCTTACCATAGAGCCATAAAAATGGCGCCTGCAGAAGTAAATTTTGATAATGCTTTACAAGTGTGGTCTCGCTCGCACGTTAAACCAAAAGAAAATATCAAATTTAAATTTAATATTGGTAATTATGTAAGAATAAGTAAAAACAAGCTCAAATTCGAAAAAGGTTATTTGCCTAATTGGACACAGGAAATTTTTGTCGTTGACAAACAAATAAGCACTGATCCCCCAACGTATAGAATCAAAGATTGGAACGGAGAAATTATAGAAGGGATATTTTACGAACCTGAATTACAGAAAATTAACTTGGATCCAAATAGACCTTTTATTATTGAAAAAATATTGAAGCGAAAAGGAAATAAGGCGTTTGTACATTGGCGGGGGTATCCCAGAGCCATGAGATCATGGGTATTTATTTCTGATATTACTCAAGTTTAGGTTAGTTGACACTATGGCACGAGACGATTTCTATCTTACTTTACCCTCCAATGCAAGTTTAGACTTGTTTCCAGACAACACAATTGCTCATTTTCGTACAAAGTTGAGTGAGTCAATCGACTTGGATCAAAAGTGGGTCGTTGCTGTAGCTGAAGTACATATGACATGTAGTTTCTATAATATAGCTGGAGATAACAATATTATTATATATGAATATAAACCTAAAAACAGAGACGAAGTGTTTTACAGTGAAAGTGTGGTCCGAGAAGGATTTTATTCCAATATTTCTTTGTTGCTTTCGAATATTCCTCCTCCAAAACGAAAAGTGCTTGCTCAACATGTAACTTTAGGATACGATGCACATAAACACACAATTTACGTGCAAACAACTTTGGAACATGATGAAAGCATGAAAGTACTTTTGTCGCCTTCCTTGGTTCCAGTGTTTGGTTATTCGTTATCTGTTCCAGAGAAAAAGGAACTTATACATTCTGATATGGGATCAGGGATAGTACGAACCTGTTCCACGTATCCATGCAACATGGATTTTCATATTCCACACGAGATTCACATTTGCTCAAATATTGTGAAATCTCAACCAAATATCGGCCCCGTGATAAGATCATTCAGCACTGTAGACTATGAATATGGAGCAAAGAAAAGTTATATTTTCGAACCACGACAATACATAAAAGTTGAAAAACAATATATTGAAACAATTGAAATACAATTAAAATCAGAGCACGGCACCCCTCTCCCATTTCAGTTTGGAGCGTCGAGCGTAACATTACATTTTAAAAAAGCGGAACAATGATCGCTGAAGGCAGTGACAATGAATATTACGTCACTTTGGTTTCAAATGCGTCCAAGAAACTTTTCAGAAACAATACACCTTCTCATTTTAGTACCAAACTTGCATATCCAATCAACTTAAATTCTGGAGAATGGGTTGTAGGGCTCTCTGAAGTCCACTTTACTAATAGTCTTTACAATGTTATGAAAGGGGAAAATGAGATTGCATGGACAGTTCAAAACTCACAGCCAGGTCAAGCAAATAGGCAGAGTGGAAAAACGGTGGTGCCCCCTGGATATTATCCCACTGTAGACTCTGTGTTACAAGTTTTGAATGAAAATCACATAGGAGAAGGGCTTTTTCGTTTCAGGTGCAATTACTCCGCAAACTCTGTCGAAGGAAACTACGATTCTCAATTATCCACACTCAAATTTTCGCCCATCTTAGCATTACAGTTGGGCTTTGAACCTGATAGAAATATTGTGAAGCAATCACAAGCTTCGAAACAACCAAATTTAAGTATTGGTGTTCCACAACAAATTATGGTGTACAGCGACATAGTAAGTCACCAGATAGTAGGAGATACTAAAGCTCCACTTTTCAGAATGTTTACAATACCTTCTGTTCCGTATGGACGTTCACAAAGCATTATTTTCAATCCTGTTCATTATTTATCAGCATCAAAGCATTATTTCGACACCATTGAAATCCTTTTAAGGGACAATGCTGGTCGTAAACCTTCATTTGCATTTGGGGAGTTGACCGTTAAACTTCATTTTAAGAGAAAATGAAATACGACAGAGGCGAACTGTACCGCAATTACTATCTCGAGCAGGCCGGTTCGGGACTCCCATATTACTCAGGTCCACCCTTTCAAAGGGGACACGGGTTAGGATCTATCTTCAAGGGGTTGTTCCGTCTGGCTATTCCATTACTCAAACAAGGCGCTAAAACTTTAGGAAAACAAGCACTGACAACTGGGATGCAAGTAGTGGGGGATGTCCTGGAAAATAAGCCGGTAAAGCATTCGATTAGAACTCGGTTAGGCGAAGCAGGAGAAACATTGAGAGGCAAGGCAGAACAAAAAGTTTCTCAACTTCTCTCTGGTAGCGGAAAAAGAAAACGGAAGGCTGCAGCTATAAAATTTGGCATCCCTCTAGTACCTTCTCAGTTCAAAAAGAGAAGGCGTAGGGTAAACAGAGATATTTTCGATAGCTAACCACCATGTCGTTCTTACATCCTGGCTCCTGTGATTGTACAAACTCGGAACTTGATTTGTTTACAATTCCACTCACTCAGACAAGTATAGAGAATTCAGCATTAGTTGAATATCGCCCACTTTCAACGCTAACTTCAGATTCTCCAGTCGAATTTTCAGTAGTTGGGGGCGGCGATGAATATTTGGACCCTTCGCACGTTTATTTGTATGTGAGATGTAAAATTACTAAACCGGATGGAGCAAATTTGGCTCCAGATAACTTGGTTTCCCCCGTGAACAATTTTCTACATTCACTCTTTTCTCAAGTTGACGTAATGTTGAACGACAAATTGATTTCATCCTCCTCTGGATCATATGCCTACCGTGCTTACATTGAAACTTTATTGAATTACTCGAACGAAGCTAAAAAATCTCACCTCACTGCCTCTCTCTGGTATCGCGATACTCCTGGAAAACTAGAAAATCTAACAGAAAACAAAGGAATTGAGAAACGCATGTCTTTTGCAACAGGTAGTCGTAGTTTCGAAATGTATGGTCGCCTTCATACAGATATTACCTCTCAGCCCCGCCTTCTAATGAACAAAGTGTCTATGCGAGTTAAATTGCACAGAACGAGCGATGCGTTTGCTTTAATAACCAGTGGGAATTCAGAATACCGAGTTCAGTTACAAGATGTCTCCTTATTTGTTCGCCGTGTGACAATTAGCCCTCATGTAGGGTTAGCTCACAGTGAAGCCCTTGAAAAAGCAACAGCAAAGTACCCTATAACACGAGTAGAAGTAAAATCAATCACACTGCCTCAAAATATCACTTCCTACAATCTGGATAACATCTTTTTAGGTACAGTACCTAAACGTATCATAGTGGGATTCGTATCGAATAGCTCTTTCAATGGTAGATTTGACTCTAACCCTTTCAACTTTCAGCATTTCAATCTTAGTTCGCTTCAGTTTCAAATTGGTAATAAGTCTATCCCAAGTCAGCCTCTGGCACTCAATTTTAGTGACAAAAATATCGTTCAAGCATATTACTCATTATTCTCTGGTACTTCTCTTTATTTTTCTGATAGTGGGAACGGTATATCGCGTGAGGACTACGATAATGGGTTTGCCCTGTATGCCTTTATTCTTTCACCAACCATGGAAATTGATTCCACCTGGGACTTAATTCGCGACAGTAGTGTGACATTAAAGGTCTCTTTTGCTTCGCCACTTCCCTCCTCAGTCACTTGTGTTATTTATGGAGAATTCGATTCTCTGGTACAAATTGACAAAAACCGCGCCATATATACTGATTATAGCAAATAAGCCTTCAGTTGAGTGAGTGTCAGCCACAAAGTCGGATCACAATATGAGAGCCGTTATCGATTTTATAGGATTTCGAGATAATCATGCAAAATATATTCCAAAAGAAATAGCTGTTGTGGATCCAGATTCTAATTGTTTGCAATCATGGGTATTTAAACCTCCGTGCGCATGGGATGATCTCGATATCAGAATACAAAATGAAAATTTATGGGAAACTCAAAATGTGCACGGCCTCTCTTGGCAAGCTGGAGAAGTGAATTTTACCAATATGTCTACTATTTTATCCTGCTGTACCGAAAATGCCTCAGCCATTTATTCCTTTGGCGCAGAAAAGTGCCATTTCCTTTCTACCTTACTTCAACGCACTGTGATTAACTTGGAGCAGCTTGGATGCCCTAAATCAGCTCTACTAAGTTTCCCTACCTATACCTGCTGTGAAAAGAACCACCGCCTGAGAAAAATAGCTTGTGCTCTGAGAAACGCGCACCTGTACGGTCAGTTTCTACACCACTACAGTTTCATTCAGCACGTTGTACCTGCATGTGCCTCAACCCAAGACGAGAACAACTCGACATCAGACTGCAAAGAAGGCAGCATCTCGTCGTCAGACGAGAACTTATATTCATTGAATTCGGCTGCAAAATGGATACCATAAGCATTGCCATGACAGTACATCAAGACAGTGTTCTATCTGAAAGCTTCGTTGGAGTGTTTGCAGACAATACGTTACCGAAAAATATCAAGCTTCCAGCTTCCCTGATTATCAATACAGACAGAGATTCGGGGCCTGGAATACATTGGACTGCCCTGTACATTGATGCAAATTGCCACGGAACATATTTTGACAGTTTTGGTGAAAACCCCAGTGCTTCTGTGACAGCGTTTTTGAAACGCAAGTGCCTTTGTTGGTGTATAAACAGAACAGTTATTCAGAATCCGTTGTCCAGTGTGTGCGGATTGTACTGTATTATGTTCCTCTATTATGCCAGCAGGAATCTAACTATGGAATACTTTCTATCTTTCTTTGGGAAAGATTTGAAAAAGAATGACCGCATAGTGAGAAAAAAATTTACAAATGCATTTTCTTGACTTTATCAAGAGTGTGGATGGTGTGAGAGCCTAATCAGGGCACAGAGCTTTGTAGTAGCTGGAGGTTCATTAGCCTCAGAGTACTTGGGTAAAATGTGAACATGGATAGCAGAATTTTGAGTGAACAGTAAAAACAATCAGCCTGGATATCGCACTTGTGATGAAATTATATTAGAGATAAAAAAGCGTTAGTATAACGCTACTTTGTAGTAGAATGATATGTAACAATTGAAAAAGCTTGATGTATTACATACTTTGTAGTAGACTAGTTTGTGAAAATAAAAATTTCGTGTGTAGAAACCATTTGTTTCATTTATAAAAAGTGGTATTGAGTTACTAAAAAAGGTACTTGAAAAGTAAATAAACCACCACAGTATTAAAAATAATACCTACCCTAACAGTAAGAAAATACCGAGGAAACTCTAAAATAAGCAAACTTTCCTACGAACCAAACCAAAAATAGCGTAGTGGAAGTCAATGAACCCTAACAACAACAACAAGATTCAACAACTACATCAAATTGAGTAAAAATACACAAAAAATGCGAAATATTGTCCCTAACAGTAAAAACATCTGGTCAATTTTACGTGAATCCTGATGTTTATAAGGCAATAATCAAATGGTCCGTGGTTCGTAACCCCGAAATAAGGGCAAATAGCGGTTCGCATCCACTTTAACTTGTAGATACTGGAACTGAATGTTCCTAGTTCAGTCAAATTTGTTACGCCTTAGGTTAAATAGTCTTTGCAATGTTACGAAAGGCGAAAGAAATCATCGCGTAGATTACTTCCACCAAATAGAATTGGAACCTCAAAGAAAATCAATACCCGCGTGTAAAAGAATTGGCGGGACCAGGCTTCCATTCAACTCCGGAAGAAGACCAAGCGATGGGGGCCGTAACAATGGAGGCGATTCTCCCCTCGTGCATCCATGATCGCACGCTGAATGGGGTGGCGAAGAATGCAAACTCCTAACAGGTTCTTGCGGAACAGGTTAATATTAATAACATGGATTCTGCCTGCATACTTCGTTTTCATATAGGATACATCGTTCAATTTCTTCGCCTTTAAAGCGAACATGTGTTATAATATCTTCTACCTCCGATCGAACGCGTCGCCACCGATTGAATTCGGGTAAATCCGGATCCTTAATTATAGCTAATATGACTCACCACCGACGCCAAAATGGCCGGACGTGACGCCTTAGAATAGCCCGAAAGTGTCTTTTGTACATTAATGGAAAAACCATTAATTCCAAGTTCCCACGTCTGTATAAAGCACCCATGACTCATATCCGGCAGAAACGCATATATAATATACAACAAAAAGTTAGCTTAGCCCGAAAACGGAATACATAATAGTGTCTTTTGTGCACTAATGGAAAACCATTAATTTCAAACTCACACGTGTGCATGAGTCATCGATGACTCATCTCCTCCTCCACCCCCGACACGTGCCGACACGTGGCGGTTGATTAAATAACAATAGCGTCACCCCTCGAAAATGAATAAAAAAACCATTAATGTCAATTAAAGGGTCTATTGTTTGGTCTAAAGTATTTTCCCATCTACTTATGTCGATAACCCATCAGGTATGTGTAACAGTGACTAGTGAAATTCCACATGAAAAATAGGACTCAGTAAGAAAAGCTTGCCACGAGAAGTTCAAGTACTGACTCGAAAGTCGCGACAGTGGGAACAGCGCCCTTATCAAGGCTGGGCGATGGATTTCAAAAGGAGTGAAGGATATTCGTATTTCCTGCAAGCCACATTTCTTGTTTAACTGTAAGGGTATTCAAATTCGGGTCTATCTTGGCTTGTAGATATGGTAAATGCTTGGCTTATGCTGACGGTGGATGGTAAATGTAAAATGATATTTACACAATTAAAAGAGGAACATAAGGATTTTATTTTCAAATACTCTCTAACAAAATATTTGGACCTAAAAGGGACGAGGACGCAGGTGAGGGGAGAAGGTTAAGAGAAGAAGAGAGAAGAAGATTTCACAAGATCCTTGTTGGGAAACCTGATGGTAAGAGACCTGTAGTAAGGCCAAGACGAAGATGGAGGAATTTTAAGCGCAATCCATTGCTTCAAACGGTCTGCACATGGCTCTGAGCAGGAGTGACTTAATTATAAGCGCCACATTTCCACCTGGTGGTGAAAATTTGAATTTCTTCTTAAGCATTCGCTTCCAAATTGTCTCCATAGCCTCTATACAAAGGTTCAGCACAATCTGTTGCTTCAAACGAGTTGCAGAGGGCGCTGAGTAAGGGGAACTTAATTATAAGCGCCACATTTCCACCTGGTGGTGAAAATTTGATTTTTTTCATCAGAATTCGCTTCCAAATCGTCTTCATAGTCTCTTACCAAGTTTCAGCACAATCCGTTGCTTCAAATGGTCTCAAGAGTGGGGCATCTTTAATTGTGGACACCCGGTATGCCTGTCTTGTTCTCGTCTCGTATCGGTCTAGTTTCTATGACCTTTACCACTGCACAAACTTTGCAAATTTATATTTTTGAGTTTCTTTATGTAAAGAAATTCGGTTCAAAGCAATCAGTTTGCGCCAGATGGAAGAAGGGTGCTGGTCGCGAGACGGGTCTCTCCCTTCGGAAGCTGGGGGAGGGCGTGGCGGGGAGCGAGTGGCTGTTATAACGGGGGTGCGGTTCAACAGGGGCTGCTGTTGACAAAAGCAACCGCCTTCGCAAAGGGCTTGTTCCGGAGTTGTAACAGTCCTGACGGCGGAGACTTTTATGTGAAGACGAGGGACAAAAAACGCTGCTGGAAAAAAAAGGGAAAGATGGTTGTCAGGGAGACAAGAGAGGCACAAAAAAAGTGAACATCGGGTGGGGCGTGGGCGTCCCTGCTGCAGAATTCTGTGTGACAAGAGGCGATTTGTTAATTACGTCATTAATGAGCGATGTTCCCGTCGCTGCAACTTGTTGAAAGTCAAACACGATTTATGCGGCGAGGGGCAGACGGGTAAGAAAGATGGATTAGTTGTGAAGAAGAGTGCATGCCGGGAAATATTGGCAACTGCCTCTCACTAGAGCCACGGCCTTTTACGCTACTTCCCTATTTAGATTTTACACTCCACGATAATCCAATCAGGTAAATTGACTAGAAACGGATAATTTGGGAGCCTATTGCGGGAAAGGGAGAAAAAATACGAAAAGCCGTGGAATAATACATCAAATATTTTTTTTATGCTCACTTGTAATTTTTACTATAATTTGATTCTATCTTTGCTTGCAGCCAAGGACGTATTCAGGTGGGTCCAGGGGGCCCGGACCCCTTCCCTCCCGAATGGATTACCTAGTACTAAAATTAAATAATGAAAATATGCTTGTGTAGCATTTGTTGTATAATCTATGGTTATTATTAATTTATTGTAAGGCAAAGATTATATTGGGATCATACAGCTTTGAATGACATTACAAAGATTTATACACACTGCAACTCATAATAATGTGCATAAAATATTAATCAGAAACTTTACTTTTCTCCAACTGCATCTAACATTGTTTTTGTTAGTCAATAAATATTCAATTCTTCATGGACTTGGCATTAATTTCATTGCCAGAGCACTTGTTTTATATAAATTATTCTGATCTTAACTACAGGTAAGCTACATAATGAATATGAACTGTTATATCTTTATTCTTATACCGTCTCTTTACCTATTCGTGTAATAATAATACAATATTAATTTCTGTGTTGTAATTAGTACTAACTTGATTTAATGCAATTATTTCAATTAAAACATAATAATAATAATAATTATAATAATTTTTATTATTATTGAGACTCTTGGTTCGGACCCCCCCCCCCCCCCCCCACCGCAACATGCTTGCAGCATGTATATACTAAAGTGATCTCCACGTTATAGAAAACCTTTTGAACTCCAGAATATGCCAAGCATGGTCATAACTAGAGACAGGATTTTAAAGAGAATTCCTTTTTTCTTTTCCATATACGGATCATGGAATATATACGGTAACAACAATAATATCATCCACCAGCAATATTACATGGTTCTGACTTCTCTTTTTTTACCCCTTTTTAGCTCACATTCCCTGTTTGAAATATTTTCCTTTCTGGTCTCTTTATTGACTAGTTTTTCAGCCTACATTATTTTTTTTACCCCTTTTTAAAAAACATTTTCCTTGGTCCTTTTATTGGCAAATTTTCAAATATTTTGTACGACTGTTTTTTCCATGCAACAGCAGGGAATTCAACAACATTGTCAGTTTGGTGCAGTTTAGAGGAAAGCTAGAACAAGTACGTTTTAACTTACCTTCCCTCCACGATTGTTGGGAGTACGTTGCAGCGATTGTTGAAACAATGCGATCTGGGCTTACGAAGACTTTTATTGTGAAGTATTTTAGAATAGTTTTAACTTGACTGTGTGGCAGTGATGACAGTATTGAGTGTCTGTGAAATGGCGAAGCATGGAATGCGGTAAACTGTTTCAAGGAAGATTTCATCGAAATGGATAGTAAGATTATTCACTGTACTTTACCTTAAAAAAAAAGGACTATAGTTTATTTTTGCACTCCACTATACATATTATTTAAAATGAAATCATAATAGACACCATTCTTCAGTGGCGGATATTGGGTTCCAAAACCGGGGTAGCAAGGTGCCAAAACTGAGGGTGGGGGGGTTTAGCATAGTGCGGGGGCAAAAGTGGCGAAACGTTAGGGGGGCAACTGCCCCCCTCTCCCCCTAATTTACGAAAAGGGATACAATAAATTTATTGAATTTTTTGCTTTACTTCATACGAAATTCAATGTATTCCATTTCATATATGAATGGTATATATTGTGCTTTCATTTAAAATAATATTTTTTAGTGAAGTGCAAAAGGACCTTGTCCTTTTTCATTTCCATTTTTGGCAATAATTTTTCCTCTTTTTGTACATTTTAGTGTAAAGTGTTTCCCTTTGAAATCTGGTCTCGAGTCACACGATAGTCTAGTTCTTGCTCAGGGCCGGATTAAAACGAAATTGGGCCTGATGCTTGAAATCTTCGGTGAACAATAAACACAACGACGTTATAGTTACGTCACAGCGCAAAGAATAATAGTAACTGTATAATAAGTAACGCTGTGTCTAGGCGTCCGAAATTGGGGCTCCAAATTTCATTCTAAGATTTATTTTCAGGTTAATATAGCAAAAGAAAAACGTTCAGCTTTCGGAAAATTCTCGTCTGTTTTCATCTGGGCCTATTTCAGGAATGAGCCTAATGCTGCAGCATCAATAGCACCCACCTTATTCCGGCCCTGTTCTTGCCACACTTGCATCAACATGGGCCTGTCGATAGTGTCCATCGCTGCGATGATACGCTCCCTTAGGGCTCCGACATCACGCGGCATGTGTGAGACGAATACCCTGTCTTTGATGAAACTCCACAAAAAGAAGTCACACGGCGTAAAGTGCGATGATCTTGGGGACCAAAACATTGAACAAAAGACTGTGAGTGATGTGGCTGATTTGTGAGCCGCCTAGTGGCAGGGATGTGAAGTCTCAGCTTAAGGCTCGGCTGGACCTTTGGCATGCAAATGGGCGAATTTTTTCAAATTTTCCTCTCCATTCGAAAAACTTCTTGGATATTTCAAAATATGAAACATTACATCAGCTTAGAATTCCTTCTAGAGCATTGACGTGAATTTTCATGTAGTTTTCTTTCATTGTTGTCTAGATATTATCAATAATTTTGTGATTACATAAGTCTATAAGGAATTCTAAGCTGACGTAATGTTCCATATTTTGAAATTTTTCGAATGGAGAGGAAAATTTGAAAACCAATCGCCCATTGGCATGCCAAAGGTCCAGCCGAAGCATTAACAAAACATACGCGCACAAACTTTGAATTTGAATTTAAAATTTTGGGTGCGTCAGCACTAAGGCTATTGTGCACGCGTCACATTATACGGGGTCCAGCCCCTTATCGTTACACATAACAACTCTAACGTTGCAGAACTAAAATCATAAAATATTAAAAATCTTCTGACTTTCGTTAAAAGCTGAGGCTGTAAAGGAGCACTCAGCACAAATAAGGACAAAACACAGCACAACACAAACAAAATTATACTGGCCATGGGGGCAGTCGCCAGAGCCTCGTTAGTCTGCAGTCCAGGGTGTTCTACGTGGAAGTGAGGTTGACTATTGGGTGCACTACGTGGAAGGAGCACCCCTTACACCCCACGCACAAACTGTTTGCGTTCATCGATAGTTCTGGACTGGTTTCACTAACATGAGTTCAATAGTTTACTTGCAATAAATTTTTGTAGCTCCTCAATTATTTCTAAAACACACGGTATATCCATGCACCAACCAATGTTCGAACCCGAGGCCTCTGGCTTCGTAGCGCGTTACATTGACCACTCCGTCACCACGGTGGCCGATTCTAAAAAGTTTTCGGAAGCAACACCGAACACTTCTTTTTTATCAGCTCTGCTTTCCTGCACCCCCCATCTCTTTCCCGCTCCCCTTCCTCCTCATCCCAGAGGAAGAACGTGGAACCGCGACGGGGCAGAGCATTGAATTACAACTGTCAGGCTACCAATAACGGAAATTCGTTTAGTCTTTTGATCTCTGCCCTCCTGCGGGCTCGCTTAATGGTTAAATTGCACGTCACCGGCGTCCCTGGTCAGCACGGTTGTTCGACGTTTTGGTAATAAACACGGGGTAAATGAAAGAACGCCGACGATAAACCGTGACCCGACCGATTGCCAGAGGATTTGGGTTCGGGCATGCGTAATGATGGCTCGGGGCAATGATGACCCGAATACCTGTGCAGTTTCCCAACTGCGGGCTTTAGTGATGAAACGAAAGAGGTTAGGAAATGTTTTCGAACTCTATATCTAAACGCGTGAAATTAGGCGGCTTGCTGAAGTTCACGCTGTTGCCACGTCGGAGCACAGCCCGTGTGTGAAAGATCTCATTGTAGAGTTGGTCTTTGTAATCCATGTGATACAAACTGACAGTATTTGGTCGAGAGGGTCGGTCTGACGCTCGAACTAGGCAACGCAGCCCGGCTGACGTTGCCACACATTGCGCGGGAACCAGCTACTTTTGTCCCGCTCTCGCTTTGCTTTTCACATATGTGGCAACAGCGCAATTGTGCCCAGCTGCCTATTTTCATTGGCGTACGTTTAGTGAGTATTGTCGTTTGCATTTCTTATGCGTTTAGTTATTTTGTCCCTTACGACGTTATTAAACATTATATTGCTAATAAGATCATTATGATAATTCAGCTTCCTATCTAAATCACTGGTCGCCATGGGATAAATATGGTAGTTCTTTCTTTATATGTGGTTATTTCGCGGCACCTTTGGCCACATTTGGCTAATCGGGACGACAAGATGAAGGGCGACTTGAGATGGAATGAAAGTAAGAGGGTGATCTGTTCAAGATGGCAGACATGTTAAGCAGTTTGTTGTAAGGATGTAAGTTTCGAGTGAGTGGAGGCTTACAAACTTCAGCTGCGTTGCTACGCTCGCGTGCATGGTAGACAAGGATGGTGATCACGCTGCAACAGTGCACACAGTGTGTCGTATGGTATGTGAAATTTTCGAATGTTAAATGCACGCTTGCGCAGTCACGAGGCTGAAGCCTGTAAGCTTCTACTCACTAGAAACTTACATCCTTCCTGCATGTATTACAACAAACCGCTGAGAGATTCTTACATAAACAGCTCGTATATAACGGTTTACTTGTCTGACATCTCAAACGGAACACCCTATATATCATAAACACACACGCGAAGATCAAGTCCCTAGTCGCCCTTACCCCCTAGAGCTGGCTGAGCGCCGGAGCTGCTTCCCTCCGGGGATCGAACCCAGGTCTCTCGCATGGTAGTCAGGCACCATAAAGACTGAGGAACTTAGTTAATACTTTGTAATTTGTTGTAACACATTTCCATTATCAAATATTTCAAATCGGGTCATTCTTTTTTAAACACATTGTACTTTCTCCAACAATCCCAGCTTGGTAGCAGTTTCCCAATTTAGAGATGAGTCCCTTGGGGATGCGCACAGCATCAAAATCCCTTCTGTACCTGTCGCTGTCGCTTCTTGCTTGCCTTTATCTCCCGCCCCCTGCAGCATCCCCGTATGACAACTGCGATAGTGTATCGTCTCGTCTCGCATCCCGTCCGCCATTAGTCTAGGCGCAATCTGGATCCTCCATCGGACGACAGCCTCAAGAAACGGAGGTGATAAATCGTTTTAAAACTTGTAACAACGGTGCCTTACTCCTCTGTGTCGTTCTTCAACTTGCCTGGTAAAGTTTTGCCAAATTTATCAAAGGGTTCCTCCTAATGGATACATTCCTTTTGTGGGTTGCTCTTAATGATAGATGGTTCAAAAAAAGGTTCCCTGTAGAAAGTGCTTAATTTATTCCCTTAATTTCGTCCGATCGATCTTGCGGAGACGCAGTGTGATCATTTTCGAATTTCCGGTTTTGGATACTACCAGGGGTGCTGATTAAGAATGACCAAAATATTATGGCTTGGGACAGTAAATAGGATCTTGAACTGAAATTCGGATACCATGAACTGCAATCGAAAATCGGGTACCTCGATCCTGATAAGGGAAACAATCTTCTACCCGAATCCTGAGTTGTTAGTACATCGCACTACAACCTCAGGGGTCCCGGGTTCGAATTTCGGCATGGGCATGGATCTTTGAAGTGCCCATATATCAATTTCATCATGCCTTCACTCATCCCCATCTTCGTAAATTAGCCAAAAGTGGCACAAGAGCGAATTGAAATAAAGCAAAACAAAGCAAATCACCCGAATTTAGAACAGAAAATTGGGTACCCGCATCCAGGATCAAAATTCGGGTACTTTGTTCAGCAACCAAAAATCGAGTATCACCATCCGGAACCGGACACGAACTAGAACCGAAAATCGGGTGCCATAACATCGGGTACATGTATCCTGACCCTAAATTCGGGTACTCGTATCTTGTTCTGAATTTCGGGTAATTGGATTGATTGATTGAGTTTGTGTTTTAAGTCCACTTTATGTACAGTAAGGCTAATTGGGACTGGACCTACAATTTAAAGTGGGATCCGAATCACTATGTGCCTCCACCTGGTATGAAACCCGGACCCCTTGATTACAAGGCAGGGGTATTTAGATATTTTGGTCACCAATTAAATACACATCCTTGCAAATAAAGCACCGACATAAGGTTCATATATGCGTGAAATATTTGCAATTTTTGAGGTTAATCAGGGCGATGAAAATAAATGGGATGGAGCAAATGATATTACAAACACAACAGCCACCTTGCTGGTTGAGCGCGTTCAGTGCTGTAGGACTCACGATATCACCACCAAGGGTTTCTGGTTCAAGTCCAGACGTGAATATGACCGTTTGTGAGTATCCTTCATCAATTTCACCGGCCCCCGTGGCGGAGTGGTTAGCACATCGCGCTACGACGCCAGGTCCCGGGTTCGAATCTCGGCCTGGGCATGGATGTTTGTGAGTGTCCATTCATCAATTTTCATCGTCATCACTTATCCCCATCTTCGCAATTTATCCAAAAGTGGCACAAAAAACGAAGTAAAACAAAGCAAATCAATCAACCTTCATCAATTTCATTGTTCATCTTCAGCGTTGCTATTATAGGTCTTTTACGGTGGTCGATCCTCATGCTGGAAAGGCAAGTGGGAAGCGAGGAACGACAAATCCAGCGCAATGAGAAATGCAGCAGCATATAGAACGAGGTGCACGTAGTACTTCCTACCGCCGCGTCGTAACTCTCGGCGCCACCGCTGTTGTCTGGTCAGTCTGCGGCGTAATCCCCGCTCCCCACTTCCCTTGTCAGCATGAGGACCGGCCGCCGTAAGAGTAGAAAAGACCTACATTCAAAAGTGTCAGAAAAGCGATACAAAATAACAAATAAACCGCGAAACACTTGACTCAAGTTCAGAACTGGCCAGGAAGCAGCCTGCTGATCGCTGTTGTTATCTCTTTGTAGGAAATGGTTCCTCAGTTCGATTTCTATTTAGTCTGAATGGATAAGATCCCACTTCACTACCGACAAAGGTTACACTGTGCCATTACTGTGATATTTTACCTCTCGTCTCTTCAATTTAGCCAAAGAGAAATGTCGGTTGGAAGTTTGAAAAGGATTACGAAAGCATCGTGCGTGGTGAAGGATGATGCATTGTGATATTTTACGTGGCTCAGGGGATGCCAGTTCTATTTCACAGGTTCCCGTAAACAAAGAGACAGACTGACATTTACCGAGGATACAACGTGCTCCCGTCTCCCTGTGTACATCTTGAAATGTCAAAGTGATAAAGAACCAACTTTAATATGACACGCTCGTCTTTCGCACAGAGAGCCTTCTCCTGCTTTTTTTTCCGAAATGAAGAGCCGTTTGTAAGGCGGGCGGGGAATAATGGATATTACAAATGGTGGGAGGAGAGATGAAGAATAGATACGCGTCGGCGACATTTTCTTTTGGTTGGGAGTGAACTTCGCATTTTACTTTCTCTGGAAGTTATTCGTAACGGAACGAAACATGCAGTTCAAGAGTGGAAATGCAAAATATCAAGTCAGTTGATCTTGGTCTTTCAAATCGCGGTCAAGAAATTTGCACCATGCAGACATCACAGTTTCTGTATTTCAATATCTCACGTGTGGCACGCCTCTATACGTGACGAACTTCTCATTAAACCTAGCTTTTCCGGGGAAGGAAGGCCAGGCCGACCACCTCCTGTTTTTCAAATTCTTTTTTAACTGTAAACATCTTTATAAACGATTTAAAATAAATTACAGGTAAGTAATTTAAGTAAGTAAGTTTCATCTACGGCAAGGTTAAGCCTGCGGTTTACTTGTAAATATATGTTTCTTATCGACAAAATAGCGTTATACCTAATGGGCAAAATTTGAAATTTACCCCATTGCCTCCCTCCCATACTTTCATATACTGGTTGCGAAACTGGGACCCGGACTTCTTGATTACAAAGCAGCAACGTTACCACTACGCCATCAGAGATGCCGTTAAATTATATGTAAAACGGAATCTGTGATGTAATCTTTTGCTGCAAATGTTAATAGTAATCGTCACCATTGAATCCAAATAAACTTACTTCAGAGTATTATAGTTGCACTTTTGATTGATTGATTGATTTGCGTTAGTGCAACTTTTGCCTAATTTCCGAAGATGCGGATGTGTGATGATATGATGAAATTGATGAATGGACGCTCACAAACATGCATGTCAAGGCCGGGATTCGCACCCGGGTCCCCTTCCGTCGTAGAGCAATGTGCTAACCACTCCACCACGGGGGCCGGCTAGTCGCACTTTTGCAGGGAGGCATTATCTTCAGTGTGTTACAGTCACACTTTTGCAGAGCGGCATTATCATCAGTGTGTTACAGTCACACTTTTGCAGAGCGGCATTATCTTCAGTGTGTTACAGTCACACTTTTGCAGGGAGGCATTATCTTCAGAGTGTTACAGTCACACTTTTGCAGGGAGGCATTATCATCAGTGTGTTACAGTCACACTTTTGCAGAGCGGCATTATCTTCAGTGTGTTACAGTCACACTTTTGCAGGGAGGCATTATCTTCAGAGTGTTACAGTCACACTTTTGCAGGGAGGCATTATGTTCAGAGTGTTACAGTTACACTTTTGCAGAGCAGCATTATCATCAGTGTGTTACAGTTACACTTTTGTAGGGAGGCATTATCTTCGGAGTGTTACAGTCACACATTTGCAGAGCAGCATTATCATCAGTGTGTTACAGTCACACTTTTGCAGGGAAGCATTATGTTCAGAGTGTTACAGTTACATTTTTGCAGAGCAGCATTATCATCAGTGTGTTACAGTCACACTTTTGCAGGGAGGCATTATGTTCAGAGTGTTACAGTCACACTTTTGCAGAGCAGCATTATCATCAGAGTGTTACAGTCACACTTTTGCAGGGAGGCATTATGTTCAGAGTGTTACAGTTACACTTTTGCAGGGAGGCATTATGTTCAGAGTGTTACAGTCACACTTTTGCAGAGAGGCATTATCGTCAGAGGGTTACAGTCACACTTTTGCAGAGAGGCATTATCTCCAGAGTTTTATAGTTACTTTTTTGCAGAGGCATTATCTTCAGAGTGCTATTGTCACACTAGAACAGAACTGTTCACCAAACGTTTATCTACCTAAAAAAGACAACTAAAATAAGAAAATAATATTAACATATTCTCAAATTCCTTAAAGATATTTCCCAAATGAGTATCAAAGCGGATAAAATTACAATTAAATTTGCATCAGATACTTGAAACAACAGTCTTCGTTTCGTCACTCCTGTTTAATATGGAGCTCTCTGGATGGGGAGGTGTTGGGAGTTCCAACAATAGGAAGCCCAGGTCTAATTGCAACATTTCCTGCATTATGGGTTTAAATCCGACAAGCATGTCACCGTATTAGACAGAGCATGTTGGGGATTAGCCGATGAGATTTGCAGCATCACACCCATTGACTCCTTCCCCTCCCCTCTGTGCAAGCAAGTAATTGGAATGACGTAGATGCCATGTTATAGTTCCATTTAATAACCCACTCTTTACAGTTAATTGTTTAGCCTATAAATATTTCCCTGTGGTTATTCCACTATTCTAATCAACCGACAGAATACACAAGAACAAGAATTGATGTGTCGCTTTGGAATCTAACCCGAAATTTGTGATTGCTACCAGCCGGCAGCAGCATCGCGCACTGCTTTGCCCCGTCCACTCCGTTTAGCCTCTTGTCTACCGTTATGTGTGGCATTTCTCCACAGATTACAAGAGTGACTGACTCTCGCATCTCTGTCTGTGTGAAAATATCTTTCTCTTTCGCGATCCGATCTCGTCTCACTTTCAAATGAAAGTGATCCAGTCGATGTTTACATGTCGGATATGTACGAAACTCCAGCAATATACATACCACTGTGTCACAAGTCTAGTATTTCCACGCTAATAAAATTGTAACCATGGGAGCAGCTGATTGCATCACCCACGCTTCCGTTCGTTTACGGTTGAAAATTCGACTACAGTGCAATAGGGACAATGTTGGCCTAGCTGTAGCTGGGTTAACATTTATGTCACTGCCTCCTGCACGTCCCCATCCGAAGCCAATCTGTGACCTTTCAGCTTCCTCTTTAGATTACCAAACGCATGGTGAAAGGTCCGGCCTGTAAGAAGGGTGCTGCAGCGTTCACTAACTGAACTTTGTTAGAGTTTGTGGCCTAGCATTGTCCTGCAACGAGATTATCCCCGAGACAACCACGGATCTATACAGGTCTTTGCAGTAACACACTATCTGTTGTATCTCTCAGCGCAGAATACAACTTTATTGGTTGTCGCGGATTGACAAGTCACTGGACGAAAACATTTTGCCAGGGAAAACAGGTTCGCTTTCGCTTGACTCGCTTTCATGTACATACACACCAATTTTAATCGTCTCTCTCAATTTCCTTTATTTTACGTCGCTCCCCTAATGATTTTAATTTATTTTACTTCGCGTTTATGGCACCTTTGGCTAATCGCAAAGGCGAGAATCAATTGAGACAATATGAAATACATTGCTCCACAAAAGTAAAGGAACACCAAGGGATTATGTATGAGAGCAAGTAGACTATTAGTGAATATTGTAAATCTTGAGAATAACATTACAATTAAATATATCTCTGCAACATCATCATCCCGATTTTAATTAAGCTTTTTCACGCTACACTGGCGTACGCAGAGTGGGGTTGATGACGCTTTAGCACCATCCCAAATTAAGAAAAATAACATTTTGCGTTCATATGTTCCCAATTTCCGTTTCGCATTTCGTCCGGAGTTCCTGTTATAGATGACAATGCTCGCCCGCACCGCGCACGTATTGTGTCGGAATTCCTGGAAACAGAAGACATCACCCGTACTGAGTGGCCTGAATGTTCACCGGACCTCAATCCTATTCAGGGCTTATGAATACCAATAAGGTACAGATGCAACATGCAACGAATATGACCAGCAGCATTGCAAAATGGTACACATAGTGAACACTTTTGAGTGTTATTTTTCTTCTGTCCCTTAAGTCTTGTGGAGCAGTGTACGTGAAGAGACATGGACAGCACAAGAGTCCGACAGAGGATTACGCAAGCCGTGAGTTCAGATGCCAGAGCCTTGTTAGTCTGCAACGTGGTATATCTTCTGACTTAATCACACAATAATACATCCATGAATTAACCAGAGTTCGAACTTGGGGCTTCTAGCTTCGTAGCGAGTTACGCTGACAAAGAAGTTGCCTACTGAGCCCAAAATGGTTGCTTTACGACCAGGAAGACCACACGGCAAGTGCATGATCCGGTTTCTTCGTCTCCCTCCAAAGTCTTTCCGTAACTTGACCCTCTTTCACTCTCTCTCTCTCTCTCTCTCTCTCTCTCTCTCTCTCTCTCTCTCTCTCCTCTCTTCCGCATTTTTTTGAATTTCGCACAGTTTTTTGCGACAGAGGATTTCTTCCCCGACACCCGATCCATTCTTCCTTACTTCTGCCCCCGCCGTGGAGGAGTTTAGTGGTATTTGCCATTTGATATATCGCCTTTCCCCCGGGAGGAAGGTGGAAAACTCAACAGCGCCAAGGGATACGCGCACACTGCCTAGGATAAAAACAACTGTTGCCAACTTCGACTTGTAAATCGCACTGACATTTTGTTTTCTATATGGAAGAATTTCTCCTGCTGTTGACATGACCCTCTGCATTTGCGAAGTTTATTTTCAGAAGAATGCAATTCTTTGTCTCATCCCCACCACAAATTGAATTTGTATTTATGTTCTTCAGTGTCCACTCACTGCGACTTTTGGATAATCGTGACGATGATGAGTGACTATTAGATGAAATACATGAAAGGGGACTCAAAGAACACTCATGTCCAGGGCGAGATTTGAACCCTGGTACTTCAATGGTAAGATCGAAAATCGACCACTTAACGCGCTTCGATATCTCCCACCTCACACCCAAGCACTCATACATATTAAAAGAACATGCGTGTATGAGAGAGAGAGAGAGAGAGATAGAGAGAGAGAGAAAGAGAGAGAAAGAAAGAAAGAAATAGAAAGTGCATATTAAGATTATTCTATCGAATATATTTCAGGAAGGGTTGCTTCGAACACCCACACTTCATTCCTTTCGTACCACATGAACATTTTATTTTGTGTAAAATTTCTTATTTTGTTCGATAGTGCTTCTCCATCATTGTTGAACGTCTTTGTTGTGCCTTCAACCAGATATACACGTCGTTCAAATGCACCAACGAAAAACTATCAGCGAAAGCAAGGTCAAGCATATATGGGGGATGCTGTAAGTTGTGAATATGTTCTCTTCGATAGATTTAACGTATTTTTGGGCAGGGTTTCACCCTTCTCTTACTCTGTGTCAGTTTTATACAACTGCGGAATCAGTTGCCTGAATAAAACTAAAAGTTTAAGAAGTTCCTTATGCTGCTTTCAGTATACGTGTATTCGCCATTCCTTCAGAATGTCAAGTGCATACACATTAAAAACATGCGCGTGCTTTCCAGTACAGCAAGGCCAGCAGTGGTGGCACACAGCATAACTTAACTGTTACAAATGACTTCTTTAAATTTTGGTTTTTCATTATTTCTTCCGTGTTGCCTCAACCGAATCGACCTGCAAGTCTCCAAGCTTCGTCCTTTTCCGATATGGGGCCATCAACACCCTCTCGCGGCGTGTTGACAAAACACGTGTTAACATCACCCTGTCCAGCCTGTAGCCTGCGATGCCTCCAAGAACCAGAAAATCAACAGGCGACCTTGAATGATCCAATGGAGGCAAATCTTTTTCCCAATCGGCAAGGGCGGAAAGAAAGCCAGAGTGGCATCGCTTCAGTCTGTTGATGTCCTCAGTGTAGCGAACTGCACGATTGAGTGTCCAAGTATACTGTATACTGTCACCGATGTAGCATATCCACCAAGCTAGTTTAAAATGCATATTCATAAATAAACTATAACGTTTCAAAACACAGGAAAAACACAAAAATATGATTGCTGACACACGGATGACATATTCTATGTGAAGATAAACGTTTCGGGGCGTTCGGTCTATTAGGACAGCCAACATGTCCATGGACAGATCCGCCAAATACAGTTGGTAAAACTCGCTGGCCGCGGCCACACTTTTTTTTAAGCTGTTTGCGAGGTGAGAAGTGGTGGGTGAATTTCTATTTGTTTGCTTCAAAAACTTTAGTGTTGGAATTGTTTACTATTTACTACGGAAAGAACTACGTGGTGTCAAAGTGGATTTGTGAATATTGCAATGTGTGAGTCTTGAAAATTGTTTCAATCATCCGGGATCGTCTGTTGCATTAAATACGATTGACAACAGACCAACTGAAATTCGAAAAAAATAACAACTGCGCCAGGACATTCATCTTTCCTCTTAGAGACGTTAAGAAAACGGTATCAGGTAGAGTGCTCATTGTTTTCAGTATAACGTACCATGTAGAAGCAATGAATTCTTAATTTTTCGCCTTCCCCAACGGAAAATGTCACCGCAAGTCACTGATTGAAAAGCTTGCATACTATATATAAAATTCCCAATAATCATACGATACAAATTCAGTAATTTACTATGCCAGATGACAACAGTGACAGAGAGTCTGTTTCCCAAGCGTCACCCTCCCCACTAATGGTGGCAGCAGGCAGAAGGCACGCGTCTTAAAACCCGCGGTCAGCCACATAGGATTTCCAACCACGCAGTTCAGATATCACTTTTCCATTCTTCCCTTCCGCAGGGGGAAGGCGGAAGAATTTGACAAGGAGAGAGGGAGGGAGCCCTTCGCAATAAGGGCAAGTAGGGGACCTAGGTAGGTGAGACAGACTAACGAGAAGAGTGCTCGCGGAGAAAAGCAGATGGCAGCACCGGCTCAGGAACAGTTGATGCAGATAGAGTTTCATGCAGCCCGACGGCACCAATCTTCGAGGTATAAAATTTTCAGGAGGAAGAATGGGTGGCAATAAATTTGAAACTAGGACCCGAATGCAAAAGTGTAATGTTTTCAGCAGTTCATCATTTCCCGGAGGACGCGCGAAAATGTTATTGTGTTTTATGATGTTTTTGTTGCCGTGCACTTTATGGCATGGGAAATTTCCCCCCTCCCGCCCCTGCCCCTTATGGAAAAACAGGTGAATAATGCGCTAAGCGGAACGTGGTCCCACGAGGCACTAATTTCCGCAGCGACACCTCTGGTAGCTGTCAGCGAGATCTTGTTTGCATGAGATTACGCTGAGTGGATGCGCCTTGCCAATTCCTGGCACTCTGTTGCCGTTCAAGTCACTGCGGGGCTGCATAACAGCCAGGAAAACGACTTTTGTGACGTAACAGCGCGAACAAGCCGAGCAGGCGTTGGAGACGCGGAGAAGGTCGATATCAAAATTTGAACACTCAAGTCGGCATTTGTGAAAACAAGGAATATGTGCGTGTGTGTGTGTGTATCTGGCACTAATTTACCTTAGATACTAGCTTCAGTTAAATTGTATCTAGGGAAGAATTCGCAGTCTAAAATATGGATAAAGGAAAAGATAGGAATTTGATTGATTGATTTAATTGCTATATTTTACTTCGCTTTTTGTGCCACTTTTGGGTATTTGCGAAGATAGGGATGAGTGATCATGTGATGAAATTGATCAATGGACACTCACAAACATCCATGCCCAGACCGGGATTCCAAACAACTCCGCCACGGGGGCCGGCGACAGGAGATAAAGAAGAAAGAAATAAGGAGATGCTTGATTGTTTGATTTTTTGCTTCGCTTTTGCCACTTTTTTCTAATCGCGAAGATGAGAATGAAGGTGATGAGATTAACGTAGGGACAAACACAAACACAGAGGATTATACTGGCTGTGAGTCCAGACGCCAGAGCATTGTTAGTCTGCAATGCAGGCAGGGTGTCCTACGTGTAAAAGAATTTGACGTTTCGGTGTTTTACAGCGCATCACCCCTTATACTCCAATACGGAGATGACAAATAGACGAAAATATAAGAGGAAATAAAACTACAACTTGAAATTAGGAAAATATTGAAATAGAAATTAATAGAGTTTCGTAAAAGAAAAGAAATATGCTTATAAAGGTGCGTGAAGAAGGCAATTGAAACAGGAATGCGTGTAATGATGGGTAAAAGCACCAAGAAGTGACGTAAGAAAATGAAAATAGATGTGAATGTATCTTTCTGATGCTAGTTCCTCCTCTTTGCTCTGATTCTCTGTCTTTCTCCGCATCTCTTTCAGTCATTTTCTGTTTGGTTATTAGTATTATCTTAGAGCAGGCTGAAACAACTAGCGTACACTTGTAGAGGCTAGCTTTCCTTTCGGTGACCAGTCTTTCCTATCATTTTGTTTGGGGAGCTACGAAAGACTGGCGTAACCCGGTCAAAGAAACCTACAACAAAGACTGGGGTTCGTCGTGCTGACCACACGTCACCCCGTAACTGGTTGGATGATCACTCACCTCTGCTGAGGAAGTCGTTAGGTGGGCCCGGACCCTCACGGGCTGTTGAGCCACGGTTATTATTAATAAATAGTGGTAATCAAAAGCATTTCCACACCACTGAGGTTAAGCACCGACCGAAATGTGGTGTGGACTTTCTGGGACAACTCTCTGTGTTGTTCTAACACCAATGTTCTTTTTCCATGCAGTACGTTGATATTATTAGGCGGGGGAAGGGTATGCTATCGATAGAGAATACAGGGTTATTCAAAGAGAAAGGTCAGATTTCAAATGTTTATTTATCACGAACTATAAAAGATAGAAACACGTGCCATATATTAATGGAGAGAGGAAGGTTCAAAGTTTTATAATCCTGCCTATTAGTTCCATTCAATATCTGCAACGGCGTTTTTCTTTACAGTTAATTTAGTTAGGAATGTGTGACAAGAAATGGAGTACCGTTTTGATGTTTGTCGGGCAACACATGGTACTCATGTTGAGTGCATCAAAACCATCAACAATAAAACTTTGAAACTTCCTAAATCTGATCTTTCTTTTGGAATAAAGGATTATGCTAATTGATGAAAATCTGATTGATTTATTTATGGAGATTTTAAAAATTATGCAGAATCTCTGGGTGTCCCAAAAGTCATAGGGAAATACACAGTTGACGATAGATACCTTGAAAGACATGGGAGGGCATATACTTGAGTGAAATTGATACATCATGGGATCGGGAGACAAGGGCTTGTGGAATGGGCGCCTCGGTCTCCAGATCTCACCCCCCTTGATTTTTACCTGTGGGGACATTTAAATACCATTGTGTACCAGGGGAAAACAGGGATATGCTTCATCTGATAGCTCGCATCATCGACGTTTGCACTCATGTGACGCCAATTAATCGATAAAACTGGCGCGAACGCGTTGATCTGTGCCTGAAACTTGATGGCCACCACATTGAGAACATTCTGTAACACAACTGAGTAAAGTTATTTTCCCCAAAAACTTTTGGGACACCCTGTATTTTTAATGTGTTAATTGATCGAAAACTGAGGCTACGATTTTTGTTGCTAACTGTACCAGTGCATACAGCCTACTTAATCCTCACAAACCGGCTAACCTTTTTGCTACTTCCACCCTCGCTATTCCCCCAAGACTCTTCCGAGGAGGAATATGCGTAAGCTGGTGTTCGCGTGTGGTCAGAAAATCCTAGCAGCGTCTGATGGAAAATTCGTGTTTAACGCCCGAACAGCGCTTCTCCGCGGGGGGAGATCCAGGCAGCGTATGTGCGAAGTGGCTGTTTTTGTATACGGCGGGGAGAATTCCACTAAGAGGGTGTGTATCGATCACAACAGATTGTCTGCATAATGCGGAATGCTCCCTTTTCCTTTACGGAAGGTTAAGTTTTCCGGAGGATTTGAGAGCGATCGTCTTTTTTTCTTTGAGGGGGGGGGGATATTTTCTTATATGATTTTGCAATGTAATACGTTTCCTCGCTTCGTTCTTGCCTCTATGCACATTCCGTGGAACACACACCTCCTTGATGGCTAGTGGTAGCGTCATCGCCTTGTAACCAAGGGCTCCCGGGTTCGATACCCGGTGGAGACACAGTGTTTCGGATCCCACTTTTAAACTGTATGTCCAGGCCCGCTTAGCCTTAATCTGCATAAAGCGGACTTAAAACACCAACTCAATCAAAACCGACGAACTTTCGTAGCAAGTAGAGAAAATAAAGATGGCTCGTTTCAACACTACAAAAAGGTGGAAGAAAAACATGAATGAGGAGTCAGTCTGTCTGTTTTTCTTAATTTCACCGCCCCTTGCCACCTCTGGCGCCGTGACTAGACGAGCCCTCTAACATTTGCATTTTATTTTGTTTGCCGGTGCGTATAGGTTAGACTTTTTTTCTTGTATTTTTAATCCTTTGTAATTTTTATACAGTAAAACCTCGTTAATTCTGACCCCGACAAGCCGGACTTCGCTTAATCCGGACAGGCAAAGAAAGAAAAAAGCAGAATGCAAGGTTTTAAATGTGGCTGGAAGTCAACAAGAGAACTTCCCAAAGAAAAGGCAGTCAACCACTGATGAAATTATGTTTCCCGCAGACTTTGTACTGTACTGTATAGTGTATTTAGGCCTATGCACTTTAAATACAACATAATGAACGTGTTTTGTTGCTATAAACGGATTTTTAATGCACTTTCTACTGTTCTCTTAGGTTTTTTCAGTTAATCCGGACTTTAAACCGGTCAACTTATCCCCCCCGCCATTAGTCCGGATTAACGAGGTTTTACTGTATTTTTTTTTCATTATTTCTTTGCACGGAATGACTAAAATATTGCCAGTCTACTAAATTCCATTTACAAAAACGAATATGTAAATATGGTCAAGTGGAAGAAAAGGCTCCAAGACTTTATCTTCTCCTTGGTTTGATGGTTGCTTTTTAAGTCCATTTTATGCACAGATAGACTAATCGGGACTGGACTTTCAGTTGAAAGTGAAATACGATCCACTATGTACCTTCACCGGGTCCTTGATTATAGTTGGACGACGTTAGCACTACATCATCAGGGAAGTCAATTTCGTCACGGAAAACAACACAAAATAAATAAACTCATTTAAGAATATATCTTTGTATTTGTGTGGGTGTTTTTCTTATTGTGTTTCTTTGCTATTCTTACTTTAATTTTTGTAAGTCAAAGTCGGGAGGAACATGTTAGTGAATGCGAAACGTTTAAAAATTGTTCACTTCATCATCACACATATGTGAGATTTCTAAACAATGCACGTAGTGGAACCTGCACGGGAAGAATACACTTGTGGCGCATTGATCTCTCCCTCTCTCGATAGCAAGGCGGGATTTGAAACCTTAGTCGGGGAGAGTCGCTTCGTCCGCCGAGGGAACCGCGCTGATCCTGCGAATGCTTTTAGCGCCCCCGTCGATCCTTCAGGGGCAATCTTCATCCGGCAGCGGCATGAAGCCCTTTCCATAATTTTAAGTTCGATCCCTCCCAGATGTATACATTATCGAAATTTACATATCGAAGGTAGTCAGCTTTGGTACTCCACGGGGGAAGCTGCTGTTTCGTTAGGATGGACTCTTTTTTTCCTTTTGAGTTCACAGTTCAATACACCAGAGGAAGATTTTTCCCCTGCAGCCTCGAGAGCTCACAAATTGCAGAGTCATGTATAATTTTTCAAGCAGATTCTTCGCGAATAAAGAGCTTAAGCACGGAATATAAATATTGAAGCTTCAGGTAAATTTCAGACAGATTTGCATTGGACATTTCAAGAGATCCGCTTCTACCGAAAAGTACTCTACCTGAACAATCCCCTTGTGTGGTTTTCGATTTCATGCTCTTGACTTTTTGATGCTATTCATTATTTTATGGTGAACAATTCTAGTAGAATAAAATATATAAATTACGCACAAATTTTTAAAAATCGAAATTATATTGCAAAACTTTTGATTACAACAAAACAACAAAGATAAACAATTTTGAAGTTGGATCAACAGTCGCATTGTTATAGCAAGATGACTGATCATTGCCAAAATGCAATAATCTCATTTCTTGGACTATCTTTTCATCGGTACTATGCCCTGTCCCAGCTAACTGTAGAGCAGGACAGCGCATATCGGCAGAGAAGGAGGAGATAAATCGAGTGGTGAAAGCGCAGCGTTGTTAACCGTACGGTCTTGACCGTACATGTACGGATGTACGGTCAATACCTTAGTCCCGCTAAATGCACGGGTTGTCAAAATTTGCTTGCAGTTTTATCCCTAATATTTCCCTAAGAAATTCTTACGGACCTGGAGACAAAAATACGGTCCGTTTGCAATGTGCGTTCGGTATTATCTTTTTCAAAAGTTTGTAACGCTGTATAGGAAATCGGGTAACTTCCGTCGCTCATTACACAATCCCGTTTCTCTCACTGTTCATTGGTGGAGGCGTCTCGCGTCACTACTTGCGCAGAGACTTGTTCTTGTTCACCTGGTCTACAGTTAGCTGGTACGGAGTTTAGCAGTAAAAATTGATTCTCATAAAAAAATGTTTTTGTAAAGTTTACAGACCTGTCAACAGTCACTTAACACAATATCACCATGTAAACGTTTCTTATTCATGACCTGAACCCGTTACCATAGTATTCTGTGACAGTTCATCGTTGTTTTATAGATGTGAATTGCCCTTACGACCGCATTCTTTTTTGTTATTCCGCTTGCAGATCGTGAAGAGTGAATATCGGTTACCTTACGTGATTTTATTTACCTTTCAGGCTTTTAATGCACTTCGAAATTTAATTAAAAGTTTCAAAAACAGTCAAAGTTATTACTGTTCATGCTATTATTAGTTGAATAACATGCAAAACATCTTAAACATCTCATGAGAAGAAAAATGTTCAACATTGAACAAACGTACAAAAACGCCATCACCAAACTTCCTTGCCTCCAAAAAGGCTTCCCTGGTAACGTAGTCGCCTTGTAATCAAGGGCCCCGGTTCAATACTCGGTGGAGGCACATAGTAGTTCGGATCCCATTTTAAACTGTAAGTCCAGTCCCAATTAGCCTATCTGTGCAGGAAGTAAAACTTAAAAACTGAAAATCCTCTTGCTTCCAAAAAAAAAAAAACATTTTCTGGAAGATTTTTGTCACTTTATTTTTTTTTATTTCTCCCCAACATGATATAATTGCCAGATAGTGCTTGCCTCAATTACGACTGCTTAAAAACAAGTCACACCTGCACACTGGCATACGTAGTTTTCTTCCTGTGGAGGGGCTGGAATTGTGAAGGTGTATAATACATGACTGGAGGACGGAATAAACAAAATATTTCGAACATTTAGCTATATTTCCACTCTTTTTTTTTTTTTTTTTTTAAATTCAATTAGCAGTCATTTTACGGATTTCTCACTCTGGTATTTCCCGAGTTTTTACTGTTTTTATTCGAAAATGTTGATTTTCTCAAAATTTCGGAGGGAGCTCTTGCCCCATCAGCGTACGCCAGTGCACATGCAGCAGTAGAACATCGCAAACATTAACAAACATAGGAAGAAAACACGGCTAGTACTATTCTTTCTCGAAAGTTCGAATGAACCTGGTTTCTTTAACGATTTTAAAGAAACAAAGTGTAAAGAATTCCACAACTTATGGCGATCTGCCATACCCTACATCAGTCGACGGATAGCATAGTACGGGTTAACAGCTCGTAAACTTCCCCTTTAGTACCGCTGCGAAAAAACAAGCAGAGGAATTTCCACAGAATTTGTATTAAAATTAGCCTCGCGCAGTACGCACGGAACAAACAATGTGAATAAAATTTCATAATATCGTGCTGTCATAACTCGTCCGCTACCTGGATAAGAATGTCTGGCTTTTCACCCAAACTCCCATTCCTTCTGGTATGCGCTATGCGCGTGCCCCCCTCCCCCCAAACCCCCTCTCGTGTACTGGGGCAACAAACAACACATCGGCGCTCCCTCGCTGATCGTTTACGGGGGACGGTTAAAAACGAACGTTAATTTATGACGGCGCTCTTCTGGTTATTGCAGCGGAATCCGATTTCAAGCAAACATTGTTGGTGGAAGTATGCAGGTACCCTGCTCAGGCCGTACGGTATGCACCGGGCGAAATACCTTCCGGTAGGAGCAATAAATGATGCGAGGCATTCCGCAAGCCTCCCGGACTGTTCCTACGGAAAGATGTGAGGTTGATTTCCGCGAGCCCTCGAAACAAAAGGCACAGGATATTGCGACGAGAGTTGAGATGGCAGATTCTTCAGGGCTGAGAACTCCATTTTCTGAAAACGACCTGCGAAGCTCTGAAGGAACTTTGCTCCAATGCTCATTTATCGCGCTGAAGGTTGTTGTCAATCCTCTCGCCTTGAAATCACGTTCCCGAGTTCCATTACTAGAGCTCGGGAGTTGATGAAAGAATCATCTTTATTTTCCCGAGCCTTGAAAACAATGCAAAAACCTTCATAGAACCAGAAAAAATTGTCTTTACTTTTCATTTCTCGGCCGCGGTGGCTCAGTCGGTAACGCGTCTGACTACCATGCTAAAGGTCCTGGGTTTGATCCCCGGCCGGTTCGGTTCAAATCAGGGAACTTTTCTAACGTTGGAAAGTAGTATAAGTGGCCGGGTTCAAGAACCGAAAATGAGGCTCGGTGAGGCTCGCAGTGTTGCCAACCCCTTACTCGAAAAAATCACCAAGGTTTTTATCTCGGTCTAACCTAATTTAAAGCAAAAAGCTGGCAATACTGCGAATCTCACCGAGCCTCATTTTCTTGCAGTGTTGCCAGCTCGAGCGAGGCGTAGCCTTTTACGGTGTATGTTAACGGTTTGCTCTCGTAAGGCATGAGCCTTATTTTCTCGCAGTGTTGCCAGCTCACCCCAAGAATATTTCACCATGTGATATTTTACAAGCGAAGCTAACCTACAAATGGGAGTTGGCAACACTGATTAGTGGAGGTGCACGGGTTCTGCAACATTAATTGGCGTTCAGTGTTGCCAACTCGCCTCAAGAATATTTCACCATGTGATATTTTACAAGCGAAGCTAACCTACGAATGGGAGTTAGCAACACTGATTAGTGTAATCAGCTCAGTTGAGCGCCATCAATTGGCGATCAGTGTTGCCAACTCACCCCAAGAATATTTCACCATGTGATATTTTACAAGCAAAGATAACCTACAAATGGGAGTTGGCAACACTGGTAACATCAATTGCGGTTTAGTGTTGCCAAATCACCTGAGGAATATTTCACCATGTGATATTTTACAGGCGAAGCTAACCTACAAATAGAAGTTGACAACACTGGTAACATCAATTGCGGTTTAATGTTGCCAACTTACCTGAAGAATATTTCATCATGTGATATTTTACAGGCGAAGCTAACCTACAAATGGGAGTTGGCAACACTGACTAATAGAAGTGGCCAGGGCTGCGTCCGAATCAGCAGCAGATGTCACCTAGAGCGCTGTTACATCCGGGGACTCAGCCAATCTCTGTTGTCCGAATTTGCGGTAGACGTGGAGTCGGAGGGAAGAGCAGAGAGGCGCGACAGATGCACGCTGGCGCTGTGACGCTGCGCTTGGCAGCCATATTCTAATTTTTATTTTGTACAGACAATATTTACTGATTAGAGGATGTAAAACTCAGTTATATTTTAATATTTTATCGATAATGAATGCAGAAAACGTAAATGATGAAATAGCGTGTTATATTTTTAATATGAGTAGTTAGGTGGAAATTATTTGTTTGTTTGCGCCCCACGCGGTGGGTGAAGTTTGGGCTGACACCTGGCGGGAAAAGTGACAGGCGTACTACAAGGGGGACATGCAGATTCGGACGACTTGGACGTGACTTTGACGGCATGCGAGAGCAATGGGGAGAGAACGGGATGGAGTGCTTGCCAATCCGGACACGGCTTTTGTAAACCTCTCTCGCAGGCGATGTGCTGCACATGCATACGCGCGTGCTTCTTATTATTTTCGTATTGTGAGGCAAACAAACAAATAAATAATTGTTGTTTTTTAGGATGCCTGACCTCTATAACCTCGCCAGGGTGCGTGGTGCCCAACCAAAAAAGTAAAAGGTTCTAACGGCTGCGGTTGTAGATTATCGCACCTCTGTAGAGTTTTGTGAGTTATTATTTTTTTAATTTGTGCATCGAACTAACTTATATTGGATTTTGATCGTAGTGTGCAGCGTTAATTTGATCAGAGGTGTCTTATCGGCTGGATTGTTGTTATTCTGCAGCACTGTTGAGGTGAAATCCAAATCGTACATGTGCTTGTCGAAATGCTTTCGTATGCGTGGAAGGGTGTGCTTGGACCAGTGGGGAAATTTATTTTTCGCACCGAGGTCTGTCGCGGAAGTTTTTGTGCTCGAATTGTGCGAGGGGGTTGTCGTCGAAGATTCGTCCAATAGGAGTTGGCAACACTGACTAGTTGCTTCACAAATTTTTTGTTTTTTTAAACATATGATATTTCACAGGCGAGGCTAACCTACAAGTTACAAGTTGACGGTGTAATTTTCTATAAGATGATAAGTATGCAATAAGATGAAGAAGACGCTAACTGGCAATAGCGGTGTTAATGTTTCCAGTTTTCTACCCCCTCTTACCGGGCCTTCTCCCTCTATGGCGCAGTGGTATTTAAAGATTTGATACTCGCACAAGTGGTTTTTGAAACTGTAGGTCTACTCCCGATTAGTTTTACTTACAGGGTTTTTTTTGTATACTTCTGTTTTTCCACATGTATGTATGTATGTAATGCGATTTGTGTGGGGGGTCAAAAATTTTGAAACTTACGACTTAATTAATCTGCATGAATGCTTAATGTTTGATTTTTTTTTATTTCTAGTTCGATATGAGATACACGCAATTTTATTTTTTGAAGTACAGTTAATATTACCTAGTTCGGGTTAAGCTGTAACATACAACTAGCGATCGACACGACCACCTGACACACAGACAGAGAGAGTGTGAGCAAATTCAAAGTGTGATCTATTGTGAACTAAACTAACCTCACTCACCCACCCACATATAGTCTTACAGGTAACTCAAAAAGCAGAAAGTAGTATATAGCATGACAGGTCGATCTATTGTAAACTAAACTAATCTTATTTGCCCACCCACATATAGTCTTACAGGTAACTCAAAAAGCAGAAAGTAGTATATAGCATGACAGGTCGATCTATTGTAAACTAAACTAACCTCACTCGCCCACCCACATATAGCCTTACAGGTGACTCAAAAGCAGAAAGGCGGCTATATTACTTGTAAGGGCCAACACACAAGATCTATTGCAAACTAAATTAACCTACGACATAAGCCATGGACATATTTTCCAGACAGGGTATAAGCAACTCACCTCTTGCAATTGTATAACGGGGAAAATTAACCTACAGCTGGCAACACTGTTTGAGTTGTTTTTGACGAGCCAAACTTACACTTTGCAAATAGGCTCTACAGCTAGAAGCTTGAAACATATACCTTCGCAGAGTATGCCAACTTACCTTATGTAAAAATATTACCTAGTACAGTTAAGCTGTGACATACAACTAACGATCGACACGACTACCTGACACACATACGGAGAGAGTGAGACAGCTTATACGCAATATATTCCTACACATGTACTGGGTTTAAAAGGTAATTTGCAACAACTATTTCACTCACTCCCTATCAAAATCTTCTAACCGCATGTTTTTGATACTTGCTGCCAGAACATGGTGGTTTTAGACTGTAAATTCAACCCGATTATTCTATTTGTGCATGATGCCTGCATTTGGAATATTTAATTTTTGGCATACGGTATTTTGCGTGCTCCAGTAACCTTGCGCTCGATTCACGGAAGCTATGACGTGTATTTCCTGTTTCGCGAACATGCGAGAATTTTTCACAATAGATAATATATTGCAAGAGCGAGTTGTTTGTGTATATAAATCTAGCTTTGGAAATGGACATGAATATAATGTCAAAAATTATTGCATAACTTAAAAATATTGATATTTATTGCACTAGCAAAAGTAAATGTGGAATGCCCCCGCCCCCCTCAGCTGTTAGGTTAAACAGCATAAATATTTTATTACTGATAGCAAGCATTGTCATATGGACAAAACAGATCTAGTAATGAGCTGTCTTGCTAGTCTCTCGAGTGAAGGAATATGATGCTACTATAAACTGTAAACAAGATATACAACCTCTGGCATGAGATGCACGAGACTTATGAAACTCGACCTATAGAGTTGTACAATGGATGTTTTTTGTTAAGCATAGCGGTGTGTTTTTGCTTATTTCAATGTCATCGAGCGGGCATGTAAAGAAGGGGAGAGAAAAAAGAGGAGGGGGGTTATAACGGATAATTCATATTTCGATTTCAATACTTTAGCTAGTCACGATTCACCTGCTATCTAGAAGGACACTGGACGATGGCTAAAAGCGAGGGAAGGAGAGAAATGTTATTTTTTATTTTTTGATAGTGTGATGAAATAGTTTTAGATAATAATAGTAGGCTAATAGAATTGTAGAAAACGGCTGTATCGTGATGCGAGGCTGAAAGCAATTTCGAAAGCAGTCTCGGGCATCTTCGCGTTCAGCCAACAAGAAAAATGCACATGGAGGGCGCAACGGTATTGTCTATAGATGGTTTTTCTGAATAAACATACATATTATTTTTTTGCAGTCTCCAGATAGGACCGGAGCTTTTTGTTTTGGTTGGACAAGAGGGTTCAGATAAATACATGGACATCAAAATAAAAGAAAAAAAATTTACTCCACTGCTTACATGTATTGAGTCTTCCAATAACACACCTCGCGGGGCGTACCTACATGTATGCAAAATATAGTTAATGTCTTATTTCTCGAACCTGTGGTCTGTAGATTTGCTTTTGTTGGCAACAGAAACAGAAAAATGGCACCATGTTATTGTATACTGATAAGGGTGTACTGTAATCATAACAATTTTCTAGTTAAAAATCTATGTTGAAAAGCAATGTTGGGTGACTTGTCTGTGTTGGGTATTATTAACAACTTCACAGCTGTACCTGCACAACTCATCGACTACAAGCCAACAATGTTAGGAAATGTGTGCATGGCTCCGAGAATACAATTTAAAATCACTAATGTGGCATGAACCCCTCTTCACTTGTGTGTATTTGAATATGCGAAAATTAGATATTTTGAATAATCGAGGAGAACAATCACAAAAACAGCTTGCACCGGTATGACGTGTTCAAACTTCAGACGATTTTTGTTAATCTACAAAAGCCAATTGCGAACGGAGATCACTACGAAAATTGTGGAAAAAAAAGAAGCGAGGCTATTTTGGCTAATGGTAACGATGAGGATGAATAATGGTTGTTTTAATAAAATTGACGAAGTGGGGCATGTTGAATATACCTAGCCTAAAAATAAAATTCAACAATTAATGTTAAACATTTGCCACTCTGAAATGGCAACGGCTATCATCATAACATCACTTGTTTCTAACCTGTCCATATTGGCCCTCTCTCTACCCCTCCATAAATTCGATTCGAAAGGTACAATCATTCCAGTTTTTGAATAATCAATCAAATCAAATTTGACGTAATCAAATATTTTTTTGAAAAGATGGTTGAAGAGGTTGAGACTATTGGCAGCCTCTTACGCGAATCGAAACCAAATGCTTCTATTATCCAGCGATGAACTTCAATCTCACAATAACATTGAAACGTGTCCGGTGTGCGATCAAAGGTTTCCACCGACGAGAACCGGAAAGTTATTTCATCATAATCACTTCACCGGAAACTACATCGGTGGAATCTGTAACATAATGTATTCATGTATGTGTTTGACAATCATATATCACTTATTAGAACAATTTTCATATTGTTTTTACTACGTGAGATGATATTTTATTTACATTTACGATAAAATAGAGGTTTGGGTGTAATAACAGTTTTTTATTAATTAATTTAGAGATGCTTTTTTTTTTTATTTGTTGAGTTAATGATTAGGTTAATTTGTTATTTCTCGCGAAAAAGAGGGAACCACAGCTGAAAGAAAATACACAACTTGTATTATTGAGGTCAAGAGTTTGTTTTAACATTACTTTTTGCACACATAGGCTAATCACGACTCGGGATATGTTTAAAATGGAATCTGAAACATTATGCGACCTGACTGGAACTCGGAATAGGACACACTGATTACAAGACGTCGATACATTACCACTTGGTCGGTTCGTATCTTATTTTAAACTGTAGGTCCACGCTCTATTAGCCTATCTGTGTATAACGTGGATTTAGAATTCAGTAGAAAATAACGTCGATCTAGCATTTTTTTTTTTTTTTTTGGATTTTAGATGCGTTGAGACTACTAAAATTACTAATTCTTATAATAAAAAACTTTTCCTCATATTACTATTTTGAAAGAGAGAATTAATTGTATAATATTTTGTTGTTAATTTCAAAGAAGACTAATTCAAATAGTAACAACGGGAACGAATAAAGCTTACGAAAAGTTTTTGCCACTGTGAGAATTTGAACCTACGACTATTAGAGTGACAACCCAGTGCGATAACCACTAGCCCACGAGTTTGTTTCTTCTTACGGCATGATTATGAGTTAAGACCAATTTGTTCAATATGCATAAGAAATATAATCCTCCACTCGCTTTTTTTTATAAACAACGCACCCAAATGCTTCTTTGTAGCAAATGAAATAAAGGTGGTATGAATGTCACAAGATATTTAAGCAAAATCTACTATATTTACGTCGCAATTGTTTTACATGGAGAGGCCACATCTTCGAGAATTGAGGTTGTGGTTTGACTGTAATTGTAGGATATCCCATAGGTATTGATAAGCCAAGGCTCTAGTGTGCACTAGATTCGTTTATTTGTAGTGATGTGCTCAGGAATTTTTGTAAAGAGGTATGTGAATATAAAAATTGTGTTAATGCTTATTTTTTTAAACAGTGAACTTATATTTTAATATCTCTCTGTCTATTTTATTATTCTACTTAGGAACTAATTAGTATTACAGAAGTTATATTGAAAAGAAATCTCACGTGACAATGACGAGAAATTAGATTTGTGGAATGAATAGTTTTCATATTTTAAAACCTCGAAGGGTTATGGACTATCTCCCGATTCCCTTTTTCCACAATCCTACCTAGAGTTATTTTTAACTAGCAACGAGGTGACGTTTGGTCAGCACAACGAACCCTCAGCTGTTATAGAAGATATCTGAAACCAGCTTACACCAGTCATTTGTAGCTCCCCCAATTTTTTTGATGGTGGGTTGCTACCGGCCTTATACGTAGCCCGAATAAATTCCGACCAGAGCCGGATTCGAACCTATGCCGTCTCGCAGCGAACATTCTCAAGACGAGTGAACGCCGTAACTCGCTCAGCTACGGAGGAGGACTCTCTCTCTTTTTTTTTCTCCCTCTCTATTTTTTCTCTAATTTTCATCATCATAGTTAAAATTAATCCAAGAGAAAATATATATTTTGTGTTGACATAGGAAATATGCAATAAAAATGCATGATCAATAGTTAAGGTCAAAATCTGAATAAACAGTGAGGGTGATACACGCAAGCTTCCAGGCATGTGATTTGCACAGAATTAAATATAAAAAATGAGAGATGGAAGGTTTTTGTTACTATTAGAATTTAAGGACGGAAAATATGTACAGTGAATGAATACTACGTTTGACTAATCGTGAAGATGAGTATCACAGTACGTTTTTTATCGTTCTTATATAAACGTTGAAACGTTTAAGAACGTATAAGAATGTTTACCGAAACGTTTCAACGTTGTTTTCACGCAGCGTTGAAACGTTTCGGTAAACATTCTTATACGTTCTTAAACGTTTCAACGTTTATATAAGAACGATAAAAAACGTACTGTGATACTCATCTTCACGATTAGTCAAACGTAGTATTCATTCACTGTACATATTTTCCGTCCTTAAATTCTAATAGTAACAAAAACCTTCCATCTCTCATTTTTTATATTTAATTCTGTGCAAATCACATGCCTGGAAGCTTGCGTGTATCACCCTCACTGTTTATTCAGATTTTGACCTTAACTATTGATCATGCATTTTTATTGCATATTTCCTATGTCAACACAAAATATATATTTTCTCTTGGATTAATTTTAACTATGATGATGAAAATTAGAGAAAAAATAGAGAGGGAGAAAAAAAAAGAGAGAGAGTCCTCCTCCGTAGCTGAGCGAGTTACGGCGTTCACTCGTCTTGAGAATGTTCGCTGCGAGACGGCATAGGTTCGAATCCGGCTCTGGTCGGAATTTATTCGGGCTACGTATAAGGCCGGTAGCAACCCACCATCAAAAAAATTGGGGGAGCTACAAATGACTGGTGTAAGCTGGTTTCAGATATCTTCTATAACAGCTGAGGGTTCGTTGTGCTGACCAAACGTCACCTCGTTGCTAGTTAAAAATAACTCTAGGTAGGATTGTGGAAAAAGGGAATCGGGAGATAGTCCATAACCCTTCGAGGTTTTAAAATATGAAAACTATTCATTCCACAAATCTAATTTCTCGTCATTGTCACGTGAGATTTCTTTTCAATATAACTTCTGTAATACTAATTAGTTCCTAAGTAGAATAATAAAATAGACAGAGAGATATTAAAATATAAGTTCACTGTTTAAAAAAATAAGCATTAACACAATTTTTATATTCACATACCTCTTTACAAAAATTCCTGAGCACATCACTACAAATAAACGAATCTAGTGCACACTAGAGCCTTGGCTTATCAATACCTATGGGATATCCTACAATTACAGTCAAACCACAACCTCAATTCTCGAAGATGTGGCCTCTCCATGTAAAACAATTGCGACGTAAATATAGTAGATTTTGCTTAAATATCTTGTGACATTCATACCACCTTTATTTCATTTGCTACAAAGAAGCATTTGGGTGCGTTGTTTATAAAAAAAAGCGAGTGGAGGATTATATTTCTTATGCATATTGAACAAATTGGTCTTAACTCATAATCATGCCGTAAGAAGAAACAAACTCGTGGGCTAGTGGTTATCGCACTGGGTTGTCACTCTAATAGTCGTAGGTTCAAATTCTCACAGTGGCAAAAACTTTTCGTAAGCTTTATTCGTTCCCGTTGTTACTATTTGAATTAGTCTTCTTTGAAATTAACAACAAAATATTATACAATTAATTCTCTCTTTCAAAATAGTAATATGAGGAAAAGTTTTTTATTATAAGAATTAGTAATTTTAGTAGTCTCAACGCATCTAAAATCCAAAAAAAAAAAAAAAAATGCTAGATCGACGTTATTTTCTACTGAATTCTAAATCCACGTTATACACAGATAGGCTAATAGAGCGTGGACCTACAGTTTAAAATAAGATACGAACCGACCAAGTGGTAATGTATCGACGTCTTGTAATCAGTGTGTCCTATTCCGAGTTCCAGTCAGGTCGCATAATGTTTCAGATTCCATTTTAAACATATCCCGAGTCGTGATTAGCCTATGTGTGCAAAAAGTAATGTTAAAACAAACTCTTGACCTCAATAATACAAGTTGTGTATTTTCTTTCAGCTGTGGTTCCCTCTTTTTCGCGAGAAATAACAAATTAACCTAATCATTAACTCAACAAATAAAAAAAAAAGCATCTCTAAATTAATTAATAAAAAACTGTTATTACACCCAAACCTCTATTTTATCGTAAATGTAAATAAAATATCATCTCACGTAGTAAAAACAATATGAAAATTGTTCTAATAAGTGATATATGATTGTCAAACACATACATGAATACATTATGTTACAGATTCCACCGATGTAGTTTCCGGTGAAGTGATTATGATGAAATAACTTTCCGGTTCTCGTCGGTGGAAACCTTTGATCGCACACCGGACACGTTTCAATGTTATTGTGAGATTGAAGTTCATCGCTGGATAATAGAAGCATTTGGTTTCGATTCGCGTAAGAGGCTGCCAATAGTCTCAACCTCTTCAACCATCTTTTCAAAAAAATATTTGATTACGTCAAATTTGATTTGATTGATTATTCAAAAACTGGAATGATTGTACCTTTCGAATCGAATTTATGGAGGGGTAGAGAGAGGGCCAATATGGACAGGTTAGAAACAAGTGATGTTATGATGATAGCCGTTGCCATTTCAGAGTGGCAAATGTTTAACATTAATTGTTGAATTTTATTTTTAGGCTAGGTATATTCAACATGCCCCACTTCGTCAATTTTATTAAAACAACCATTATTCATCCTCATCGTTACCATTAGCCAAAATAGCCTCGCTTCTTTTTTTTCCACAATTTTCGTAGTGATCTCCGTTCGCAATTGGCTTTTGTAGATTAACAAAAATCGTCTGAAGTTTGAACACGTCATACCGGTGCAAGCTGTTTTTGTGATTGTTCTCCTCGATTATTCAAAATATCTAATTTTCGCATATTCAAATACACACAAGTGAAGAGGGGTTCATGCCACATTAGTGATTTTAAATTGTATTCTCGGAGCCATGCACACATTTCCTAACATTGTTGGCTTGTAGTCGATGAGTTGTGCAGGTACAGCTGTGAAGTTGTTAATAATACCCAACACAGACAAGTCACCCAACATTGCTTTTCAACATAGATTTTTAACTAGAAAATTGTTATGATTACAGTACACCCTTATCAGTATACAATAACATGGTGCCATTTTTCTGTTTCTGTTGCCAACAAAAGCAAATCTACAGACCACAGGTTCGAGAAATAAGACATTAACTATATTTTGCATACATGTAGGTACGCCCCGCGAGGTGTGTTATTGGAAGACTCAATACATGTAAGCAGTGGAGTAAATTTTTTTTCTTTTATTTTGATGTCCATGTATTTATCTGAACCCTCTTGTCCAACCAAAACAAAAAGCTCCGGTCCTATCTGGAGACTGCAAAAAAATAATATGTATGTTTATTCAGAAAAACCATCTATAGACAATACCGTTGCGCCCTCCATGTGCATTTTTCTTGTTGGCTGAACGCGAAGATGCCCGAGACTGCTTTCGAAATTGCTTTCAGCCTCGCATCACGATACAGCCGTTTTCTACAATTCTATTAGCCTACTATTATTATCTAAAACTATTTCATCACACTATCAAAAAATAAAAAATAACATTTCTCTCCTTCCCTCGCTTTTAGCCATCGTCCAGTGTCCTTCTAGATAGCAGGTGAATCGTGACTAGCTAAAGTATTGAAATCGAAATATGAATTATCCGTTATAACCCCCCTCCTCTTTTTTCTCTCCCCTTCTTTACATGCCCGCTCGATGACATTGAAATAAGCAAAAACACACCGCTATGCTTAACAAAAAACATCCATTGTACAACTCTATAGGTCGAGTTTCATAAGTCTCGTGCATCTCATGCCAGAGGTTGTATATCTTGTTTACAGTTTATAGTAGCATCATATTCCTTCACTCGAGAGACTAGCAAGACAGCTCATTACTAGATCTGTTTTGTCCATATGACAATGCTTGCTATCAGTAATAAAATATTTATGCTGTTTAACCTAACAGCTGAGGGGGGCGGGGGCATTCCACATTTACTTTTGCTAGTGCAATAAATATCAATATTTTTAAGTTATGCAATAATTTTTGACATTATATTCATGTCCATTTCCAAAGCTAGATTTATATACACAAACAACTCGCTCTTGCAATATATTATCTATTGTGAAAAATTCTCGCATGTTCGCGAAACAGGAAATACACGTCATAGCTTCCGTGAATCGAGCGCAAGGTTACTGGAGCACGCAAAATACCGTATGCCAAAAATTAAATATTCCAAATGCAGGCATCATGCACAAATAGAATAATCGGGTTGAATTTACAGTCTAAAACCACCATGTTCTGGCAGCAAGTATCAAAAACATGCGGTTAGAAGATTTTGATAGGGAGTGAGTGAAATAGTTGTTGCAAATTACCTTTTAAACCCAGTACATGTGTAGGAATATATTGCGTATAAGCTGTCTCACTCTCTCCGTATGTGTGTCAGGTAGTCGTGTCGATCGTTAGTTGTATGTCACAGCTTAACTGTACTAGGTAATATTTTTACATAAGGTAAGTTGGCATACTCTGCGAAGGTATATGTTTCAAGCTTCTAGCTGTAGAGCCTATTTGCAAAGTGTAAGTTTGGCTCGTCAAAAACAACTCAAACAGTGTTGCCAGCTGTAGGTTAATTTTCCCCGTTATACAATTGCAAGAGGTGAGTTGCTTATACCCTGTCTGGAAAATATGTCCATGGCTTATGTCGTAGGTTAATTTAGTTTGCAATAGATCTTGTGTGTTGGCCCTTACAAGTGATATAGCCGCCTTTCTGCTTTTGAGTCACCTGTAAGGCTATATGTGGGTGGGCGAGTGAGGTTAGTTTAGTTTACAATAGATCGACCTGTCATGCTATATACTACTTTCTGCTTTTTGAGTTACCTGTAAGACTATATGTGGGTGGGCAAATAAGATTAGTTTAGTTTACAATAGATCGACCTGTCATGCTATATACTACTTTCTGCTTTTTGAGTTACCTGTAAGACTATATGTGGGTGGGTGAGTGAGGTTAGTTTAGTTCACAATAGATCACACTTTGAATTTGCTCACACTCTCTCTGTCTGTGTGTCAGGTGGTCGTGTCGATCGCTAGTTGTATGTTACAGCTTAACCCGAACTAGGTAATATTAACTGTACTTCAAAAAATAAAATTGCGTGTATCTCATATCGAACTAGAAATAAAAAAAAAATCAAACATTAAGCATTCATGCAGATTAATTAAGTCGTAAGTTTCAAAATTTTTGACCCCCCACACAAATCGCATTACATACATACATACATGTGGAAAAACAGAAGTATACAAAAAAAACCCTGTAAGTAAAACTAATCGGGAGTAGACCTACAGTTTCAAAAACCACTTGTGCGAGTATCAAATCTTTAAATACCACTGCGCCATAGAGGGAGAAGGCCCGGTAAGAGGGGGTAGAAAACTGGAAACATTAACACCGCTATTGCCAGTTAGCGTCTTCTTCATCTTATTGCATACTTATCATCTTATAGAAAATTACACCGTCAACTTGTAACTTGTAGGTTAGCCTCGCCTGTGAAATATCATATGTTTAAAAAACAAAAAATTTGTGAAGCAACTAGTCAGTGTTGCCAACTCCTATTGGACGAATCTTCGACGACAACCCCCTCGCACAATTCGAGCACAAAAACTTCCGCGACAGACCTCGGTGCGAAAAATAAATTTCCCCACTGGTCCAAGCACACCCTTCCACGCATACGAAAGCATTTCGACAAGCACATGTACGATTTGGATTTCACCTCAACAGTGCTGCAGAATAACAACAATCCAGCCGATAAGACACCTCTGATCAAATTAACGCTGCACACTACGATCAAAATCCAATATAAGTTAGTTCGATGCACAAATTAAAAAAATAATAACTCACAAAACTCTACAGAGGTGCGATAATCTACAACCGCAGCCGTTAGAACCTTTTACTTTTTTGGTTGGGCACCACGCACCCTGGCGAGGTTATAGAGGTCAGGCATCCTAAAAAACAACAATTATTTATTTGTTTGTTTGCCTCACAATACGAAAATAATAAGAAGCACGCGCGTATGCATGTGCAGCACATCGCCTGCGAGAGAGGTTTACAAAAGCCGTGTCCGGATTGGCAAGCACTCCATCCCGTTCTCTCCCCATTGCTCTCGCATGCCGTCAAAGTCACGTCCAAGTCGTCCGAATCTGCATGTCCCCCTTGTAGTACGCCTGTCACTTTTCCCGCCAGGTGTCAGCCCAAACTTCACCCACCGCGTGGGGCGCAAACAAACAAATAATTTCCACCTAACTACTCATATTAAAAATATAACACGCTATTTCATCATTTACGTTTTCTGCATTCATTATCGATAAAATATTAAAATATAACTGAGTTTTACATCCTCTAATCAGTAAATATTGTCTGTACAAAATAAAAATTAGAATATGGCTGCCAAGCGCAGCGTCACAGCGCCAGCGTGCATCTGTCGCGCCTCTCTGCTCTTCCCTCCGACTCCACGTCTACCGCAAATTCGGACAACAGAGATTGGCTGAGTCCCCGGATGTAACAGCGCTCTAGGTGACATCTGCTGCTGATTCGGACGCAGCCCTGGCCACTTCTATTAGTCAGTGTTGCCCATTCGTAGGTTAGCTTCGCCTGTAAAATATCACATGATGAAATATTCTTCAGGTAAGTTGGCAACATTAAACCGCAATTGATGTTACCAGTGTTGTCAACTTCTATTTGTAGGTTAGCTTCGCCTGTAAAATATCACATGGTGAAATATTCCTCAGGTGATTTGGCAACACTAAACCGCAATTGATGTTACCAGTGTTGCCAACTCCCATTTGTAGGTTATCTTTGCTTGTAAAATATCACATGGTGAAATATTCTTGGGGTGAGTTGGCAACACTGATCGCCAATTGATGGCGCTCAACTGAGCTGATTACACTAATCAGTGTTGCTAACTCCCATTCGTAGGTTAGCTTCGCTTGTAAAATATCACATGGTGAAATATTCTTGAGGCGAGTTGGCAACACTGAACGCCAATTGATGTTGCCAGTGTTGCCAACTCCCATTTGTAGGTTAGCTTCGCTTGTAAAATATCACATGGTGAAATATTCTTGGGGTGAGCTGGCAACACTGCGAGAAAATAAGGCTCATGCCTTACGAGAGCAAACCGTTAACATACACCGTAAAAGGCTACGCCTCGCTCGAGCTGGCAACACTGCAAGAAAATGAGGCTCGGTGAGATTCGCAGTATTGCCAGCTTTTTGCTTTAAATTAGGTTAGACCGAGATAAAAACCTTGGTGATTTTTTCGAGTAAGGGGTTGGCAACACTGCGAGCCTCACCGAGCCTCATTTTCGGTTCTTGAACCCGGCCACTTATACTACTTTGGAAGCGGCCCCGGCGCCCACCCAGTGTCGAATAACATGGATACCTGGGGGAAACCCTGGGGGGTAAAGTGTTGGGCGTTACCCCCACACCCCCTATACGCCTTCATGGCGTGGTGCTATGCACAGGGGAGCACTTTACCTTTATACTTTTTCATTTCTCGGCCCTTTTTTTTGTTTTAGGCAATTTTTCAGTATTTTATGCCTTTTTTATTTCATTTTTCTTCATTTTTTAGCTTTATTTTTCTCCTCTGTTGTTCCGTGAATTGTAAATGCATTTGCTAGCATAACTTATATATTTTAATTTCCTCACATGACCCTTTTAGCAAGTTCTTCATTAATCAAAAGTACAGTCAATGGAAAAGCACAATATTAATATATATATATATATATATATATATATATATATATATATATATATATATATATAATCCGATGTACGCGAAACAACTGTATTTTCATATGCTGGCCGACTACTGTACCGTGGAAGGCCACTCTGAAAGGAGGTGAAAAACTTTGCGGTGTATTTTACGTAACCTTGAAGTAGAAATAAAGAAAACTACATTTGCACTTAATTCCTATGCTTGTTACTTCAGTAGTTTAAACCAAAAAAACAACGAGTTTTATCGAATTATTGAACAACAGATTCCTTCTAATTTATGAAAAAATATCAAGCTTTCATTTCAAGAGAATCTTTTTCCCGATTTTTAGGTAATTTTAAAATAATTTTAAGATTATTCTATATATTATTTTTCCGAAGATTTTTTAGCTCATGTACTTCCGAGTCCTATCCATTACCCATAGAGGGACATTCGCTTATAAAAGGTTGACAACAATATAATTCCACAAGAGGATTCAGCTTGAATACAGCGTTAAGTACTCAACTTGCGATCTCTGACTTTGTCATAGTTCAACTTTGTAATTCGCAGGACGATTGCCCTGCCCATGTATCAAGTGAGCTTAAAAATATATTCTTCATCAATTAACCAATATTCATTGTTAATTTAACCACTAGCAATATGACTGAAATGACAACATGCGTTTCGAACAGGGATTAATTTTAGTTCAGCTGAACTGAAATTACTAAGGCTAGAAACTCCTTTCCTATGTGAACTAATATTTCCAATGTATTGTGACAGTCAGATTTACCGTCATTATTATTATTATCATTATTATTCATGTATGTAGCGGTAAAAAGACGTGTCGATTCAAAGTGTTGAGTGTTTTCATTTGTAAGATTACATATTTGATTTTTGCCAAGCCGACGGGAGGAACGAGACATTCGCTTGTGTTAAGGGTGAGCACCTGAAGGGTCACGCTATGCGCCTAAAGCTTAGGAAATTCGACCGTAATGACAAACATTTAAATATCTCGGTTTCCAACGGTCAGATTCGTGTGAAACTTATACCAGCGCAGCGGCATATGTGCAAGGACAGATGTGTGGAGTTTCGTCACGATCAAGCGACAATTACGGACGCCAGATCAAATCGGTTCTAATTGATCAGTTTGTGGACAGCGATTGCAATTGAGCTATGGGCGACAGCCAGGCGGAAGCTTAATCCGTCTGAGTAAACTTCGGACACGGTCCGTCCTAGTTTGGAGACAATAGAGCGTGGTGGAATAACCTCTGCGGAAGCGTCACTCCAACGTGCGCCTAGCGTCCTTTTTCGAAATCCAAATAAAACGAAGGACATGGTTTTTCGATACACAGTCTTACCGCGATCCTTGTAGTGAGAGCAGCTCCGTGCTAACTCTCCATATACAGTCTTACCGCGATCCTTGTAGTGAGAGCAGCTCCGTGCTAACTCTCCATATACAGTTTTGCCGCGATTCTTGGAACGAGAGCACCTTCGTGCTACCTTTCGTGTACAGTGGACTTTGTTGTGTTGTGCGAACACCAGTGTGTGTGATAGGCAGTAAGTCTACACGAGTGCGCCTACCTCAACCGCTGGGGGAAGTTGAAGCGAAACCGTGTTTCCGTGATTACCTTACGCCATTTATAATTTTTGAGAAACGAGGAACACCGGAAACTATGGCGGGCTAGAAGAAGAAAGGAGATGAGGGCGTTACGTCGATTCGCCAGATGTCAGAAGAAACTACGCCGATGATGCCTATCCGCCGCCATGGAGAGAGAGAGAACGTCGAACGCCGCCCTATTGATACGCCGACGACGCCTACCATCCGCCACGTTGACGCCCCGACGACGCCTACCAGCCGCGACAGAGGCACGTAGAGAGAGATGTTGACGCCCCGACGACGCCTATCACGACCGCTGAGATGCGACGTCCGAACCGCGCCATACCACGGAGATCCACCGATCCCGAGAGGAAGAGGAGCCGGGGAACTAGGTGTTTGAATCCTTTTCGCATCTTCATCGTCGCGACCAAAGAAACCTTTCGCGTGGATACTATGTGTTTTCAATCGCCCATAAAGACGCCAGGATGGACCCCGGAAGCTGAGAGATGGTAAAGTATTCATCTGTGTGAACCTTAACACGTGACGGCCCGATTGATTTAGAGAACGCCCTTGAAATTCGTCGACATTTTGAAAACGCCCACTCAAATCGAACTTCATACCAAACTCCCGTCGCGCTTGTCATTTGTAATCTATTCGTCTCAGGTCAATTTTTCTTATTCCTTTTGATATTTTTTTAATGGTCTTAAATTTATTGTTGTTTGTGCTCCTTTGTATTTGTTTAAAGTGCGTACTATTAGAGTAAAGCGCCGCCCACTTAATTGTTTATTCTACTGGAGGTTTGTTCATTTTTTATGTGTCAATGCTAGCTATGTCAGGCCACATGTGTGATCATTTAGTAAAAGTATTTGCCTGGTAATGTGAATTGCTCGTCGCGGCGAAGTGTTTAAGTCCCGCCTGCTAGCGAGTATAGGTTTGCGTCACTCAACGGAGGTTATTTGTTATGTTTGAACCACGTGAGGTCTTGTAAAAGGAAAACGTCCGCCCACGTGAATGTAATTGCCGTTGAGACGCCTTTGTTTATACTGGTCAAGTAATGTATTGTCACCGCGCCGACTAGTTTCTTTTTTTAAAAAACAAAAGGTGAACTTAAGTAAGGGCTGGCTAGGATTTAAGTAGCACTGGAGCAAAATCACAAATGACCTGATTAGACAAAAAGTAAGATAAAATTAATTGAGAATGCAATAATTAGGGCTTGTCGCCATAAAACCTGTACATGTCATGTATAATTTTTTGTGTCGATGACCCCATGAGGATTGAATCTGAGAGAGAATGTGAGAGTGCAAGTGTGGGGACCTGTAATGATTCCATTTTTGTTGGTTATGAATAGAATATACTTTTATTTTCATGTTAATTTTGGGCTATATCATTTTCGTATGCATGTCGCTACCCGTGATTTTCAGGTAGGCAGCTAGCCGCTTCCCGGCTACAGGTAAAGAGGTGGTAATCTGAAAGTACATATGTCTTTGTGTTTATTCGATATGGCTTATCACTATGCACTGTCGGTCACCGGTTCCTACACACGAACTTAACCTGGACCGTAACGCTATTTCGCTTGTCCGAGGGAGATTTTGCCGCCTCTATCTAGAGTAGTGGTAGCATTTGTTTTCCCGGGCAAGGGAGGGCGTAGCATACATTTATGGCGCCCGAACAGGGACCGGTATATTTTAAATCGAAAGCACCCTCAGTGCAGGTGCATATGTCGTTTTTGTAAGGGCTACGTCAGGCGTATTTTGGTGTCATGTAACTGTGTTTCATTGTGAGATTTTATTGTGTTATTTTTGACGTGAGGTGGTAATTGAGACATTAGGCGTTTATTTTTGTCAAGGTAGTAGGGCAGCTACTTAAGGCGTTAGGCATTTTAAAATTTTTGTTTGGCATATGGCATTAGGCGTTAAGTTGAGTTCTGGCAAAAGAGGAATCGACCGCCCTTATCTTTTTTCGTTTGTGAATTGTTTAAATACACAAATTGGTGTATATTGTGAGCGCTCACGTTTACGCTTGTCAGCGAGCATTGAGAATCGACCGAGGGTTGAATATTTGATTTCATGAAATTGCGCAACCGCCGCATCGAGAACTTAAACATGAGTAACGTAAGGGTGATTTGCGATATCTGCAGCGAGGAGTTCCCAGAAAGTGAATACGTCGGCACAGCTAGACAGGTTTGTTCCCGGTGCGATCTCCCGTTAGGTCCACGTGAAGGAAGCAGTCTACCGAACAGCGGGGGGCAAGCCAATGAGATCAGCGCGCAACAGGTTTCTCCGGGAGGTGCAGAACGGGTCGACGAAGCAGCTAGCCTCAGTGGTACCAGCTCCCAACAGATCATCGAGATGCTACTGCGGATGGAAGCCAAGATGGAGGCCACGCGAAGCGGAATCGAAGCCAAGATGGAGGCCACGCGAAGCGGAATCCAAGCCTCACTAGAATCAAAGATGGAAGCCACCCAAAGCAAGATAGAGGCCATCAGCACCCAGATGCGAGTGACGGAAGACCGCCTCCAGGAGACCATCCGTACTTCCGGTGAAGTGATAACGCAAGAACTCGTCACTCGGGTACAGGAATGCGAATCCCGTGTCGAAGCCAAAATCGCCGACATCAACGTGCGGATCGACCGGCAAGAGAACCCGATGGCAACACTGTCTCAGAGCGTGCGCGACCAAGAGGAAGGTATGCAGCAGATGGCCCGACAATGCGTGCAGCTGGAAGCGACATGTGACCGTGGCATAGACACCCTGGGGCGACAAGTGAGAGAAATTTCAGGTCGAGCTGAAGGAAACTCCGAACGAATTGAGGTCCTCGAGATGAAAGTGCGTCAACTGAGCGTGACTAGCAGCGGCACTTCACAATCGTCGCGGGAGCCCAGATTGACGTCACCACCGGCAGCCGACGTCGCCACTTGTTCGAACGGGGGAAGCGACCAGCGAGCTCCAGAAACGCCCCGCCCCCTTCGAAGAGAAGACGCTGCGTCACCACGGTTGAGTCCGCGCCGCGAGCAGGGGGAGGAAAATTTACACTTTGACCCATCGTCCGCCAGGAGAGCTCTGTTTCCGCCCGAATACCGGAAGCACTTCAAAAAATTTTCGGGTGCTGACAGAATTTTTCCTTCCACGTACCTCGAGGAATTTAATTCTACCGCCCGTGAGTTAGGTCTGACAGACAAGGATAGGCTTCTGATTCTGAAAGGTTTAATGCAGGACCGGGCCAAGAACTGGATGGACAGGAACGAGGGGAACTTCAATTCATATGAGGAGTTCAAAGAAGCGTTTCTCACTTATTTTCAACGTCCCCTGCAGGTCGAGAGGATGCTGATGCAGGTGCGAAACGAACGATACGACAGGGGCGGAGGACTCACGTATGCCCAGTACTTTTGGAAACGTTACAATGAGTTCAAGTCTCTGCAACCCCAAATGGCCACGGCGGAGATAATAGCCGCTCTGGTGTACCATTTTCCACACGAGATCCGTCGTCATCTCAATGGAGCATGCGTGTTTGACGCCGACGCGATGTCCCTCACACTGGAAAATCTGTTTCAGTGCGAGGAGGAGAGGCAGAAAACCAGGGGTGAGAAGTTTAGCAAGCGGCGCCGACCGGAAGATGATTCGTCGCACCGGAATAAACACCCGCGCGTTCATCTAGTCCAGCAGGGATGGAGAGGACAGCACCACGCTCCAGGGGCTGAAAGGAACCGCCAGCTGCAAGATCCACCTTCACCGCGACGAAGACGCCCGTTCAGAGGCAGGAGACGGCGTGGAGGTCCGACTCGTGCGTCGCCAAGGAGGAACGACAGCTTCTTTCAGAACGGCCAAGTCCGGGATGGATTTTATCGGCGCAACGCACATAGCAGATCGGTCAGCCCGGAGTCAGATCGAGGAGATGCAGGACGCCGTGGAGCAAGAATCCCATGGAGCCCAGCGAGAGACACGAACAGGCCAAATTCGAGACACGGTTCGCCCAGATACGAGAGAGAGAGCGACGTAAGAATGCAAGCTGACACGTAAATGCTCACTTCTTGTTCTTGTTTTGTATATATACTCTTCATATTATGATATATTCAGGGTGTTATATATGTTATGTACCTGGAAGGTCACAGTGTCAGTGCCGTTCAGAGTAAATTTTTATATACAGGGTGTTCATGTATTTGCTTGTCAATTTTTATATACAGGGTGTTCATATATTTGTTGGTCAATTTTATATACAGAGTGTTCAAGTATTTGTAAACAAAAAAATTCTGTCCCTGTGTAGAGCGAATTTTTCACGCTTACGAAATCCTTGGAAGAAGGAGAAGGGCGAGGTTGTGACAGTCAGATTTACCGTCATTATTATTATTATCATTATTATTCATGTATGTAGCGGTAAAAAGACGTGTCGATTCAAAGTGTTGAGTGTTTTCATTTGTAAGATTACATATTTGATTTTTGCCAAGCCGACGGGAGGAACGAGACATTCGCTTGTGTTAAGGGTGAGCACCTGAAGGGTCACGCTATGCGCCTAAAGCTTAGGAAATTCGACCGTAATGACAAACATTTAAATATCTCGGTTTCCAACGGTCAGATTCGTGTGAAACTTATACCAGCGCAGCGGCATATGTGCAAGGACAGATGTGTGGAGTTTCGTCACGATCAAGCGACAATTACGGACGCCAGATCAAATCGGTTCTAATTGATCAGTTTGTGGACAGCGATTGCAATTGAGCTATGGGCGACAGCCAGGCGGAAGCTTAATCCGTCTGAGTAAACTTCGGACACGGTCCGTCCTAGTTTGGAGACAATAGAGCGTGGTGGAATAACCTCTGCGGAAGCGTCACTCCAACGTGCGCCTAGCGTCCTTTTTCGAAATCCAAATAAAACGAAGGACATGGTTTTTCGATACACAGTCTTACCGCGATCCTTGTAGTGAGAGCAGCTCCGTGCTAACTCTCCATATACAGTCTTACCGCGATCCTTGTAGTGAGAGCAGCTCCGTGCTAACTCTCCATATACAGTTTTGCCGCGATTCTTGGAACGAGAGCACCTTCGTGCTACCTTTCGTGTACAGTGGACTTTGTTGTGTTGTGCGAACACCAGTGTGTGTGATAGGCAGTAAGTCTACACGAGTGCGCCTACCTCAACCGCTGGGGGAAGTTGAAGCGAAACCGTGTTTCCGTGATTACCTTACGCCATTTATAATTTTTGAGAAACGAGGAACACCGGAAACTATGGCGGGCTAGAAGAAGAAAGGAGATGAGGGCGTTACGTCGATTCGCCAGATGTCAGAAGAAACTACGCCGATGATGCCTATCCGCCGCCATGGAGAGAGAGAGAACGTCGAACGCCGCCCTATTGATACGCCGACGACGCCTACCATCCGCCACGTTGACGCCCCGACGACGCCTACCAGCCGCGACAGAGGCACGTAGAGAGAGATGTTGACGCCCCGACGACGCCTATCACGACCGCTGAGATGCGACGTCCGAACCGCGCCATACCACGGAGATCCACCGATCCCGAGAGGAAGAGGAGCCGGGGAACTAGGTGTTTGAATCCTTTTCGCATCTTCATCGTCGCGACCAAAGAAACCTTTCGCGTGGATACTATGTGTTTTCAATCGCCCATAAAGACGCCAGGATGGACCCCGGAAGCTGAGAGATGGTAAAGTATTCATCTGTGTGAACCTTAACACGTGACGGCCCGATTGATTTAGAGAACGCCCTTGAAATTCGTCGACATTTTGAAAACGCCCACTCAAATCGAACTTCATACCAAACTCCCGTCGCGCTTGTCATTTGTAATCTATTCGTCTCAGGTCAATTTTTCTTATTCCTTTTGATATTTTTTTAATGGTCTTAAATTTATTGTTGTTTGTGCTCCTTTGTATTTGTTTAAAGTGCGTACTATTAGAGTAAAGCGCCGCCCACTTAATTGTTTAATCTACTGGAGGTTTGTTCATTTTTTATGTGTCAATGCTAGCTATGTCAGGCCACATGTGTGATCATTTAGTAAAAGTATTTGCCTGGTAATGTGAATTGCTCGTCGCGGCGAAGTGTTTAAGTCCCGCCTGCTAGCGAGTATAGGTTTGCGTCACTCAACGGAGGTTATTTGTTATGTTTGAACCACGTGAGGTCTTGTAAAAGGAAAACGTCCGCCCACGTGAATGTAATTGCCGTTGAGACGCCTTTGTTTATACTGGTCAAGTAATGTATTGTCACCGCGCCGACTAGTTTCTTTTTTTAAAAAACAAAAGGTGAACTTAAGTAAGGGCTGGCTAGGATTTAAGTAGCACTGGAGCAAAATCACAAATGACCTGATTAGACAAAAAGTAAGATAAAATTAATTGAGAATGCAATAATTAGGGCTTGTCGCCATAAAACCTGTACATGTCATGTATAATTTTTTGTGTCGATGACCCCATGAGGATTGAATCTGAGAGAGAATGTGAGAGTGCAAGTGTGGGGACCTGTAATGATTCCATTTTTGTTGGTTATGAATAGAATATACTTTTTATTTTCATGTTAATTTTGGGCTATATCATTTTCGTATGCATGTCGCTACCCGTGATTTTCAGGTAGGCAGCTAGCCGCTTCCCGGCTACAGGTAAAGAGGTGGTAATCTGAAAGTACATATGTCTTTGTGTTTATTCGATATGGCTTATCACTATGCACTGTCGGTCACCGGTTCCTACACACGAACTTAACCTGGACCGTAACGCTATTTCGCTTGTCCGAGGGAGATTTTGCCGCCTCTATCTAGAGTAGTGGTAGCATTGTTTTCCCGGGCAAGGGAGGGCGTAGCAGTATAAGGCTATCGATGTAATGTTACTTACACAAGACAATCAAATTTTAAAAAGTAGTTCATGCACTTATCCTTCGGTTTATATGCATGCAATGAAAATCAAATACAACAGCGTCAACGGATTAACATCAATAGCACAGAGATAATTTAAGCATATTAATGTCTTACCTTAGTCATCATAAAAGTACGGGAATGGCGAAAATTGACCAACATACCTAGAAAAAAGAAATTTATATTAATTTTCTTCTCAATATATGAATTATTAAAGAATAGATAGGAGAATGGAAAAAGTTATATACAGGCTAGACAAAGAAACCAATTTAGAATATAAAATCAAAATAACAAAACAAAGAGAATAGTTACTATCGAATATTTTATATGGCTTTTTAAATACTTCGCTTATAATGAACTCCTATAGATTCGGATAATGGTTCACTTTATACGAAGGTCGTTAAAACCTAACCTGAAGTTAGTAAGAGAGACCTAAGGCAGAGGTAGTCTGAGTGAGACAGAATCTATGCATGAAACAAAATGCCAAATTAAGTACAGTATCAAACATAAAATCAGTTTTTAATCCATTACAGTCACTTGGTGTGCTATCAAAACAAAACAGGCAAGAAACTGATTTCTTCAAGTCTTGCAGTTAGTACAATAAGAAGCTTTGTTTGGAAGTTCTCGTCTGTACGTACATATGACGTCATTTTTTTCATGTGCAATTCGTTCTTTAGATTCACTAAAACCGAAGATGGGGTTTCACTATAAATGAAATTTGTAATTCGCTACAATCAAAAATTTACTACAACTGAGTTCAGAATATCCATAGTTGATTATTGATTTCTGAACACAGTTGTAATTGAACGGAAAAACAAGTTGGAATCCACAATAATAAACTATAATTTTATAAGTTGAAAGTTCAATTTACTCTTAGTTATACACTTTTCGATAGAAAATGAAAGCTAATGTGACTTGTATGTGTTTTTCTTATGAAGGGCAGAGCTTCCGCATAGCCGAGTGGTTAGGGCCTGGTCTTTAGTGTCAGCGATCGTGGTTCGATCTGCAGTGGAAGCTTTTCAAATGTCATTGTTGACCAGCATCGTGAGGACAACTAGGGAGCTACTACCGGTCTAGGACGACAGAAAACAGCGAAGATGAAACTTGATGCACTGACAAATGAAACGTCGTTTTGCTTTCAAAGGACTGTGAAGTACGGAGTTTAAGCTCAGTGAAGAGACGAGAGACGATTCGTAGAAGCAGAATGGAGTAAAACGGGAAGTTGTTGGATGAAGATGAAATAAAGACAATGGTAAGGAAGAGCAACGAAAGGATATTTAATGAACATCATAGACAAGCATAGAAAATAGTGCGCTGTCACTACTTGACCGATTGTTTGAATTAGGTTATTTCATTTCGCTTCTCTGCAACTTTTGGCTAATCTCGACCATGAAGATGAGTGTTAATACGAGATACATTTAGAAAAAACACACATGCCCAGGCCGGGATTCAAACCAGGTACCCTTTAGGTCGAACGCGTTGTGCTAACCACTCGGCCGCGGAGTTCGGCAGTTGGCATGTGTCGTCAGCTTTAGGCTGACCTAAAACAAATGTCAGTGGTGCAAATGAAACAGCATGAACGATTGACGCAGCTGACGCAATCCTCCCTGACCCTGCCTGTGTCACCGTGACTAAATAACAAAGGGTTTTACGCGACCCTCCAGTTCATGTGACACCCAACGGTGCGGAAAGGTCGCGCCTCAAAAAAACGGAAAAGAAAAAAGAAGCGTCAATATCAAAAGCTGGCTGTGTTACCCTTAGCGCTACCCAGCGATTGATCTCTGCATCATTAATCACGTCATCTCGTGACGTCGTCTGCGAGGACTTCACAGGGAGCTCCTGCCGCATTTGGGCTTCCCTTCGCGGCCCTCGCCCCTCTTCTGCATCCGCCACAGTTAACGATTTATGAAAGTGTAATTAATTTTGCAAAACCATCTTTATACCACATGGAATCTGGATTTGACAAAGGCTAATTGCCAAGATTAGAGCGCATATTATCACGTTCCCCAAGTATGTTGCATCCCTGACAATTAGTTAAAGGTGACAATATTATCGGGGAGTATGCCCACGGGCATACACTTTTCGTTTTTGGATTTTCAGCCCAGGCCATGAAAACCTGTACGAAAATAGAACCTATAGAAAATGAAGGAAAAGTGGGACACTAACCATATAAGAGACTCGTGGTTCTTTCTCTCTGTGTGTGCACTCGATGGTGCAGTAGTAGCATCGTCGCCTTGTAATCAAAGGATCCTGTGTTCGATTCCCGGTGCAGGCACATAGTGGTTCGTATTCCACTTTAAACTGTATGTCCAGTCCCGATTACCCTTACTGTGCTTAAAAATGAATTAAAACACCAACTCAGTCAATCAATCAATCAAACTTTATTTCTGTGAAGCTCGTGCCAGCCTCCGTGGCGGAGTGGTTATCGCAGCGCGCTACGATGTCAAGTGGCGGGGGTTCGAATCACCGTCCGGGCATGTGTGTTCTTTGTGTGTGTTCCTTTATCAATTTCATCATATATCAGCACTCATACTCATCTTCGCGAATAGCCAAAGGTAGCTGAAAAGCGACGTGACTTAACTTAATTGAATCAATCAATCGTTCACAATTCATCTATAGCAGGTTCGAGATATACGACCCTTGCAAGGAGGCAATTTCTCTCCTAGGGTCGAATCACGTACTCAGATGTACCTGGTTCGGATTACCGTAAGAGATTTCAGTGTAGGTCAACTCTATGGTGAAATGGATAATAATAATAATTGAGTTAGTAACTTTTAGGAACGTCAAGCCTGATGTGCAATAATTTTAAAAAAATCGTGGAATCAGTCTGAAAGCCTGGTGAAAACGGTCCGAAAGCTTGGTGCAAACGCTACCAAACCCTTGTGGATACGGCCATAAAGTCTAGGAAACTGTTTCAACGCCTGGTGGAAACTGTCCCAAAGCCTGGTGGGAACTGTCCCAAAAGCCTCGCGGAAACGGTCACAAAGCCTCGCGGAAACGGTCCCGAAATCTGGTGGAAACGGTCCGAAAGCCTGTTGGAAACTGTTCGAAAGTTGCGTGAAAACAGTAAGGCGCGCGAAAACAGCCCGAAAGCCACGTGAAAACCTCAAGAATAGTCTAGGTAAACAGTTTTCAAACAGCATAGAGAAATGTGGATCGTTTCCACTAGGCTTTTGGACAGTTGGCACGAGGCTGTAGTACCGTTTCCACCCGACCTTTTGACTGTTCCCATACACTTTCTCAAAATGATTGCACACAGGGTCTGACGTTCCTATAGGCCTAAACCATAAATATTTTTTTGAAATATGTATTTCATTCTGATATTGCAACCACCAAAGTCTAAACTGGGTCCCTGATACATAATTTTCATTGAAGCGCAGGTTCCACTTCATTTTCTTTCGTCTGTTTCAGATGATATTCGTTCGCCCTCTTCATCTCATTTTTCAGAATTAGTAACAGTGTCGTGGTTCTAGGCAGTCTGATGCCACAAAGCAGAGCAACAGTTTCAATGGTTCAAGTACATTCAAGCATCTCTAGGAGCAAGGGGATGAATCTCCATGGGCTACGAAAGAAGACAGAGAACATATTTTATTTGCTCAATTTAGGCTACTTCATTCCTCACGGCGAGAGGGAAAGGGTATCGGGTCTGCATAATGTTGCCCAAGGTGATATAATTCCTGGGATGTTCATCCATATGAATGATCGGAGGAGAAAGTTTCGAGATCGATAGGAGAACCCCATCACGTCCTCTCCATGATCACGTTAGGAAAAGAAAAAAAGGGGAAAAATAGAGAAGCCGGAGATGCTTCTCCGCTTGAGCGTTCCTTGGCTTTAGGATGCCGGCCAAACAGATGCGGAACCTGGTACCGTACCGGCAAACGTTCCGCCAGTGTTTCCGACTCGGAATGGATAATGTGCCAATATTGGTCATTCCTTGCTGTAACATTTTATGTACGGGAACTGGAAGATGATACTACCAATAAATGGTGTACAAATGCTCATAGTTTATATTTAGTAATTACTAAATGATCTGAAGTCCTGAACCGTGCCGTCTAAGGCGTCAGGCTCTTGCCTCCGTCTACAGGACGCGCACTGGTTCGAGTCTCCTGGGGGAAGCGTAAATACTTTTCTCTTGAGATTTCTGCCTGTGTATGGGACCGGTGGCCACCGACATTCGTGAGGAAATTGGAGAGCTACGAATGAGTAGCGTAACCATCGTCGTGCTGGCCACACGTCACCCCGTAACTGATTGGACGATCTCTCACCTCTGCTGGGGCATGTGGGAGTGAGGAGCCAGTCGCGTTGCGCCACGGGTTATATTAAATGTATTTGGAAATATGAAAAAGTCCAACTACATTTGATTTTGTGTAAAATAGTAGTTATGTACAGTCACCAGCAATAAAAGTGGAGCACCTAGATCCTGAAATACTCACTTCCTTGAAAGTCTTTATGTGTGTTGCATAAACTCTACGGCGGTAGTAGAAGTGCTATTAAATGTGCTATTAAAATCCACCTTTCGTCGTAGAGTGAGAAGACACATATAACGCTTTGCAGGGAAGCGAGCATTTCAGGATATAGGTGTTCCAATTTTATTGATAGTGACTGTACGTGTATCTCTATGTATGGGTTACCTATACACAAAGGGCGTACCAATGTGAGAGCTAATGCCAGTAGCGTCGCCAGACCCTAGTGTGAGTGGGCCACTGGGTGAAACATTCAAACGTAGCATTAAACATATTTGTGTTAAGGAAAGGAAGCTACAATTCCTTTATTTGTGTTAAATTTTAGTTATATTACATTTCACAACATAATGTAGTAATAATTAAAAATTATAAAGTAATTAGCAGTAAAAAGTGTTAACTGAATATATGGAATATACTACCACACCGGAGACCTAAATGATCCAGGGGTTAATAGGGGGCGTTCCGAAAACAGAAATCCTGGTTCCCCATCATGTTCATTATTATACTTTGGCTATTACATGTTGACAGGGTAAAGATGTATACATGCATGTAAGGTGCATGCCTCTCTTAGAGCCTTCTCGATGGCGTAGTGGTAACGTTTTGTAATCAATGGGTCCCGGGTTTATTACTCAGTCAAAACGCATACTGGTTCGGATCCCACTTTAAAATGTAGGTCTGGTCCAGTCCCGATTAGCCTATCTGTGGAGAAAGTGGACTTAAACAAAATCTATCAAACAAACAGAGAATACATACATATCTTATTTAATTTATATCAGCAAGGGATTAAAAATTGTGAAATTTAGAAACTTAACTGTTTTATTCATTTGAGAGGAAAATAAATACAACGATATAAAATTAAAAACAAGAACGGAAATAATTGTTAATAGTTAGATTTTAATAGTTGAAAATATTTTTCAAATAGTGTTAAGAAATGTCCAATCAAAAGTGGTAACTCATATTTGCAGGTAGCAACACTGCAGTTATCCCACAAACCGCACCGAATTTATATTCTCAGCCAGCAGAATTTCACTCTGAAGAAGAAGAAGATAACAGACCGATTTCCGAAGACCGTTCATGACCAGCATCGGATAAAGTGGTTGATTCCCCGACGTTTCTTCCGAAGCTTCTCTGTTTCACTAAAGTTTTCTCTGCCATTTCGTTTCTTCCTATTTGTTGTTTTGTCCTTCCTTATGTGGAAGAATAACCGATAAATGTGTAAGAGCACGATCCAAGCACAATAAGGTACAAGTATTATGCTCCAAAGCTAGACGAATAAGCACGGTGCAAGACATTTTACCTGAAATTGGTAGAAATTCTTCTTCTGATCGCGAGGCCAGTTTCATATTAGAGTATCCTTCGATGATAGACAGCCCGCAGGCACAGGTAGCGTTACGTCTTGCATGTACTTCAGGATAGATTTACAAGTTGCCGTGTAATTCAAAGGAAATAAGGTGCAGCCATAGAATATAATCCCATATCTAACTTGAGGAAGATTTCTACGTGCACAGTTCCACAAAATAATCATTACAAATCGTGTGTCAAGGGATAACGCCACAATACCTTGAATAATTTAAAAGCTTTAGGCAATTAAGTATCCTCAGTAGCAACGGATTATTATTGAACCTTATTGTTTAATGTCCACTAGCAATAGTGCGCGCCACCAACAGAGTTCTGCAAGAAACACTGTTAGAAGTTACGGCAACATCTGCAATATTCTGCTGCTTAACCTTCCTGGTAATTTACAAGAAACGGGACACTATCGTTTTTTATTTAAATTTGAATAGTTTATAATGCATAAATGATAATAAAATGAAATTGCGTGTACCATTAATATACTGTTTAAAAATTTAATCATTAAAATTACATTATGCAGTTGAAGTATAAAATGACCGTTAATTCTTAAAAAAAACTGTCATGGTTATTTTTCACGGTACGTGTGCCACGTCCCTAGCGTGAGCATCTACCAGCTTAGCACAGGGTAGAAACAATGAGATACCTCTGGGCACAGATCAGGGTTACTAACGCTACAAATATATGGAAAGAAAACAACAGATTTAACCCACTACTGAGGGTACAATTCGTACTATATTCTTGATTAATTATGCACAAATATTAAATATCTTTTGAAGTATTTTCATACAGTAATTTTCTTCTATTTTATTTTTTATTAAATCTAACCAATCTTCTTCGAGCTTCTTCTTCTTATAATCAATATGGCGTCTTCTTCTTATAGCCTCTTCTTCTTATACTTAATAATGATTCTTCTTCTTATAATTTCTAAGGCTGCTTCTTCTTGCAATTAATATATATTGTTTACTTTTTCTTCTTTCTTTTCTTTATCGATCTTTTTCAAATTGACGGAAATATTAACAAAATCGATCTCCCAGACAAACAAAGAGAAAGGGGTTAGTTAAAGATCGCCGCCTGGCCGGCGCTAACCTTAACTTGGAGCTACAATGTATGCGCTTCCAAAAGTGCTTGGGTGCTGCCGTGAGATGGCGCTACACCTGGGAAAAAAAACAACCCAAAAGCCACACGAAACTCTAAGTTCGTGGGAACCGAAAAAAGACACGTGGAAGGGAGCGGAAATTGACTATCGTTTTTTCAGTCAACGTCTTGCAGTACAGTATTCGTCTTAGATGAAACATGCTAGGTGACGGGAGCGCTCACTTTTACATAATTGAATTGTATGGATTTCCTTGGGGAAAATAAGCAACAGACACTGCGAAGAGAAAAAAATGTTCGAAGAATGAGGAAACTCGACGAAGCGCCCTCTCAGCATAATTTTTTCAATTTTGATATTGGAGGAATTCAAAGTTAGTAACGTATGCTGAAGGTAAGTTTAATTTTCTTGGAGAGACTTAATATTCTCAAGAGAGGATGGTTAAAACTTCTTAGAAAGAATCTCACTTTAAGATCTACAATTAGGTTTTCTTACAATAACAATAATGGTAGCTTCAATTGCACAAAATCCATAAATGTTGCCATCAGTTGCGTAACCTAAGCTGGGCCAGATATTTTCATCCTGGTACAGTCTAATTTAAAATGTGAAATTTCATTACAAGGCTTTCATATGAACAATTAATAACAAAATGTTAATTAATTGTATAGATAATTGCTTCAGAATGAAAAGAGTAATTTAATTATGTAAATGAATATGAGATGATATTCAAGTTGCAAACGAATTTTGTGCCTGGGAATCTAAATTTGAAGTAGCTGCGTTCGGGCTTCCACTTACGTTTGCATTGTAGTCACGAGCGAAAGTGGGACTTAATAGAGACCAGAGTTCATATATGTAGTTATTAGGGTCGCATCAACTTTATCTCAGTTTTCTCCCGCAGAACTAATCAGTCTCTTGCCGACGGAGCAGTTATCACAGCACGGGACGACGCCAAGGGACCTGATGTCGAATCCCGGCCCTAGGCATGGTTATTCTCTGTGATTATCCGTTTATTAATTTCATCATAACATCCCTCATCCTCATCGTTGCGATTAGCCAAAAGTGGAAGAAAAGCGACGAAAAATAAACCAAACCATGGATTTCGCGTGAATCGCAGTATAGCCTACTCGGACTGGAAACAGCCCTGAAAATAAACCAAGTCCGTCTTTCCTGTTTAAGAGGATAAACATATTTTCGCATTTCGAACAAGTGTTCTCGGGTTACCAGCCAGTTTAAGTAGGTGTTAGCTTCCAACGTTTCGAGCGCATGCATTGCTCTCATCATCAGGGAATGTAAACACTGTGATAGGGCAGAACTTGGACGCTGTCTTCCTATTGGCTAGGTCGTGTATTTAACCCTGGCTGGTAAACCGAGAACACTTGTTCGAAACACTTGCCGCCAGGAAAGCTACAATTCCTATTTTCTTTTCGCATACTTTCGTGCTAAACTCTTATATGAAAATGTGTCCCCATCTTTCATAAGTTATAAAAATTAACATTACACTGTGTAATTTAACATTTCAACAACGAAATAGGTCAGTTCTGATTTGTTATTGTTGAGATTTCGCATTGCAAATGATCCTTAAAGATGGGTGCAGTTGTTAATCATATAAAAGTCCACAAAAGAGGGGAAGACGTGTAATATCGTTCATTGCTGGGAAGAATGAAATCACCATTAGCGCCACCATGGCACGTTTTACCCGCAGCCATGAACACGGGCGGTCGCTCATCTAAATGATTCGTCTTTCCTAAGCAGCGCCATTCTATGGGTAGTCTTTATGAAAGGAGCGGGGAAGCAAAGCGAAAGACAGGTAGCTGCAGTGATTGATGAATGATACCGCTTCGTTTTTGTCTCCCCTCACCTGAGGCGCCTTTGTTTGTTTTGACAGGAGTTTTGAGATACGAGCTCGAGATTAGGCAAACACTTCACTTTCTCATTCAGCGAGCCTTAGTGGATGCTCGGCGAGACAAAGGAACCTTTTTCTTCGCCCTCAGAGAAGAACAGAAAGGTGAGAAGTTTCGTGCATCCCTCGTTTTTTGTTCGTAAAAGAAGGATCCGTTCATTGTTTTCGGTGATGAAGCAGCTTTGAATAAACTTCTTCACAATGCGTTGTTGAGTTTATCGCTAATGTTGTTGACGCAACGGAGATATTTAGTTCTTGACGGAAATTATGTCTGCATAAGAACGTTATTATCCATTGTGTCGTAATGGTTGGGGGGTTTACTGCAAGACGGTGCTCGGCCACATCTCGCGGTATGCATATGCAACAAATAATGGATGCCCTGCAGACTAGATCACCGCGGTTCTCGGAGTTATGAATTCTTGAAAGAATGAATAGATGATTAATTTTACTCCACAAACACATATTGACATCATACAACATAAGTTCCACAGAGGATGGGTCTAGACGCCAGAGCTTCGTCAGTCTGCAAAATACAGTCCAGAGTGTACTATACAGTCCACTTAGTAAGGCTAATCGGGACTGGACCTACAGTTGAAAGTGGGATCCGAACCACTATGTGCCTCCACCGGGTATCGAACCCGGGGCCCCTTGATTACAAGGCGACGACGGTACCAGTGCCCGACATCAAGAAAATGTTGAGTTGTATCTTCAAACCCATATTTGCCTTTTTGGCACCATGCAACACACAGAGAATATTTTTATTACAACCATAAGATACGTATCATATAAGAAGAAAACTCGCGCATGGGTTTGAATCTAAGGATTTTGGTTTATCTTGTAAACTTTGCAAACAAATATTAGAATTTTAAGTTATCAAAAGTATTCCAAGGAAGGAAGTAGGATGTGATATTCCACAAAGTGTAGAGATTTTATGGGAGCATATGGTAAGTCTAACCTACGGAAGGGATGAAAATATCATGTGCTGACTTTTGAGAAATTATCTTCAGTAATTCAAAGAGATTGGGACTGTCACTTAAGCCTAATGCGCTTTTCCACTTCGCATGGAATCGGATTGTTACGTGGATGAACGCGCTCGCACATAACCCAGCAGGAAACTCGCTTCCCCCCTAGCCGGCTGGCTTTTTTGCAGCCGAGCATCTGTCGCTATGCGTCGCAGTTGTCGCTAAGCCGCTTAAAGCCACGGGGCCTATGTGACACCATGGCGCAAAAGAGTTCTTTCCTCTCCTTCACCGTAGGTGTCGCTTGTTACAAGCGCGCTGGTCGTGAGCTCACGTTACTGGAGGAGGTCGTATTCCCATCGAAAAAGATCAACAAGCGAATTACTCTCTGGTTTCACAAAGTAGGTTTCAGCGCGGAGGAAGCACGTTGGTAGTCAAGCCACCTGGTGGAGGTACAAAGAAGCTTTCAATGAGAACATTACGGATCCCCTCCCCCTGTGGCAGGATCCCCTTTTCAGGCTTTTGCAAAGCAAAAAGCGAGGTATCATTTGCTTTCCTGCAATAAAGAGTGAATGGGACGGAGATTTGTGTGCGCATCGCAGACACACACAGAGATCGCTAAAACGTAGCCAGCGCTAATTACTGAAGGTCTCATATTCACCAAAGTCCGCCTTGCGTTCGGTGAATAAATCAAAGTTCCCAGATGCCGGGAGCATATAAACCATTCGCAGCGGGGGCGGACTTTGGTCATCCGTTCTGTTCGCTGCTCTGGCAAACACCGAGAGTAAATTTCGCAACTTTGAAGCCCTCGAGTATTTACGAGCGCCAAGAAATGGAAGTGCAAATTGCCGTTTTGGTGTGGTACCTTGTAACTTCAATTGGCGCAAGTTTCTGAACTCCACGAGTAGTACAGGAAAGTGTCGTAGCGTGTTGGTTGCATTGGGACACTGAGACGTCCTGAGCAGTGACGTCAGCAAAGAATTTTGTCTTGGTCTGCTCTGATTCTGTGGCCACTGTGTTCTCTCTCTTTCTCGCTCTCTTTCTTTTCTAGTCCCTCTATTTTTTTCTTTCCGATTATTTCTTTTCATATTTTCTCTCTATTTTTATTTCTGATTATGTCCTTCTAACGCATTTTCTCTCTAATTTTCTTTCTGATTATTTCCTACTTTCCAGCTTTCTATTTTTCTTTCAAATTATTTACTTTCGCATTTTCTACCTATTTTTCTTTCTGATTATTTCTTGTCATATTTTCTCTATTTTTGTTTCTGATTATTTTTCGTATCTTCTCTCCATTTTATTTTCTGATTATGCCCTTCTATTGCATTTTCTCTCTATTTAATTTTATTTCCTTCTCTCTCATTTTTGGATTATTTCTTTTCATATTTTCTCTCAATTTTTCTTTGATTATTTCTTTTCACATTTTCTATCAATTTCTTTTGGATCATTTCTTTTCGTATTTTTTCTCTATTTTTCTTTGTGATTATTTCCTTCTTTCCCATTTCCTCTTAATTTTATTTTTGATTACTTCCTTCTTTCCCATTTTCTATTTTTCTTTCGGATTATTTATTTTCGTATTTTATCTGTATTTTTCTATCTGATTATTTCCCTCTATTGCATTTTCTATTTTCTTCATGATTATTTCCTTCTTTCCCATTTTCTATTTTTCTTTCTGATTATATCCTTCTTTACCATTTTCTATTTTTTCGGATTATTTCCTTCTTTCGCGTTTTTTCTCTCGTCTCCTTCGCACACACATTCCCTCCATCACTCTACCTCCTAGTGACGTAGCTAGAGAATTTCGTTCGGATGTACAATTTTTTTTTCATGTGGTCTTTGCTTCCGTAGCAATGGAATTCATCTTATTTATCTGCCTTCCTTATATATTAATTTATTATGCTACAACTTCATTCTGTTCTTATTTATTTCTTTCTTTATATTTGTTTGCATTTGTATATTTGTTAGTTTACACCGCTTTTCTTCCACTTGTGGCTAATCGCGACGATGAGAGTGACGGATAGATGCAATTTATGGAAGGACAATCTCAAAGATTATCCATGCTAAGGATTTGACTGTTTACTTTGCTGTACCCAGTCAAAGCACGATTGTAGTTTAGTACAATAAACATGATATTTTTTGATCTTTAGAAATAACAGAAAATTTAATATTTAAAAGGTATGACTAACCAGGCTCCTACGTAGCCGAATGGTTAGCTCTCTCGTCTTTGGCGCGAGTGACAGGGGTTTGATTCCCTGTGGGAGCTTCAAAAATTTTGGGAATACAGTAAAACCTCGTTAATCCGGACTAATGGGAGGATAAGATGACCGGTTTAATGGAAGTCCGGATTAACTGAAATAACCTACAAGAACAGTAGAAAGTGCATTAAAACTCCGTTTATAGCAACAAAGCACGTTTATTATTGTGTATTTAAGGGGCATGGGCCTAAATACACTATACAAGTACAGTACATCGTCTGCGGGAGTCAGAATTTCATCAGTGGTTGACTGCCTTTTCTTTGGGAAGTTCTCTTGTTGACTTCTAGCCACATTTATAACCTTGCATCCTGCTTTTGTTTCCTTTTCCTTGTCAAGATTAAGCGAAGTCCGGCTTATCGGGGTCCGGATTAACGAGGTTTTACTGTATGTGGTTAGCTACTTGAAAAGATGAAGTTTCGTGTTCCATCACGACAGCCAGAAAACAGCGGCGATGAGACTGGAAGCTGTAACCACGTGTAACCCATTAAAAAACCGTGACTTTTACAAATGTTGCATCATAGATTTTAATTTAAGTTGGCCCACTCACTAACAATATGATAATTCGTGATTACGCCATTTTCATGTGGTGATAATCCTAGACAGTACTGGCAACACTGGAAAGAGGGATTTTACGTCGACTTGCAACTAGGAGAGCAGATCCATCGGCACAGTACGCGCCTTGGGGGGAGGGCTGTTAGAAAGGCACCGAAGGGGAAAATAGAATTTTAACACATCCCTGCAACGAGTGCGAGGTGGATAGAAGGGAATAGACCAGAGGGACAAAATGTTCTTCCTTCTGGCATTGTTGTCATGGAGCCCGTGTCCCTCCCTCCCCCCTCCCCCGGAGCGGATGCTCTTCCGGGGTTAATGATATGACCCTGTTCCTTCTCGCCCTCGTTTCCGGGACCTCTTCCCGTCTTTATGGATCCTAAAAAGCGGCCCGGTTTTATTCGTCGCTCCTGACCTACGTTCTCGCTTCTTCGATATTCTTGCCTCTGTTTCGCTCAGGTTGACAACTCTCCCGCGGATGTCGATAAAATTCCCCGCGCCCGGAATTTCAAGGCGGCTGAATTCGTGCAGATTATTGCCATTACCGGAGGTCGTTCGATTCGTTTTATTCCCCCGCCGCCGCCGTCGAGTGGCGCTGTTAGGGTTTAAATAACAAATACAGAAGCTGCTTCGACGCATTCTTAAAGCGATCGGGTCTCGCTCCGTTACCGTTACATCAGCTTTCATTTAATAAATTTTGTTATTCTTGCAATTTAGAGACTATAGACCTTTTCAGTTCTTACGGCGGGCGCTCTAGAAGCTGGCAAGAGAAGCGGGGAAGCGAGCAATCCAGCACGATATGAAACGCAACAGCCTGTAGAACGAGGTTCACGTAGTACTTATTTCCGCCACGTCGTATCTCTCGGCGCCACAGCTGTTGTCTGGTTGGTCTGCGGCGAATTCTCCGTTCCGCACTTCCCTTGCCAGCTTGTAGAGCGCCCACCGTAAGAACTGAAAAAACCTATAGTGGAATTTAATCATTAAGGATAGGCTCGTGGTTATCAGTAAGCAGGAGATAATGGCAGAATGCAGCGAGAAGGTGGCGCTCATAGCAGCACAGAGCCGGGGCGCGCATTTTCTTATTCCACTCAACCTGTGAATGCGGTTTCATTTCTTGCTCTCTGATTGGCTGTTGGAAAGTTACGGTGCTGTGATTGTGAGAATATCTTGTTTGCGCTGTACTTTAGGTTAGGTTAGGTTAGGTTAGGTAAGGTTAGATTAGAAAGCAGCAAATTTACGCTAAAAAATAGGAAATAAGACATTCTCACACTCAGCACCGTAACTTTCCAACAGCCAATCAGAGAGCAAGAAATGAAACCGGAGTCACAAGTTGACTGGAAAAAGAAAATTCGCAGCCGGGGCTGGTAGTAGGCTGGGGGTAGAAAAAAGCTATATTAAAATTTGCTCAATGACAGAAAGAAGTGGACTAGCCTGGTTCCTGCTGGGTGGATGGAGGCAGAACAAGCTGAAGGGGCGGGAAGGGAGTGCTATCTGCGCATTGTGTGGTTATGTTGAGACGAGGGAGCACATTCTCCTCCAGCTCCGAACAGACAGCGCAGATGGGGAGACGAGGATGCGTACGATAATTCAGGAAAGCTGGTCGACGGAGAACGCGCAGCATGACATCAGAGCCGTAGGTATCAATCTGCACACTATCTGGAAGGAACGAAGGAAAACTTTGCAAGCCTTAAGGGAAAGTGAGGGGTATGACATAACAGCATCCGCGGCAGGAGTGACTTGCATCCTGTATAGGTGTACTACGGTAACGTTCCTCTGCTGTAGAGTGATAAGTGTATGTGTTTGTATATAGAGTTATTCATGTAACATTATCTCTTTACATAATTGTAAACTAACACTTGATATGTATGCGTACAGCCTGAGGGCTCGCATTTCGGAAATAAATATTGTATTCTATAGTGGTGATCCCGGGTTCGATACCCGATTGAGGCACATAGGGGTTCGGATCCCAGTTTAAACTGTAGGTCTAGTCCTGATTAGCCATCCTGTGCATAAATTGGACTTAAAATACCAACTCAATCAATCAATCTATTCTATAGTGGAATTTGAATAAGATATCCGGCAACACGATCGTTAGCATATTCTACGTACATTTTGATATCCTGAGTGCCGGCACACAAATGTTGCAGCAAACGCTAAAATTAAATGCAAAAAGCTCTAAACCTGGATTTCTTAACCTAACAACTCCTAAGCCAAAATTCCGCTTAGGTCTAATAATGTCTGTATATGGTTAGGTTAAGAAGGCCAGCTGTAGAGCTCTCAGCATTTATACCCTGTCTCACTCTCTCTAGAACAGCTGAACGAAAAGAAGTCTCTGCGCAAGTAGTGACGCGAGGGGGCTCCACCAATGAACACGTGAGAGAGAACGGGATTGCGTGGAGAGGAAAGCTGCAGTTACCAGCCTTCGCAGCAGAGTGTAGTACTTCGCTCTGACCACTCGATTTCTTCCCCTTCTCTGGCGCTTAGCGCGGCCTTGCTCGATAGATTGGTTTGGTTTGAGTTGGTGTTTTAAGTCCACTTTATGCACAGTAAGGCTAATCGGACTGGGACTGGACCTACGGTTTTAAGTGGGATTCGAACTACTGTATCATGTGCCTCCACTGGGTATCGAACCCGGGACCCCTTGATTACAAGGCGACGACGTTACCACTGCACCATTGGGGAGGCCTTTGCTCCATAGATACTTGAGGCAGAGTATAGTCTTGGCATTTGTTGCAAGCTGGGTGTGCTCCGCACAAGACCCGGTGACTGGTCGACTCACTAAGGTTGGATGCTCATTTCTCAAGTGTCACTTCATCAATTTAATCATCATTCATCGTCGCGATTAGCCTAAAGAAACACAAAAGACACATACAATAATAAAAGGCAATTCTTCGGTACTGTATTTCAGAACGAACTCAATTTCAGACTCGTATCTATCACACGAAAATCGTTGCAACCAATAGTATTGCCGACAGGCATAATAAATTGGAGAGAAATTGCTTTCGGCTTCTAGAATCTAGTAGTGATATGTTTTTTGAACAGATGCAACTTCATGTTTCAGAAAAAACGTACAAGAGATTGTTTTGCTGCGTCTGTAGCATTTGGTTGGACACAACTTTGTTCGTGTGACTAAAAAAAAAAAAGAGGTAAGAAATTACAAGTAGTCTGTTAAGGCCGGCTTGGCCTTTTGTTTTCGCAAATTCCTCTCCTTTCTAGAAACCGCTATAATATTCCAAAATATGAAAAATTCCACCCCCTTAGAATTCCTTCTAGAACATTCACGCGTATCTTCGTGCTGTCTGCTTTCTCTGTTGTCTAGATATTCGCAATAGTTCCGTGGCTACGTAAGCCTATTTTCCATTACAGACATCTGAAAGAACAGCGAAAACAAGCCACACGGAAATTCATCTACAGGGTGACTCAAAAGTCCCTGACCACCCCTTTTAAAATGAAAGGGAGTGTAGATTGCAGCAATTGGTGATTATAGTAATATGTTATGCCTAGGGGGAAACTTTTTGGTGCATGTCATGACAACGTCCGCCATCTTGGTGATCGCCATCTTGGATCCAACTTCATTTGTTTAAATGGGAAGGGGGGCATGTAGGGTATGGTTTTGGGCTAGAATTTCACGAAGTATTCAGTGGTAGAAGAAATTCTAAGCAGATGTTACTTAGGAGAATTTAGAATATCACAGTATTTTCGAAAGGAAAGGACTTTTCTTGGCTTGGGTAGCCCAGTGGTGTCACCTTACGGTGACACACAAAATGAGGCTCTCGTAGCCGTTGTCACCGTAAGGTGACAAGAATAATTAGGTACAATTCCCATGCTATTTGCATCTTGATACTTTTATATTTTTTATATTGTGGTGAAAACACTAACATGCTTCTGGGAAAAACCTTCGTCATGGTTGGAGCACATTTTTCCCCTTTCAACACGCCCAGGTCAAGTGTTCGAGTTCTTGTTAACGTTGTTTTTCGAGCTGTGCATGTAGACTTCAACATATTGGCTCATATTACATTTTGTGTATTACATTTTGTGTGCCAGCTAGGAACATGAAACAACTTTAATTTCATTAAGAAAGGTCCATACTATGAAAAGAAAGCTAAAGTTTGCGTCCTTGTCTCATAGAAGTGGGGGAAAATGGGGCGAAGTCCAGATTTTTATTTTTTAAATGGAAAGTTGAGGAGCACGGCCCACCACACCACGTCTTTTTCACTTTGGCGTTCTGAATTGTACACAGTTGCATGGACTGGTATCGTAGCTTCAAAACAAAACTTATCCGAAGCAGATTGGTCCAATAGTCTACGAGTTATAACGTTTTTCCGAAATAAGTGTAAAAATTTAAAAATCGCGCCGAAAAGCCTCGGCGGAATTCACAGATTCGAGTCACTAATAATTATCGCCGCAACCCATTTAGATAGGTAGAAAGTTGAAGTAAAATAAGAAATATTCGGTCTAAATCCAAGCCAGTGCTCAAATGCATTGCATAAATACTTATGTCTACAATATACCTGTACAATTTGCCATCGAATGGGTCTTAGTACTGAACATTGTTGAATGTAAGGACACTACTACTGGTTCAGGGCTGTGGTTAATACTTTCTTCTTTTCCAACTCTCAAACGTATAGATCGAGGAAATGGGGGTAATCTCCATCATAAAATCACTGTTTAGCACTGAAATTAACTTGACTCGAACTGATCACTAAATTTTTGGAACAAAAAAAATGTCTATTGCTTCTTTTCGAGATGTTTTTGTTGCTTCAAAAGGAAATAACAAATATTTCAGATCGCATCAACCAATATGACGCAATCTATTGGATGCTGGAAATGAAGAGGTGAGTCAGAGATCAAAAGAAGAAATGACGAGGTAGTAGAAGAAAAACCGAGATGGTGTATCCAGCAGAAGAAAACATCGTTTGTCAAGAAATTTCATGGGCTCTTAAGCAAGAGAGCGATAATTAGGATGAAGTATAAAGAATGTCCGTATGGAGGGAGAGATAGGAAAAGGTAGAGACGTATTCCGATTGCGTTAGAGGGAAGGCTTGATTTCTGTAGAGCTCCTGGAGAAAGGGAGAGAGAAAGAAAGAGGCAGGAGTTATTCCTCTGTTCCATATTTTTAGCGGATAGTCTTTCAAGTGTTCTTTCATAATCATGTTCGCCAGTGTTGCCACGAATCTATAAATTATCTGTGAATGGAGTAGTTGTATTTACGATAGGATGAGGACCACTTACAAGTGTAGAAAAGAAGAGCTCAAATAATTGAACAATCCGATTTGCTTACACTTAAAACAATGGCAAGAGGGGCTTATACCCTAATTCTTCAGGTGTGATATGCTCTGATTTTTAAGAAATTCTGAATTTTAGTGTAGAAAAAGAAGAAGCCTCTCAGATAGATTTGTTTATACTTAAAACAATGGCAAGAGGGGTTTATATTCCAATTTTTCAGGTGTGATATGCTCTGATTTTTAAGAAATTCTGAATTCAAGTGTAGAAAAAGATGAAGCCTCTCAGATAGATTTGCCTATACTTAAAATTATGCCAAGTTCCCATATCATCTTATTGTTTATAGTGTGTTTTTTCTGTCAAAATCCCAAGAATCTTGAATCCCCCCCCCCTCAGACAGATTCGGCCATGTGTGTAAAAGCTATATCTGTGTGAATGTTGTTTATAAACTTGTCAAAAATATGGCTTTTTTGATATTATTTTTGACCATATTTCTATGCTCTACAATTCTATTGCTTGGGGTAAGCAATTATAGCTCGGAAAAATGCATGAATTGATATTAATCTATCAAAAGACTAATGTTTTGCCTGCATGTCCTGCCGGCACGCAAGAGATAAAATCTACACGCTAGAAGGGAACATTAATAATTTTTCTGTGCGATTCACTGAAGGAGCTATTAATCTTTCTGTGCGACAGGGGGAAAAGTGTAACATGTCTGCAACATGTAAAAGTGCAACAAAGATTAAGATAAAGATACACATTTTCTGACATAGAGGCAATGAACTGCCCCTCTTCATGTTGAAAGCAATTCTATTCTGATAATATGTGCCTAGGCAAGACTTGGAGAATATTATGACAGAAACAAAATCCAATTTTGTCTGTATCAAGGTCTTCAGAACCCAGTAAAATGTGGGCATATTCTATTTGGAGACGTGTTAATATTGTGGCCTTGTAATCAGGGGCTTTGGGTTCGAGTCCTGATAAAATGTATAAGATTGAAATATATACAACTGCCCACACATAAGATATTCACTGCTAGCTGATATACAGTTGAGGTTTGTGTGTTGTACAACAGGATAATAGAGCAAATATCTTCTAGAACTGCTCTGTGACCCTCTCATTTCTTACATCATAAACATATGATTTTTCACCTATGAGAATAACACTACATATGGTGTCATCAGGTAATGCCTCATGGAATTCACAGATAATTTTAATACTTGTTCTGTCATTCACCACAACTTGTTTCCTTTCTGAAGTGTTAATTACAAACATGGGTCTCTGTGCTTTGAATTCATCTGGAGTGTAATACATATCAGTATTGCCTGTAGTGACACGTTTGAAGGAAGAAAATGCCTCATATAATTTGAGGAAATCATTCTTGGACATGTCTAAATTGTAATTTTCTCTAGGAAAGACCTCATTTCTGCCATTTTTAAGATATATGTTCTTGATGTTGCAGTTATCAAATTTACTTGAATTTTTTTCCTGATTATTATTTCTTCCAGTCTGAAACAGTACTACTACAAAATCAGGCATGTCGTATTGAATACTGGAGAATGAATTTGTGGCATCAAATTCATAATATGTACCAGATGCAGGCTTCTGTACACATTGATATGTATAAAATTGCAGAGGAACCTGTGGATTTTTTAGGATATCTGCTTTGTATTTAAGAGAATAACTGGCCTCATACTCAACAACAGGGATTCTTAACTCCATAGTCTGAATAATGCATTTGCCTGCATCTGGTAGGGTATTAGGCAGAGCTTCTCCTGTAGAGTTTATTGCACTGTACCTCATCAAAGCATTGTTATCATTTGCAGCTCTTCTAAATGTGATTCTTAAACCACCCTTCCACATAATATCTTTATAATCCGAGAAGAATCCTGGCAATAGGCGCATTGGGAACAGCACAGTGTGGTTCTTAGATAATATCTTATCACCAGCCTCAAAACCACCGATTTTGTAGTAAGAAGCCTCGGTTTTGGATAATTTTAATGTGGCCAAAGCCGTGGAGGTAATGCCGGGATAATCTATTCTGTTTATAACAACGCCATGCTTTCTGATCTCAATTTCAGAGAATAGATGCGGCACAAAATTATCTACAAGTCTTATATTAGAATTTGCCGGATAATCGGTACCATCGAGCTTTACAACATCAAATTTGATGTATAGATCTGCTCTGTGGGGGTGTATAAATCCATCCCCTACATCAAGATCAACCTCAACCTCTGTGTTGGGTTGATTTAAATTTGCAAATGTCCTCCTGTTTGGGGGGAATGATTGTAGCTCATAACTCTCAATATTTTCCATTTTCTTCTTGTATGTATTTTTATTTAAATGTTAATTTCTATGATTGCAGTTGTTGTGGCTCCAGCAAAATCAACTAATTCTTCTTTTTCATTAGTGACCATCAATTCAATATAATCTATTCTATTATGACACACAGGAAAATATAATGTTGGGGATGGATTGTAGATAATGGGCTCCAAAAATTCAGAATTAGGTTTGAATGTTGCAATAATGCCTGTTTGTTTGTGAGTGCCTATGCCATTTGATTTGGTGATCATACCCTCGGCCACATTACAGTGAATATTCAGAGTCTCTATGGCTAAGAATTTAGGTATATTCATAGCAGTGTGTTTGATGCCTGGTTCAAGTTTTGTGTTGTTCTCAAAGCCTAACAGCTCTCCTATAGTACCCAGATCTACTGTTTCTGTGGCAGATACAATTTCTACCCTGTGAGTGACAGAATTTTGACTTAACACTACACCTCTGGGTAATTGAGCATTTAGAGTGGACAGATTATATTGCCCTGGAGTGATGACAATTTTTTCATCCCCTATTGCAATTGTGTTGTTGTGGTGTGTAATATTGGGGATCAGGTACATGCCATAAAATGCTCTGAGAGCTATTGTTTTGGGATATACAATATCATCATGCAATTTGAGTTTCAATATTGAATTTTGGCTGGTGAGATGAAATACCCCCATGATGTTTCAGATACCACAAGGCTTTTTGAAAATCTTCAATTGATGGTTTATTTATTTGAGACATGTATCTAAGAACAGATAAGCACAAATGTCCGCAATTAACATCTTTGAAGTTTTGAACACGGGCATTATTGTAATAAAGATTAGCTGAATTTAGATATTTTATTAAATTTTCAGGTGGAACACCTCCAAATGAATCAAACACAAATGCCTTATTGTTTAAATATTTAAGATAACAAATCCAGTGAGTGCCTTGATTTTTGTACTCATCCAAATTAACAATGCCACACTCTTTGTTGAGTGGTTGTTCTGGCAAAGAATCAGACATGTACACACCTCTAAAATATTTGATGCCCAATGGCTTGATTAAAGCTTCAATATCTTGGTTTGTAAGCGGCTCTTGTTTTTTTAAACTTATTCATGGCTCTCTTAACACCTTTGCCTTGTTTCTCTATTGCCAGGTTATGGCGCTTCAATTCATCTAATTCTGCCCTATTTTTCTTGGCATCTATTACTGTTTTTGCTATGGCAGCTGGACCCCCAGCCAAGCTCCCAACAGCCCCGAGAGCAGCTAAGATGGCAGGGATGGTAAATATAAATCCCCCCACATGTGATTTTTTTCTTGATTGCTGTAATTTTTTTAATTGGGGGGTACTAAGCAACAATTTCATACCATGCCCCTTTGCAATACAAGAATTTTTTTTCTTGCGCTGCTTTTTGGTCAAAAGGCTATCAATAGTTTTAAGAGATTTGAGACCTGCATAAGGTATTTGATACATAACACCCTTGGCCTTCATTGTAGGTTTATTATATACATATTCACAACCCCCACCCCAGTTTTTGTTTGGTGCTCATAGCTATGGTGGTTCCCAATGCTGCTATTTTTTCACTCAAAGAAGCATCTTTGCTTACAAATCTGCCAAATGCAGCCTCTTCTAATTTCTTGTCTGCAACATGTCTCTTGTCAAGATCAGAATGTGTGTTGTATGCTATGTCATGGTCTCTACAAGCAGCATCTAGGGGATTAACACCAGGATCCCCTCTGTTTAATCTATGATCTAATTTTGTGCCTGGACCACAATATTGATAGCCTGGAATGTGTAGTTCAAATGGCAGCTTGTTTATAATGTCATTAACAAGGCCCCGACCCTCAGAAATATTCCAAAATTTAGGTGGTAGAGTATTAATAATTTTTATGAGATATCCAATCCCCTTAGTGTCATTCACTATAAAATTAGACAATTTTGTGCTTATCATGTCCATAATTCCAACCTTTTCATTGTAAAAATTGTGGTTCCCAGCATTTTCCTCCCCAGCTATCACCAATAGCCTATCTACAAGTTTCCTGACATCATCAACCCACACAAATTCTTTAGGCAGGGTGTTGTATTGTTTGATTCCACTGCCAGTCTTGATTTGTGACCATATGGGCTTGATTAAATTGTTGTATTTTGCTCCACTGCTCGACTTGACTCTTTTTTGTGTGGGATCATTGTTCTGGTATAGAGCATCTGATTTTATTATTATTTCTTTGTAATCCTCATAATCTTGATCTGTGTAGCTGCCAGGCCTTTTCCTAGTCATCAGTTCCCATAATCCAGGTGTTCCGGCATATTTAACAAAAGCACCTTTTTCTCCGAGACGAGATTCTGAATATACAATTATATCATCTCCCATAAATGTTACTCTGAAATTGCCAATTCTATGTATGATGCTACCATCAAGCTCTGTGTCAGCATATAAGCCAAAAACCTCATCTTTATTGTCTTTAGGTGTGGTTAAATATTTTTGAGCAAGAAGACCCAATTCAATAGGATCCTGACTAGCCTCAATTCTTCTAGGAGCAATAGGACTAGGTGTATGAATACTGGAAAGTGGGGTGAATGGATAATCTAATATGTCCCTAGCAGCTACAGGTACAAGCTCTGTGAGCAAATTTTGATTTTGCTCTGTAACAGTTTTGATATTTTTACCTAAATTATTAATAGCATCAATTACAGGCTGTTCTGTTTGTTTGTGTTTTTCATAAATTCCTCGGTTCTCTGATTTCCATCCCTTAAATCTTTTTACAAGATAATCTCTTAACTTAAGATCATCAATGATTGGCCTTTTCATGTTTATTTATATACGTCTCTACGTATAGAAAATTGTTAATTTTATTTCTGTATTTGCCACTATTGGGTGTTCTTGTCATATCAATTGTGACAAACCCATAACTGTCCTGGTTCCAGCACTTGCTGCAAATCTTGGAAAAATCATTGTAGCTCAAGTCCCCACCTACATATTCATCATGTATGTGTTTGAGGTTGGTATGGTCTTGATGAAATACACATATAAAATTGCTGTTGTCTCGGATCAGTTGCTTGGGTATTTTTTAAAAAGTCTGTGCCAGGTAGAAGCAATCAATGTTTTTGTGCCGGCCCTGTGTAAAAAAATTTCTAACCTTGTTTTGATTATCCAATATAATGTCATCAAACACAACAACAGAATTATCGAGACATTCATCAAGTGGCTTAACATCTGGTTCAAAAGTGGCTATATCCAATCCATCATATAGCTTCATCAGCTGCTGATATTTTAATTGTTCCAAGCTCTTAGAGAAGATATACAAGTGCCTGTTTTTCCAGTCTAACCAGTTGGGTGCCAATAAAAAATTATCAACCATTAGTGTAGTTTTACCACAAGCAGATGGCCCAACAATAAGACACCTAATATTATCAGGTAGCAATTTGCCATTTCTCTTATTCTGCTGTTCAGGTTCTGGCAGCCTCTTTATAACATCCCAGGTGCTCATATTATTATTTTGTTTGCATCGATCCAGCTGTGTTCTGGAAGTCCCAGCCATTTGACAAGTAACTTTTTGCCTTTTCTGCGGATGATTTTTTCTATGAGATATGTGTCAGGCTGTTTAGTTTTGCTGAGCTCTTGTTCATAGAACCTGCCTTTGAGAATTTCTCCTCGGTGATCCTTTATTATATGTGTGTTAAGGGTCCCGGGTTTAATTTGAACCACTGTAAATAATTCAGTGCTCCAGTTTCTTGTAAAGCCTCTCTTGAATAAGTGCTTATATTTGCTGATTCTTACTTGATCACCCACCTTGTATTTGGCTTTTCTTATTGTTGGCTGATATTTAGGATAATAAACAGTGCTGATCAATTTTTGCTCATCAGATGAAGTTACTTCAGAGGGTTTCATGCTGATTGTGGAATGGACCGAGTTGTTATATTTATGTAGAAGTTCTGGAAGAATATTAATCCATTTATAATTACCCTGCAGTGTAAATTGTTTATACATAAGATTTTTTAAGGTTCTGTTGAATCTCTCTACAATTGAGGCCTTGAGGTCACTGTAACTCGAATAATGTTGTATTGCCTGGCTTTTAATAAATTGCTGAAACACTGAATTATAAAATTCTTTGCCATTATCTGTTTGCAAATAGCGCGGGGATCTTCCACTCTGATTGATGATTGTCCTGAGGGCTTCTGTAACACATTTTCCAGTCTTGGATTTGAGTGGCACAGCCCAGGCAAATTTTGAAAATGTGTCTATTACAGTGAGTAGATACTTGTAGCCCTTGTTGATTTTGTCTAAGTTTTTCAACTGTCCACTTGCCATTTCAATCAAATCGCTTTGCCATAAATCATCTATGCCCTTTGTGACTACTGGCAGTCTCTTAAAATTATGTCGGGCTTGTCTGTGTAATTCATCAACAATAATTTGTCTAGACATAATATGTAAACAAGAATATTGCAACTATAGGGTGTTCAGCAGCTGAGACTGCAGGATTTTCTAAATATAATTTGTCTCCAATTTGTATTTTAAATTCCAGAGAGCCATCATCTTCAGTATAGGCTGTTTCCAATGTATTGGGATCTGTAAAATCCTCCAATTCTACACTGGTGATTTTCACTTTGTTATCAGCATTTGTTATTGATAAGGTGGGGTAGTGGTGTGCCTGTGGTTGAAGCCAATATTTGATCTTGATTGGTCTCAATGTGCCCCCAACAAAAAACTGGTAATAAAATTGTGCAGGGGACAGCATATATATTTTGCCACCTGGTGTAAATGGAGAATCATATTCTTTGTTGGGGATGCTGTACAATTCAAGAATTACTGTATGTTTAGGATTTTCAATTATGCCTGTTATTTCCTTTTCTGCTGTGAGCAATCTGCTTGTTACAGATTCAAGATACTCATTGATGGTCCTAACAACATCATCATGGCCTGGCTTGATTTTTATGTCCACAACAAGTTTCTTGTATTGTTGTACAATATCTTGGAGCTGGGTGGCAAAAACAGACAGAGCATTTGCTTGATTGGATTCCATGGTTCCTAGCTGTTGCTTGATATTAGCTACAATTTGTTGCAAATTTTCAACAATTGCCAATTTTGAATTTTGAGCTGTAAGATCATGGACCTGTCTTCTGATATCCTCAAACAGGGCATGCAATTCATTAATATGTTGATTTGTTGGTAGAGTGGCCACTGTCTGAGTGAGATGTTTGATCTCTGCCTGGATATTCTTGATATCTTCTGATTTCAATATCCTATTCACTGCTCTCTTAATATTTTTAAGTTCCTGTGATGTAGGAAGATTTGAGACTGTATTTTGCAAAAATTCAAGTGCCAATTTCACAGTGTTTAATTCAGATGCATCAGCCACATTTTGCATAGCATTTTGGAGCAGGGCTATATCTGCCTGAGAGGGTGTGGATTGTTGTAAAATTTCAAGTTTTGTTTGGATATCATCTATCAAATGATGAAAATGAGACAGTTCAGATTCAGTGTTGAGGTTTTCAAGCTTTGTGATTTGTTGCTGGACACTGACAAGAGTATCTACAATCCCAGGTAATCTGGATTCAAGTACATTTGCCAAATCACTTTGCACTGCTGCTATTGTACCTTCAAGATGGGTTATGGAACTTTGAATTTTTCCAAAATCTTCATATGTTTCAAGTTGCAGCTTAATATTTGCAACACTCCGAGTTATTGCATTCAAAGCATCAGAAGATGGCAAATTGTTCATAAAATTTTCAAGTGTCTCAATTTTTTCTTTAACCTCGGCTATGGCATTGTTCAGAGGATCCAGATTAGGTATTTGGAGTGACTGAATCTGTTCTTTTAGAGTGGAAATGACTAGATCAAAATCTTCTTGTGATTTTATGCTTTTGACAATTGTTTGGAGCTGCGTCTGGACATTATTTATTTGCTCTTCTAATTGTTGTTTCAATTGCTCAGAGTTGTTAGCCTGGGTCTTAAATTTGGCTTGAAGAGCTGCAACAGCTTCTTCTAAACTTTGAAAATTATCCAATGTAGCCAGGTCAGTATATTTCTGAAGCAGCAATTTGAGTTCAGAATCAATTTTAAGAAGAGGGTCCATGCATTGTGATTGCAAATTTGTAATTTCTAATTGAAGACTGGCATTGAGTGTGGTTTGTAAAGCTTGTAAATCGCTTCTTAATTTCTTGACTCTGACATCAAGCATCAGAATCTCATCACTGTGATCTTCATGTCTTGTATGGCCAAAAATATCATTAGGCATTTTTGATTTAGTAGTTATTTATTATAGAGTATCTGATTCTTAATTCTATAAAAAAGGGTATAAGCTTGTCATAAGATTCAGGGACCTCAATATATAAGCAGTCACCAGCAGAAACAGTATAAACAGTGCCAGAAATCATGTTTGAGTGCTTAATTCTGTAAATATTTCTCCCTACTGAAATTTTAACATCACCCTCAGGGGTTGTAATAAATTGCAATTGCCCACCTACAGGTAATTGGTAATGATTTAAATTATTGTTAAATATGTACAATATTTTGCCTGTTTCATCATCAACATCTGTAAATATGCTGTTCAGATGAATAATTAACAAGCCACTCAGTTTAGACAGCATATCAGAAGAGGGTTGTGGGGTTGGCAGGTCCATAATACCCTGTTTTTTGAACCCAAATAAGTTCATAGTCATGTTTATTTATTTCAAATCATGCTCTGGAATTGGGCATTGATTCCCATTTTTCAAATCACAATGACCCCATGGTAAAGTATGAATGCCACATGACAAAATGCATCTCTTATCATCATGTGGGTCCAGAGCCACTTTTCTTACAACATTTGAAGTCAATAAGTGATCCACACTCTGAATTCTGGATTCTGATGTTCTGATTAAACTCTGGGATTTGAGGCAATTTTTATAATCTTCAAATTGGAGCTCTTTTTTCACAGCTACTTTGCCAATGCCCTTGGCCTTTTTGGCAGCAACACCATTACATGTTTTAAAACTATACATCTTGGCACTTAACCCAGCAAATTCCACAATAACATCACCAAGTGTCTCATCTTTTAACTTGCCAGGCACTTTTTTGTTGTGGGGTTGAATATTCAAATGGCCTGGCAATTCACTGGTGTCAAAATATTTAAACAATTCAGGCTGTGCCATATCTTGATAAACATCTTCTGTTTTAATATCAAGAACAAAACTATCCGTGTCCATGTACATCAATTTTACACGATCCTTATAAAAAGGTTTCAACACATCATAATACAATGTTAACATATGTAATTTGGCCAAATCCAATATTGCAGCCCCTACATAAATAGGTTTATCAAACTTAATCTTTGTTTTTTTCATGTTGAAAAGTGCCATATTTTCATCATAAATTCTTCTATAATTGAAATTAGGCTTTGCAACCAATTTTTTGCTCAGGCTGGGGTCAGTAATTATTTTAACATTGGTATGTTTTCTGACATTTTCAATTGTTTTGCCATATACAGAATTAACCATCAATTTAAACAAGGCCTTATCAAATTGGCTCTTTGCAGATGTTCGAAGCTCCGTGTTTGTATCAATATATGATTTCAACCATTCTGAGTGCCTGAATCTTAAAACTTTTCCAAGTTTGGTCACTTGGACACCATGTTTCATCAGGAACTGGAGGTTCTTGTAATATATGACATAACCCTGTTTTGGCTCCAGTGTCATCATCAATTTCCTCTGTTTAGAGCCAGGTGAGCACTGAACCTCAGGAATTGGGGGCAAATCAGAAAATTTATTGTGCAAATCATCTGGAATTGTCAGATCAACCTCTAAGAATAGGCCATAATTACTGTCATCAAAGTCCTGAAGATCCTCAATATTGAAATTTTCAACCCACTCAAGCCCTGCATATGGCAGTTTTTGCATCATGGCATGACCATAGAGGCTGTTGGCATCTACATACAGTATATAATTTGATGGCCGTGCTGGATTATAACCACGAATATATTTGCTATTTGCTCTGGCATATCTCTGGGAACATTGCACCATGCCTCCTTTTATATTTTCCTCCATAAGCAGATACATATCTTGATCCTGGATCAGATCCAATGGCATTTTGGTATTTAAAAACATTGCATCCCATGCTAGGCCCGGGGCACTGAAAAAATACACTGGGTCCAGTCCATAATTTTGCATAGAAGATTTTCTGAATGCCTGCATTATATCTGCTGAGAGGGTCACATCAAGTTTCAAATATGCCATGTGATAATCACCAAATGTCCGGCATTTTAAATTGTTCCACATCAATTGGGCATGGTGATAATCATCATCAGTGATTCCAGATCCTCTGATTTTGCTGTAAAACTCATGTTGTGGAGGCAGAGAACACTCATCAAATTTAGAAAAATCTGTAACATAATCATATGGATATACACCCTTCCGCCTAATTAATTTCAGGTCCTGATTTGGAAACAATGCACGTGTGATTTTGAATTGATCATCAGATAATTGAGTGGCCAGTGTATCCAGGCTAGCAGATAAAAATCTGTAAGAATCAAGAAATCTTATGTGAATAGGAACACCATTAACTTTAATTGTTTTGCTAATAGATATATATTTTTCATCATTTTCAGCTAAAATATTTAAATTCTGCTTCTCAAACCCCTCGCACCTGATTAGATGATGGAAATCATAATTGGATGCTCCATGGCAAAATATAGGGACAAATTTTGGTCTCTTGATCTTAATATTACAGCTATTACACAGTGCCTGTTTATATCGACCATCTGTATGAGAATGGTGTTTCACCTTGATATTTGTATCTGAAAATTCAGAATCACATACCGGGCATTTTTCTGCATTGTTGAAATCTTCAATCTGTTTCTCTGTTAAAGGCAACATGGGTTTTGATTTTAATAAAATATTAGATGCTATGTCACGGCACTCATTTTCTATTCTATGTGCAAATATTTTGATGGCATCTGGCCCCATGTATGAATATTCTTTACTAACAACACCATCCTGTACAACCACATAACAAAAGCTGGAAGGTTCATGTAGCTGGTATGGTGTAATTGAAGATTCTTCAGGATCTGGATTGCAGGATGCAAGAGATTTGAGAATTGATTCAAAATCACAGACAATATATGCTGGGTGTTCCAACAAGGCTTCAAACTTTTTGAATTTTGCTTTTTCACTTGGATTAGGCATCACCATATGAACAGGTTTATGATTGCCACAGTATTTCAGATGCTCAATTAACTTATTTTTTGCAATTTCTGTATTCTCTTCAGGAACCCTCTTCACCATTTTTTGACCATCAAATACAGTTAAACATCTTCTGCACAACTTAAATATTCTATTAGATTTGTCTAGTTGTGTTCTCACTAAAGCTTCAAGATTATGTATCAGAGTGTAATGATTTATGCCATCCCCTTCAATTAAGAGCAAATCAATCGGAACAGCAGATTCATCATCAATTGTACTGATTCTGAGAGGTTCTATCGGGCAATTGCCAGTGGAGCAAATAAATACATTAATAGATAATTGTTTATTATTGATATTCCTGGCCCTTTTTTCAAATTTATCGATATTCTGAACAGACATTGGATATTCTAAACCCTCCATTGCTTCATCAAAATCATGTTCATGTTGTTTGTAATAATTTATTCGCTCAGAATGCCTTGAAACTGGAAACAAAGCAGCTAATATACACCACAAAAAGCATTTCTGGTCGGTATTTTCTATATTAACCACGGCTCTTTTGTTTTTAATATTGTCAGGTAATGGCAGATATGTAGAACCTTGTAATGGGCTGAATTCAGAAATATTAACATATAACTTGTGTGGAGAGCCGCATAGGCTCCATCCAGACTCTTTTGCCGCAAATTCAGAGTGTTTAATGTTCAATTGATCTATCAACCTGCTTATTATTGTGTCTGAATTTGCATTTGAATATACAGGTACAGTTTCTGTTTTGTGGGGCTGTGTAAATTTTGTGCCATTTGGCTTCTTATATTGTGTATACAATTTGAGGGACAGCTTATAAGAGCCATTTTGTGCATTTAGAATTGCCTGCAGATCAGGATTTACACTGTTCAAAAAATTCTGAATACCACATCTTGGCTCTGATACAAACCGATAATCTCTTAGTTGGGCATTAAAACTGCTATGGATGGGTGCATAGCGTGGCTGCTTTGCAGGTCCAGCATTAACAGGTGCTTCATGCTTCCTTTTCAGACCAGATGTGGATGGTTGTGGGGGCAATGTTGATGACTGTGCATAAGAATTACACTTATGCCATTTGTAATATGCCTTGCTTAATATTTTATGGCATCTTGGACACATTTTTGTGGCCTTTCTCCATTTCTTACGGTCACAAATAAACCGGTGCCTAGCCCAATTAGAACTAGATATATTTTTATTACACTGATTGCAATATTTTTGTTTTGGCATTTTTTCTTGTTGTTTATTATATAAGATTTTCTGGGCTTCAATTCAAAACTTTATACTTAATAAAAATATCAGTTGGGTTCAGCAGTTAGTGGCTGAGCTGGTGCTTTTATACCCAAACAACAGCAGTAACTAGGTTTTGGTGATAGTTTTGCTGATGTACAACACACTTCACCAGGTTTAAAACCTCATCTCTATATCAACTAAATACAATTCAAAATTGGATTTTGAACTGTGCAATAAATATTCTGTAAGTCTCACTTGTGTTTATATTAACAGAACAAGACAAAACCAGAATTGTATTCAGGATTGCATGTTTTCATACAAAAAAGCCATATTTTTGACAAGTTTATAAACAACATTCACACAGATATAGCTTTTACACACATGGCCGAATCTGTCTGAGGGGGGGGGGGATTCAAGATTCTTGGGATTTTGACAGAAAAAACACACTATAAACAATAAGATGATATGGGAACTTGGCATAATTTTAAGTATAGGCAAATCTATCTGAGAGGCTTCATCTTTTTCTACACTTGAATTCAGAATTTCTTAAAAATCAGAGCATATCACACCTGAAAAATTGGGATATAAACCCCTCTTGCCATTGTTTTAAGTATAAACAAATCTATCTGAGAGGCTTCTTCTTTTTCTACATTAAAATTCAGAATTTCTTAAAAATCAGAGCATATCACACCTGAAGAATTAGGGTATAAGCCCCTCTTGCCATTGTTTTAAGTGTAAGCAAATCGGATTATTCAATTATTTGAGCTCTTCTTTTCTACACTTGTAAGTGGTCCTCATCCTATCGTAAATACAACTACTGAATGGTTTTGTTAAAAAATTTGGTTAAATTTTAATCGGCTATTATTCTGTATCAACATGATGCATGATTACTTGTATAACTTAGCATTGCTATTCATATCAGTAGTTCGGGATCCATATTCTTTCAACAAGCTCTCTTGTGAGAGGAGAAAGTAATTTCTCTGGAAGTTGTCTGCAGTGTAGGCAAAATTGTTTCATTCTTACAGAATCGTATTTCTTTCCATTTTATTTGATTTTTGTTACCGTCGGTTTTCTGTCACTTTTGGCTAATCTCGACGATCCATTATGCCGAGACCGAGATTCGAACCCGAGATTGACGGTAACGCGATCGAAGGTCGGCAATCATTTTTCTTACGTCTTGCATCGTAGAGCAAATCTCTCCTTAATATTCTGATCAAATGTCATAAAATGTACACTTACTAGGAATAATAATGAGACATCTAGACCTACAACATGAAATACTCAATGGGCCATATTAGTGACGTCACTGAGAAAGTGGATTTTCAATCACAATGGTCAGCTTTGAAAATTGTGACGGCAATTATGAAATAAAATTGTGATATGTAGCGCATATCAATGTAAAGATAAGATTTCAGATAAAACGTCGAGATGTTATACATACCTTATAGTGGATAATGTGAACTCGAATTAAGCGATTGGTATCAGCCGACATCTGATCCGGAACAGGAGTCAATAGGTGGAGCCGCTGCAGTGAACGTGAGGTTACTGAACTACCAGTAGCCATCACGGCAGTTGAGCATCTGAACCGGAATGGTGCAATTTTCTATAAAATTCCATGATTTCCCTACTATAGTTATCCTTTACCTTATCCTCTGGTATGTACAGGGTAATTCAAAAGGAATGGTGCAACTTTACACAGTTATTATGACATTACTATTTATGATAGAAAATCAGACAAGGCATCAGCATGAGGTAAAACTGTGACTTTGACTCACGTGACTCACATTACAAAGATTCAACATGGAAAACACGTATAATGCGGTAAACGTCCAAATGATAATCAAGAACTTGCTATGCACGAGACAGCAAGTTGTTGTCCACAGTTTCGAAGACTAACAATTCACACTTGTAACTTTGGCAAATCTTTCGGAAGGGCGAAACATGTGCATTACTACCAAAAGTCATGTGGAAATATCTTTGCACCATTGTGAGTGAATCAGTTCTTGATAGCTCCAACACGCAATACACCATCTACTGGTCACTGGTCATTTTGCAACACTGGCGATCCTGGTAGAACGGCGGCAAAGCAGCATAAGCCCACTTACGTTAGTAGGAATAAATCTTCCAGAGAGTTTTTCTTCATATTGAAACCATGTTGGATATTCTATCATAAACAGTTACGTCATAAGAACTGTGTAAAGTTGCACCATTCATTTTGAATTTCCCTGTATAATGTGGACATATTCTAAGAAATCTAATCGATTTAAATGATACACATCACAATTTTGTTACATGACTGCTATTTCAATTTTAAAAGTTACCCCTTCCGATTGATTTTCCAATGATATCGCGCATGGAAACACCACGTGACGAGTTCGTTTGGACTCAATCTTCCCCAGTTCTCTAGTGGTGACGTCACCATGAATATATCCCATTGGATGCGTGGCGTAATGTGTGTTGCCTAACTCTAAGGCGATTGGCGACCTTGCTATTGAAGTTCATTTATCGCCGTACAGTTGGGCAACCCACTTAACGCCAGAGAAGAGTATTTCTGGAATTATACATCCCATTTTTATTGCGGCTGACCGTATGCTGCAAAGACTCATTAAAATTCTTCCACGTCTGGCAACACTTGCAAACCACTCTTCCATACATGCAGGAATTCATTGCTTCGGATATATTCTGAATCTGTATGAAATGAGGGGCCTGCTCCTTTTCAAAGAATGTCGCTGGAATTCCAATGAGCAGAGAGGACCAAGGCTGGTCGGTGTAAATCAAAATTTCAAGTGGCTTTTGATGAGGACGTAATGAATCCTCTTCGCGTCTGAATGGAACATGCTCGTCACAAAAATTCCTCCCGTCTAGGAGCTTTCTATTCGCTCGCTCCTTGAGAAAAGAAATACTTCTAACGAGGCTGCGGTGATTTATTCCCGATGCGAAGTGTGGGAGATGTAAGGAGAGGACCCTCCACAGACAAATGACGATCGACAATGACGCTGCAATTTGAAGAAAAGGATCGTCTTCGCGAAAGAGTTGCTTCGATTTTTCTGGGATGAAACTTTGGAAACTTCCAACAGATTCATGTGCATGGGTTTATAGTACAGTCAACCGCAATAAAAATACACCCTGAAAGACTTCCCTTTTTGGAGTTAAGTGTGGTGCCTAAGTCTACGTCAATGGCCGAATTTTCCATTTAATTTCACTCATCGCCGTAGATTTAGGCAACACACATAACACCATGTACACAAGTGAGTATTTCAGGAACTATGATTCCATATTTATTGCAGCTGACTGTACTTGCAAGGCAACTCTTGTTGCTATCAACAATGGCTCTTAGCCAACTGTTGTGGCGGAGTGGTCTGTGTGACGAACTTTGAAAGCAGAGGTTCCAGGTTCGAGGCCTGTGGTGCAACAACGTGTTTGACACATTATTTATTCGTATCATGCCGAAGGCGCGACTCGAACCTTGGACCCCTGGCGTCACAGCCAGATAGACTAATCACTTCGCCAAGGGCTACGGCCGGAGCGCTGAAAGCATATTACACCGGCGACTTTCAGCGGATCTTTAAAACTCCGCTGACACTAAAATCAGCTGAAATCAGTTGAAATAACGCAACGTCAGCCTTGCGCAAAAAGCACGGTTAACGGAAGGACGCGGCCTCGCCAACGGCTCTAACGATCGGAAATTTGAATCTCCCATAAATAGTCCGAGAGAACATTTCTCAGCTCCAGTTGTAATCAGAAAGGTATCGAGTGCACAGTCGTTGCCTCCAATTTATATCTGGTTATTAATCGATGCGATACGAGTACAGCGAGGAGTACCGCGGATTTTAAGTTTCATTGCATGAGTGCTTTATCTACAAATCAGCGGAGAAGCTCTGCACATCTAGTTCTACAGGTAATGAACATATTTATCTATTATTTATCATGACCCCGCCAGAGCAGTCAATCGAAGTGTAATAACGTATGTTAAAGTGTTCTCCTCATTTCACAGGTGAGAGTCCTCTTGTGCCTGAAAAAGATACCTCTCACAGCCAAGACCTCTCACTCTAGGCTCTCACATAGCCTGAAATTCGATCCCCAATAAAAGCCGGTGGGTATAAATTCGATCCCCAATAAAAGCCGTAATTAGTATAACTGTATAGCTTAACACATTAATGTGTGTAGAGCAAACAACTGTTTTCTATAGTTAGACAACCAGTACAAATTAAATTGTATGGTTTAGTGTAACCTTACCGCAAATAAAACCCGCTAATAAAAACCTAGAACAACGACTGGGGGTTCCTTGTGCTGACCACACGTCACTCCGTAACTAGCATGTGGGAGTGAGGCTGGCAATCGGTAGGTAGGCCTTGGTACTCACAGACTGTTGCACCTCAGTTTTTTTTGTCGCAAAACGACGCGAAATAATCAGAATAGAATGCAAGTCAATGTTAATACATATGTTTGAAAAATACACAGTTAATACATCTTCATCCGGACAGGCCCCAAAAAGAAAGCAGAATGCAAGGTTAGAAGTGGCTAGAAGTCAACAAGAGAACTTCACAAAAAAAGGCAGTCAACCACTGATGAAATCCTGTTTCCCGCAGACTTTCGGAAAGAAGCCCCATTGACACAGGAACGCCCTTTAAATACACCATAATAAACGTGTTTTGTTGCTATAAACGGAGTTTTAATGCACTTTCTACTGTTCTTTTAGGTTATTTCAGTTAATCTGGACTTTCGTTAAACCGGTCAACTTATCCCCTACCATTAGACCGGATTAACGAGGTTGTGCTGTACTTCAAATAGCATGGTTGGAAAACACAGATGACATCTCCAACCATCTGTACTTTGAGCAACTTCCTAGTGAAAACCACAAAGATAAAGCCAGCAAAATGGCAGCCCAGAGGTATGGTGATCTATGATATGGCTAAAATCATTAATCATTCATTTCCTTAAGAAATCCCCCAACCCCTATTCTCTTTCACTGCAATTGATTTTCCAGTCGAAATCTAGATTATATTGGTTCTTTTCTCCTAGGTCACGTGGGTTGATAAACAACCTGGCTTTTCAAATGGTCCGGAGAGAAGCTGCAAGGGAGTGATTAATGCGATGCTCTCCAACGGACGCGCTGTGCAGATTCTGAATGTCCTCGTGTACCACGTGATGGATTGGTAAAGAGGGGATGGGCTTGTATTGGAAACGGCCGATGGAGATGAAATCGTAGAAAAGGTTAAAGAAAGGTAGGGATGATTCGAGATACGGATACGGTACGGTTTTGACAGTCAAGGTAAAACACACGTTTGAATAATTTTCAGTTGAGAACCGCAAGGCTTACAAATGCATCTGGTGCGGGGCAGACCAAAGTTCTACCAAACGCCAAATCTAAATGTTCTAAAGCTGACCCTCTTAACTGTACTGTCATCGGTATAGCTAAATATCCTAGTCTATTGCTCAACTAGGTTCCAAGATAACTGATATTGTGGTTACTATGTTTGTTAATATGTAACTAATGAATAGCAATAACACATTCGCGAATTTAAACTAACTAACTAACTCTCTAGCCTTCTTAAACCCGAAGGTTCATGGCTGCAGCAACACAGGCCTTCCATCTGTCCCTATCTTGAGCAAGATCTATATACTCTTTTCCATCCCTACCGATTTCCTTTAGGTCCATCTCAACGTTGTCCCTCCATCTTCGTCTTGGCCTTCCTACAGGTCTCTTACCATCTGGTTTCCCAACAAGAATCCTGTAAACTCCTCTTTCCTCTCCCATTCGTGCCACATGGCCTGCCCACCTAAGTCTTCTCGATTTAATTATTCTAATAATATCTGGACATGAATACAAATTATGTAGTTCTAAATTATGTAACCTTCTCCACTCACCTGTCTCCTCATCCCTTTTAGGTCCAAATATTTTCCTAAGAATCTTATTTTCAAATACTCTCAAGTTATGTTCCTCTTTTAATGTAAGGGACCAAGTTTCATTCGCGAATTTAAATTTGATAATAATATTATTGCCTTTCATGCATGGAACAACCCTTCGAGGGTGAAAACCTGCTAAGTGCTTTTTTTCCGTGGCGCATAGGGTGCGCATCGGGTCCCATCGCCGCTGCTTTTTTTTGGGGGGGGGCTTTCGAGATCGGAGCCCACTACTAATTCTTTTCAACTAGCTCTCCAATTGTTCTCACATCGAATCGAACCCGGGACCTCTCTCATCAAAGGCAAGAGCCCTAACCATTAGGCTACGCGGGAGCCCCTGAACAATACATGTGTTCATAAGTGAAGACTAAAATTGGTAAACGCTATAAGTTCCACAAGAATTCAAACACAGTTTTCCACGTTAAACTGTGAAATGTGCCATGCTTCATAATGTGGTAAACGTGAAATGTGGCTGGTAGCCCTCTAAGTAGTTCAAAGGGCGTGTAAAAAGGCACTAGTGTGAACGTTCGTACGGGATGATGTGCTGAACGATGCGATTTCCCAACACTTTCGCTTTTGGCACTTACAACGTTTACCACTTTTAGTCCTCAAATCATCAAATACCATATTGCACAGCGTGGTGCTCTAGATATACAGCTACGAGATCCAAGTCACTAAAATTTGAGTCGCCATGAGTTTCGTAACAGAATCATATCTCCAGGGAACAGATTTATATGTAAATACATATTTATGTATGAAGCTGAAATCAGTTATATTTTGTATTTTCTTTGCGCATCACATGTAGACTTGAAAAATTCAGTTCTTATTTTGCATATTTGTACATATATTAGGTTTTGGCTCATATTTTACATATTATTTCCATATCTCAGAACATGTCTCAACATATACTCCATATTCACGCAATAACTACATCTCCCCGCGTGACCGAACGAGTTGGGTGAATTTCTTGCGAATAACTGACAACGTCCGAAGAGACGTTAAACAAACGAAAGTCTACGATCTTTTTTATACCCTGCAATTCCATTAATTACAAATTTTCTGTCATCTGAACAATAATGTTTTTTTCACTGGAATTTTGCACCTCCCAACTGTTTCCTTTTGCTATTGTAAAACACTTGAGACATATGTTTGTTTACAATTGTTGTTGTTAACAATACAGAATATGGGCTCAATCATCATCTCCTGATTGTTACAATGTTACAAATACGTTATTTTAACAACGTTATCCAGCAGACATTGCGAATTTGAAATACACTCCCATTACTTCTTGCGATATTAAACTCAGTTTTAGTCAATAATAAATCAATATTAAAAGACAACAGAAGGAAATTCACGTTCGAACAATTAACAATAACATATTATTATTGATTGTTTTGGAAACAGAAAATGAAAACACATTTTGTTTTACAATTCATGTCAATGTAAGCGTACTTTATTTTATTTACCTCGTGTAGTGTGTCATATTATTAGAAAGGTAATTTTTAGTTTTAAGTCCATATTTAACTCCATATTTTGGTGAAAATAAGTAAATATGTATGTACACACTTAACACATTTTTACTACATATAAATCCCTTCCCTCCATATCTCGCTCCATTTCATCTCGTGGAACACAGAAACACGTGGTTATCTTGAGAGCATCAAGACGACGTTGATCCAAAAGAAGTAAAGATGAGGGACTTTTTCCTTCGACCCCTCCCTCCCTCCTTCCCCCTCTATTACCCGAATTCACTTTCTCTGTTAGTTTTCCTAATCCTCTCTCCGCTTTCAAGATTTACTTTCCCGGGGAGACTCCCCTGGCAAATATTTTCCTTCTCCTTTTATAAACACCGCGCTTAACCGCCTCACACCCACGGCGTGTTTATTTTGCCTATAATTGGGTGAATATAACACTTATCGTCCTGGCAAAAGTATAAGCAAAGAATGGACGAATGGGATGAGATAGTAACACTCGCGCGCTGATAAACACTATTTTGTCGTGTGTAGGATTTATAGAATGCTCTTGCCGCCATATTGACTTTACGAGAAAAGGCGGCGTTTTTCGTTCCTACACAACAACTGGTGTGACACAACACAACCGAGTGTTAAAAGGTATCTCTACTTTGTGATCTTTGACAGCGAAAGGTGGTGTTGAAAACACAAATTCCGAGTATTTGCAGTGTATTTTTTTAAAAAATGGGGCCGACTTCCGTGGAGGAGTGGTTAGCACAAGAGCGCTACAACTGCAGGAGTCCCGGGTTCGAATCCCGGCCTAGACAATGCTGTTTCTTAGCGAGCGTTATTTCATCAATTTCATCATTGGCCTCCCCGATGTCGCAAGGGTAAAGTTGTCTCCTTGTAATCAAAGGGTCCCAAGTTCGATACCCGCTGGGGTACAAGTGGTTCAGATCCCACTTTAAACTATAGGTAGTGCCTGCTTGATGGCGCAGTGGTAGCTTCTTCGCCTTGTAGTCAAGGAGTACTGGGTTCGATACCCGGTGGAGGCACATAGTTGTTCGGATCTCACTTTAAACTGTAGGTCCAGTACCGATTAGCCTTTCTGTGCATAAAGTGGACTTAAAACAACACACCAATCAAAATAGACTGTAGGTCCAGTCCCGATTAGCCTATCTGTGCATTAAGTGACGTAAAACTAAAACCTCAAACTCAATCAATTTCACCATATCGTCACTCATCCTCCTTTTCGCGATTAACAAAGAGTGGCAGAAAAGCGAAGTACAATAAACTAAATCTCTCAATCAATCAATAAAATGGGAGTTTATAAATGCAACAAAAGAGATCCTGTTTTAATGGGCCAAGCACGTGCTATTATTCAGTAACTTTAAACTTCTCCAGTTCGTATGCACTTGCCCTTTAGTATTCCTTCGTCACTTATGCAATATTTTCCTCATGCAACCCTCTACGTGAAAGTTGTTCATTATTAATAGTCCATATTTAACAAAATTATAAGATACCTGAACCCAATATGGCCTAGTTCCCAATATGGCCTATTTGCTGCTTCCAAGTAGTTGCATGGTTAATTCAGGAGATGACGTTAGTAAGTTATTTAGACTTTCCGAATGACGCGATTGAACCTGATGATTGTACCAATAGTGCTGCAAGTTGAGGACAAAGAAGCGAAATTGTGATTGTGTACTACGTGATCTAATAGTGCATATGTAAATTATTACTTACTGCATCTTGCAAGTGATAGGTGTTTATATCTCTAGTACATGTTACGATAGCTCATAATTTGTACTTTACAACAATGTACTTAGTTTAGATTTTAATCTAAAGTACTGTTTGTAACGAAGAAGAAGAAATACTATGTACGATAGACTCAATATGGCCTACATAGGAATATATCGTGAAGGACATGTGCAATTGTGACATTGATACTCTTATGTTCATGTAGTGTGTGTGGAACTCGCTAAGGATGATGAAGGACCTTCATTCGTCCAGACTGTGATGTGTAACCCATGGCCTTCTGGTAACAAATTGTGACATGTCACTCCCTTCTTTATTGGTTTGTAAACAATGTTATTTCATTGTGCAAATCTCATAATGGCATTATATAAATAAAATGTAAGTGTAGCAATATATTTTTCTACCTACAAAAACAACATTGTGGTATTTTCTTTACACTTTCTGTTGCATTATTTGACGTGAAAGAACAAAATATATGACTAGGCCATATTGGGTACCTATGTACTCAAGATGGCCTAAACGTAACTTTTTAATAAAATCTTTCCTGCACTCATATTATTATTTGGAAACGGCTGCAATTTTCAGTAAACGTCTACAAGGGTTCCTTCTTTTGAATCTTGCAAATACCTTTTACCTTTCTGACTTTGTACACCATTAGAGGCAATCGCAAACCTTAGGTAGGCCATATTGGGTCCAGGTACCTTACATATAATATTATCTTGATTGGATTCAGTGACTTTAATGAACGCAACAGAAAATTCCAGTTTGTAACTTATGTATTTTTTCCGAACATCCTAGGTATATCAGAATATTGGTATTGGTACAGAAAATACATCTCGGCTCCTTTATGAAGGTGATATGATCAGCACCACGCTCCGGCCGTCTTACACCCCTACCCCAAGTGCCAATTTATGAAGCTCAGAGTCATTTTATGCAGGGACAAAAACAGAGCCATAAATGAAGAAAGAATAAAGATGTACACGGACGAGTTGAGGGGTAGTGGAGAGCTTCAAATATCTAGGTAGCATAATTGAGAGAAGTGGAAGAATAGATGAGGAGGTAAACAGAAGAGGACAAATTGGAGGTGGACTCTATCAAAGTGTTCGAGGATTAATATGGAACAGGGATGTACCTATGAAATGAAAGAAAGTAATATACTACACATTTTATGTGCCAATAATTATGTATGGAGCAGAGACTTGGACAATTACGGAGAGAGACAAAAGTGCTGGTAGTGGAGATGAAATTTTTAAGAAGTGTATTAGGGAAGACTAGAAGGGATAGAATAAGAAACGAGGAGATCCGACAGACAGTGGGGGTGGTGAAGCTTCATTGCAGATCAGGCACAGATGAGATGATTCGGACACATGAAGAGGATGGATGCAGAAAGACTACCAGTAAGAGCTTACAATGCAGAAGGAGTGGGAATAAGAGCAAGGGGGAGACCAAGATGTCGGTGGAAAGAGCAGATAGTGGGAAGTGTTAGGAGAAGAAGGCAAGATTGGAACACCGTGGAAGAGAGGAATGGTGCAAGACGAGAAGAAAATGGAGAGGCTTGACTTCTATGCCGACCTAGCCAGAGGCAGGAAACGGCGAAGGATGATGATCCATCCAGGGTATCGAACCCAGGTTTCCGCTTAGAAGTCACATGTATCGATTACACGACCGCACCTCCTTATAATCTAAGCCATATATAGCTTAATACTCTATCGATTACATGCATTTGCCATTGCCTATATAACTAACGAGACAACTCGAAAAACAGGTGCCCTAATCCTGTGTAGAAAGAAATATTGGATTGATTCATTGAATTAGGTTATTGTACGTCTGTTTTCAGCACTTTTCGATAATCGCGGCGATGGGGATGGGTAATGATATGATTAAATTGATGAAGGAACACAAAGAACACCCAGGCCGGGACCCCTGGCGTCGTAGCGCGTTGTGCTAGCCACTCCGCTAAGGAGCTCGGTAGAAATTATGGAAGGGAAAACTACAACGAAACAAGAAGCATCTCTTTTAATCGAAACAGTCAACATCGCTGCATCTTTATTTTCCTCCTTGAAAAAAACTTTGGTCCCATTGAATCGATATATTCAAAGTAGCTCGGATAAGCTAGCAGCTCGAGATATGTTTTAAGAGCTCCCCGCCTCGAAACAGAGCTGTATGTATTCATGTATGCAAAACTCTCGAAAAGTTGACAATGCCCAGAAATTTCGCTTTCCCACGTTGTATCTGCTCTTTTGGGGAACTCGAAGGAGAGGAAAGAACGGCCGAAAAGTTTTCATATTGAAATTTTGGAAGTGGCGAACTAACCATAACATTGGAAATTCAGACATATGGGTTATTGAAAGGAAAGTGTTGTGCTTGCCGAGGAAGTTTGAAATTGTCGGAAAAGGACCGGCTTCTTGGTTTTCCTCCTGCGTTTTCGTGAAAATTTCTAGAAAAGTATCCAATTAAGATGAAAATTACTACACTTTACTGGAGATGTTGTACGAACACAGTAAGCGAAAGAGAAGTTTGTAGCAGTTCAAGAGTAAGTTTATGTCTACCTTGTGGACTAATAGCCTAATCGGAATTGACTTACAGTCTGAAATGGGACCTTTTGATTACAAGACGAGATGGTTACCACTACATAATTGGGGAGGACTCTGTTACTTGTGCAGATATAGAAAACAGAAGTACAGGGTAATTCCAAATGAATGGTGGTAATGGTATGTTAGAAAATCAGACAAGGAATCAATATAAAGAAAAACTATGGAAGTTGTATTCCCACTTAGCGGGCTTATTCTGCTTAGCCGATGCTCCGCCAGGATCGCCAGTGACGCAAAATGGCTAATGACCAGTAGAAGGCGTATTGTGTGTTGGAGCTATCGAGAACTGAATCAATCACAATGGTGCAAAGACATTTCTGCATTCTTTTCGGTAGTAATGCGTATGCTTCACCCTTCCGAAAGATTTGCCAAAGCTACAACTGCGAATTGTTAGTGCCTTCGAAACCGTTGACAAAGACTTGCTTTCTCGTGTATAGCAAGTACTTGACCTTTTCCGCGTTACACGTGGTTCCCATGTCGAATCTTTATAATGTGAGTCGTGAGTAAAGCTTCCAGAGTTCTTCTTTGCATTGATGCAGTGTCTGATTTTCTACCATAAAAAGTAACGTGTAATAACTGTGTAAAGTTGCACCATTCATTTTGAATTACCCTGAATAATAAATAAACCCTGTCTAATCATATTCGTTCTTACGTTATATCCTTAGGTATATGCAACCACAGTATCTTCAATGTAGTCTAGGTTGTATACCGAAACAGGTATGGATTGAGAGTCATTTTCTTTTCTAGTTGTTTTACATAACTATAGCAATATCCCGTACCGCAACAGCTCGTGAAGACGAGGGCCTACCTACAAACTGCCGAAGTGGAAAATCATCCAACCAGTTACGGGGTGACGTGTGGTCAGCACGACGAACCCCCAATCGTTCTTGTAGGTTTCCATGACCGGGTTACACTATTCATTCATAGCTCTCCAAATTCCTCACGTTGGTGGGCGGCCACCGGTCCCATACACAGGCCGAAATGGATACTCACAAAGAACACCCACGCCCAAGCAGGGATTCGAACCCAGGACACCTGGCTAAACACTCCACCACGGTGATTGGCGTAACGGCAATAAACAATCGTTACATTGGATATAGTTATCCATATTGTGCCATTTTGTGAAACGAAAAGTTTACCTCTGGCTGCTTGCAGAAGTATTTGACGCTAGAAAATTATGACACACATGATGATGATGCAGTTTTCAAACGCCCTGTAGTTAGGTCATAATCCGCACCGTTTTTGTGGCCCTCTTTTGATTGACAGGATGTAATTAGCTTTAGTCTCCCTTTAACAGTACACACATCCCGCCACCCAAAGCTCCCATCAATCATAATTAATAATTAACGCCAGCGAGTATTGATAAAGGTGGTCACATGAAAATAATCTATGTGGGATGGCAGCAATGTTTCAAAAGAGCCCCCTTTCCACCCCCTCATGAATGGCGAACGACACAAATGGCGGGCAATAGATTAACGAGGGAGTGGGCCTCAGTGTGTAGATCTGCAAGCGCTTGCCAGCATATGCGCCGGCAGGCTGTAAAAGGAGGTTCTTGGGTTTTTATTGTGACGGCAATGAACAATGTGTGTTTGCGTTGTCCACAGAGATCCACGTCACAAAACGTTTAAAATCTATTCATCTCACACATATATTTCAATTTTTATGTATTCTTTATACAGGGTGGCCCAAAAAAGGTAACAGAATAATTTTCGTTACCTTATGTTTCGGTTACATTTTTGGGCCACCCTGTAGGGATGGTTTGTTAAAGGTCAAGGAACCCATAAGTTCTAATTCGGCCACTTTTGGCTAATCGCGAAGCTGAGGATGAGTGATGATATGATGAAATTGATGAACGGACACTTACAAAGAATACTCGTACCCATTCCCAGGCCGGGATTCAAACCAGAGAACTCTTGCGTCGTAGCGCCCAATGGTAACCACTCCGCCACGGAAGCCGGCGGTCTTTCTTTGGTTGGCGAAGAAATCTTACTGCTTGGTCATTCAGAAACACATGTTTTCAGTTTAGGAGTATTTTTGTGATGTTATCGAAATATGAACTAAACGCACGGCCATGAAATTAGACGGGTGGCAGAAGTTCGCGCTGTTGCCACGTCTGAGCACAACCCCGTGTGTTCGTTGGTTTAAGAGAACGAAAGATCTCATTGTAGAGTTCGTTTTTGTATTCCATGTGATACAAACTGACAGAATTTGCTGGAAAGGTCAGGGATGACAGAAAAGGTCCCCGGAGAGAGGTCGGTCTGACGCTCGAACTAGGCAACGCAGCCCGGTTGACGTTGCCACACAGCGCGCGGGAACCAGCGACTTTTGTCCCGCATTCGTTTTGCTTTTTCCATATGTGGCACCAGCGCAATTCTGCCCAGTCTCATATTTTCATGGCCGTGCGTTTAGTAGCCTGAATTTGAGTGTTGGTACATTATTACATTTTAAAGAACGTTTGTGAATTTTGAAACTGTTTGCTAGAGCTACAACTGAAATTGTGGCATATACGATCTGTAATACTTCATTTCTAGTGTTTTCTTAAATACTTAACTAACTCTGTTAAAATAATGCCAAATTCTGTAAACGTGATTTCATTCCAAAAAAGTTTACTTTGTAATTCTTAATTTCCAATTTTAAAGAACGATGCAAGAAAAATCATATGTGTCATATCAGGGCTCGAAAAATCCCTGTCGCCAGGTCGCCATGGCGACTAAAAATTTCAAGCTGGCGACTGTGATCTTTTGCTGTAATATGTACGAAATTTTGATGATTCTAAGTTCAAATTACAGTACAGCGTAAGTTAGCATTTTTTTATCAACGTTGTGAACATTCCATGGAATTAGTAACAATTTCTTACCCTTTGTCCCTCAGCACCCCATTTCCTGCTTTCTCAAATAATTTAGCGATGTTTTGAATGCCGTGATGCTCAACATCTTATACAGAGTGTTATAAAACTCGCACAACCCAAACTTTGGAAATGTATATCATGCAAACTGTAAAATATATTTACACCGGGTTTTCTGCATTATAAAGCCTCATCCATTGAGATATTTTTCAGTTCTCTTCGTACAGAAAATTATATAAATTAATAACTGACGGAAAGCAGCATTCAAATTTTTTCCAGATATGAACTTCTAAGTGAGAAAAATATGCAAGAAATTATCGAAGGGCCATAATTAGACATCTGATGACTGATGCCATGTCAGTCTGCCATTTGCGACCACTATTGGTCATGTGGAACATTTGATGAATTTTTGACTGGCGATTTTATGGGTTGAGTGAGAAGTGATATTTTTGGGACGTATCTCCGTATATGGCAACACTAGCAGGTCGAAATATTGCCAACTGTCGCATGCAACATGTGTTTAAGTATTGGCTATACATTTACGTGAAAAATCAAGATTTTGTGCAGAAATTGGACTCTTGAGAGAATCCTAGGATACTCCTGGTTACATTGCTCTCTTCGCTCACTTTCGCCGCTACTGTGCCTGTTTTTTTAATTGATTCAGCATGGCGTATTCATTGGAGCAGTGCGTGTGCATTGCTGAAGAGTATTTTAATACTCATTCTTACTCATGTGCAAGAGGTTTTCCAATAAAAATGCCCTGCTTCTGCTGAACCTCACAAAGCAACGGTTTTACAACCAGTCAAACACACACAAATGATCCCATAAATTGTTTAAGAGTTGGTATTTATTGTTGAAAATCAGTTCTCAGAAGTTTTCAGCAAATTAACAATGTATTTGAAAATAATTTAATTGCTCTTATTTAGATAGATGCTAACATAAATTTATGAACCCAGTGATAGCCTAAAGGGTTAGTTTAGTGCATAAAACCCGGTGGAAATATCTCTTAAGATTTTCATGATATACATTTTCAAAGTTTAGATTGCGCGACTTTGAAACATACTGTAGTATGCACAATTGGTAGTAGGTGGTTTCCTGGCGCCTGATTTTCAGAGTTGGCGCCTAGCTTTGAAGAAAATCTTTCGAGCACTGAGTCATATATGTTAATGCTGTAATTAGGGTACATGTGTCTATTACAAGTGAACACTTGAGAAAAATATGTTATGGTATGCTGATATTTTCAAGAGCTATGAAAGCATGAGTATTTCTATTAAATTATTCTTTGAACCAACAAGTCTGTAACGTTTCACGGTTGAAACGGATAGGTTCTCGGACGAAAGGAGCAATTCAATCTGTCTTGCCGAAACGGTCTTCTCCCATTGGCCAATCCAATCACAGCATGCTTGACATTTCACAGCCGAGGGCAAGGGAGGAAGGTGAAAATTACAGGACGCGCATTCACAGCTAATTTCTCTGTGCATATATGTATTAGTAATAAGTGCGAGGGAGCCAAGGAAACCTTCGTCTCCACCCTTCGCGCGGAAAGTGATGGCCGGGCCTTTACTGCGGTTAGGGACGTCGGTTGGATTCCTGCTCGTTCTCCTGGAAGAGACTCACAGCACGGCCCACCGGCTGCGTCTCATACCCCTTCTCCCTCCACCGCTTAATTTTCTTCTGGCGGGCTGCATTGGTACGCGACGGACGTCCCCTGCCCATGTGGAGATCGCGAAGAAGAGCCAAAGTGCAGGGAAGGGCTGCAGATGACGGATGCTGCATTTGCATTCTGCCCACTCGCGGTCTGTTTGCCCTTGGTGTGTGCCCACACATGGACAACCACGATGTACAAACAAATATGAAAGCCTCTGACCTGGAGCCAAGGGTCCCTGGCTTCGCGACACGCTTCGTTAACGATTTCGCACGAAGGCTCAACGGGCAGAATTTTATATTCACGACCTCAACTCCAAAGGATAAGGGTTTGAGATCCAGTTCGAGCATGATCATCTGTTTGTGCTGGGTGTATACTAGAGTACTGCATGGAACCTCTCGTACTCGTTCGAGTCCCTCACACTCGACCGTAATCGTAGACACATACATGTAAAATATCAGCCTTGGTAGTTTCAGCCCAGAATCATCTATTTGATTTTCATACATGAAGACTAAAATTGGTAAACGCTGTAAGTGCCACAACAATTCAAACACAGTTTTCCACGTTAAACTGTAAAATGTGCCATGCTTGATAATGTGGTAAACGTGAAAAGAATAGTGACTCTAAGTAGTTCAAAGTGCGTGTAAAAAGGCACTAGTGTGAACGTTCGTACGGGCTGATGTGCTGGAGGATGCGATTTCACAACACTTTCGCTTCTGACACTTACAGCGTTTACCACTTTTAGTCCTCACATCACGGTGTATTTATAGGAGAGACTAAACTACATTTTAACCAGCGTTGATAAAGGTCCAGGATTTTTAAATAGATTAAATTCCGGTCCAGGAGAGAAAATCAGTAAGCGTAAATGGGTTCTGGACCGTAAAGTACCTTTTTATCTGTAAAGTATTTCAATTCGGTCCAGGAACCTTTCTTCAGGATGAATTTCAATACGGTCCAGGAACCCCTTTTCCAGCTGAATTTAAATACGGTCCAGGAACCTGTTTTCCGGATCAATTTAAATTTGGTCCAGGAACCTTCTTTCAATGAAACAATACGCAACTTGGACCGAATTTATATTGTGCAAGAAAAAAGGTTCTGGTCCTGCAGCGGAACCCAATAGAACCTATTAGAATTTACGGGTTCCTGGACCCTTAACAACCCTGATTTTAACATGAAGATGATGACAAAGCTGACTTAAGGTTCAATTTCACTGCATCTTTCCATTAACGATCCATCTTCGAGTGTATACCATCTAGGGTGCTGAGGAGGTGCGAAATGAAATGTAGGAGGTCCGATGTTTAATATAAAGGATAATGAAACATGCATGTATGCTTTAGCCACTACATCAAATAGCAATGAACATTTAGTAGGCTTGTATGAAAATATGCCAATGACTTGATTCATTTGTGCTTTCTTACTTTGATCACAAAATGTTCTTCGGATTAGTGTCAAGAGCTTGCCTGTAGTATACAATAATAGTGGTCTCTCTTGAATACTTAATATTATACGCTCATGACAACATGATTTTCGTAAGTCATATCGTAAATGACAATGAAAATACTGATTTGGTTGAATTAACAAGACACGTTTGGTTAAGCTATTTGGTAACAGTAAACAAGAAACACAGTACCATTTACTAAAGTTGGTAATTTTGAACAATTTGTTTAGTATAAGCACATGTGTACGATTACTAAAGAGCTTTTAGTACTTGTGAATAATCATTTGTGTGTTGCTTGATTAAACAAGCGTTTGGTTGGCAGAAAACTATTTTTGATTATTGCACTCCTTTTGCTCTGTGAAGAATTAACAGTACTTTCGGTTGAAAATTGGTTTTGAAAAAGGTGTGGTGAAGGGAATGCGGAAGAAAATCTCGGGTGTGCAAGCACTCCTTCGCACACCTCTGGCGCCGCCACTGACACAGCTGTTTTTGCCTGTTCGAGCGTTATTCGCTCGAGCGAAGAAGCTGTCAATTCCGTACGCTATCTAGCGTCGTGTGGGCGAACAATTATGCGCTCGAGTAAAATTGCCTCTCTGAAGCACTCTGGTGTATACATTTAACAGCATGTTATGATTCCATATCTTCACCTGAATTGCTAGAACAGTGAGGAGAAAATTTTCGTTGCTATGGAATCAATAAAACATCCTAAAATGTATTTAATTTATACTAAATCTTTTTGGTGGATAGGCCAGGCAGTGGTAAAAACAAGAAGAAATCAAATAAGCAAAGTTATTTTTCAGAATAGGAAGTTAAGTTTGAGGAATTTTAGCGTGTCTCTAAGAGCAGAAATTGTCTATTGACTGCACAACTACAATACCATGCAGGAGAGCAGAGACAAGAAAAATGGTAAGAAAGATAAGCATGTCTGGTTTTCTTGTTGTTTTTAAGTAGTCTTTTCCCATTCAGAACAATCATGAACAATGAACTGGTCAAACAGGCGAGAAGACAATTACAATATAACATTAATATCGGGGATTCTAACCCGTGCCTCTGTTCTCGCACAGCACTTCCTAACCACTACAGCGCAGAGACCCTAACGAATAATGAAGCACATTCGCAGCCTTAATTAAAGGTCCATCTGAACTGATCCTTTTCTGTGCCACCTTAGTGGTTTAATGTGTTGAGTGCTCTACTGTCGATCTCTCCACCGCAAGATTAAGTGTCAAGTAACAACTTCTTTCTATTATTTGATTGATTCTGTCAATCTGCATTCATATTATCGTCGCGATTAGTCTAAAAGGGTCTGATGAAATGACGGCTCCGGATGGGAGCAGAGGACGGACGCCAGTGGACTTAAGAAACAAAAAATCTCCATAAATAAATGCTGACTTTGCATGGCCTTTAATGGTATATTAAATGTGACTACATAGCATTTCTGCTCCCGCTTCCTCCTCGCTTATTTTCTCCAACAGCTAAGTAAAATAAAAATAATGCAAATACTGTTTTGATGCACATTCTCCCCCCCCCTAGTTCGTCGTAAATGAAAATTTATACTCCTTTCCGGATGTCATCATGAGAACATATACTAGTGCCGCCTCATTGTACTTTCCTTAAAGCTTGTATCGGCATTGTAAAGCTACGCTGGAGTGCAGTGTTAATGCAAATCAAGAGAACATTGGCATCCATTAGCTACATGAGCATTTCGCAATGACCTGACGAACATTTGCTCGTGTTCGGCGATGAGGTCTCTTTCTTTTCTCGTCGCTGTTATCTCAGTCCTGCTGTAACGTCGATGGCCATAGCTGTTAGCAGGGGCAGGAGGGAAAGGGTAACTAGGGGATTCACCATTTACTAATGTACCTCGAACATTAACACTACCAGACATGTATGAACACATATGCTTCACAACTGTACATGAAACAAGCTTGTTCTCATGTATACCCGTTTCTACTGAAAGCCCTGCTTTCATGAGATTACAGTGTAATGTACAGTAGCTGTACCATCATAAGCCACATATTACTACATCAAATTGAACTTCTCTAATTTAAAGCTTCAAAACTTGGTAAGCAGGCTTCTTCAGCACACTAATGCGGTGTCTGTTAAATTTGTGATTGAAAGCTCAACATATTTGAATGTACTGATCACATTTATACACACAATCCAATTTTTCTGTCTTACTGGTCTATTATTTTTGTTTTCTGAAAGACTACACGAGGAGTCGTGGCAAGCTGGGATTGGAAGGGAGCGAAATACAAATCTCCCTCAAGAATTAATTTTCAGAAATTGAAATTTGTCTCTGAAATCGGTGACAACGACAGAAGAGAGAGATGGAAGTAATGGATCCAGTCCACTACCTTACCGTCTTGAGCGAACAAGTCAAAATAGATAATTTTAGTCTCATCTTGCTGAACATTTGCTGCAAAGTCTCCTTTATCTGAACATTCTCCTGTTGCTGCAGTCTCCTCATCTCACAAAGTCTCTTCTATCCGAAGAGTCTTCTGTATCTCAACATTTCCAGTTGCTGCAGTCTCCTCTTCCTACAAAGACTACTCAATTTGAACAGTCTTTTCTTTTTGAACAGCCTCCTGTTGCTGCTCTTGTTGCTGAAAAAACTTCCGCTTCCTGCAAAGTCATCTATTTCTGCAGAGTCCATGTTGTTCTATAATGGCGAACATACCAGAACATTTGGTAACCAATACTCCAGAAGGCGATAGGCAAATTTTCACTGCATCTTTCTCGGTTACTTACTTTTGAGGCTTAGCAGTATTAACTCCCAATCCGCTCAGTCATTTATATACTCCAAGTCGCTGATAACATACTAGCATTAAAGGAATAAAGTCCTCTGGCAACTTCCCATTGTCTTACTATCCATGGAGTTGCTCCGAACCTCGGCCTGATAGCTAATTACTCTTTGTGATATGGAATCACGGTTAATGCCGGCGTTATTATTTCCTCGGAGCTCCAAGATCCAACTTGAAGTTTCTTAGCCGCCTTCCTTTGTTGCCGCCCAAGATCTTCAAGTTCCTACCACCGAAGGGAAGGTCGGTTGTAACAAATTTGAAAGCTGATCCGTGTAGACAACGCTCGCTGATTTGAAACAAAAAAGAGGGGCTAGGGAGTGGATGAAGCGAGGTGGTGTTTGCACTGTGTCGCATCTCGCCTTGGAAGACAGGCCTTTTCTTTGTGCTTGGCCGGCGGAAGGGAAATGATTGATTGAGCGTCTTTGCCAGAGGAGCAGTCCGCGGATGCATTGCCAAAGAAATTAATTATTGGGATGCGGCAGAAGCCCTTCACGAATCTTATGTAGACAATTTCTATCTAGAGCTATTGGAATTATCTGAGCAAAGACTTTCTAAAAAAAAAAAAAAACATGAAAATAATTTTCAAAATCAAAATACAAAAGTCGGGTTTGTAAACCAAATCCCTTAGTTTTGTAAATGAAACCTCCAAAATCAAGCTGATAAACAAAAGTTAGTTTGGAAAACCGAAACAGAAAATACATTTCTTGGAAACCAGTTTAATGGAATGTCACATTTTCCAAAAAAAAGAAAAAAAAATCGTTGGGGTCGTACTTGTGCAGTTCTCTGGAGAAATGATAATCAGCATTCTGTCTAGTAACTATTCCCCTTCTCCAATAGTTACTCGACCTCCGTAGTGGACAGGGCTGTAGGTATACGGTGGTATACGTTACTCCCTGTTATTATTATTATAATTTGTGATAGATAGTACAGTATACAGTGCATGTAAAATGTACATATTACGGCAGCGGGCGATGTTTCAATGGTCACGGCTTTTAAGTTACTCTCTCTAAAATGTTTCTTGATTTTTTCTTTCGTCCTTTCTTGCCTATATCTTTCATTTCTTCCTTGCTCTGTTTCTGTACCTCTTCTTATCATTGTCTCTATATCAGTCCAATTTTCCATTATTTTTTTTACAGAAAGTGTTCATCGTACATTGCACCTCAGGGCTAATAAAGTGAAGTAAAAATGGTATGTGAAAATATCTCAGCATATGTTAAATATTGATTTTTGAAACAGTTAAATTGTAAGGGAATATTTTTCAAATTATAGTGCATATTTTTTAAAAATTTTACGTTATAGGAGCATTCTTTATTTTGCATATTTTGGTGATATTATGTCATAAAAATTCTAGACCTACTGATAATGGTGATTTGGACTGTTTTAGTAGGATTCCAAGGGATGGTGGTAGCTGCAGATTGGGAGTCATAATGTTATGGAGGAAGAGGGTGGGATACATTGTAATGTGTATTAAAATATGATTGCAGTTAGTGTTTTAGCCATAAGGTTTTCCATTTTTCCTATACGGGATGGCATGGAGGGATGAGGACAGGCAGGGGAGGTGCGTGCATGGATTTTCATGAGGGTAAATACATATGATTATTTATGCCGATAGAAATGCCCACAATTCAACAGGGGAGGAGCTGGCGGGAAGAGGCATGGTGTTGGGCGGGGTGCATTGCATGCTACTATAATTATGATTATGGTCATGTGATTATTAATCAGGTTTTGGATAGATAATGTATGCACATTTCCGAGGAAACGTGGTTCTTATTTAAAGAAGCGATGTGTAACTTGTATCAATGCTAGTGTGCTCCATGGTTCTGTAGAATCATGCGTCATAAAAGGTACTTGGTTGTTTAAAAACTTGGATTTGAGGAGGATAATTGAGGAGAGCAATTTTAATATTTAGCTATGTAGTGATGTTATATAAGCTAGAATTTTGAAATCTATTAATTGCAATTCGAAGGGAAAAGATATGCTGTTGTAAACTAAAATTATGTATGCTTCAGTTTCATATCTTGAAAACAGTATAGCAGTCAAGAGGTAGAGTTGAAAGCGACTGAAAACATATAGATGGCAGTGCAGTGCAATCTGCAGTCATACATATATTCTTTTCTATACAGGGTTAGCCTAAAATATATAGATAGTTTAAACGCTTTATAAATTGAAATTGGTTTGTTACATGAGAAAGCATTTAGTACTGTTGTATAGAGAAAGTCTTCAAGTTTACAACCTCCAGTTTTCGTTTGTCTTCGTGACGTCAGCATCACGTGAGCCGCTAGCCAGGTGGAGAAGGCTTTCTGCGTGATTGAATTTTGCAAAAACAAATTCTGTTACTATCGTGCAGCGTCGTTTTACAACACAGTATGGCAAACAACCACCCACAAGGCAGTCAATCTACGATTGGAGCAATACATTTGAGGAAACTGGTTGTCTGTGCAAGCGGAAAAGTCGTGTTTGGGGAGAACTGGACTATCGCATTGACATCTTACAAAAGGGTCACACATAGAACACTTGTAACTTACAAGTGTTAAGTTCAGGACGTACTCTTCAAACCATGTAAGTATTTCAACCCTATTTATAAAACTCTTCTTTCTGTAAAACTTTGAAAGTGTCTATTTCTTTTAAGCTAACACTGTATAATTTATACATATGCTTCTGGCTTCACGTGATCGGAAACATACTGTGTGTAAGGAAGAAGATAACATGATGCATGTCAACATTTGGTCGCCATCATCTGTCAACTGTAATAATTTTGTAGAAAAGTGAAGTTAATTTTAGCAGAACCTTTACTTCCTCTCCTTGTGCAATGTAGAAGTTTACAATTCATGTTACTTGTAATTGTACTTGAGATTTCGAAGAATCAAGTAAGACGTGATAATGTTGTCGTTTCTATTTCCTCAATCCAGCCTCCGTGGCGGAGTGGTTAGCACAGCGCGATACGACGCCATGGGTTCCGGTTTTGAATCCCAGCCTGGTCATGTATGTTCTTTGTGGGTGTCCCTTCATCAAGCTCATCTCATTATCACTCATCCTCATCGTGGCGATTAGCCAAGTGGCAGAAAAACGAAGTAAAATAAATCAAAAAGATCAACCAATCCATCAATTCCCCAATAGTTAGAAATTTTGCAAATTTATGTATATTCCAATTAATAAAAATACGAAATTGGTAATGCACAATGTGAAAATCTGCGAAACAATTGAAAGCAGATTTTCTTCAACGAAGCGTCTTAAGGACTGGCAGCCACTCAGCCTTTTATTGAGTTCCACATCTCGCGGAATTGTAATTGGAGAGGTATACTGTTTGCATCGTCTTTATCCACAACCATAATTCCGGGTAGCTTCAGATTTCCTACTAATTACAATGCCTAGAATGTGTACCGATAGGAAATTTGCATAATTAATGAACAAATGAACTTATGCAAATTCTATATACGAACCGGATATGGAATTAATTGTTATTGTTCCCTTCATGAGGAATGATATTAGAGGTTCCTGATAAACAATTAGGGAACGAAGTGTAGTGTTTATCAAAACGAGCTAGTAAACTATGTTACGTTTTGGTTTGTGTTGATGTTTTAAGTCCACTTTATGCACAGTAAGGCTAATCGGGACTGGACACACGGCTTAAAGTGGGATCCGAACCACTGTGCCATGTGCCTCCACCGAACCCGGGACCCCTTGATTACAAGGCGATGACGCTACCACTGCGCTATCGGGGAGGCCCACTATGTTACGTGGATATTACATGTTGTGTAAAGAACGGATGCTTCTTTCAGTTTCTCGATTTTGAAGTGTCCTCACCATTTTGTACGTTGATGTTAGCTTTCAGTTTACACTGATTTATTGAGTTTATTTTACTTCGCTTTTCTTCCACTGTTGGCTAATCGCCACGATGAGGATGAGTAATGATATGAAATTGATGAAGGGACGCTCACGAACACCGATGGCGTCGGAGCGTTGCGTGGTAACCACTCCGCCACGGAGGTCGACACTTATCGCGAAGATCAAGATGAATGATGTTGAGATGAAATTGATGAAGACACACTCACAAAGAGTACCCATTCCCAGGTCTGGTTTCAAACCCGAAACCCATTGTGTTTTATACAACAGAGAATAACTGTCGTTCTGGTATATGAGATTTCACTCTTTTCTGTAACTTTTTTGGCTAATTGATGAATGGTGACTAAATGAAATTGCTGAAGGGACACGCACAAAACAGACATGCCTATTTCAGGACTCGAAATCAGGACCTTCGGTGGCGAGATCATAGACAATTGAGACGACTGAAAGTAACAGCATAAGTAACTTTTAAAGTAACAGAAAATGAATTAACAATTCAATAAAGTAACTTCAACTCACATTTTATTTTTTTTCTAAAATGTAGATCGGGTTTTTGTAGCACAGTATCTGAACAATGAACGAAAGGAACAACACAATCAGTTGGCGACTGGTTGAATAGTCGACCCTCGATCATAACACAAGAACCTTTATTTGAGTATTTCTGAGTACTGTCTGCCTTCATGAGTTTCACACACTTTATTCTTCACCTTGATTACAAAGATATCTACATAGGCTGTTCAGAACTGGACCTACAGTTTAAAGTGGGGACCACTGTGCGACGTGCTTCCTTGAACTAGGTATGGCAACAAAATCCAGATTTCAAATTATCCGTTTCGGATACAACGGATGATCCAGACATCCGGAATTCGGATATCCTTATAATGAGAATATCCTGAGAAATCAGATATCTAATGACAAATAAAATAATATGTGGATAGCCCTTAAAACTGATAAACGAAAAAATTGTCCGCATAATTCACACATTCGGATATCCGGACACTTAGGATAATCCGAAATATCCGGATAATTAGGATAATCCGAATATCAGATATCCGAAAATCTGAACAATTCAGATATAAGGATATCTCATATATCCGGATAAAATATTATTCCTATTTGGCCATCCCTATCCAGACCCCTTGATTAGAGATCGACAGCATTACCACTACGCCAGCATGGAGTCCCACTTTTCATACTCGTGGCGTCTCCTACGTGTCAACCAATGTCGCAAGGCACAGGAGAGGTTCTGTATGAGTAGATCTCCTCTCCCTGTGGATCCAGGAGGGTAAAGAGCGACCGTGGAGAAGTTCCCATACGCATTCTCCGCTCGTATAGAAAACGACTTCAGCTCGGCGTGAATAGCGGCAGTTACTCCTGTCAGAATCTTTCAATGCCGCACGCATTGCATCGAAGGAAATGGGGGAGGGGAGAAGAGAACAGAGGGAGAGAAAGAAGATTACAGGATGAGAGAGAAAACGAACGGAGTTTCTTCACACATATTCTCTGATTTCTTTTCATTCTTTCATTTCTGCCTCTTCTCACAAGCGAAACGACAGTGTTTCCATCTCATGGATTCTTCAACTAAATCTTAATGGGAGATTCACGTGTGTGTTATTTCATTCTTTCAGTTCTGCTTCTTCTCATAGGCGAAACGACAGTGTTGCCATCTCATGGATTCTTCAACTAAACCCTGATGGGAGATCCATGTCTGTATTATTTCGTTCTGTCAGTTCTGCTTCTTCTCATAGGCGAAACGACAGTGTTGCCATCTCATGGATTCTTCGACTAAACCTTGATGGGGAATTCATATGTGTATTACTTTGTTCTTTCAGTTCTGCTTCTTCTCATAAGCGAAACGGCAGTGTTTCCATCTCATGGATTCTTCAACTAAACCTTGATGGGAGATTCATATGTGTATTATTTCATTCTTACAGTTCTGCTTCTTCTCATAAGCGAAACGTCAGTGTTGCCATCTCATGGATTCCTTAACTAAACATTGATGGAAAATACATATGAGTAAATTAATGCCGGAAACTTTTAGAAACGTATGTAATCGACAGCACTGATAACAAGTAGATAACAGTTAACGTTCTTCAGTTCCATCTTATCAAGTTAGAGGAGGATATAGGGAAGGGAAAAACCCAGCAATCTCTTGTTTTTGATGTTTACGACTGGTTCGTCGTGCTGACCATATGTCACCCCGTAACTGGTTGTATGATCGGCAGTCGGTAGGTAGGCCAAGACACTCACGGGCTTTGGCGCAACGGGTTACATTTTTGTTGTCTTACGTCATTTTTCTACCACATTTGGTTATCGTGGCGATGAAGATGGAATATTCACAAAGAACACCATGCCAGGCTTGGATTCGAACCCGTTGGCGAGATCAGGAGTTGACCATTTAACGCGCTCCACTAACGAGCTGATAACGAACTGAATAACACTGATAATATAGTACTGCGACTTTAAAGTTGGTTCTTTTTTCAAGCGATGGGATGGAAACATTGTCAAAAATATGCGTAGACATTAATGATATCCGAGATCGCGCAAAATAAGTGAAGGATGATCGTACAAGTCCCCCCCACCTCCATTCTTTATCTCCCCAAAAGGAATATGAGAAAAATCTTGGCACGAATCTCTATTTCGGACCGTTTCATCAATGTCTTCCTGCTGAATAACGTCGGAGCAAAACGTGAGATATAAAACAGGATTAATAAGGAGAAAGAAGTACAAGAAATGGCGCGAGGCAGAGAAACGAAATACAACCTCCTTTGATTTATTCGCTCCGAGATTATGTACAAAAATTTCCGGTCTCCGGGACTAGGGAATCGATCTGGAGTACATTGAGGAGGAGCAGAAGAGGCATTTGCATTGCAGAGTTCTTGCTTTTCATCGCGAGTCGAAAGTTTCGGAGGTGGAAGGAAATCCTTCGACGGAGCTGATTGAAGCTCCGATGATCCTTGGAGTAACGTGAGGACCATTTGTTTTCTTATATTTCGTCTTTTGATATGTTGGAAATTTTGTTCCGTTATTTTTCTTGTGCAATTCCCCTTTTTTTGTACTGCTTTGAGTAACACATTAATTTCGAGCTTTGATTCTTTCTTGTCCCTGCCTCACTTTTCTCTTGTCGATCTTCCTAAAGTGAATTTTAGTACCGTGCGGTTCTTGGTCACAATTCTCAGTCTTGCCTTATTTTTCATGCTCATCCTAGTTCAAGATAACATCAGTAGCCACGTAATTATACTCTGTCCAAGCTATCTCTGGAGCAAGGTCGCTCATAGCGGCAGAAAAGGGGGTATCAAGTGGGCAGAGCGAAGCAGAACATGCTGCTGCGAAGGCTGGTAGCTACAGTCGCTTTCCCCCCTTCCACGCAATTCCGTTCCCTCTCACGTGTTCATTGGTGGAGCCGTCTCGCGTCACTACTTGCGCAGAGACTTGTTTTTGTTCGGTTGCTCCAAAGATACCCGGGACAAATCATACTACAGTATAAAGCAGAAAGTTTAAATTCTACACCATATCCAGATGAACCAATCAGATTGCAGTGTAGAAAAGGGAAAAAAAGAAGCAGAAATGGTCCCTTGGACTCACTGGTCCCATCATGTTCACACTATATCTTGGTCAATGTTTAACCTCAGATGTGTTAAAATAACACAGACAGATAGTTGTAATCAGAACTATTTCAATAGCACTGAGGTAAAGTGGTGTGAATCTCTTGGGAATATCTTGTTTGTGTCGCTTTAACAGCAATGTTTCCTCAGCGTGGACATCCGAACTACTGTTCCTCTACCGGGAGTCCAACTTGGAGTCCCTTGATTATCTGTCAAGACAAAAAATCTCCTGACCGTAGAGCGTCTGGCTGCAATATGGAACCTCGGTTAGTTTCGTGTGTTGGGTGATTCCAGGTGACACTTTTGCCGTTAATATCGCTGCATAAACGGCTCCACGACACCCTCAGCCTCCCCTCAATGTGTAGTCACCTTTAAGAAGAGAGGTGAAAGGGACTAGAGCATCACATCGCCAAGATCGAGAACATATGCAGCTGTATCTCAGAATCTAACGTACCATCATTCACATGTAATGTACAGAGCATAGTGCTTACTTTCTTGTATCATGACCAATACGGTATACTATTTCATCGAGTTGGTATTTTAAGTCCACTTTATGCACAGTAAGGCTAATTGGGACTTGACCTACAGTTTCAAGTGTGACCGGACAGGGTGGATAAATCATTTTTGATGATCTTTTTTTTATTTAAATCGCTTATTTTGATTTATTTTTTTTAAAATAACACGCTTAAAATTGCTTATATGGTATTGGCATCCTACGTATATATAGAAAGGCTCTTTCTAGAAAACGGCCCTGTAAAATATTTGAACAGTTTGATTAAAGCAAATAAAAAATTACATGTAAATGTACATTTTTCTGTTCCTGAACCTACTGTGAATATCTTTGATGTGTGTTTTAATTAAAAGCGCAATAAATAATTTCAGAAACTTTTGTTCCAGTGAAAATTAAACATTCTGGATGTACTCTATATAATTGGAACATAAAATATTTATTTGTCTTTATAGCTGAATTTTGGTAATTTTTAAAATGATAGTTTGCAAAATAACAACTGCCATGTTTATTTACAGTTTAATGATAATAACACTATTTACGGTTCAACATTAATGTTTTGTATATTTTGTACACAAGATGTTTGCTATTTTGCCTATAAAAACTATTGAATTTTTAATCAAGAGAATTTAAGTGTGTTTACAATGAGCTTCACCCCATCAGTACATATAATTTATTTCCTTTCATAGAGCATAATAAACACTATTAAATGATTACGAGATTAATGTACTTTCATCAAAAGTGATACTGATATTTACAAAATCCTTATATATTTTGTAAATTATTTATGTAAAGCGATTTAAATCAGTATTTTTTTTAAAAAAAAATCACCTCATTTAAATCAATCCACCTTGGATCCGAACACTATATACCTCCAACGGGTATCCAACCCGCGACCCCTCCATTGCAAGGGAACGACGCTATCACTGCGCCATCGGGGAGGCCCTGATAAATTATTTGAGATAGTTAATTAATATGTCATGCGAGTTCCTTCATTAATAAATGATGCTAAGCAAGATCTCGTGGTAGTCGTTTATTTTGCTTCGCACTTCTGCTACTTTTGGCTAATCGCAAAGATGAGGCTAGGTCATGATGTGAATAAATTGATGATGGGGCATTCACAAAGGACACCTATACTCGAGCCGAGATTAGAACCCGGACAGAAAGTGACCGAGATATTGTCAGACAAGTGACCAGTTGCCTTCCAACTGGAACTGGCTTTCAAAGAGTTGGTCTCAAGTTGCTAAGAACATCGCGTGCCACATGATCGGAAGTAACATGCCAGTCTCCGGGGACCAAAACCCCACAAGATCATCCGTTCATCTCGGCTGACAGCCGCAATGAGGAGCATACGAGAGCCACATTCCCCGGCAGCATCTTTCTCTCTAATTGGAGATTTCAAAGTCGGGATGAATGGATGGATTGTGGAGCACGTGACCTCCACGTGGACCTCCCGCGTGCGGGACACGTTTTCGACCTCCGACACGCCCAGTTCCCTCGCGAGGGGGACATGTGCGGAACGGAGAACATTCCAGTTTCTCTGGACAAGCAGCGTAGCCTCTTCACCAATCACGTTGAGTTTTGCGAAGTGCAACTCACCCAACCGTGAATCGTCTGTGAAAATGTGGCTGGACTGTACAGACTTCGAAATCAGAACTTGTCAGATCTTTATGTACGCTGACTTTAGCAAATTTTTCAATTTGCATATTTAGCTTTGAGGTTGGTTTTCATTGATTTCCTTTATTTTACTTCGCCTTTTCTGCCAATTTTGGCTTATTTGCGAAGATGGGGATGAGTGATAATATGATGAAATTGATGAATGGACACTCGCAAACACCCATGCCCAGTCCGGTGTTCGAACCCGGAACCCCGGGAGTTGTTGCGCGATCGATGTGTTAACCACTCCGCCACGGGACCCGGCTTGAGGATGTTTTTTTTAAAAAAAAAAAATTATTTGTATGCTGTAAATACTATATAAACCGGGTAAACAGGATATGAACCATCTTCTCCAAATTTATATTCACCTTGTTACTACTGAAATGCAGAACACTTCACGTATGATGTTTAACATCTCCTCGGCTCGTACATTATATTGAATATAATTGAGCAAGTTATAATCAGATTCAATTTATATGTGGATGTTACATTCTATAAACTAATTTAGGCGAGGCAAGTTTCCCGCGCTTATTGCACCGTGCTGTAAAGGTACATTTTGGATGTGGAGGTAGGGCCCACATATTCACGATCTCAGGATGATGTGATCAACACCACTCTCCAGCGGCGTTAGTCCCACTACGCCAATAGGGTTGCTCCAGTTACTCATTTGTTACAGGCTGGGTGAACTCCAGATCATCATTTTGCAGGAATTATTACGAGCTTAGATCTCACACCCCGGAAATCGAACCAGGGCTTCCCGTATAAAATTCAGACGTCCTACCGACTGGACCAATGAAATAATCAAATGCACCGTTATTAATGCATTTGTAAATCTTGCAACATTCTCTGAAAACTGCGAAACTCTCGAAATGATGATTGCTTCATGGAAGTCGGAGAATCTAAATATTAGTAATTTCGGGAAGGATCGGAGATGCTTTCGGATTTCCAGTTTTATGTAACAGAGAATCAAAATTGTTTTTATTTGTCACAGGGATTTCAAAACAAGAGATTTCACGGTACTTTGGAATTGAGAGAAATATGAGTCTTGTACTCACAAACTATGGAATTGAGAGAAATATGAGTCTTGTACTCACAAACTATAAAAATCTATAGGTATATACATAAATTATGTTTGTTCCGGCATAACTCTCGAACGCCTGGAGCAATTTCAACCAAACTTGGTACACGTATCACTTGCAATATGGAAAGAAATACTGTGGGAGTAAGCCACCCCTGGCACACCTAGGGATGGGGGTGGGAAAGTTGACATGTAAAAATAATCGAAAACAACCGATATTAGTTTGGAATCCATAGTTTTCGGGGTCGCTAAGATGAAGAGTGACACGCCGAATGCCGTTCAACTCCAGGTTCATCACCTATCGGCATGGGGGGCGGGGGGTGAGAGGGGGTGAAAAAATGTGAAAAATGACCACATTAGTGTCGAATCCATAGTTTTCGGAGTTGCTAAGCTAATTGGTGACATTTGACATTTGAGAGAGAGACAGACTCAATCACGGGGGCAGTCTATTAAGTACTGCGGAGTGTATTTGAGATCACCATGTTTCTCCCACGGACAACTTTAATAGAAGATTGGGATAAATAATTTACCCGGCTAATCAGCTAGTGTAATAATATTAATGGAAGGAGATGATACACTAATTGTGAGTAGAAAATATTATTTTATATACCGAAAAAAAGATGAAAACTTACCGGTTGTAGATGTGCAAAACGTGTGTAATATAGCAAGAAAGAAAAAATATGAACCAAAATAAAAACAACAACATTAAATAGAATCTAGAAACCTATTAGAAATAGTGGTAGGTCTGTATTTTAATGGTTACTGAAATCAATCGAGATGAAATTATTCTTGGTCCCTTACATGGAAAGAGGAACATAAATTAAGAGTATTTGAAAATAAAATTATTGGAAAAATATTTGGACCTAAAAGGGATGAGGAGACAGGTGAGTGGAGAAGGTTACATAATTTAAAACTACATAATTTGAATTCATGTTCAGATATTATTAGAATAATTAAATCAAGACGACTTAGATTGGTAGGCCATGCGGCACGAATTGAAGAGGAAAGAAGAGTTTACAGTTTGAAGGTAAGAGACCTGTAGGAAGGCTAAGACGAAGATGGAGGAATAACGTTGAGATGGACCTAAAGGAAATCGTTAGGGATGGATAAGAGTGGATAGATCTTGCTCAGGATTGGGACAGATGGAAGGCCTGTGTTGCTGGACCCATAAACCTTCGGGTTGAAGAAGGCTTGGGAGTTAGTCAGTCAGAAATTATTTTTGATATATTGTAACAGGGCATTAATTAAAATATATTTGCCTGTTGTACGTCCGTTACCCCAATCGCAACAACGATGCCTTCCTTATGTACACCACTGTACTTATTTCAGTATCAAATTGATCCCAAGTTACTAGGTAAGCACCGGAGGAATATACATAAACATACAAATTAGTTTATAATTTAGAAAGCAAGTTCTGTTACGATTTTACGAAAGGAACTTCAAAGAAAGTATCAACAGATGAACCATTCAAAGTCAAAAGTTCAAAAGACATCCTTGCCCGTAGTAACAAGAATCGAAGAAGTTCTATTTTCCTCATTAATGTCCTCGGCACTCTTCTCTTCGGAAGTTCGCGGAAGTCACACTGATGAGTTAACCGTGAACCCTTATCTTCCCCCTCCTCCTCAGATCCTCCCCCCGACTTCTTTCCGGGAGCCATGGTTGACTGGAACTTCAGTCCGGCTCGGTTAGTTTCGCTCCGGTGGTCCGTGACACTCCGGCCTCGAAGAAAAAGGAGCAGGGAAAAGGCTAAGTCCCCGGTACATCGGGAGTTGATCCCACGGCCTGGAGGAGATATTTCTGATAGCGCCACCACAAGCACTCGAAGTAAACAAGACTGGAAGAAAGTAGCAAAGATAAAATTTATATGTTTAACATTAGCGATAATTAGACAGAAATTACAAATATACAATGTGAAATCGATATTTTAGCTATTTTCTTCCCATTTTAGTTCTTAAAATACGAAGAAGTTTTGCCTAACCACGTGAACTGCTCTAGGCAAAATAAAAAAAAAATATATCCTTCTAATAATATAACACGCTACAAGAGCTACATACAATACAGACTCGGCATTGCAGCTATTACCTATTACCGTGAGTGTCTTGTAGAGAAACCAGAAGCGAATCCCGTACGTGTGCCACAAAATCGTTGCTTCTGGCGCTGCTGTTGTGACTGTCTTGAAGAGAAACCAGAAGCGAATCCCGTACGTGTGCCACAAAATCGTTGCTTCTGGAGTTGCTGTCGTGACTGTCTTGACGAGAAACCAGAAGCGAATCCCGTACGTGTGCCACAAAATCGTTGCTTCTGGCGCTGCTGTTGTGACTGTCTTGTAGAGAAACCAGAAGCGAATCCCGTACGTGTGCCACAAAATCGTTGCTTCTGGCGCTGCTGTTGTGACTGTCTTGAAGAGAAACCAGAAGCGAATCCCGTACGTGTGCCACAAAATCGTTGCTTCTGGAGTTGCTGTCGTGACTGTCTTGACGAGAAACCAGAAGCGAATCCCGTACGTGTGCCACAAAATCGTTGCTTCTGGCGCTGCTGTCGGGCGCGCAACTAGTAGCAAGGGTGGGGTTAGCAACGGGCTACTCGACTTGGGACTAACTTCCAATGTTGCCAAAATAACATTTGTAACAACCAGGAGCCAATGTTTGAGCCCTCATTCTCTATTGTTGAAAACAATTGTAAAGTAACAAGAATTTCAAGTGTATTACAACAGCAAAAGCAAGCAGTTGGGAGGTGTAAAATTGAAAATCATTATTGTTCGGATGATAGAAAACTTGTAATGAATGCAGTTGGAGGGTATAAAAAAGGCCGTAAACTTCCGTTTGTTTAACGTCGCTTCGAACTTTCAGTTATTCGCAAGAAATTCATCCAACTCTTTCGGTCATACGGGGACATGTGGTTATTGCGCGAATATGGAGTATATGTTGAGAAATGGCCTGAAATATGGAAATAATATGTAAAAATAGCTATAATATGTAAAATATGAGCCAAAACTTAAAATATGTATAAATATGGAAAATAAAAACTGAACGTTCCCTGGTCATTATAAATTTGGGCAATTTGTCAAGTAAAAGGCCTGAAGTTATCAAAGCGTTTTAAACCTCACTTTATCCTAAGGTAGGCTAATAGGGAGTGGACTTTGAGCTTAAAGTGCGATCGAACCCAGGATATTTTGATTACAAGGAAACAGCGTTTTCACAAAGGAGAAGCCACCGGTCTCGCTCTTTGGATTTAGTTTATTTTACTTCGCTTCTCTGTTACTTTTGTCTAATCGCGAAGACGAGGATGAGTGATGGTATGATGCAATAGATGAAGAGCGACTCACAAGGAACACACATGCTCAGGCCGAGATTCGAACCCGGGGCCTTTCTCGTCGTACCGCGCTACGCTACGAGGGTTGGCATCGGTCTTTCTCATTGTCGCTATTGGGGGAATGGTAGAAAAGCGACATAAAAGAACAATCAATTACAAAAATACATATACTCTCTTCCAGTTATCTCTGGAGCAAGGCCGCGCAGAGCGGCAGAGAAGGGGAGGAAATCGAATGGGCAGAGCAAACTTGTACATGCTGCTGCGAAGGCTGGTAATTGCAGTCGCTTCTCCCTCCACGCAATCCCATCCCCTCTCAGGTGGTGTAGCCTTGCGCAGAGACTTGTTTTCGTTCGCTTGCTCAAGAGATAACCGGGACAGAGTATAGAACAGTACTTGACTACGCATCTTACCATTCTAACGAAAACGAGGTTATGGGTGTCCAAGAATGGCTCACGGTCCTTGAGGTGTTAAGACCTGTTATTTTAACCTAGACCATGAACATATGGTTATATGAGGTTCAACTTCAGATCTTAGTGATCCCAATGTCACCGATGTAAACGTTCCGGCTACTGTGTATGCTAATGAGCCAAACGATTTAAGATGCTTCTCAATGGTACATTCGCCTCTAGTATTCCCAAGTGTCATGTACACGGTTACGAGAGAATCGACAACAATCAAATGAAGGAGCTATTGATCCGTTCAACAATAACGGCTCAGAAGCCTCCTAATTCACTTCGCATCTTATCAGGAGAAGAATCTCCTAGGCTTTGTGTTTGTTGTTGTCAAAGGTTTCCTGGGCTTGATTTCCTATCGCACAGGTTGAATCAGTGTTTCAACCTGTTGTTTGAAAATATTCCTATACGCAGGACAAGGAGATTTTCTCTGGATATCGACCAGGTGATTTCTGTCAAGATGAATTTTCATTGGAGCTACTCGGCGTAGATTCGCAGAACTCGGGTTCTGATCCTCATGTACTGTTTTGACGAAATTTTCAGAACCGGTTTGGTTTGAGCCAAAACAAATTCCCATTCGATAGCTTTTCGAAATTTTGATTCTTGTACAGTCACCGTCAATAAAAATGGGACACCTAGGTCCTTAAATACTAGCTTCCCTAGAAGGCGTTATGTGTGTTGCCTAACTCTAGGGCAATAAGTGGATTTTAATATCAAATTATCAATGGCTACTTGACACGCCTTGCAGGGAAGCGAGCATTTCAGCATTTATGTGCCTCATTTTTATTGCTGGTGACTGTACCTTTTACGCGGGGAGACAGGCAGGCTAAAAAATTAACATTTCTGAAAAGGTAAGAGGATTCGTTTTTATAAAATAGAAGCCTGACCATTCTGCAACCGCGGTGGTCTAGTCGGTGAGGCGTTTGACTGCCACGAGGGAGACCTGGGTTCGATTCGCGGGCTAAGGTCGGAATTTTTCCAGCCTTGCTCCGACATAAAGTGGCTCTGGGACTCACCCAGCCTCAAATCAATGGGTACCTGGGAGAAACCCTGCGGAGTAAAGGCGACCGAAGCATGGTCCTGATCACCACCTCCAAAATGGCAGAGATCGAGAATGTGTTAGAGCCCTACCCCCAAATAGCCTAAATGTGTTTTAATGGCACGATGCTATATATATCCACGAATAACTTTATCTTTTTCAGCCCTCCCCAACTGATTTCCTTTGTGTGTGTGTGTGCGTATATATATATATATATATATATATATATATATATATATATATATATATATACATACATACATTATACATTTGTTATTCAGCGTCGCATACCACTCATAAAATCATTCTAAGGACTTGATTTTATTATTTTTAAATCGACAATTAAACTTAATTGTTCACTAAAATGACATTTCAAGGCTCATAAACTATTTTGTTACAAAATAAGTTTTGAAGGTTTTTCGAGCGACATAATTTTGAAAGTTTTCAGAACGTCACACAAAGTCTATTACTACAAGACTATGGCACATAGAGAGTTGCATGAGAATTGGGTTATATATATATATATATATAGACACACACACACACTCACACACATCTTCTAGCATTGTCATATTGTAGTGTTATTTTTTCACGTTGAACATTTGTTATTTTTATGTTTGGTGTGACGATTGACTTTATCCGTATGCATTTCCACTTAGGTTAATTAATCACTAGACTTGGAGTTTTACACATCCAGTTTGAAACACTGGCGGTAACTTTACAATAGTATCTGACATATCTCACTGTCAGAAGAAGAAGCCGACCTCATTCTACACGGGCACAATCACTGAATGAGGAAAGTTGTCAAACGACCCGACAGCAGCATGGATTCAGAGGAAGCAAAGACAAGTAGTTAGGCAAAGCCTTTAAGAATCTTTTGACGTCACGACCTTTCAAAGCCAATCAGGCAATTTGAGGTCTTATCGGCCCGATCACTGGTTCCCGTGAACCTGGGGCAAACAGACCCAGTTGGAGAAAGAGGATCATGTTGTTCAGTCGGAGAGATAAGTTCTACGTTCACTCTCGTGTTGCAGGGTATCGGATCCAAGGCCTGCAGCATCCTAATCATCTCAGTAAAGGGTTGAATTAAAGAAAAGGGCACAGTTAACATGATTGCTTTTACAGAGAACAATCAATGCGCGTATCGCCTCTGAACCGACATCTCTTCGTGTATAGATTGCTTTTGATATTACGGGATTATCATCATATATACACTATCCCGGGAATGAATGGATTAAGGTAGGGCATAACGGTAAAGAAGGGCCTTGAAACGGCTGGTAGCTGCTTTCAGTTCCCTTCTCACGAGTTCATTGGGAGAGTCATTACTTGCGCAGAGATTTGATTTCGTTCGATTGGAACAGAGATGGCCGGGACAGAGTATAGGCAATTTTTGATCATCACAAAGTACGGCCATAAGCACCTTACCCCAAACTGAAGACATACCCATAACATGGGAATGAAAGATGTATATTAGAAACATTCTCACTCAATTTTTAAAGCTAATTTACTCATTCATTACTTTACAAGAACTGAACGATGCTGTTTGAGAGAATAAGATCTCCTTACCTATTAGAAGCTGAGGTTGTAAAGGGGCACTTCAACACATATAAGGACAAAACACGACTCCACAGAGGATTATCCTAGCCGTGAATCCAGGCGCGAGATCCTCATTGGCCTGCAAGAGGCTGGATGTAGAGACAACGACGTTAGTAATAAGGTGCGTTTTATACAGCGTATAATGATAATATGGTTTAATTGTATCATCTGCAAATATGCTGTATAAAGAAACAAACTGCTGGAGTACTAAGTGAGGATGACAATTGGGTGCCCTACACCCCGACACACGTTCATCAATTTCATCGTACACAGTCCGTCCAGTAGGAAAGGTGACCGATTTTTTTGCCACGGAACCACCAGTGCCATCTATGGAGAAGTATATCTACTACGTAGCGACACATTTCGACTTCCTTCCGGCCAAGTTGCAAAGCACTAGCGTCAACGGTCGACGCATACGGATCTTGTGACTGACAGTACCTGCTGAACGTCGGTCGGAAAGGGAGCAACGTGCCAACATTAACCTCTGTTTCACATTGGGTAAAAGTGCAACAGAGACGTTTCAAATGATTCAAACTTTTTACGGTAGTAAGGCATTGAGTCGTATGAACGTGTTTAAGTGGTATGGAAGATTTCGTGATGGTCCAGGGTCCAGGCGCTCCAAAACCGAAGAAAGTGCGCATGCAGAAGAACCGAATCAAAATCCTGCTCACGGTTTTCTTAGATTCCAAAGGCATCATCCACAAGGAATTCACTCCAGACGGTCACACTGTGAACGCTGAGTATTACGTGGGTGTTTTGCATCGTCTATTGGCCAGGATTCGCAGAGTTCGGCCTGAATATCGGGAACAGGGCTCATGGTATCTGTTGCACGACAATGCACCCGTGCACAAGAGCAGGTTGGTACGCCAGTTTTTGGCCAAAAAAGGGATAGTGGAGTTCGATCACCCCCCATATTCTCCAGATTTAGCTCCATGCAACTTCTGGCTATTTCCAAAACTGAAATTGGCGTTGAAAGGAATGAGTTTCGACACCATTCCAGACATCCAAAAGGCTTCGACCGCGATTTTGGAGACAATTCCGAAACAGGAGTACCAAGACTGCTTCAGAAAGTTCTACAACCGCTTCAGTGCATGTATTGACTCACAAGGTGTCTATTTTGAATAAACGTTATCGTAAACAACCAGTCCACAACGTCTTGTCTTTCATTTCTCATTAGTCACCTTTCTCACTGGACGGACTGTGTATCATTATCATCTTCTCTGTCGTGAAGGAACTCTCAAAAAATTTACAAAAACGACCCGTAAAATGACGCCTGAGCATAGACGTCCGCAGGATTTTTTCCAGGAAGGGGCAAGTAAGGAATTTTTTCCAGGGGGGCAAACAAGGCACATTTTCCTCAATAATAGTGTTGTTCCCTTAAAACACATGCCTTAAATTTAAATTTATCATGTTCGTGCAATATTTAACTCATATTAATGTGGCTGAAATGAAATTATGTGTGTGAAATATATAATTTATGGTTGACTTTCATTTTCCAGGGGTGGGCCACGGCCCCATTCCTTGGCCCCCCTTCCGGACGCCCATGCTCCTGAGTACCATTCTTGTCTTCGAGTAAGATTTTAATTGTGAAAAATTCCAAATATACGGAACATTTTATTGTGTATCCCCCTTCCCCCTCCCTAGAACGACGCTACCTCTTTTATAATCCCCGCCCCTCGCGAAATAAAATCCCGCGCTCGCCAGTGGTCCAAAGCGGGAGAGAAAAGACGTTAACTGATAAAATATATACAGAAATCATATATTCATTATTTTCCTTGGGACGAACTTGGGGAGGCGGTAAAGCATGCGAGTAAAAACAATACGGATATTCATTTTAATGAACGCAGATTAAATCATGTACACTGGTTATCGTGCCACTCGAGAGCGTGACCGTGCAGCCGCTAGAACTACGCAACTTGCCGGCGAAATCGGATGTGCCCGTTCGAAAGAAGTGCACATCGTATCTTGTAGGTTTCTCAGTCTAGGTTTCGTCAGGTTTCTCTTTGATAAACACACTACGGAACACTGTAATAGAGCTAAGGCTGATCAACATGTTATCGACAATAGATCCGCGTCGTCGGAACGAGGCGGCGACTCTGCTGTGAATGTCAGTACAGTAAAACCTCGTTAATCCGGAGTAATGGGGGGATACGTTGACTAGTTTAACGAAGTCCGGATTACCTGAAATAACCTGCAAGAACAGTACAAAGTGTATTAAAACTCCGTTTATAGCAACAAAACACGTTCATTATGGTGTATTTAAAGTGCATAGTCCTAAATACGCTATACAGTAGAGTACAAAGTTGCGGGAAACAGAATTTCATCAGTGGTTGACTGCCTTTTCTTTGGGAAGTTCTCTTGTTGACTTCTAGCCACATTTAAAAGTTTTCATTCTGCTTTTATTTATTTATTTATTTATTTTTTTGCCTTTTGTCTGTCCGGATTAAGTGAAGTCCGGCTTATAGGGGTCCGGATAAACGAGGTTGTACTGTATTTGCTTTCATAAGGGTGGAAGAAGAAAGGTTTGTATTCGCTTATGTGTAGATTGCCGAGGTGTTAAACTGTTATGTGTTGGGGGTTGATAAGTGTCATAAGTGTTGTTATAATGATGCAACAAATCACACTTTAGACAGAGTTTTTACGTACGATTTTTATGTGAAAATAAACAGAAGCGTGAGGAGGTGATTTTAAAGGAAAGTTTCTCAAAAGATGTGAAAATTGTGTGGCAATACAAGAACAACATTCCCATCTTCTCTAGTGTTGCCCACGAGACGAGACTTTGGCCTGTCTCGTCTCGTGGAGTCTCGTGGAAATGCTGTCTCGTCTCGAAAACATTCGTTTGTCTTATGACACATGGTCAATCTCGTCTCGTCTCGAATTTTTAAAAGCCTGTCCCGTCTCGTCCCGTGGGCAACACTAATCTTCTCTGATGTAATTAGGAAATATTTTAATTAAAATAATTGATGTGCGTCCGACGGCTGCTATAGGGGACGGCACAATGCCCAAATGAGGGCACTGTATTTTTCTAGAAACACAACTCTTCAGCTGTTGTTACTTTTTCTGAAATAAGGAAAACAGAGAAAGAGAATGTAGCGGGGAATGAAATAGGAAGAGAGAAATGTAGGGATATAAACATGAAGGTAGATGCAAGAAAAATAAAACAAAGAAGAGATAAAAAGAGAGAGGTGGAGGAAGATATTGATAGAAAGAAAGTAAGGAAAAGTGGAGTAACTTGAGACAAGGAAAAAGTTCAAAGAAAGAGAAAATGGAGAAGGAATCGAGATTGACTAATTGATAGATTTAGTTCATTTTACTTCCCTTTTCTGCCACTTTTGGCTAATCGGGAAGGTGAGGATGATTGGCGATGAGATGAGGGGAATGAAGGGACGTCACAACACGGGCCCCAAAGAAAAATATACTGGCATTCAGTCCAGACGCCAGAGCCTCGCTAGTCTGCAAAATACAGTCCAGGGTGTACTATAGTCTATCCCCGAAATCTGTGGAGCAAGTCCGCGAATAGCGGTAGAGAAGCGGGGGGATTGGACAGAGCAGAGCAGTACACTCTGCTGCAAAGGCTGGTAACAGCTTTAGCTTTCCTCCTCCATGCAATCCCGTTCCCTCTCACGTGTTCATTGGTGTTCCACTACTTGCGTAGAGTTTTGTTTTCGTTCACTTGCTTTAGAGATACCCGGGACAGAGAATACGTGGATTGAGGTTGATTTTGGATGCTTTAGCAGAAGGTCACACCTTACACCCCAGAAGTATGAGAGGAGAGAGAGAGAGAGGAAAGGAGAGAGAGAGAGAGGAAAGGAGATAGAGAGGAAAGGAGATTGATAGGAAAGGAGAGAGAGTGGAAAGGAGATAGAGAGGAATGGAGATAGAGAAGAAAGGAGATAGATAGAAAAGGAGATAGATAGAAAAGGAGATAGATAGAAAAGGAGATAGATAGAAAAGGAGATAGATAGAAAAGGAGAGAGACAGTGGAAAGGAGAGAGACAGTGGAAAGGAGAGAGACAGTGGAAAGGAGAGAGAGAGGAAAGGAGAGAGAGTTGAAAGGAGATAGATAAAAAAGGAGAGAGAGAGGAAAGGAGAGAGAGAGGAAAGGAGATAGAGAGGAATGGAGAGAGATAGTGGAAAGGAGAGAGATAGTGGAAAGGAGATAGATAGGAAAGGAGAGAGAGTGGAAAGGAGAGAGAGAGAGGAATGGAGATAGAGAAGAAAGGAGATAGATAGAAAAGGAGAGAGAGTGGAAAGGAGTTAGAGAGGAATGGAGATAGAGAAGAAAGGAGATAGATAGAAAAGGAGAGATACAGTGGAAAGGAGAGAGAGGAAAGGAGAGAGAGTTGAAAGGAGAGAGAGAGTTGAAAGGAGATAGATAGGAAAGGAGATAGAGAGGAAAGGAGATAGAGCGGAATGGATATAGAGAGGAAAGGAGAGAGATAGTGAAAAGGAGATAGAGAGGAAAGGAGAGAGATAGTGGAAAGGAGATAGATAGGAAAGGAGAAAGAGAGTGGAAAGGAGATAGATAGGAAAGGAGAGAGAGAGTGGAAAGGAGAGAGAGAGTGGAAAGGAGATAGATAGGAAAGGAGAGAGTGAGTGGAAAGGAGATAGATAGGAAAGGAGAGAGAGTGGAAAGGAGACAGAGAGGAAAGGAGAGAGAGAGTGGAAAGGAGATAGATAGGAAAGGAGAGAGAGAAAGAGGCAGGGAGATTGAGAAAGAGAGAGGAAGAGGGAGGGTGGGGGACTGGATGAATATTCTTCTCTAGTTGACCCTCGACTAATCTCAGCCTTAAAGTTTGGCCTAACTTGTTGCTGGGATCCTGTCAGCTCTCCTTTCATCCCCACTCGCATGAAGAACGCCGTAACAATCTTCATGCTAATTAGCGAATCATTAAGCCAAGAAAGGAGCAAAGCATAAAGCGCAATACACGAAAAGCAGGATATGCGGGCCATTATCTGGCGGAATCACAGACGGGCCGCCATAAGAGGAGCATGGTCAGATAAGCACTCCCTTCGATCCCTCTTACCTTAAGCTTGGCGGCGATAAATCCTTGCGTTCAAAGGTCGACCTCTTTGTTTCCCGTTCGCAGCCTAACCCTTTCATCCTGTTTTCAGTTAATGAATATTTAATCCTCGCCTTTTCGGTCCATTACGTCGACCACAGCCGGGGCTCTTTCCCCCCGGGATAAACTCCTTACTTTGGTAACAAGCTGAAGACCGGGAGGCTTCTAACGTGCTTAGTGTAAAACCATTATATTGTATCTCTCCTTCTGCGCTCGGAGTGTCCAACAATGTTTCTTATTTTTAGGATTAGAAGGATCTGGGCTTGCGGAAACTATGCATTGCTGGCGTGTTGGGGAATTTCCTCGTAGAATGGTATAATGTTCACAAAGGAGGTCTATGAAACTGACATGTTTCATTTCAAGCTACAAAGAGCAGAAAACTTGTTATTTTTATTGTGAATGACAAAAATAAAATTTAGTATTCAAGCAGAATAACCAAAGTAAACCCGAGAGATAGAGAAAAAAACAGTGTAAAATGCAGGAACCAGATCATATTCTACCATTTAAAGCAAAGAATAATTTATTCACAGTATTAAAAGTTCCAAAAATAATAGTTTTGTGTGCGAAGTCAAACAAAATTTCCCCCTAACTTTTCAAGCTATTTCTTGAACAAAGTGTGTAAAAGTTAATAACTGTGCATTTTCTTAAACTAACTGTATGAAATATAAGAGATAATGAAAAATAGTTCTGCTAGATCTCATAAATCGGAGAGAAAAGTTACCCCAATGATATAATATAATAATAATAAATCAATTGGAACGAATTTGGTTTATTTTTATTTCATTATAATAGCTATTACTGTATAATAACAATCATAATCATTATAATAATTTTTATTATTTCTAATATTCAAGTTTTATTAATGGCCTTACCCCACCCCTTCAAATATTTATGGCGACGCCTGTGTCTATGACCTCCGTGTTCGTAATTAGTGCTATATTTTCTCAGTGTTTTCGTGTATCCGCCACACAGCAAATTGCATTTGCGAGGGTGCGTTGCGTCAACGAGGCCACCAGAAGCAAAACGCTGGTGAGAAAAGTTTTTCGTCTGAATGTCCTCTACACGCTATGAACGTTTGTCCGTGTTGGAAAACCTCGGCCTCTATACATATAATATATATACAGGATGTGCCAAAAGTGCGGTGCAACTCCTATAAACTACAAATGGATACACACCAATCCAGTGTCCGCAAGCATGATGAGGGTGAGAGTAATCTAGAACAGTGATTCTAAAACTATGGTACCCCAGGGGTACATGAACGACTTGAAGGGGGTACCCGATCTGCTCGGAAGATAAATGACGAGAACAACCACATAACAACATTTTTGCTGCAGGTGTGTAGAGCAGACTTCATTGTTTCAGACTGCATAGCTTTGACATTCAACAGGAAAATAAGGCTGATTTTATCACTCTTATCTTTATTCATTTGGTTTGAAATAAAATACTCGTTCGAAATCTAATAGACTAAATTTAGAGCCGAATCTCCGCTTGAAAGTTTCAAGTGTACAACCAGACATCAAGATTCCGTGTCAGGCTATAGAGGCACATCCTTCTCAGTAGAAACTTTGAGAATTTACAACAAAACTTCAAAATTGTGTTTGACAGTTTCTTTATGAACTTATTTCTGTTCTTTATTTCCTTTTTCAACAACTCGGGAAATAATATTTGAAAATCAAAGTTTTTTTTATATAGGATGCATGTATTTCACATTTTCGTTCTTATAACTAATCAAAGATTGTAAACGTAGGAACACCCAGTAAAATAATAAACGTAGGATTTTAATGTTTACCATCTCTCCACGTAATGTCACTTTGCTCTATTGCAGATACACGGCTCCATATGAAAACGCCCCATCAATCACACAACCCCCAAAAAATTCCCAAACCCACTATTCCGAGAAAACCTATGATGGTGGTACATTAGACTTAGTTACGACTAAAAGGTACATTGAGAAAAAAGTTTGATCTAGGGCATTTTAACAAGATGCCATGGCGGCCATCTTGGTAAAACAGCCTAGATGGCTTCCCCCTCACCCACATGTTTCGGGGCCTTTGGATTAGTGTGTGTTACTCCATTTGCCTCTCATAGAGGTGGTTCCACACTTTGGTGTACTCTGAAATGTCAAGTTAATTATAAATCAAATTTTATTTGAACTGTGCTTGTGTCTTGTTTTATTATACCACGATTCCATGTTTCTTCTATTTCACATCATGGTGTGTTTTATTTTTTAATACGCTTTCTGGGATTTTCTTGTGCACAAAGTAAATATGAAAAGAGAGACTCAATAAATATTTACTAGTAATGGATGGTAGCCGGACAATTGCGATGAACACAGAAGTGAATTGGCGAGTGTGCAGTTGCGATGACGTTCTACATTTTATATCAAATTGAAGGGTGACTTAACACCCCGTACAATAGCTCTTACAAGAAAATTGTGTAAAATATTGATATTTTCGGGTGGGAATTTAGTTCAATCAAGTTTTTGAACATGGGCTAGAGCCAACAGACCACGTATTGAAGCTACCCGTTTCCTTATATGTGCGAATACACTTCCCAACTCTCTCGTCGATTTTAATGTCATGCTTCTTCCTTTTCTAACCTTCCAGATTAAGTTCCATCCGCATGTGCATGATGTTGGTGTCTTCTGCTTGGCTCTTGAGGCAGACCAGAACAAGACACCTATTTATTTTCTTGTTCCAACCTTCTACAGGATTATTAGTTCTGTGGCGCCTTTGGTTAGGTTAGGTTATGTCCGGATCGCCGCAATTGTCCTACTATTAATTGTAAAATGACCTTCACCGTCAAAATCATCGCAATTGTCGTTAATTTTGGCTTCATCGTAATTGTCCGTGATTTTGGCTTCATCGCAATTGTCCGTGATTTTGGCTTCATCGCAATTGTCCGCCATCACAATTGTCCTAGATTCGAATGGATGGTAGGGCACATAATAAGATGTAATGTTTTATTTTAAATATCTAACAAGATCATTACATTTTATTACTTGCCCTACAACCCTTTCCCATAGCTCTTTTCAGTTCTTACGGCGGGCGCTCTAGAAGCTGGCAGGGGAAGTGGGGAGCGGGGATTACGCAACAGTCCAACCAGACAACAGCAGTGGCGCCGAGAGACACGACGCGGCCGGAAAAAGTACTACGTGAAACTCGTTCTATTGGCCGCTACGTTTCTTATCGTGCTGGATTGGTCGTTTCCCTGCTCCCCACTTCCCCTGGCAGCTTCTAGAGCACCCGCCGTAAGAACAGAAAAGAGTTATAGTAAATTTTCATCGAGTTTCCACAGGACAGGCAACAGACCTTATATTGGGAAAGCTTATGAGAATTGAACAGCAGAAAGAAAAAGACAAATGCAGTGAAAGACAAATAATGTTGCATCTTCTTCCAGTATGGAGAGCATTGATAACATAATGGCACCAGTTTCCAGGGGACACAAGGTCCTAGGAAGAATTGAAAAAATATTTTGTGCTAATGTAAAGATATCAAGAAACCTTAGTTTCCTCAAATCCTTATACTTCAAAAAGCAATCGTACTTGGAAGGAAAGAAAAAAAGAAATAATCTTGATAACTGCCATTTCCGCTTCTTTCTCCAAACGACAATTGATCCTTAGTACAACATTCACCATTGCTCCCAGACCAAATTGATTGTCCTATTTCTTATCTGCGGATTCATGCATTGGAAGCACTCGCTTACATCTTCAGAAATTTATGCTTGACCTCATTTTTTTGTTCGTTGGCTCTGTAGATGAAGCTTATCTATTTCTTTCCCTTCCTCGCCTCTTGTTCTCCTCTAAACTTCTTCACTTTCATTCTTCTATCTCCCGCCCCATAACAATCCATCACCTTGGACCATATTCTTCTTTTTTACAAAACGTCTCTCTCTCTCTCTCTCTCTCTCTCTCTCTCTCTCTCTCTCTCTCTCTCTCTCTCTCTCTCTCTGTACGTGTTCTTCTCTTCACCTCTGCGCCTCGTCCCTCATCTCCACTCGGGGCGGTCCCAGTTGAAATTCATGGCGGGTTTTCTTCCGCGTCAGAATATAAACGTGTATTTTGCTTCAACTTGGGTTAACTTCTAGCTTCAGCTGCAAACAAGATTATTTTTTTCTTCTTATAGAATTTCAGTCTGACAGTGTGTTGGAATACAACTTCACAGTTTTAAAAATTAAATGTTTTTAATATGAATCAACAATGTGGAGTGTTAGAAAGAATTGAAGCCACAAAAGGATAGAACTGCATGAACTGAAGAAGCAGAGAAATTATAGGCAATGTTTGACTCCAATGAATGGAGGAGATCCATGTATGCTGCCGCCGCCACAGGTGTACACAGGATCTCGCAATAGAAGGTTCCGAGTTCGAAACCAAACCTGATCATGTTTCTTCTTTTTCAATTTTCTCCATATCGCAATGGCCAGAAGTGGAATAAAAGCGAATATAAACTAGAAAAACATATAAATACAATAGATATAGAAGGGCTCAGTCTTGAACTCTTGATATCCACGCTCGCATACTTTTTTTGTAGCCTTAAGCCAGGTGTTTTGATGCAAACAGTAACAACGGGGCAGATCTGGCGAGAGATCCTCTTGTGTGTGAATGTAAGTTATACGGGATACTGTTGTTCTTGGTTATTTTACCTTAATTTTCTATCTTTACATTACATGTAAAACTAAGGGTTAGTGATCAATTGATGCAACAGTAAGCTCAGAAGTGCACAAGAAGTCTTACTTGAGAATGGAAGCAAAGATCCATGACTTCGCAGCGCATTAGGCTAATCACATCGTGACACTCATCGGAGACAATGCAGCAAACAAATTTAAATAACACCGGTGCTTATTTGATCGGGCCGCGTTGGCTCATTCGGTAACGCGTCTGACTACCATGCTAAAGGTCCTGGGTTCGATCCCCGGCAGGTTCAAATCCGGGCACTTTTCTAACGTTGGAAGCGGCCCCGGCGCCCACCCAGCGTCGAATAACATGGGTACCTGGGGGAAACCCTGGGGGGTAAAGGCGGTCAGGGGCGTGGTGCTGATCACATCACCCCCACTCACGACCGGATCAAGAAAGTGTGGGGCGTTACCCCCACACCCCCTATACGCCTTCATGGCGTGGTGCTAAGCACAGGGGAACACTTTACTTTTTTCTTTTTTTTTTCTTCTTATTTGTATGCATGTTTGGCATTTAGCGTCGCTTTTCTTCATTTTTGGCTTATGGCGACGATTAGGATATGTGATAATTCCTGCCCAGGTCGGGACTCGAATCTATACACTTTGATGACGAGATTGCAAGTCATGTATATGGCACAGGATTACGGTTAGTGGTTAAAAACAAGAAAATGTATTATTTCCTTAAGTGATAAAGCAACAACGATAATTTATAGGAGCTCCAAAATAAAGCGATTGTACTTACTGAAGATTTTAAATACTCGTATGTACTAATCCACGTAGATTTTTGTAGTATGAACACATCAGCACACACGCAATACGGCGATAAGTCCCTTTAAAATATGTCCAAAAAGCTTCCTTATTAAATTTTTTAAACTAATTCATTCACTACTTAACAAGAACTAAAACTCTACTGTCTCTGAGGACCTCCCCGATGGCGCAGTGGTAGCGTCGTAGCCTAGTAATCAAGGGGTCCCGGGTTCCATACCTGTGCATAAAGTGGACTTAGAACAACAACTCAACTCACTCTCTCTGAGCATAAAATCTTCATACGCTATTTAATACTTGAGGCTGTAAAGGGGCACTCAGCACATACAAGGACAAACACAGGACAACGAAACACCACACAGGCGCCAGAGCCTCGTTAACCTGTAAAAAGCCGGGGTTTACTACAGGTAAGTGAGGTCATCCTTATATCGACGGAGAATACAGTGCATAAAAGAATGCGGTCCGCAGCAACATCGGCAGTCGCCATAGCAACATCTGCATTCCGTCATAGAGCCCGGAATTTCCGTGTAAGGCCTCTGGTTCATTAGAAGCGTGGAGACAGCTTTTATCTTGCCTTTCTTTGAAGTCGCCAATGGTGCCTTTCCTACGTCCGCCTTTTCTTCCAATGGCTGCCAAAAACATCGCCGATTCTAGGAAAGTCGAAAGCGAGTTGAGCAACACGAGCAGAGGGTATTTAGTGTGGAGGCTCCGATTGGCAGAGCACCATTAGAGAGTCTTGCGGCTGTGGAAGAACTCTTCGGGTACTAATTATTTACAAGCTCCCGTCACAATGCAAGAGTGCCTCGTAAGAGGTAAAAGAAAGGAGAGGCCGAGATCTTAATTAGCTCCAGAAACTTCTGCTGTCGAGATTAATTAGTTAAAACAAAACATTAAGGTTTCGCCTATGGTGGATGGAAAAAGCACGACGACGAGAGAAGATAACGGTCGTGGCTACCAGAAAAAGAACCTTGATGAATGTGGGATGAATTGAAAGAGATAAGGGGAAGACATGAGAAGATACAAAAGGGTTTGAGCGTGTTCTTTGATGAAGGATAACTTTTTTGTGACTTTCCTTCACCTTGCGGATCAACGAAGAAAAGAAACGCGGGATGTTAAAGAAGATGTGATCGCTTTGGCTCTTCTCCGTGTAGTGCAGCGAATGACTCTAAAACCATCTTCCTTTTAGAAGAAACGTTCCTGTATTCCGAAACGTAGCCTGAAATGCCTCCCTAGCCATACACAGAAGCTTTGAAAGATGTCCAATTCTATCAATCTTGAACAAACAATACCTCTTTTGAAAATTCTTCTCCCCAGTGTACCATTGCGGCATCATTCCTTATTTACCTCACTTTGGACAATACTATTTGATGTACTACTGTTATGGTACTGGCTAACTAGTCATACGGGTACAGAACGACGAGGGGTTCCGAGTTTGAAAGTCGGCTAAGACATGAATGTTTCTGTGACCATGACCTCAGTTTCCTAGCTTGATCATTCTTCTCATTTTTCTAATAGAAAAACGGCGTAATGTAAGCATAACACAATAACCCCATACTTTAGTCGTTAATCGCATGGCCTTGCAATAATAGGTTTCCGGGTTCGATTTTGGTGAACGCATATTTCAGAGGTTTGGGTCTCATTTCAAACCATGCATTCAGTCTTAATCTGTGCAAAAAGCCGAGTTAACACGTATGTTTAACACAATGTACATGACAAGTTAAACTGCTTCTCGATGACCGAGTGTGTTGAGTGATCGTGAATCTACTACAAACTTAATTGTAAAACTACTTACGATGATACAAGCTTCCATAATATATTGGAATTTATTCACGTAGATACTCGTATTTTCCCTACATTTATTATGTGCTTAAAATTTTCTCGTGTCAGTTGGTTGTCACTGTTTACAGTTACCAATGTCCTGTTACCTCCATCCTTTCTCTGTTTTTGTGTCATTCAGCCACAGCACGAGTACAACCACACCTTCTGGAAACAGTTAACTAATCACGTGCTTCCATCTTTATGACATTTAGGCACTTGCCTTGAGTCTAGCTACTATCCTAGAATGAAACCGGGGTTTCGTGACTGGCACGGCCTGCTATACCTTACAGGTGTGTGTGAAAATGATCCTAACTCGAGAGTTAGGACCCATGGATTTACAAACTCGCGAGTTTGTGCAACATTGCTGCAAACGGGCATCAGATTGGTGCAATGGAAAATGATCCTAACTCGAGAGTTACCCTGACTCGTGGATTTTCAAACTCGCGAGTTCGTGCAACGTTGGTGCAAACAGGCATCAGCGTAGTGGCGCCTTATCTATCCTACATTTTGGGTGGGAAACTTCAACTTCTTCCACTCCAAGGAACGAACACGGACAAAGGGAATCTACCAAACCTTCATTGATTTTGAAGGGGACTGAGAAGAAGAAAATATTTCGCGGCTACGGAAGTGACCCCATCTGCAGTAGGGATGCGAGAGATGGGGCGATGACATGCACTGCCCCTACTTGTAACGAAAGGAAGGAAGATGAGAATACTTGGCGAAGAATTCCACCTTCCGAGGTGTGAAGGGGGAGACCGCTTCTTCTCGCCTCCTCTGTTTCTCATATATCCCTTATCCCCTCATCCGCGGGAGAGAAAACAAATTGCAGAGGAGGGGACGCCTCTTACACACGGAATTCTATTACCGAGTTAGGTCTAACTGAGGACGCGGGACATATTACCTGGAATTTCAAACTTGACAGAGTAATTACCACGTGACGGAGGATGGAGGAGGCCAGGGACGGATAGGAATGACGGAGAGTGCCAAATGGGAGGCTTCCTCTGTTTTTTCACAGAAAAGGGAAAGGATAAGTGGAGGAAGAAGGAGAAGGGGAAGGTCAAGTGAGTTTTCTGCGCTACTTGGATAGTGTTGCAATCTCTGCGTGTCTTGTAAGGAAATACCTAGAATAGTGCGATCAACGAACGAAATTGGCATTGTTTGCCTTCTATTAATCAGTGTGATTTTTAAGTTTGAGGAAAGTTGAGGCTATTTTTATTAATTTTAAGTGAATTGATTTACAATATGTAATCACATCATACCAAACCACATTAACTCCATGACGCAACAGCAACTAACGTAGCGAAGGCATGCACTCGCCGATCGTGTACACCTAATAAAAGCTTTCTAATTATCCATAAATATTGATCAGTGTACTTACAGTTCTGATATCTAAAATAATATTTTCATTATTTAGTCTAGAATTTCAGATTGGAAACTGTCAAAAATTGGAAAAAATCACAACACAAGTGACCAACAAACTTGATGCAAGAACTTATCTAGAAATTCTTGACAGAATGTCTGCCTATGGTTGTAACTCTGTCACCGCTCAGAGAGATTTTTCCCGCTCTTTAAAACTGTGTTGAAGAACGCCGTAGTAGACTAGCTATGAGATCTATGTACACAGACTTTAGAGAAAACCAGAAGTAGTGTTGAATATGTTTGCAAGAAAGCCGAAACTCGCATCATTGTAAGGAACATACTTTTGAACACATATTAGCTACTGTTGAAAACATATCGAATTGTTAGTTCACAAGTAGTATGATATTTTTTTTTTCAAATGTACTGTAAATCAACTGTGACTATGGTATGAATAGTAGTATTATTAAGGCTATTGACAATAGTCAGATGTGATATACTACGTAGTGACAAGTACATTTTCAATTTGTTATTTCAGTAAGCTTTCCCCGAATACACATCACCTGTCTAGGCCCTCGAAAATCGTAGTACGAAACTTACTGTGGCTACATTAAAATATATTGTAATGTATTGCATCTTGCCATTAGTAATAATTTTTGGTATGTAAAATTTGATACTGGCTGACACCATTTGGGTGCCTATGTGACTGTTTCCTGCCTTAACCTGGGGTTCAGATGTCTGACTGCAGCACTGGGAGGAACGTGTCCACGCAAAGTTCATTTTAGGCTTTATATCAAGATACCCAGTTCATCTGCGTTGGAAAGTAGATACACTTCTGGATTTTAGAAGGTTCTTCAAGGCTGTATCTTCGATAGATTCCACCAGAAAGGTCCAGAATCTATCAAGTAAACAGGTCTAGTGTAGTCACAGTATCCAAGAGCAGCAACAAGTGGTTTGTCACTGGAAGTGGGACATACTCCGAAACGAAGTGTTCAGATCTTCATACTGAGGTTACTGTAAAGTTGTGCATGATATAATACGGCTTGAAGATAGGTGATCTAAAGTAGGAATTCTAGCTTTTCTGGGGACGTGATTCAAACAAGCGTTATCGGGTTATCAGCTTTCCTGATGATGAGAGCAATGTATGCGCTCGATACGTTGGACGCAAACATGTTTCGTAACCCGAGAAAACTTGTTCGAATTCATAGCTCATCTAGGTTGTCATTTTGCGTCACGCGCTGAAAAGATTCAGTGCAGCCATATTTTAGGGATCTCCGCGCTGGTCTAGTCGGTAGCCATGACTACCACGCGGAAGACGAGTTCGATTCCCGGAGTGGGCGATCTAAGTTCCCGCTCAGGAGCTCACACAGGCTCAAATCAATAGCTACCTAAGGGCAACCCTGGGGGGTAAAGGCGGCAGGAGCGTGGTGCTGATCAAATTACCTTCAAAATGGCCGAGATCGAGAATATGTGGGATCATACCCCTAAATGTCCCTACATGGCACGTTGTTTTATGCAGGGAGAACTTTACCTTTACCTTACCATGACACTACCGGACAAGGGGATTGGGTAAGTTTCGCCGTGACTTCTCTTTTTGTAATTGTTTGTTTTCTGCTTATTTTAAAAATGAATAGAAAAGCACATACTGTTACCTTGTTGTCGAGGCTACTTTCCTTTTATTTTTAGGATCCTCAAACATACACCCAGAAAATTTCAGTGGATAATTTGCCAAGTAGTTTGCAACAATGAATTCTCTTAAAACAAGAGCAGCCTTCCGTTAGGGTCCACGATCGAGCTGTTGGAAAATCGTGCTTGAAGTGTGGAAGTTTTAATGACAGCCGGGCTTTTGAGATATAAGGGCATTCTCCGCTACAAGCACTCGCGCCCTCTCCCCCTCGCGGGCAAAAAAAGCACCTTCCCTCATCAAAAGTTTGGCAATTGTTGGCGCCAGCGGAACTTCTGCATCACCTATGACTGCGCACCTGTCCTCTGTGGGACATCACTACGGGAGAGGGAAGAAGAGGATGCTCTGAATGTTAACACCCAAACGGCAGGGTGTAAATGCGAATTTTCGCATGTTTGCATTAGGCCACGCGCTGCTGCACAAAGCGGTCGTATTGCGGCAGAAGGGTTTTTGTTCTCTGTCTAGAAGTTTGCTCGCATTTGCAGCACCTCTGTTTTTTTAATACTCCCCTCCTCCCCACTGTCCCCAGGTCAGAGAAAAACTGGCATCACGTCCTGATGTGGCGGAGGAAGATCATAATTCGATGTTGGTATTTTTATGACGCGCGATGATGATGTTAATGCGAGTCCACCTGACAGGTGTACCTGGCTGCTCGTGTCAAAACAGAACCGCCTGTTGGCTGTATATATATTTTATGGTTTTTCCCCCTTTTTTATGAAAAAGAAAAAAAGAAATGGAGTGATGACGCGTATGTTTTTTTGAACCCTTTTTGTGATTCTCCACAAAAGAGAGCAGAAAATCAATTTTTGTCATTCGCCACCACTCGACGCTTCCCATGATGCACGAGTGATGCATCGCCATCATTATTTGAGGCATGAAAATGGAAACGTTGCGTGGAATACAGATCGGAATGAATATTTCTGTATACAAAGTTCCATGCTTGGGCTGTGGATTTGCATTGGAAAAGGCATTGATCTGTTGTTACGGTTTCTCTGTACTACCCGGGTTCGAATCCCGGCCCGTGCATGAGTGTTTCTTGTGATTGTCCCTTCATCAATTTCATCATATCATACAATTCATCCCCGTCTTCACGATTAGCCAAAAGTGGCAGAATCAACCAATCCGGAGGTGAGAACTGGGCCTCCTCCATGGCGTACAGCTAACGTCGTAGCTTTGTAATCATGGTGTCCCGGTTTCGATACCCGATGGACGCACATTGCACAGTGGTTAAGACTGCAGGTGCAGTCCCGATTAGCCTATCTGTGCATAAAGGGTACTTAAAACAAAAAAAAACAATCGTCAGTGCGAACTAATTGTTGCTACCAAGAGGGACTGCTCAGTAAATTTCCTCTTAACGATAACAAAACTGTCCAATTTACAGAAATTGCTAGTAGTTTTTGAAACGCATTTGACTTCCTTTTACTAAAGTCCGTACCAGCTAACTGCAGACCAGGCGAACTAGAGCAAGTATCTACGCAAGTAGTGACGCGAGACAGCTCCACCAATGAACAGTGAGAGAAACGGGATTGTGTAATGGGCAACGGGAGTTACCCGACTTCCTCCTTCGCTATGCAGCGTTGCAAACTTTTGGAAAGGATAATACCAAACGCAAATGGCAAACGGACCGTATTTTTGTCTCCAGGTCCGTACGATTGGTTTAAGAATTTCTTAGGGAAATATTAGGAATAAAACTGCAAGAGCAAATTTTGACAAGCCGTGCATTTAGCGTACGGACGAAGGTCTGGACCGTACGTCCGAACATGTACGGTCAGGACCGTACAGTTGGCAACGCTGCGCTTTCACCACTAGATTTTCCTCCTCCTCCTCTGCCGATATGCACGGCGCTGCTCTACAGTTAGCTGGGACTGGGTATAGTGGCTAGCGCCCTTGCCTTTTGTTCGAGGGACAGAGTTCAATACCTGATGAGAGCTCCAAAATTACGTGTTGCACAAGTTGGGACAGTTCTGTAGCTTTTGGAAAGCAAGAATGCCGAACTACGGCATCGAAAACTAGAGAAAAGGCCTTCATAAATTTCATTTGTTCTTTTTATTATTGGCAGAACCCAACAGTCCATGTCCAATTACTCGTATAATGCTCTAATTACACAATTACATAATCATATTACAATAGATTCACTGCAATGTTTCATTAATGGTTTTCTTAAACTTGTAAAAACTCATTGAAAAAATGCCAATGGTGTTGTTTACTCTTCCAATTGTGTTGGAAGAATTGCACTCTTTCAACTCCGGAGAGGTTTTTGCTCTCCGGCAATGAAAGATTTTGTGATCATCATTCACCCTCGTTGCCATGTGCCCCACCCCCCTGAGATTTCTGGAAAGAGTTAATGTAATTCGAATGATGAAATTGTAGAAATATTTTATAACAAAAAGTATTGTTTTCTGTGACTTACAGCCCTTAAGTTACAGCAACTATTATTATTATTATTATTATTTGAAATAGGGTTACATTTAAGTTTACAGTCTATTTTGCACTGATTATCTAACTATAAAAAATAGCTTTTTGTCCCACATGAATTAATGCTAAGTATACAGTTATGTACGTGGGTCGTTCAATATATAAGTTTCCGTATGCTGTAAAAAATTATTTTTAAGATACATTAGAAAACTATACATACATGTGTAGGAGGATTCTTCCTCACTTCTGCACATAATCCCCATAGAGATTCAGGCATTTGTCCCACCGTTGCACCAATTTGTCCATACCCTTTGCAAGAAAATCAGGGCTCTGGCTATTGAGCACTATTCTCACATTCCGCTTCACTTCTTCATCTGTTTCAAAACGATAACCTTGCAATTCAGACTTTAACACCGGAAAAAGATGGAAATCTCTCGGCGCTAAATCGGGGCTGTATGGAGGGTGGGGCAGCCGTTCCCACCCCAATTCTTCAATTTTGTGTTGTGTTTACACTGCTGAGTGGTGGGGCGAGTGTTATCGACTAGAAGAATGACACCAGCTGATAGGAGACCTGGTCGCTTATGTCGAATTGCGTTTTTCAGTTTATCCAATGTTTGACAATAACGGTCAGCATTAATTGTTTTTCCTCGTTCCAAAAAAATCCATCAGCAGAACACCCTTAGCATCCATTCTCCTGAACTCCTTATGACGCGAGCCCTCGTTTTCCGAACAAGCATTTACTTTTCGCCCTTGAGCGCCTTCACGTCTGATAACGAATCGATTGTTGTTCCTTGTAGACGAAGGATGTCGCTTGACAACCATGTGCTTCTTTTTAATGGTATTGCTTTATACAATATTTTATAGCACAGGGAAACTTATATATTGAACGTCCCTAGTATATTGTATATAGATATACAGAATATGAAAATTACAAATGTATGTAATTTTAAAAAAACATAAGTAGTAGTAGTAGTAATGTAATAATAATAATACCAACAACGAAAATAAAAACAATAATAGCAGTAATAATATCAATAATAATAATAATAATAGTAGTAAAAATAATGATGATTATGATAATAATAATAATATGATGATGATGAAGAAGAAGAAGTAGTTGTTTCTGTGACTCGGCCTCATCCTGAGAAAAAAAATTCAGCGGGTGCCCTTGCTCGTTGCCTCAACAGATAGAAGCACCTCGTAAAACAACAAAAATACAAATACGCCTACCCACAAAGTCGATCCTAGTCAACGCTGACATGTAGAAACATCCCCTGGAAACAGCGAAACACAATTCACAGGTCTGCAGTTTCGGCGCGCCATTAGAACCAAATGGAACAGCAAGGTGTGCAATCCCATTATGCAATTTTGCAGGGACGAAAACTGCTTTGCAAGCAAAGGTACACACAACCGCACGCCGCGGCATTTTGCGTGATGAAATTGCATTGAACGAACGGGAGCCATCCGCCATTCTGAACTGCTCTGTATAATGACAAATGCAATTACGGACATGTGTTGGGAGAAGCAGAGGGTCTGTCTCTCACGTCCGGAGCGGGAAGCAAACCAATGACTGCAGGTCCCGCCGAGTAGTCAAGCGCAAAATCTAAATTTAATCAATGAACGCGAAAGCTTTACCGAGTCAATATGTACCGTATCCGGGTGATTGGTTCGATGCTGGGGTTGTGGGGTGGATTGTGTGGGGGTGTACAAAGGAGCTGTGGAACGTAACGCATATTCTTCGGTTAGCAGACCTTTTTTTTAAATGAATTTTGAATGCTCAATCATCACCTAGGGTAAACAGTACCCTGTGATTCAATTATCAAGGTTAGAGGTCTCGTTATCAAGGCTGTACCAAACTCATCATGTCTGGAAATTTTGGAACTCATACCTTCCAACATCAGCTCTGAAGTTCCCATGGTGAACCGACTCTAATCTCGATTTGCTTTATTTCACGTCGCTTTTTGTGTCACTTTTGGCTAATTTGAGAAGATAGGGATGAGTGATGATATGATGAATAGACACTCACAAACATCCCTGCCCAGGCCGAGATTCGAACCCGGGACCCCTGGTGTTGTAACGCGAAGTGCTAACCACTCCGCCACGGGGGCCGGCTAAATACCGCATTTCTTCAAGACAAAGAGTATTTACTTTAGTTCCAAATGATCGAATTTGTGGAGCACACAGTTAATAAGTTACCGTTAAATTCACAATATTCTACCGTTAAAAATTTAACAGCCTGCCTGTTAATGTATAAAAACGGTACACAAATTTTCCATTTCAATTTGAATATTTTATCATTCGTAAAGATAAATAATAATTATAAATTATAGTTCCTTCAACCATAACTATATTGTTTAAAACTAAAACATTCAAATTACACGAATTAGGGCAATTATGGCATGGCCGTTACTACTTTACTAACGGTCGTAATCATATTTTTGGATGGCAGCAAAAAATTACGGTTTTAGACAGTCAAATCGTCAGCCAACTTTTTACAGTTTGAGTCTTGAAGCTTTCTTGGCGTCGAATGATGAAAACATTCTCTCAAACTATCGACCAGGTGAGTTGTGAAAAGGATTCCAAGCTTTGGAGAGCTAACGTCACTCTCGTCTTCAGGCTAGAATTAGACTACACTAGGGTAGAACTAGACTAGGGTGGAAGTAGAAGTCTACTTCTAGCCTGAAGACGAGAGTGACGTTAGCTCTCGAAAGCTTAGAATATTTTTCACCTGGTCGATAGCCCGATGGAATCTTCCCATGATCAAAACTGTGCTTGTAGATTGTAGAATAATAGATTCACTGTGGGTAGTGCAGGTACCTACTACTATTATTGCATTCAGTGTCTGAATACTATCTCATACTGGTACATACAGCAATGTACGTAATATCTTCACAGTAATTCATCCACTGTATGCCCCATAAGAACAATAAAATGGAGGTACAGACAGTTACAAAATGTAAAACTATTGATGAAAGAAGAGATGGAAGGAGAAACCAGAACTGGGTAAATTAGGGAAAGATGTAAGACGACTCATAATAAAGTGAAGAATGAAGTAATAGGAATTTCAGAGAAATGAACATGATTGGGAGTATTACGAGCTTAAAGAAGAATTTTGTATGAATAGCAGAGAGAGAGAGAGAGACGAAGAAACGAAATCGAGAGAGAGAGAGAGAGGAAACTGGGCAAGAGAGAAAGGAAAAAGGAGAGAATTTAAATCGAGAGATAGAGAGAGAAGATAAACAAAATTTGTGTGTTAGAGTGACAGAGAGAGAGAGAAAGAAAGTGAGAGAGAGAGTAAGCAAGATAAAAACAGAAATGAAAACTTAGAGAGGAGTGTGAAGAAAGAGAGAAGGGGCAGGAAGAAACAAAATTGATTAAATAAAAGAAAGAAGGAAGGAAACTGTTGCTACAAAGGAGAGAGTACCAAACGAATATACCTGATCAATATAAATCAGTCAGCAGTATCAAACCAACTTAAACAGAACCTAATCTATGCAGGGAGCTAACTAACTAACTAACTCTCTAGCCTTCCTAAACCCAAAGGATTATTGCTGCAGCAACACAGGCCTATCCTGAGCAAGATCTATCCACTCTTTTCTTTCCTTACCGATTCCCTTTAGGTCCATCTCAACGTTGTCCCTCCATCTCCGTCTTGACCTCCCTACCGGTCTCTTACCATCAGGTTTCCCAACAAAAATCCTCCAAACTCCTCTTTCCTCTCCCATTCGTGCCACATGGCCTGCCAACCTAAGTCTTCTTTATTTAATAATAATATCTGGACATGAATACCAGAGCTAATATTTTGAGCCCAACCCCCCCCCCCCAAAAAAAAAAATAATGTCCACTTAAAAATTATATATTTCAATATATTTCACATAATTTCATTTCAGTCACAGTAATTTATGTTATTTATTATAAATTCGTTGAAGAAACATGATAATTTCAGACTGAAATAGCGTTTTATTTTGAGGGACCTTCACTATTATGTGGGAAAATATTCCTTGAAAAATAAATACCTTGCTTGCTCCTCACTGGGAAAAAATCATACGGACGTCCATGCCCTTATATAGGCAACGAAAATAAGGTTACGATAACCAAACTAGTTTCTTCACAACCAATTAAGAAATTACGTATTAAGCTGGAGACGTATGGTATTGTTTGAGAGGCAGCTGTTTGAGTAATCCGTCCGCAAATACGTATCCGGCGTTCCGAAATATTCATGCAAGTCCTGTAACTGCCATGAAACTGTTTATACACTTCAACAAAGAGCGACCTCTTTTATTCAAAAGGGGAAACGTTATTGAGGGTAATTCCCTACATTTTCCGCAGCCATGCCTGTTTTTGCACAGAGAAGCGAAAGCATGGAAAATAAGGGGGATGGAATAAAATAACCTAACTAAAAATCCACGCAAAAGAGACCAAAGCGGAAAGAGGGTGGGGGTTGAAGAGAACCCTCCCCCATTTCCCTAACTCCGTTACTTTTCATCAAGCATTTTGTTTCCTGAAGGTCGTTTCTGGGATAATCGTCCGGAGCTTTTGTGGAGCAATTTTAAACTCAATTCGCGTTGGTGAAATTGAATGCCGCTCTCTTATGACGAGAAGATGGAAAACGCGGTCTGTTGTGTATCAGAATAATTTTCCCAAAGCGCCGTATGAACGGTCGATTGGGTACGTCTTGAAAAATAATCAAAGCTCGACTCCGAGAAAGGTGCGCCATGAGGGCAAACAGAGTCGACCGAAGGCAATTTTATAACGACTTCCATCGGCAGACTTCTCCAGGAAATAAGGGGAAAGCGAAAAATGTGATCTTGTTTGTACTAACAGGTGATCTGACTCACCATGGATACGGAACATCTTCCCCTTCTCTCGCTTGATTGTATTTCCTCCCCACCCCATCCACTCATTCTTTCATTTCTCCCAGAGGCGAGTCTGTTTATCATTTCTTTAAAACGCCACGTAACGGCTGAAGGAGAAGTACTTTCTGTTCGCCAACCCTGATGTATACGTGCGTAGATATAAAGCACCTTCCACCGGAGCTAGGTGTCACATTTACAAGGAAGGATCGAATGTCCTCCCTTCCACCCTTCTTATTTGCAACAGAAGAATCCATTTCGAACAGTCAGAAACAAAAAATGATTTCACTGATTAGCGCTTTCCAAATGTTAACCCTACTTACCCCAGGTGGAGGGCTGTCAATTTTTTTAATGAATTTCTTTATGAAGAAGAAAAAATCATATTGTTCCTTAGGATGTTTGCGATATTTCTGTATTACTTTTGTTTATAAAGACATAAATGTAAAAAACATAGGAGGCAAAATTTACTTGGTCGGACTATCAGGAACCTGTGTATTATTCGAGACACTAATGCCTGTGACAATTGGTTCGTAATGAGTGTAATTTTTGTAATAATTATAATTAATATATAACTACGCTTACATAATCAACAGTAGAAGCAATCAGTAACAAAATTGATTCTTGAACTTTAGTGAAAAATAGTGGGTCAGCCAGCACCCTCCTTTAAATAAGTTTGTTTTGGGTCCAGTCAGATAGATTCATTTAGAATGGGCACACAATTGTGTGATTCAAACTACTGTGTAAATGTGCCTCCACAGGGAATCGATTCTAGGATTCTCAGATTACAAGCCGACAGGATTAACCAATATGCAACCACCCAGGTAGTATAATATCGCCTAGTACAAGATTGATGAATTTCTCAAAATTCCTTATACAGGGCGTCTCAAAAGTAATAGCGCAAACTGACACAGGTGAAAGTACACGATAATAGAAGAAAAAAGTCTCAGTAAACATGGGTCTGCAAACGAGCCGTTTTCGAGATAATTGCGAATGTGTGGTTACAAGCCGCCACTGACTTCATTGTTTGTAAATGTCGTCCTAGTTGGTAAAATGCTAATAATGTGTGCTAATGTGTGGTTAGAAGCTATCAGTGTTTTACTCCTTGCGCGTCTCGAGGTTTGCTCTTTGTTTACAAAACAGAACATTTCCGATAGGTGGCGTTGTAATCAAACAGGATGGATGCGATCAGTACACAGTCTAATCGTACTGTGGGAGTCACTTATCTTACTGTATTAAGACTCCCCTCGTCTATCCTCTCTTTCTTCTCCTCAACTTTTCCTCTTCTCCTTTCGCTTTCTCTTTCTCCTCTCCTTTGTCACCTTTCGTTTTCTCTCACCTCTTTTTTGTTCTGTAGACTCATCAACGATGAAATACTACGAAGTCTTTTTTTTTCTTTCAGAAAGAATTTTGTCATTTGCTATATAATAGTGATATTTTTATAATTTTATACAATAATACTTGTTTTTATTTCTTGCGCGTATTTCATAAATAATATTGTGCATGTGGCAACCTTGAAATTGAGCCTAACTCTACACGCAACCCATCAACGCCTTGTGTAAATTGGATTGCCTAGTTTAAAATGTCGTTGTCCTAAGACTTTTGAGAGACACTGTACAACAATCGATGCTGTAAAAGGTATTTGTATTAGACAAAGTTTCTTAATTACGTTACTTTTTCCAGAGCTCAATACATGCCAACCATTGACGTCTAGTTCCCCGGATACGAAACCTTTTTCTTTCGAGCGCTCCGGGTGGCCAAAATTCGAAACGACTCAATCAAAAGAGCGAAGAAAGAAAAGATTCGACATCGCCGCTTCCCGCTGCACGTTCCTCTCCGTCGCCATGGCAACCGCAGTATCCACTCCACTCGAACAGGTCAGACGAGGGTCGAGTCCACGCAGCCAGGTGAGACCGTAGGATCGGTTGCCATGGCGACGGTGTACCTGTAGCCGTATTGAGCAAAACGATAATAGCAGAAGTAAAAAAAAAAAGGGGGAAAGAGGATGGAAACAGATGCAGCGGGGAGAGAGGGAGAGGATGAATTATTCTCCGAGGACATGGAGATGATGAACTGCGGTCGATGTAGAGAAAAGGAAGCTTAATAAGCCCTTTCTCAGGTATTTTCACGTAATTTGCAGATGTGCTTTTATTAGGAGCATTTCGGAGAATTAGCGTGTAGGCTTTATCGATTGGTCTCTTTGTTATTGCAGGGGAAAGTTCAAATACACGTAACCTTGCATTTCTATTGCAGTGTGATCTTAATGTACCGCTTCGAAAAACTTTTCAGATACCCTCAAACTCTAGTATTTTACAGGATTAGACACACGCCCATATAGCAAACATATACAAGGAAGTACATACCTCTCTCGGTCTCTTGAATTGTACGGTCGCCGGCAATAAAAATGGGACACCTAGCAAGGTGTTATGTGTGTTGCCTAACTCTACGGCGATAAGTTAATTTTAGCAGCAAAATTTCAATGGCAACTTCTGCCACTGCCGTCGAGTTAGGCAACACAAATAACGCCTTAAAGGGAAACGAGTATTTCAGGAGCTCTGTGTTCCATTATTATTGCCGGTGACTGTACAGTGCCACGAAGGTATGTAAGTTTCGAATTGGATCAGTTCTAGATATCCAGTGTTGGAAAATATCTAGCTCTGTATTGGATATCTAGAATTGGACGAGTTCTAGATATACAGTGTTAAACAAGATCTGACAACCTATTTTATATCCAGAATTAGATGAGTTCAGTTCGAGATATCCAGTTTTGGACAAGATATAGCTCTGTATTGGATGTCCAGAATTGGATGAATTTTAGACATCCAGTTTTGGACAAGATCTACAATGCTGTCTCGTCTCGAAAATATTCGTTTTTATCATGACACATGGTCAATCTCGTCTCATTTCGATTTTTTAAAAGCCTGTCTGGATATTAAGAATTGGATGACTTTTTGATAGCCACTTCTATACACGCTTTGCCTACGTATTGGATATCTAGAACTGATTCAGTTTTGCATATCCAGTTCTGATATATCCCATTGACGCCCAATGGATATCCAGAATGAGATATCCCTAACTGGATATCTAATGGATTTCCAATTGATGTCCATGAATCTGATCTGGACAATGTGGATATCCAGTAGTGTTGCCCACGGGACGAGACGGGACAGGCTTTTAAAAAATCGAGACGAGATTGACCATGTGTCATGATAAAAACGAATATTTTCGAGACGAGACAGCATTTCCACGAGACGAGACAGGCCAAAATCTCGTCTCGTGGGCAACACTAATATCCAGTGAATATTCCAAGGAGATTTGTGCTGTGTGGATGGGGATGTACACATTTTTGATCTTAATTATGGTGGATCAGAACCACGCTCTGGCAGCATTTATCTCCAGAGCTGCTCTCAGATGAGAGGCTGAGTAAACTACAGATCTGATTTGCAGCAACATTTTCAGGGCCAAAAACAACCGAAGTTTTCCTCATTTCAATGCACCGTGTCATGAAGGAACATTAGGAGAGTAGATATGAGGCTACACACATTCTCGATCTCGATTACACTGGATGTGACGAAATCAGCACCACGCTCCTGCTGCCTTTAACTCCCAGTGTAACCATTACATTCGACGCTTTCGTGATGCTGACCTTTTGAAACTATTCTTACCTTCTATTTTATTATCTTATCCTCTAGTCGTTATAAAGTTTTTCGGGTCAGATAAACATTCATGTCTTGTCGGGGATTCGAACACGGGATCCGTGCGCTGACCACTCCGCCACGAACGTCAATATACCGACTGGACCACAGCTGTTTTTTAAAAAATGTTTTTAGTAATAGAGATATTATTCGCTTTTCAGCCACTTTTGGTTAATTGTGACGATGGGGATGATTGATTGATTGACTTATTTGGTGTTTTAAGTCCACTTTATGTACAGTAAGGCTAATCGGGACTGGATCTACAGTTTAAAGTGGGATCCGAACCACAATGTGCTTCCACCGGGTATCAAACCCGGGATCCCTTGACGATGTGGTGAGGATGAGTGATGAAATTTATGAAGGGACACTCACAAAGAACCGATGCCAAGTCCAGGACTCGAACCCGGGAGGCCTGCGTCGTTGCCCGCTGTGCTAACCACTCCGCCACGGAGTTCGGTTGCAGAGCTGGAAATAAGAAAATCATTTTCTGGTGACTATTCTGGAACGGCGATCCACAACAAAACACATGTATCTTACTGTAATATAATTGAAAGACTTATCGAAGGAAGTCGAACATCCTCCCTATAGCCCTGATCTCTCGCCCTGTGATAATCATGTTTGGTCTACTTAAGGAGATACTGGGATGTGAACGTTTTGAGAGCAACGAGGATACCAACCCTGGGCATTAAGAATGACCAATGCTGTGTAGAAAGTGGCTTTATTACGAGTGAAATGTGTACAGAGAAAGGATCCATCTGTATTTTTTGCAACATTGTCGTGTAATAAAACGTTAGACGAAATTCGCTTTTATATTCGAGTGACCCCATGCATTTTATTACCAACACAAGGCGCTACGTCAATATTTACTTTCGCAGTTTCTGCTACAATTTGAAGTTTGAAGTTTCCTTTTCTCTAAAGGTATAGAAACGTAGTAAGTTTAGAATTTTACGCTCTATCAATCCCCAATACCCAGAAACAAAAGAAGCAAGACGAAGCAACATTTCTTTGTATTGAAAGTTACACCAGGGAGGCTGCAGATATAAAACGCTTTCGGGCGGAAGATAAAAGAATACCTACAATACAACTTAAGCTTTCTAATCCCTTGAAGTTCTTTTTTCGCCGCCGGTGATTTTTCTTGGCTTCTCTTCTCAGAGGCAAAGTTCCCCCGAAGGCGGAGTAACTGCCATTCTTACAAGTTTCCCTTCCCGGGGGCGATTAAGACTAAATACATCGTCGGAACAACGACAAGAGTCGTTAACTTCAAAGTTTTAAATTAAAAAGTTTCTCTTCCCATTTTATGCCTACTTTACCAACGGAGATGTTATTTCTTTCACTTCACTTTGCTAAGGTGACGGCTCAACTGCGAGGCAGTGCACAGCACTTGCTTCACTTCGCTTCCAAAACAATACAGTACTGTGGAGTAAGGAAGATGGATGTTTCTAAGCAATACATAACAAATTGAAAATTAGTTTCTTAGGACATGTTCTACTATAAAGCAGTTTCAAAAAGGACTTTACAACTTTGTAAGTGTGTAAAAAAGTATTCGGAACCGTTACAGAATTGGTTGTGGTGTCATTTTGTAAGGAAATACGTGAGGTTTGACTAGTGTTGTGGAATAGCACCGAATTCCGCCACCGCAAGCGCCAGCAGAAGATGGCTGCTTTCACAGGTCAAGAGCGTACTTGCTGTGTGTTTTGGTTTGAAGGCCGCATTCGTTTCCAACAAGATGGAGCACCACCTCACCGGATTATCCTCAATAATCGATTTTCAGGTCGATGGAGGTGGCCAATTGCATGGCCACCTCGTTCACCTGAACTGACACACCTACATTTTTACTTATGGTGTTACATTCATCTTCGATAAAATTAGTGAGGTAGTGCGACATCTTGTTGGAAGTGGATGCGGTCTTCAAACCAAAACACAGAGAGAGCTCGCTCTTGACCTGTGAAAGCAGCCATTTTTAAAGGAACCGCTGCTTGCGCTTGCAGAATTCGGTACTATTCACAACGCTAGTCAAACGTGATGTATTTCCTTACAAAATGAGACCATAATGAATTCTGTAACGTCTCCGAATATTTCTTTATACATTTGAAAAGTTGTAAAAGTTATTTTTGAACCGCCTTTATATCAACGCGCGGGGGAAAAGACAGGTAAGTTAATATTCTGTCGTAAGCAAGATAGTTGTGACATTCGATTCAATTTGAAGATAGGCATATCTAGGTAGTTTACGGTTTTTACATGATCAGTATTTTAAACATTTTTCTACACAAACTGTTTGCTATTTTTGCCTATAAAATATTTCATTTTAGATCCCGAGGAATGTAAGTGTTTACAGTATACATATTACATTTCATTTCGTGTGAGCTTCACCCAAATAGTACATAGCTATATTTTGTTTCCTTTATTAGAGCTTAATAAACACTATTAAATGATTACCAGGTTAATTTACTTTCATCAAAACCTATTGTGTACAAAATCCTTATGTTCATCATTGTAGAAATTACTTATTTAAAGTAAATTAAATGAGTGATTTAAAAAGAAATCTAATTTTAATATTGATTTAAATCAATCCACCTTGGGTTCTACTAAATGCTGCATACTAGTATGTGTTTGAGCAGACATGACTTGTGGTGTTTCTTGCATAAACATACAAGTTCTTCTTTCCTCAGAATCTTACATCAAAATTCCCCATTTCTGGGAGATTCAGCCGCCGTGAGAGCCACTGCTTGGCCTTGCGAGTGATACGAAATGTACAGGAAATGCTTCGCCATGTGAGATCAAAGGGGAGACGAATTAAATACGACGACGACGCTGTGTGTACACTCTCCACCGACGGTGTCAGCAAACGCCGGGATAAGCACGCGCGGCCGTCATCGTGTTAGGAAACGTTTTTGGAAAGAGCGTCCGGCGGTCGGGAACCGCAAGCAACAGCATCACACGTTAACCCCGGACCGCAAGGAAAGTGACACCCCGGGTGATGCAGAGCGGGAGAAGGGGAGGCGGCGGTTTCCAGGTGACTGTAGGAGAGACGAGGAGAGAGAGAGAGAGAGGATGCGCAAGGAAAGGTGGGAATGCAAATGAGAGAGAATTTATGAAGTGGAAAGGGGAAGAATAAAATGAAAAGGAGAAACAGAATTGCGACAGTGAGGAAAAGAGTGAAATAGGAAGTAGAATGATAAGAACGAAAGAGACGAAGAGAAAGAAAAAGTGGAAGACGAAATGAAAGATAAAATTGAGAGGAAAAAGGAACGGAGAAGAGAAAGAGGTAATGGGGAAATAAAAGAAGTAAGAGGTAGAAAGGATGTTGAAGAATTGGAAAGAAAATGAAAGTTAAAGGCTTGGGTAAAAAAAGAAACACAAGGAGAAGAGAAACTATAAACAGACAGAGTAAGAAAAGGGGAAAATTGAACTTGAAGTAATAAAGAGGATAGAGAAAGAAAGAGACTGAAAGAGAACAAGAGCGGAACATACAGAGTAAAAGACAGAGAGAAGGGGTAAGATATAATACAACTTCTCAAATTAATAGAGCGTATAACGACAGTTTCGTAGCTACTCTGCAGCCATAAAACCTTTCAAAATACGTAAAATATCCTCTCAATTGTGCAAGACATATTGGACGTATTTCAATTAACAAACTAGTCAATTCTTGTAATATGAAAATCATTACCCAACAGAAAGAAAGAGGAAGATGTATCATTTTCTTGTTTTGCTTCACATTTCTGTCATGTTTGACTAGAAGAAGCGTTATGATTATATGGAATTGATAATGAGTCCTGAAAGAAACGGTCATGCCCTGGCTACGACTCCACAGTAGAACCTTCGGTATAGAGACTGTGAGTTGGCTGTTCAACGCGCTCGAACACAGGGTCGATTGTAAGACAAACAAGAAGTGACGAACGCACTTTCTCTCAGCAGAATAAACTCTTTGCTAGTTGGGCATGGGTAATTGCTAGCTTAATCAGCACGTGGAGAAACCTTAAAAATAGCATGAAAGGACAATTTTCAAACATTTCTTGTCCCTCTTATTAAACATTTTGGGCAATTATATGCATTAATAATCGAAATAGCCACTGGCATTTGTAGACAACTTTAGACATTGCTGTACCCCGAAAGCCTACTAATAAGTGGAACGAAAAAGGCATCCTGGACGTGTCCGGGCTCTAAAGATAACAAACCACGAACTAACAGGTTTGAGAGCGAAGAATTGAAATTACTTGTGTAAAGAATTTCTTAGAAGTCTCCATGAAGCATATGCATTTACATGAGAGCGCACAATAAGGAAAGGTTTCCTTACCTTGCATTTTGGGGTCCTGTGGATTTCTCGTCGAAAGATGAACTCGCCGTGAGAGATTCATCCGGAATTCGACCTTCGTGCATCCCCAGAGGAGACTGGCAGTTTCCTGAAATGAAATGGAGAATGGATCAGTACTCTTAAGCTTACGTATGCAATAACATGCAATGTTAATTGGGCATTATCCATTGTCAACTGCTTTCATCTATACTTATTCTTATACTACGTTTCAAGAGCTTCTTTGGGCATCGTCGATGGCGCAGTGGTAGCATCGTCGTCTTGTAATCAAGGGGTCCCGGGCTCGATACCCGGTGAAGGCACATGGTGGTTCGTATCCCACTTAAAACTGTAGCTCTAGTCCCGATTAGCACAACGTGGACTTAAAACACCAACTCAATCAATCAAGTGAGGTTTTTCAGGTGAAGAAATTGCTTGTTTCCGGCGGTGGTGAACTTGCAAACCTGTGTATACACGCTTAAAAAACATCAGAAAAATAAACATTAACATGTTTTTTTTTAATTCTTCCATGTTATAAGAAATGGAGTTATGCATTGGGATAGAAAAATAACAATTGAGAAAACATATGAATTGTTTGTGTCTGTGCACTCCTTACAATGATATGAACAGCCTTGTAACTAAACTAACAAGTTAGAACTATTTAGAATATTGTACATGATAGCAATATAGTCCATGGTTATATTAAGCTATTTCTCCAGGCAATTCCTATCTAACGTAACAAAGTTGTATTGAAAGACACAAAATATCAGTTATTGATGTGCCCGAATAGACCAGTAATCTATCTATTTAAATTATATCGATGAGAGAAAATGGGTGAACCTCGAAGATCATGAAATACGTCGCTCTGAGTACGCTGACCCATTCAAACAAACATTATGCATGCCGCTGGCTAAACAAGGAAATTCCTTCGAAACTACCGGGTTCGTCTTCCTGATAGAGGAGTGCAACCCGGTAGTAACGAAGGAGACAAAAACTGCAAGAATGGCACATCAGTGTCGCTCGTAATTGTGAATAAAAGACCCAGTCTTTGGGGAAACGAACAGTCTTATTCCAGCCACATTACCAGGCACGTGGGGTGTCGTTCGGACTCACGGGCAACAACAAGCCAAGGGGTCTATCGACGAACCAGTCAGTCAGCGGCAGTTTGGGCCAGGTAAGTACGTAGTACGAGAGAGTGCTCACCCAATTTACCTCATACCTCCTCCCGCCGGCGAGACCGACGGCGCCATTCCGTTTCCAAATAACTGTAGCTTTAAGCTGCATTCCTAGGTGACCAGCGATCCCAGTTCGCATCTATAGGTCACGCAACAATATACCGGGTGGTCCATTTATAATGATAGTATGGAATATCGCATGCAGAATGCATCCAATCGAAAAATTGCACAGAATAAAAGTTTGATACTATTGAGGGGGTAAGTCAATGCTGCAAAAATTTCGTCGCTGCCACCCACCCCTTAGGGGGTGAGGGGTAAATGTGAAATTTCAAATGGAACACCCCATTCGTTTTACATATTTGGATTCCGTGTTGAAAAAGAAATATTTTTTTGTTCGAAAAATTTTCTAAAAAATTTGCAAACTTCTAACATTTATAAACATTTGGTAGTTTCCGATTCATTTTGTTCCCTTTATGTAATAACAGTTTTGGTTTCCGTTGAGAACATTGCATAAACGAATTTTATTCAAAAAATGTGTGCGAAGAATTCGGCAAAAGAAAATTGTTTGCAATTTATGTTTTTGGGTAACAATAAATAATATTAATTTCTTCCAACTCTTTGGTTTCAAGGAACAATTTCATACGAACAACAAAATTAAATATGTTACTACAAATTAGGTATCATTTGAGGTACACAAATAAATGTTTAAAGGAGCAAATGCTCAAAATGATGACCGTTCTCTTCAATGCATTTCAAAACACGGTGTCTGAAGCTCCACACTGTTCGTCCCAAAATGTCAGGAGTGATAGAGGCACAAGCATCAATAATTCGTTGCCGCATGTTTTCTGGCGTTGTTGGAACAATTGTTTGAAGAGGGTTTTGTAGACACACCCCAGGTCATCCTGTTCATTTTGAACATTTGCTCCTTTAAACATTTATTTGTGTACCTCAAATGATAAATAATTTGTAGTAACATATTTAATTTTGTTGTTCATATGAAATTGTTCTTTGAAACCAAAGAGTTGGAACAAATTAATATTATTTATTGTTACACAAAAACATAAATTGCAAACAATTTTATTTTGCCGAATTCTTTGCACACATTTTTTGAATAAAATTCGTTTATGTAATGTTCTCAACGGAAACCAAAATTGTTATTACATAAAGGGAACAAAATAAATCTGAAACTACCAAATGTTTATAAATGTTCGAAGTTTGCAAATCTTTTAGAAAATTTTTCGAACAAAAAAATATTTCTTTTTCAACACGGAATCCAAATATGTAAAACGAATGGGGGTGTTCCATTTGAAATTTCACATTTACCCCTCACCCCCTAAGGGGTGGGTGGCGGCGAAGAAATTTTTGCAGCATTGACTTACCCCCTCAATAGTATCAAACTTTTATTCTGTGCAATTTTTCGATTGGATGCATTCTGCATGCGATATTCCATACTATCATTATAAATGGACCACCCGGTATATAAAATGGATGTATATGTGTGTGTGTGTGTGTGTGTGTGTGTGTGTGTGTGTGTGTGTGTGTGTGTGTGTGTGTGTGTGTGTGTGTGTGTGTGTGTGTGTGTGTGTGTATATATATTTATTTGTTCCGGCATAAATCTCTAACGCCTGGAGCAATTTCAACCAAACTTGGTACACGTACCACTTGCAATCTGGAAAGAATGCTTTTGGGGTAAGACACCCCTGGCACCTCTAGGGGTGGGGTGGGAAGGGGTGACATGTAAATATAATCCAAAACGACCGATATTAAATTCCGCACAAACAGACATCCGTGACTCTATGCAATCCCGCACAACGATAGTGTTTCTCGGGTTGTCTAACATTCAGACTGTGTTGTGAAAACGACCGATATTAATGTGGAATCCATAGTTTTTGTGACACTCCCAATGCGGTTCAAATTCAAGTTCATCACCTATCGACATGGTGGGTAAGAAGGGGTAAAAAATATAATGCCACAAATGACCTAGATTAGTGTCGAATCCATAGTTTTCGGAGTCGCTAACTACACCACTGTACACTCCGTGCTGGTAAATCTCACTTTGTACAGTAAAACTTCTCTAAACAGACACCTCTAAATTATGGACATTTTTAAATTCCCCGGCAGAAATACATGGGGTTTAATGGCAATATTACTTTTCAATAACGGACATTCTTAATAACGGACGCGGACACTGGAAACTACCTCCCCAAGGAATAGCCTGAAATAAAACGGTCGCAATTCCTGGAATTGGACACAACAATGGCCAGTAATTCGAACTAGAGCGCATTATTTGTTTCATGTTACACCGAACGTATTTCTCTTTAAAAGTGCAGACAGTATTCTTTGTGGTTATCTTGAGAATTGTGACATTCTGAATTTAGTAATTTAACAAAGGATTACACTACGTGTACTGTATTTTATTTTTTGAAATTTGTAATGTATGTAGGGATACTTTAGTAAATTTAAATTCACCGTATGCAGTACGGTATTTTGTTCCTTGAATGTACGTAGAAAAAAAACATCATGTTCATAACGTACGCACTGTAATATGCTTATCCTATTGTGTAACATCCTACACTTTTATCTGAATAGCTGACACTTTAATAACGGGCATTTATTTTTCCTCCAGTCCCGTCCGTTTTTGAGAAGTTTTACTGTACTATGAACTTTATTTTCATAACGAAGTCTGAGCCTCCCCGATGTTGAAGTAGTAGCGCCTTCACCTTGTAAACAAGGCGTCCCGGGTGGAGACACATAGTGGTTCGGAGCCCACTTTAAACTGTAGGTCCAGTTCCGATTAGCCTTAGTGTGCATAAAGTGGACTTAGAAACACCAACTCAGTCAACCATAACGAAGTCTATTTTCTGTATGCATCTTTGAGGGAATGAATGAGTTTTCGGAGTGGAATGCCTCAAGGGGTTCCTTGAAATGATGTGTAGATGAAGGACAATGTACTGTAAAGCACAGGAGCTTATAATCAATTTTTTGGGAAAACCGTGCTCATACCTGTTGGAGGACAACGAGGGCTTTCCAGCCTTGAGTATTGTCAAGATGCACTCCTGGAAAACTCCTCAAGTTGCAAGACTTCGAGAGAACTGTACCATTCCAGCAACTACGCTTGCAGGCAATAGCTCCAGAGTTCGGCGTAACATCGGTTTGTGTCCCTCGCGCGGCAGAGTTCTGCACGGACAGAGCATCTCGTTTGCCGCGATCTCCCCCTCTCTCTTCGTTCCTTCCTTGGGCTGCTGATGCGGCACTTGTTGGAGGCAGGCAGCTGGACTCAGCATGCGGTCAGCAGCAGGCGGAGGAGCCCTGAAGATCCAACGCAAGCAAGCGGGTGTTTAACTGCGGGGAAAATTTGTTTTGTGCCCGGTGGCCCCGAACGCTGGCCTGGAATGTAGAGCGTGCCTGGAATCGGCAAACTCCAGAATGGCTGGAAAAAATTTAAGGGAAAAAAAAAACTTTAACGGGAAGTTGGTGGTTCCAGTGAAAGGGGAATCCAATAAAACAAGAGACTAAATTTCACCACAGCCTAAGTGGGGCTGCCATGGGGATACAGAGCTCTTCAAGAGATTCGACTCAAACTCCGAGAACATATGACAATTCAATACGTCTCGCTTGCGGGCCGTTTAGAATTACAGTTTTCAAACAGAAAAGAGTGGCGGAAATGAACTTTTCCGAGGCTAAGAGAACCACATGATAAAGTATCTTCCTGGGGACATCTTCTGGAAACAATCATAAGCTATTAAAAGACGTGTCACCGAGGAAGTTGGAAGACGCGTTTTTTTGGTTAACTTTACGAGGTTTTTCCACCACTTTGGGCTCATCGCAGCGATCAGGATGAGTGATGAAATTGATGAAGAAGCACTCACAAAGAACACTCATGTCTACGCCACTGAGGACTTCGATGGCGATATCAAGAGTCGAACACATAACGCGCTTGCCCACCGAGCCGGCATGTTAAAATTCGGTAAATTCGACATTCTTTCCTTCATACAATCACCCTATTTCATATACTTAACCTTAGAATGTATACGTGGCGTATCCTGTACCCCAAGGATGACATCATCGCTATGCGCTTGCGTAGTTTGGCTGCTAGGTGGCGCTTGGTCTATGACTTTTCATTTTAGTATTAACTCTATCTGTGAACATACGCACACATTTCTCTGTCCAGTCACGTGATATACGGCGTTTGGGGTACCAGAAACCACACGTATATTGTTAAAGTGTAGTTTTTTAAACAAAGTGGAATCATCGATATTGTTTTTTAGAATGTGGCGCAGCAGGCCTTTATCGGATTCTGAACTTTGCGATGTATTGATGAGGGACGAAGAAGATATTGCAGAAACCAACACCCAAAGTAACGATTCTGGGTCCTTAGACGAGGATTTTATGTTGGAAGAAACACACCAAGACACATCAAGTGATAGTGATGCCTCGGACAGTAATGTCGATGATCAGCCGGCCACATCTCAGTCGAAACAGCAGGTAAATGGTCGCAATGGTCACGTGTGGAAAAGCCGACAAGGATTGGTAGGACTCCTGCAAGGAATATTGTCAACTTTACTGCCGGGAACAAGCTTGCTGCAGAAAATGGCAAATCCATTTTGGATGCATGGGCACTGCTTTTTTCCGACGATATAATTCAGAAAATTACCGTACACACCAACGAAGAAATCGCTCGGCAATCGACAAAGTATAAAGCAGAGAACAGGTTCACAGAGCAAACAAATGAACTAGAGGAACTACTTCAAAGATAAGATGTGCCATCTGTCCCAGAAGTAAGAACAAAAAAACTGCCTTAGAGTGTAAAATGTGCAAGAAACCAATGTGTTCAGACCACCGCGCCATGGTGTGTATTGACTGCGACGAAGTTTGAATAATAATGAACATTGCTGAAAATTCAGATAAGTTTTTATTTTGTACTTAATTTGTTGTTATTAAAAGATACAAACTAATTCCTTTTACATTTTATGTCGAATTAACATATGGGGTTTCCTGGACCCCTCGTATACATTCTATGGTTAAGTTGATCATCATTAAGTACTGAATGACTAAGGAACAAGAGTGCGTAAAGAGGATATACAAGGAAATTGTTGCTACTGCACGCATTACCACACACAAACAATATTCAGTATCATGTGTACATAAGTATAAGTTGAATATGTACATTTTATCATCATATATTGTTAAAAAAGATCTCAACTTACTATTACTACTACTACTGAGCCCCGGTGGTGTAGTAGGTAGTGCGTCTGCCTGCAACGCGGGAGACCCGGGTTCGATTCCAGGGGTGGGTGATCCGGCCTTGTCCCTGCATAAAGCGGCTCTGGGGCTCACCCAGCTTCAAATCAATGAGTACCTGGTGGCAACCCTGGAGGATAGAGCGTGGTGCTGATCACATCAAATTCCAATTGGCCGACATCGATTATGTGTGGGGTCCTACCGCAACATCCCCTAAATATGTCTTCATGGCACGGTTCTATATGCACGGGGAACTTTACCTATTATTATTATTTCGTTTCAAGTATGTCTGACTGCCACACGAAGATCCAGGTTTGATTTAAGATTGGTGATATTAGGTGGGAATTTTTACAGCAATGCCCTTTCATTGTGGCTCCGTGAAGGTTCAGCTACCTGGGGGTGAAGTTGAGGGGTAAAGCAACAGGAGCGTGGTGCTGTCACATCACTTCTACAAATGGCAGAGATTGCGAAAAGTGGGGTTCCCATGCGCCTTCACGGCCTGTTGAAAGTGAGGACTTTTCCACAGCCTAATTCATCATTTGGTGGCTTCTAGACAATATAAAATAACTTTCCATCTTAGCATATGGTATATAGAGTATGAATCAGATTTCTCTTCTTTTGTTTGGACCTATACTGGAATTTTCCATAAGGCGATGAAGCAGGAACAATAAAATCAGCTCGAGTCATGAAATGCTTCTTGATGAAAAGAAGGAATTTGCTAGAATACTTCAAGAAGAAAGAAGAAAACTTTATGCCTTCTTTGACGTCCATCCTCGACACGTCACGTTCCTTTCCCCTTGCTTTATTGATGCCTTTCTCCGTCCCCTTCTGAAAGCATTGTTCCCGCTATTTCTTTCATATTCCACGCCTCGAGGGAGAGACTATTATTTTTTAAGGAAATATTTTATTCAAGAGACGACAACAGGTGAACAAACACAACACGTAGTCCAGATTATTATAATATCGAGAGAGGGAGAATCCTGGGAGATTTCATAATAAAAAGGCGACGGGAAAATATCTCTGTGAAGGGGAGGCCCTGCTGGGAACGGTCGCCGTGATCCTCGGAACAACATCGCCTCGCAAAAAGCATTCGCGTGTCATCCTCGCTCTCCAGAATCCTCTTCTCTCTCATCTCCCTCTTTCATCCAGCCTCCCTACTGCTCCAATCTCTTCGTCCCCTCGCGTCTTCTCCCGAGGTCTCTCTATAATTCTATTTCCGCGGCCGATAAAAGGATGAGCCAAATTAATTTATTGCGTTTCATTTGCTTCATGAGCTGGTCTGGTTCTCCTTTATGCCGCATCCGTTAATATAGTCCGCCGCGTTTCATCTTTACTCTCCTGTTCTCCCCAGCCTTTGCACCTTGGTTTCCCACCCTGTTCTGCCTCTAGATGCCACTCTCCTCTAGGACTCATGTAAAGTGAAGGTTGGTCAGACTGTTGTGTGTGGCAACACCCACATTTTGCATCTATGTGCTGCGCTCACACGTACAGAAACCAACCGCGTAACCATTTTCTTCTCGCATATGTTATTCTGTGTGTGCACTGAATTTTGACAATTCTTCGGTAATTATTTCATTTGGCTTAATTCACTTATTACTGTCATTATTTATGGCTAATGAACTTTGAAACCTGATTTTCGTTACGAATGAACAACGGCAGTTCCGAGCATTGCTTGCTGAACAGAGTGATGACAAAAAGAGAAAACTTGGACAGGATGTTTGATTCTCAGGGCACAGATGATAATGGTGAGGAGTTATTGAAGACGAAAATAATAGCAACACGGATCAAACTCCTTGTGAAGATGAGTCTCTTTTCACGTGTTCTCCTCGTCAACACGCAATAAACTATTAATTTTTTTTCAAATGTGCAAATTAGTTATCAAAAATAAATTCCAAATAAAATTATAAAAATTGTTGCGTTTCCGTGATAAATTATCTCTCACATTAGGTAATCAGCAATATTGCAATAAAATAATATAATTTTGTTAGTATGTAATAAATACGATACATTTTTGCATGTAAGTGATGATTTATAAACTGTTTTTAATGTAAATTGATATTCGAAAAAACATGAAATTTATATGCGAGCGCCACGCCCACACGTATACCAACCGCGTTATTCTGAACACCTATACCAACCCCCTTACTCTGAAACACGTATACCATTGGAGGGTTAAGATAAATGTTAGAAATTACGTTCCGAAAGGTTTCCGATTCGATCAGAAGCCGTTGACGAGCGTTTATTGTGAAGAAAAGTACAGAGCGACATCTTTAGTTCACATCCTCTGTCCCAACACTGGTTAGAAAAATCGGCCAGTTTTTACTTACTGACAAGAACCAAATTGCCTGTACACAGAAGTGGAATTGATAAAATTCAAAGCGTGCAAAAGAGATTCCATAGATTAGAAAAACTCGATTATTTAGCGTTGCTTTCCTGCAACTTTATGCCAATCGCGAAGATCAGGATGTGTGATGATACGATGAAATTTTGGAAGAGACACTTGCAATGAACTCTCTTGTTCAGGCTGGGATTCGAACCCAGGACGCCTGGCATCGTAGCCCGTTGTTGGTTGGCTCCTAACACTCGACGTATACAGTATTTATCCTAAGTACGTTCTCTCAGACACCTCCATAAAACAGATATGTCTATTTTGAAGATCCAGTCACCACACACTCGTCACGAACTAGCATACATGAAATTTTTGCATAAAATCATTAATGGCAAAATTAAAACCGAATTCCTTGTCAACCAATTTCATCTACGAGTACCCGCACGGCCAACCCGCAACGTAAAGCTTTTTCACATTCCCGCTACAAGGCTCTCTCTCTCCTACAGCGGTCCCTTTACTATAGGCTCCCCCACTTATATAATAACCTGCCTGTAAATGTTGATATTTTCTTGTCAGAACACAGTTTCCGACAATCGCTCTGAATGTACGTGTAACAATTTCTTTTTTTTCGTCTGCCATCTTGTATTGTCTTGTTTTGTTGTTGTTATTTTTATTTTTATTATTGTTTTTATTTTCTTCTTGTTGCTACAGTTTCAGTATAAAATGGTCTTTCAGTACTGTATCTGAAACTTTAATTAATTAAATAAAATATTTGAACTGAATCTTTACACACTCGAAGACATATTCACGAGCTGCGTTTTCTACACACAATTCAATACTAACAACTACTCGCATTTGCTTTCGGAAATCTAATTTTGTGCTCCACATAATAAAATAAGGCCGCAAGAAGAACTATTTGAATTTCCGAAAGCTCAAGCAAAGTCACAAGATTGTTGTTTAACTGCATTGCAAAATCACAATCAATACACGGTGGATATCTTCCAAGGCATACGCGAATTTACCCTCAAGTTCAAACTTACTTTAAAGATATGTAAGGGTGTGAAAACTACGTGGTAGTAACCATTTATGTTAATACTATTTGCCAGTTTTCCTATTTTATATTAATGTATGTCTGAATTTTATATATTATTGTCATTGTCTCTATTTATCATTCTTTACATATCCTGTGTAAGATTTAATATTATTTGTCTTTTTTCCATTTGACTTACTTAATAGACTGCCCCTGTGATTTGTTCATCGTGATTGAGAAAGCAATCTCTCTCCCTCCCTCCCCCCTCTCTCTCTCTCTCAAATCTCATCGTGAATGTCAGCAATTAGCTTAGCGACTCCGAAAACTATAGATTCGACACTAATTGACATTCTATTTTTCACCCCCTCTCACATCCCATGCTGATAGGTGATGAACTTGGAGTTAAACGGCATTCGTAGTGTCACTATTCATCTTAGCGACCCCGAAAACTATGGATTCCACACTAATATAAGTCGTTTTCGATTATTTTTACATGTCACCCCTTGCCATCCCCACCTCTAGAGGTGCCAGGGGTGGCTTACCCCCACAGTATTTCTTTCCAGATTGTAAGTCATATGTGTACCAAGTTTGGTTGAAATTTCTCCAGGCGTTGGAGATTTATGCCGGAACAAACATACATACATACATACATATACAGGGTGATGCAGTCAAACGGGAAGATTTTAAAAAGTCACAAAAAATAGAGATTTTTTGAACGTGAAATTATGACATTATGAGTGGAAATTACTACTGTACCTTAAAGATGTTCATTTTTTTAATATGGTGTCAGTAAGATGGCGTCCTTGGTTTTGCACACATTGTCGAAGTCTCAGAGTAAATCCTCCCATGATGCTTCCTAGCATCTCCAACGGAATGTTGTGGATCTCTTGCCGCATTCGAAATGCGAGTCTAAGCACATCCATAGACACTCTGGCAGTATAGCTAGTTGCACCAACTTGCTGGAAGAGTGTTTCTTCGTCTGGGTCATAGTCCTCGAGGGCAGGCAGAAAAAAGGTTACCAACATGTCAGCCTAACGTCCAGCGTTTACAGTCACCGTGTTACCGCTCAAGGTCACGCCCCCGCTCTCATAACCCCCAACCACGCCCACCAGCCATTCCTGAAATCTTTCCGTTTGATTGCCTCTCGCAACGTCATGGGCGGATTTACTCCGAGACTCCGAGGTCTCACCGATGGCGCAGTATTAGCTACTGTTGTTGCCTTGTAATCAAGGGGTCCCGGGTTCGATACCCGGTGGAGGCACATACTGGTTTGGATCCCACTTTAAACTGTAGGTCCAGTCCCCATTAGCCTTACTGTGCATAAAGTGGACTTAAAACACCAATTCAATCAATCAATCTGAGACTCCGACAATGTGTACAAAACCAAGGACGACATCTTACTGACACCATATTTAAAAAAAAATGAACATTTTTCAGGTACACTAGTAATTTCCACTCATGTACAGTACATTCATGTTCAAAAAATAAATAATATTTGCTCTCTCTATTTTTTGTGATTTTTTTTAATCTTCCCGTTTGACTGCCTCACCCTGTATATATACATACATACATTTGTGTGTGTATATATATATATATATATATATATATATATATATATATATATATATATATGGTCATTATCTCTATTTTTCATTCTTTTCATATCCTGTGTAAGATTTAATGTTGTCATTTTGCTATTTTCCATTTTTTGCACTATTTCCACGTATTTTTATTTACATGTTTTCTAATATTCATTTCTCTCATATATTGTGTAAGATTTGGTGTATTAGGTAGGACACTATAAATGGGCATTTGCCTGTAGTATAATATCTTTAAAATAAAATAAAACACTTGACCCATTTAATCAGATAAAAAATACAGAAGCTTTTTCTCTACTAGCTTCATCAGTCATCTCACTCGCCATGGTCTAATGCATTTCCAGATAGAAAATCAGTAATGTACATATCTGAATAACTAATACTGTAGAATAATAATAATAGTAGATAGTATTAATAATAATAATAATGAAGCAGGCTCTGATTTTAGTCGTATTTGTAATCTGGTCTAATTCATCAGCTCCTAATGACTACTTTTGCTGGGTAGAAAATAGACCACAATATGGCAAATGCGAAACCACACACAAATAATCGTTTCGTCTAAATGACCTTGCCAAGGACCCTGGATTTGCATCCCAATTCGTCATCTCATAATCATTTATAGTTTTGTACCTGCGTCAAGAGAGACATGCAGTAGAACCATCTGGATTGTAGGTGAAGATTGAACACGAGCCATACGTAGAGACAGAGCAGATGCTATTTTGTAGATGGCAGTGCATTCTCATAAAGGGAATTTGCCGTCTACTATCATGTTGAATGATGCCACAACGCTGTGGTTTCCGAGAGAAAATAAGCGATATTGCAGGAAGTAGAGGTTACAAGTGTTCTGTCCAGTTATTTAAAAATTAGCCATTTCTTCATCGGTGATCTAAATTAGTTGCAGACGAACATGTGTGGTGAATTTACTTTAATAAAGTGAAACTAGGTTTAGAGAAGCTAGGTTTCATTAAAAAGACTGAAAAACTAAATATGCTGACCAAGGCAGTAATTTATTTTATTAAAAACATAAACTAACATAACGTTTCAACCTTCTAGCAAGGTCTTCTGCAGACTCTGTATCAAGTACAAAAGTAACCAGATACAACTTTTGTACTTGATACAGAGTCTGAAGAAGACCTTGCTAGAAGGTTGAAACGTTATGTTAGTTTATGTTTTTAATAAAATAAATTACTGCCTTGGTCAGCATATTTAGTTTTTCATAATCATGGAAACAAGGCTTAATGGTGTTATAAAAAGACTGGCAAAGACTGGCTACACACACACAGTGAGAGAGAGAGAGAGAGAGAGAGAGAGAGGTGGGTTGGAAAGAAGTAAGAGGTATGGAGAGACGGCAAAGTCCTTGTACTGACAGATAACCTGACGCGAAGAATTGGAGAAAAGACGAGAAGTTTTGTGAGCTTCTCTGCATGTGCCGCTGCTGGAGTTACATCCCACTTCTCATTTTCTCCAACCGCTCCCTTCTCACATCCAAATCCTCTCTCTCGTGCCTTCTCTGTTTCATTTCCGCTTCGCAAAAACCTCGAAAGTTTTCTCGAGTCGGCGACACGCACGTCTACACCTTTCTCAGTCATAATCTGGAAGAATGACATACGCACTCGGGGGAGGAGAAAAGAAACCAGATCCCACTTTGCCTTTCGCGTTCGGTTCGCGGAAAAGCTGTTTAACGAAGCATACCCTACACACAAAGTTTCCACTGCCAGAAAAAAGGAAACTTCTCTTTTCCTACCCATCTCTCGGCGCGTTGATTATCTTTTCGGAGGCCGCCTCTTGCTCCGAAGAGAGCGACTTTCAAATCTGCACTCGCAGAAAAGAAAATTGTTCCCATGTTTTGTAAGGAATCATTGTTCTGCAGAAGGCAGAAATGCAAAGGGTCTCTCATAACATGAAACTCAAACACCTATTTGGTCAAGCCCCGCCCTTTGTCTTCTGATGTCACGAAAAAGTTGCAATGTATTTATGCTAAGGGAACTAAACGTGCCAAGACTAACCTGACAACGACGTCATTCCGCACTTACGTCAGAAGACCAAGGGCGTGGCTTGATTAAATAGGTGTTTGAGGTTTGTGCCATGAGTGAGGCCCAAATGGAAGAGACAGACCGAGGATGGAGTTGAAGAGGCATGTTACTAAATAGATTGGAAAGATACTGCTACAAGGAATTTCAAAAAATTAACCAAGGATACTTGTAAGGTTCATAACTACAGTAAAAGAAGGTAAGGTTGATCTTGTCTCAAACTCAAGACACGAATGAAAAATGTACGATTCTAGTGAAATCCCAGACGTCCACGTATCGTACCACACCTGTGGATGAGCTGAGAATAATCACGTGTCCATGACAAAATAGACACCGTGGCAACGTCGCTGAGTTGTAATCAAGTGGTCCCGGGTTCGAGACACGGTGGAGGAGCATACATCCTGTCCCAACTATCTCTGGATCAGGCAAACGAAAACAAGCGGCCCCACCAATGAACACGTGAGATGGAAAAGTGACTGGAAGTGAGAAAAGTATCAATCATATGCATGTAGCGATTAGAGTTAACAGTGCACGTCGCTCTAAATTCATCTTTGAAGAAATATGGACCGACATTGGTTGCAGATACAGTACACCACACGGTCGCTTTGGCATCATGCAGCGGATGCTAATGGAGTTTATGGGGATTGTCAGGAGCCCAATATCGTATGTTCTGCTTATTAACATTTCGTTAGATGAAAGTGCGCTTCATCACTCATCAACGTGTCTAGCAATGTCGGATGTTGCCTTATTAGTGGCAGCATCCGCTGACAGCATTCCACACGAGTCACCTTATTGCTATCTGGAAGACGTTGCAAAACTTGCATCTTGTACGGCTGAAAGTTAATGTCTACGTGGAACATTCGCTGCATGCTTCGGTCCGATATCTGCAACGCTAAAGCATGTTCACGTGCTGATCTGCGTGGACTCCGCACCACACAGACACGGACGCGTGCCACGTTTTGTTCCGTTCGCACTGACCGCAGTCGGCCAGGTGGTGCTATATTCTTCATACTACCACACGCCATTGTCTTACCCAACGACGTATGGAAACAGGAGACGGTGCATCACGTCGATTCAGTTGTCGAAATGCTCTCTGCGCTCCGGTGATAGAGCAACTCCTAATAACGTACTCTACAGCACAAATACGCTCCACCACTGTCCAGTGTTCCATAGCTAACTGCACACGTCACTGACGGAACATACACTTGTCACCTACTTTTCAGGGTACCCGCTACCCGCCTGCCACTTCTCTGCAACAAACGAAACAAAGGATTATTCAAACTAGTTTACCACTTCTGCCGCACCCTGTATATACACAATAGCGTGTTGAGTGGTCTTATCAGAACCTCGCCACCGAATAATTTGGGATCGAACTCTGGCCAGGGCGTGGGCGTATTCAAGGGGGGTTAAACGGGTCCAACCCCCCTCCTTTTCGTTCAGTGAAATTAACAGATTGCCTGTTCTATCCACTTGTTCATAAAAAATTCTTCGGAGTTATTTCATTTTCCTAAATTCGAGACGTATAGGACGAGATATGGATGGTAAGAAAATTACGCAATTCCAGATGGGACTGCAGACCAAATATCTGCAATTTCCTGAAAGTTTCGGAATTTCTGCAATAAGAAACTACATTCAGGCTGTCAAACCAGTTATCATTTTTTCCCTTTGAGTTTTCTTAAATAAATTTGTTTTTTAGAAACGCAGTGTAAGAAAACCAGGTAAATATCTCAATTTCTTTGACACAAGATGAACAGAAAAGCATCAATACTAAGTAGCGTGAGCGTGACTACATACACACAACTTTGTCGGGTCCAGCAACCTCCCCCCCCAACAAGCTTCCGGCCAGCAGTGCCCTGGATTTTCACTTATCATACCAAAAGTTGAACACCCCCCCCCCCTCCTTCGTGAACTATATATACGCCCACGGGCCAGGGCATACGTGATTGTGATCCTCTCTTCATGTATTTCATAAAATTATATTCCTTCCGTCGGCGCGATTAACCTAATGAGGAAGAAAAGCGATGTTAAGTAACCGAAGTGCTAAGACAGCCTTCCCTGAATAACAGCTATGGGCAGATGACCAAGACAAAGAAGGAATGGAAATATGAACCTGAGGAAAATTGATGAAGATGATTGATTCACAGTTATTGTCAGCACTTGGGTTATTTGCACCCGTCACAATACACGCGGCCCAGTCCCTTACCATAACGAAAGTCAACACGTGTGTCTTGAAAACTGAAATATTCTTACCTAGGTTAAAATCTAAGGCTGTAAAGGGGTGTACAAAAAACACAGGTCAACACACAGCTCTACAGAGAATTATATTGCCCGTATGTCTAGGCGCCAGAGCTTCGTTAGCCTGTAACATTGCAGTTACCAGGGTTAACGTTTGGGTACGATCTGAGGACACCCCTTACTCGCGCGCAGATGGAACTAATGAACTTCATATGTAATGGCTGGAAGGAACTGTATCAATTGTCCCACTTTTCCAGGACAAGCAATTGTCCTTCGAAGGAATCGTAAAACGGCAATTTCAGACTTCGTCTCAAGATGTCGCCTTTCACGGCGACCTCTGTAATCACCGTCTTCTCCGCCATGCTACTGCGGGAGCAATTTCCATCCCATAAGTGCATACGATTTAGTTCCTCTAAGAATTCCAGCGAACGTCGCTGGAGCGAGAGAAAGTATTTTGACGGACGCGAGTCTCCTGCATTTCTCCCAGCTAAATTTCCCCGACGTCCCGCGAGTGCGTGAACAGACGAGGTAGTCACGTGGGGCGTGAAAGTTAGCTTTGATTGCTCGGCGCCCCCGAAAAGGGGGAGGGGGAGAAGGAGATTTAGGACGTGGTCGACCGAGGGTTGAGGTGAGAAAGTTGAAGGAAAGGGGTGATGGGTCAAAAGCCGTTCAACTTCGTCGTGCCTTGAATATGGTTGGAGGGTCACGTAGAAGGGCCTCCAATCACACTATTGTCGGGGCTTCTTGGATTAAAGGTGAATTCGTTTCTCAAACTGGCTCGGAAGTTAAAAGCTGCGTAATGGAAACCGAGGTCAGAAAGGGCCGATTTGAGAAGTTTACCTCAAAGCGTATTGGAACTGGCGTTTTGCGAAATCAACCTCATCTCTATCAATAGAATGAAAAAGGTATCTAGGGCAATTGAGATGATTTTTTCATTTTATAAATTAATGGTAGGACAATTGCTACGATCAGGACCTAACCTAACTTAACCAAAGGCGCCTCAGAACTAATAATGCTGAAGGTGGGAACAAGAAAATAAATAGGTGGCTTGTTCTGGTTTGCCTCAAGAGCCAAGCAGAAGACACCAACATCATGCACATGCGGATGGAACTTAATCTAGAAGGTCACAAAAGGAAGAAGCGGGACATTAAAATCGACGAAAGAGTTGGAAAATATCCTCGCACATATAAGGAAAGGGCTGACTTCTAAAGGTGTCTGTTGGCTCTACCCAATGTTCAAAAACTTCACTGAACCAAATTCCCAGCCAGAAATGAAAGAAGAGAGAAAAGTATTACTCCCTCTGTCCCATAATTATTGTCCGGTACACTTTTGTTTGTTCTCCCATAATACTTGTCCGATATTCAAACTGTGACATTGGTGTATACAGAAGAAGAAAATGAAATACGGGAATGAGTCATACAACGTTATTACTCAAGGATCAGTACAAATTGGCCTATCAAGTATCCAAAAGAACATAAATAAAAAGTTACCATTTTGGCATACCGGACTATAATTATGGGACAGAGGGAGTAACAAAAATACGAGAATGAGGAAATAGTTATGACTGGCGATGTGTGGGATAACACTGACTTTAAGCACGTCAAAATCTTATCATACTACAGAATGATGGGGATCAGAACCAGTCACTCCCACAATTAATTAATGGGTGATGTAACTTATTCATCCTTCATCCTAGATGATGAGAGCACTCGTCATTAACATGACAAGTTAAACGCTTGGCAGTGCGAAAGGCACAACTAAAACTAAACAGCTTAACAATTAGAAAAGACAATGGTCACTCGTTGGGTTTTATGAACCTTTGAACCTGAATCATGGCTGGGTTAGGATAATTACCTGTCTATCTGAAGAGTGATGATAAATTCGAAGAATAAAATAAACTAAGTCCTCTCTAGTCTTCGTTGCAGGTTGACCAGCGCCTCGCCTCACTTTCCCTCAAATCCTTTCTCTAAGCTCTTCTCTCTCCTCAATCCAAATCAAAAGTCAGTCCCTTCTCCGTCTGCCTCACCTCTATATCGCCCAGGCCATCGAGACCTTCCTCCATGCCGAATCGTGATTTTTACTGCCTCTATTGCAAACAGCTAACTCCATAGGCTGATGGAACTTCCTATATCCTGAATACAACAGGAAGTTTGCATAGCGAAACACTGTGCATTATTTACATACCACAGAGGTTGAGACAACTGAGATAAACAAGTGAATGCCCTGGTCAACATGAAGCATTCAGAGAGGCTTTTAAAATAAAATATAATCTTATGGATTTATACGAAATGGTTGTAATGCAAGTATGTTTACAAGCTACCTTGCCAATCTCAAGCCTGGAGAAAGTGTGAGAGGAATCAGTGTTCTATTAAAAAATATCAATATTTCCCATAATTCTCTTGTAAGAGGTATTGTACGGGGTGTTGAGTCACCCTTCAATTTGATAGAATACTTAAAAAATGTCATCGCAATTGTCCATCCGCCCTATCACTTCTAACTGTGTTCATCGCAATTGTCCGGCTACCATGAAGAAGATAACACATTCTCTTTGTTAATATCGCCGGCTGAATACTATTTTGCCGTATGCTCATCTGCACAAACTCTTCAGGAGATGTGATTGAAGTTTGATTCATGTGGATTTTTAATATACTACTCAAACATTTTTTTTAGTGTTGATATTTGACACCAACTTACAGACAGATACGTCGCTGCGGAAGTGACACATTAACATGTACGAAATGTCATCAACTCACTACCGACGAAAGGTAGAGATACGACAAAACTCTATTCAGCAGACGATATGTAATGGATCCAAGGAAAGGAAAGAATTTGCAAAACTTCCTGCACTTATTAGGAATTATCATTCTGTAGAATTAGTTGCATACCCTGCAGGAGGACAAATATAGAGAGAATGAAGGGTGCGGCAGTGGTCCAGTTGAAAGTGCGTCTGACCTGTTGTATTCCCGCGGCGAGTGATTTCTGGTGAGAATTTCTCCCACGTAAGGTGACTCGCCAACTTCTGGCCAATGGGTGCCGGAGGATTACAGGTGCCAGTACGCGTGGCTAATCACATCAGCTTCACTATGGTCGAGATCGAGAATGTGCGAGTCCCTGCGTACGCATCCCCTCTGTCCTCCATGAGAAGGTGCACTGTGCAGGTGATAGCTTTAGGCTATTATATATAAAATAATAGAAATCATGAAACAGAAAAAACTAAAGAAAGAATAGAGAAAGACGGATAGAAATATAGGGAAATCAAAAAGGTAAATAGGGGAAATAGGATATGTATAAAGGGGGAGGAGGATAAAGAAAGAAAGAAAAAGGAGCGACGGGAGAGAAATCAATAGAAAGAAAGAAATTGAGAGAGAAGAAAGAGGAAGACAGAAATGAGAAGAAAGGAAAAGAGAGTAAAGGAGAAGAATAGAGAGAGAGAATAAAGACAGAAGAAAGAGACAGTAAGAAGAGAGAGAGAAAAATAGTAGAGAAGGAGAAAGGAGTGAATAAGAATCTTTACAAAACCTTACCTTCAGCCAATTTATAGTCTCTAAAAGAAATGTTCTTATAAATATAATTATAAATTCTCATGTGATACGTATGTGTTTTAAATAAGTTTTAACATCTTTGGGCTACGTCACTGACTGAATTGAAATGTGATAATCTTAGCGATATAGCAATTTGCGGTCTTCAGTCTTTGCACGATGTTTACCTGCAATATTCCAGTCAAAATCTGTGTCGGGACTACAGGCAGGATGCATTTTTAATCAAAACTCAAATATTAACAAATTTTTATCGTTGTTTCGGTGATCTGCGGATGAAGGGAAAAGCATCAAGAAAGAGATACCAGGTTTCGATTTTTCAGAACTTGCGTGATTTATGAACGAGATGGAGAGATGAAAGCATCTCGGGTATCGCATCCATCTAGTTTTTTCCACCCTCATCCGATTGAGCGCCCCATCAGAAAACATTTTACGGAATGACGTCATCAGGGAGAGTATCGAGTCTCTCTCGGGAAGAAAAGGAAGAAGAAATGAAATACACCGGTTGCTGGCTGGGCAAACGAGCAAGTCAATACAGCTAAAAGAGGGATGGCGGGGAAAAAAAAGAGAATGTCTAATGGCGAAATGTCCGAGGCAGTTATTGAATTACGCTTATCCAGGAAGATCCCAGGGTCCTGGTGATTGTGGTGGGTGGATCGTGGTAGATTGAGGTCACTAATATCCGTCCGACTGGACCCCGAACGCGGATTCCCACGGTTCAGCGGCCGTCCTCCTCTAACGAGCCGGTCTCGCTAATTAGCGGAGGAGGAACTTTCGATAGTCTTTCCAGAGGGGGAGGGGGGAGGGACGGTTTTTGTATAGGCGCGTGTGTTTGTTCGTCTTCGGTGCCAGCAGAAAGGCTTCGTCTCGCCATGGTGGAAAATTTCGTTGTAACCGCTGGAGGAGTTTCGTCGAAGTTGGTTACTGCAAGTGATGGTCGTGGGAAATTCTCTACGGACCATGCTACACCACCAACTAAGCAATCGTTACGTTGAGATTTTGTTTTAAGACTAGGCTAATCGGAATTGGACCTACAGTTTAAAGTTTGATCCAAAACAGCAGGTATCGAACCCGATACCTCTAGACTACAAGGCGACAACGTTACCGCTACGCCATCGGGAAGTCCCGTAATCGTTAGCATACAATTCACATTTTTAAGTACTGTGTGTTACAGTATTCAACAGACAAAACGAAAATTGAAAACATTTTGAAAAAAGTATTTGAGCTGAGCTTAACTATGTACCAGTTACATTTTACATTTTTTTTACAATTTTTACAATACATTTTTCTTCTTTTTGGCAAGTATATACAGGGTGGGGCAAAATAATGTTACCAATTATATGGTGTTTCGGTGGGGCAAAATAATGTTACCACTTATGTGGTGTTTCGGTGGGGCAAAATAATGTTACCACTTATATGATGTTTCCTGTTTCCACTCATATGGTGATTTCCTATTTCTTTTCAGATAAAATATAGCCACACGATTAGGTATGGAGGAACGAAAGAAGATCGCAGCATGGATGGAAGTGTATCAATCACCCACAGTAGTGAGAAACAAGTTTAGAATGTGGTATAACAAAGACCCCCCAAGTAGATTAACCATTTGGCGAGTGTATGAAAAATTTTAACAAACTGGTTTGGTGGCAAATAATTACAAAGGGAACAGTGGACGACCCAGAAGTGTGCGAAGTGAGCACAACAACGTCGTAAAGGTAAAAGAAGCCATGTTGAATAGCCCGAAAAAGTCACTTTCTCGGTTAAAATGTGAAACAGGAATTTCTCAAGGATCTCTTCGACGAATCATGCACCATGATTTGTAATTAAAAGCATATCACATACAAATTGTGCAAGCACTTACTGACGCCGATAAAATCACTCGTATAAAAATGGCAGAACTGTTCGTGAAAATGACAAGAATCGATCCATCTGTGCTGTTTTTCTTCTCTGACGAGGCAACATTTCATGTGAGTGGTCGCGTTAACAATCACAACTGTGTGATTTGGGCTACTGAACATCCACATGTAGTGAGGGAACACATACGGGACTCCCCGAAGATAAACGTATGGTGTGGTGTTTCAAAGTTGGGAATAGTGGGCCCCTATTTCTTTAACACTACAACGGTCACTGGCGCCTCCTATCTGGCTATGTTAACTCATTACGTGGTAAACAACCTTCCATTAGCCATTCTTGCACGTGGCTACTTTCAACAAGACGGTGCGCCTGCACACTATCACGCGGATGTTCGTGGTCACCTCGACAGGACATTCGGTCAACGATGGATTGGTCGGAGTGGTCCACTACCATGGACCAAGATCACCAGACCTCAGCCCGTGCTATTTCTGGTTATGGAGGATGGTAAAGGAGCGTGTTTACGCAACAAAACCGCTGGACATACAAGACCTTAAACAAAGAATTTCGACAGACATATGTTCTAGGGTCATGGACCCAATGGTTGACAGAATGCTCAAATGTATTCACATTTCTGGTTCACAGGTTGAAGGGGTATATTAAATGTGTATGTATCCCTTTCTGTGGTAACATTTTTTGCCCCACCCTGTATATTACACAAACTACATTCAGAGTAATATTTTCCCCTAAGTATCCTTGCAATTATATCTGCCAACTTCCCAATAGAGGTAGTTTCGTGAACATATCCAGATACAGAATATGTGTATTTGACTTGCATTTACTTTACAACTTTTTGGATGATAGTTTTCAATTAAATTTGCTCGAGGGTATTACTTCAAAAAAGTACAAATGAATAATAATAAAATTAAAAAATACGGAGAAGTTAAGGACATGACAATAGAACTGAATACAATGACAAGAAAATAGAAACGAGAGATCAGTAAATTAGAAAATGACAGTAGTACAATTGAATACAATTAAAAGTAATGTGAGAATAATTTCTAACAACTCGGAAACATACTTGGTTACTTGTGTGTGGATTCATCTTCGTTAGACTCGAGTGACTACACAAATCTGCAGAATAGGAAGGGATTTACAAAGATTTAGAGAAGAAAATTTATCGTATATATGTGTCACGTTGCCATTGCTATGAAATACCATATGCGTCCATGGATATTCTCGAGTTCTATACGGATAACAGGCGAGGCGGTGAACGCATCACGTTTGTGGTAGTCGAGTGGTTGGTGGGCATACTTGTAAAAATGATATCTAAGGGAGATCTTCAAATTCTCGTCAAAAATTTCATTCAATATTGCAACACAAGAGAACGCTTTTATATTTCACATAGCTTCTGATTCCAAGTCATGACCATGGTATGAGAGCTACTTTGTTGATGCCCCAATATCAGTTTCTTTCAATCAGCATTCATCTTCACCGTTGTGATTAGCGTAAAGATGAAGAAAGCACATTGAAACAGCAGTATTTCCGCCAGTCCCTTCCTTGCATACCCCGAGTATCCTTGATGTTATACGACCCACTCGTCCGTAGTGCTTTGCGGGTTTGCATATTATCAAGGATATTAGCATTTCAAATCCCGCAAACTATCAAAAAAGACTAATAAGCGTGTAAATGTGAAAATTAATTGTGGTACTAAAAAGTTACTAAAAATTAATCGGTGGATCTTCCATTGGCGTACCTTTGGATATGGAATAATTGTGTTACTGATATATAAAGTCATATTATACTTTTGTTTTCTTTGTAAAATGATTGAGCAAGATCATAGACGAATATTCTTGTAAAATCTTGTTACATAGAACTGTGTATAATTTGATTTGATTTTTGTTATTTAGCGCCGCTTATCTGCCACTTTTGGCTATTCGCGACGATGAGGATGAGTGATGATATGATGCAGAGACCTATGGTGTCGTAGCGCGCTCTACTAACCAATCAGTCACGGAGGACTGCAGTAGAGGGGAAGGATCTGATCAGGAGCATCCACTGGGGAGGTTGAGCTGATTGGAAAAAAAGAGAAGGTGATGCACGTGGAACTGACATTAGCAGCGTCCGTCCTTGCCGTAAGATATTCAAGAGCTATCTGTGACCCGCAGCATCCGGTTACTCGTTCTAGTCATTAACGTTTTCCCGAACGTTCCATCCCGTCAAGAACGTGCCGCTGCTCGATTCGCAGGAAGCGGGCGAAAATGAAGATTTATGTGGGCGAGAGAATGCATTACGTCTGCGGTGAGTGAAAGTCCGACGGTGGGTGTGGTCCTCCCCGGGCGAAGTGGGGGAGGAAGGAAAGCCCAATTTTAGCGCGGGAAGTCGGGCTTCGGGCTTGAAGGGGGGGACTTGTTCCGCACATTGATTAGGGACCTCAGCCTGGAAACTTAGCTCCGGAGAAGCAGTAATCTCGGGGAGTCCAGGGGAGGAGGGTCAAAGGGGGGTTGGGGGCGATGGATTAAGGTTGTGAGCAAATACTCATTACCCCGAGTTGCCGCGAAACCGTCAATATGAACTCCGCCCGCAAGAAGTCCGACGGAACGTTTCAAAATTTCCCCTCCCTCACCTGCCACTTCCAGCCGATCCGCGCTAAAAACTTTCCATTTATCTTGAGGATGGGAGCTCGGGGAGAATTATTACGTTCTGCCCTCGCAGAGAAGAGGAAACTGGCTCTCGCCTTTCGAGTGCCACGAACGCATTTGGATACAAATAGTTAACCTCAATCCAGATGCATTTAACGCTGTTAACACTTAAAGAAATCTATCAGTAGGGTCTTCCCAAATGTACAACACACATGCATGGACGGTTGAGAGCACAAGTGACGTAACTCCATCGGGTACAGATCTCAGAGAAAGGTGCAAAAGTGAAAAGTTATTTAAAAGTTCTAGTTTTTGTTTAAAGTACATTTTCTGCACAGAAAGGCTAATTGTGACTGGACCTACAGCTTAAAATGGGATCCGAACTACAGTGATATGTGCCTCCACCAGGTTTTGATTTGCTGTTTTAAGTCCACTTTATGCACAGTAAGGCTAATCGGGACTGAACCTGCTGTTTAAAGTGGAATCCAAACCACTATGTGCCTCCACCGGGTATCAAACCCTGAACTCCTTGACTACAAGGTGACGACGTTACCATAAAAATAATACTCGTAAAAACTGATGAGAAAACAAAATTTTTAATTTTCATATGTAAATCAAATCTACTAAACTTTGTCAGAATAGTACTTACCATACTGACAATAACAGACATTTAAAAATTATGGAGATAATTAGTTTGTGCTCTGAATATTTTCACCAATGGTGCAGTATATTTCACTAACAGTCCCTTAGCTGGAAACAGGTTAGCGAAATACGTGTTCATCATTGTCATCAGAAATTTCATCTTGGAGAACATGTAAGATACGAGGAGAGGAACTATTTTGTCAAGTTTTTGAAGTTACGTAGTACAAAGGATGAATATATATAAGACATTATGTAGATATCACGATGGCAGGAATTCCTCTAAATCCCATTCTGAATGTATTGTTCCTTCCACATTACATTCACGTTCTATAGTCGTAAATAGCAAGTGAGTCGGTGAATATCGATCTACTCTGAAAATTCTCATTAGACATTTGAATTTCTCATTCTACACATACGTACATAATTTATACACAAGAATGAATCATTTCTGGCTCCTCCCCACAAACTCCTACTTACGCTAATGGTATGTACAATTGTAACATAGTCCTTGTCGAATGCAAGGTATTAGTTCTTTGAACCGAGTATTGACAATTAGAGATGTTTTCTTAGAAAAATCTCTGACGAATTTTCCAATTTTTGTGTTTCTTGGCTCTGCACTTGTTGGTGTACAGCTTCATCTAGGAAAATGTAACAACTTAGTTCGAAGGGTGTAACTAAATCAGGATTTTCGTTAAACACATAATGCAGAAATTTGTTGGAAGTTCTACTCAAAACTGGTTTCACTAATACCATGCCAGAGCTTCCCCCACCAACAAATAACCTATCCAGGCTTTCCATATTTTAAAGTCAACTGTTCTATTTTGCCTTATCGACTCCTCCTGTGTATTGGGACATACCATGGCCCGTAGCTATTTTATATCGGCAGAGTTTGCAAATAACTATACCTTATTCACTGAAATACACAGAAGAGAATACTTTCTAGAAAGTGCCAGTAATAAATGTGGTCCAACCAGGATTCGAAACTGGGACCCTTAGATGGCACGGGGTGCGCTTTTGATGGTCAATCCTGGACTGGTTGCGTATTAAGGTAGTTTGTAATGATTCATTTCCCTGAGTCCCAATGCCATTGGTATTTGATTTATGTTGCTTTTCTGCCACATTTGGCTAATCGCTACCATGACCATCAATGATGATTAGAATTCACATTTTAGGTTTTTAACCCACTTTTCCTTTACAGGTATATAAGAAATAATATGTTATGTCAGCGTTTCGTTAACAAACGCAACAACTGATTAAGTTTTATAGTTGGGAAAAAAAGTATTTTGCTTGTTAGAACCTATTTTAGGTTTATGCGCCTTTTTTAGTTTTTTTTAAAGGTTTTACAGGTTTTTTATGTCACACAGAGGCATTTGCTTTGTTTGGTCACGAAAAAAATTCAATGACGAACGTGTTTGAAACGTACTCTCTGTCGATTTCCCTTCCTCCAAGTCCATGGTGATTTTTCAAAGCGCCACTGTTACCTTTACAGTCCAAAGTGCAAACTTCTGATCTGTGCGGTCTTGTTCACTTTCGCGTCACTTCGGTGCTTTGTGGCATTCACGCCTTGCAAACTAACATTTCAGAATTGAGGTTTGCACCACTGACAATGTTTTTGTTGAAAGATTATTTTCAGCATATAAGATGAACGTCAGACAAAATTGCGGAGTTTGACTGTGGAAAACATGAAAAAGATTGTTGCCTAAATATAAAGCGAAGAGTGGATTTTAAGAGCAAATTTACAATGGTAAGTTCTGCCATCGCTGTAGGGTTATGCAAGATTGTGTACATACATGTGATTCGTACATGCACCGACAGACATTCCACGGTATTTCAGGATATAGGTGTCCCATTTTCATTGCAGGTGACTATACTAATCAGTATTTTTCAGGAATTTTGAACTATTTAAGTTTTTTTAACGTACTTCAGGATTTTTCGAGCCTAACTTAAGATTCTTAGGACCTATTTTGGGATCTTTAGAACCTATTTTAGGGTTTTTCGAATCTATTTTTAGGATTTTAGAGCCTATTTTAGGAGCTTAGAAGCACACTTTTTAGAACTTAAAAATCTGAGGCCTAATGATGACATGATGAAATTGATTAAGGGACGCTGAAGAAAAACCACTCATGCCCAGGCCGCGATTCAAACCTGGGACCTCTGGCGTCGTGGCGCTCTGTGGTAACCACTTCGGTACGAAGGTCAGCTTCATTGGTAGTCACTGCGAAAAACAGGAGGATCGGACACCATCTTTACCGCCCTCCCAGCAAACAAGAAGAACTAGATAAATAAATGTTCGCTGACACATATTTGTATTTCTTGTGTGGCATTTAGCAGTATGATTGCAACCCACTCTGGAACTGCCACTGGGCATCGGATGCAAGGTTAGACTAACAACCAGTCACCCTGACAGGACAAAAGCAGAAACAGCTAGAAGAAATAATAACACGTCCTCCAGTTTACGTCACGCCACCTCCCCCTCCAAATCCCCTCGCCACGTGCCTCGTCGTTCGATAGGAACATCTTCTCTCCAGCAGGAGGGACCAGGAGGCGCGTTATTGGTTTTCGACTGGGCTCTGGAAACACACAAATAGCGGTAGGTGGCCAGCGGAGATGAGCTCTCGTATCAGAAAGATGTCGACTTCCATCTCTGTGCACACACTCTGTGCCTTGGAAGATTATTTCGGGGCAAGGACGTATTTAAGAGGGGGTGCAGTGGGTCCGGACTCCCCCTGAAAGACTTACTAAATACTAAAATTCAATAATGAAAATATACTTCTTGATTAATTCAGGGTTTATTTATTTATTTCCGAATGGGAGAGGAAAGAAGAGTTTACAGGATTCTTGTTGGAAAACCTGATGGTAAGAGATCTGTAGGAAGGCCAAGACAAAGATGGAGGGACAACGTTGAGATAGACCTAAAGGAAATCGGTAGGGATGGAAAAGAGTATATAGATCTTGCTCAGGATAGGGACAGATGGAAGGCCTGTGTTGCTGCAGCCATGAACTTTCGGGTTTAAGAAGGCTAGAGAGTTAGTTAGTTAATTTATTTCCGCCGAACTTATTGGAAGCCAGTCCTCCTCCGTGGCCGTGTGGTCTCCGAATGCGGGACGGCATGGGTTCGAGTCCGCCTGGGTTCAGTCTCTGGGTTATCGGCCTGTGTATAGGACCGGAGGCAACCCACCATTGTTAGGAATTTGGGGAGCGACACGTAGATAACGTAATCCGGTCATAAAAATCTCCTATAACTGCTGGGTGTTCGACGTGCTGACCCCACGTCACCCCATTACCGGTTGAAGAACTCCACACCTCTAAGTAGGACTGTGGGAGGGAGACAGGCAGTCGGGAGATAGGTCAAGGCACTTACGGGCTGTCGAGCCACAGGTTAAGTAATTGGAAGGCAAAGATTATATTGGGATCATACGACTTTGAATACAGTGCCAAAGAATATTTATGCAATATTTATTACTAATTATAATAATATGCTTAAAATATTACCAAAAACTTTACTTGTCAACTTAATCTAATATCCTCTTTTAACATTCAATAAATATTCAATTCTTTATCTATTTGACACTAATTTCATTGCATTGTTATTATTTTTACAAATTTTGCTGACCTTAACTACACTGAAGCTAGTTAATAAATGCACTTATGCTGTGCATATTCTGTCTTTTTACCTATTCATATAATAAAAATATATTAATTTGAATATTTTAATTTGTTCTATTTTAATTAGTTTAATGTAATATAATTATTTTAATTTAAACATTATTATTATTTTGAGACATTTGGTTCGGACCCCCTACGAAATATATTTCTAGACACGTGCCTGATTCGGGGCCTAACATTTTGAACAAAATTTTCAGAAAGGTGGAAGCATATGGCTGTATAAAATTCTGGATTCATATTTCGTTTCATTGTTACGCTAATGAACAGGAAAAGAATCAGAAAATTATTAATTCATTTCCCATGCCACCAGGCAAAATGAAAGTTACGAAAGATAAATCTTTAAATGGTAAAGATAAAGCTATATCCTCCCATGAAAACACACACTCTCTCTCTCTCTCTCTCTCTCTCTCCATTCCACTTTCTATCCCTTTCTTTCTCTCTCTCTCTCCATTCCTCTTACTTTCTCTGTCCATCCCTCATTATTTCTTTCTCTCTCCCTCTCCTTCTTTCTCTATCCCTCTCCTTATTTCTCTCTCTCTCTCCTTGTTTCTATCCTTTTTCTCTCTCTCTCTCAATCCCACTCTTTCTTTCTCTCTCTCAATCCCTCTCTTTCTTTCTCTCTCTCAATCCTTCTCTTTCTTTCTCCCTCCATCCCTCATTATTTCTTTCTCTCTCCCTCTCCTTCTTTCTCCCTCTCCATCTTTCTCTCTCTCCATCTTTCTCTCTCTCTCTCAATCCCTTTCTATCTTTCTCTCTATCCCTCTCTCTTTCTCTCTCTACCATATTACTCTTTCTCTCTCTTTCTATCATTATTTCTCTCTCTCCACCCCCTCTCTTTCTCGCTTTCTCTCTATCCCTCTCACTATCCCCCTTTCTCTATCCCTCTCTCTCTCTCCACCTCTCTCTCTCTAGCCCTCTCTATCTTTAGCTATCCCCTTCTATCAATCTCTCTCTCTCTCTCTCTCTTTCCCTCTCTATGTCTTTCTTTCTTTCTCTCTGTCTCTCTCTCTCTCGCTTTTAAAATCATTGTCATATGTTGCTCCTTCAGTAGTCCTACGGGTTTAACGTTTTTACTCCTCGTTTCGTGCAAGGGATTCCCTCTTTAAACCCACCAAAAATCAAATATTCTTCATCGCAGGCTATCAAGGCTCTGGCGCCTGAATTATATCTATTAAAACTTGTTCTTAATAAACATATTAGCTTTCGTTAATGTAATATTCATTTTAGTTCTTCCAAGCGCTTTAATGTACCCCTGATGGAGAGTTCATCTCTGCAATCCACTGACTTAAATTAGTTCTGTTTTTGCAGAGCGGATCCCCATATTAAAAAGGGGCAAATAACTTCAGTGCTGACATACCCTTTCTAGTTTTTAATCAATCAATCGCAGGATGCATCCAAGGTTTTGTTCATTTTGTTCAGAGAGAAAATTTACAAGGGCACTGTCTTTAGTCTTATGAAGGAGACTAGCGCTGAATAGACAAGCAGTTTACCACTAAGTAAAGTTTCGCTTTGAAGGGTAACCACAACCTTGTTTTGGGTGAATCTGCATAAAAAATGCTCCTAAGCTGACAAATTAATAGGATAATTATTCGCCAATATTTCAGCACTCCTTGCCTAGAGGAGACTTTGCCCCAACGGGCTGCTTTGGAAGCGAGCGATATTTCCATCAGCCACGTTTCCGCAAGCCTTGTGAGGAACTTAAGAGGTATCTGCCACTCCTAGACTACTTATTAAAACTTAAAACTCGCCGCCACAAGATGTTGGCTTCCGAAAGGAATCTAACTAAGCAAAACTTTCGACGTCTTCCTCCTCTCCTTTCTCCGCTCTCTTTCTTCCCGTGTTGCCACGGTAACGACATCAAAGCATTGCGAAGACTTAACGCGGTTTACACTCAATAGATTCCGCCGTAGAAGTTCCGGAAACAATGTAATCTTCCGCCGTTCTCAGGGCTCCAGTGTTGAAAGCAATTTCCCCGTTTCTATTCAGTTAGCCCTTTCAACTAACGGAATTGAGTGAATCAGATTTCCTTCCTGGGAGCCTTTAAAAAAGAAATTGAAGGACACGATACTAATTCTCCCCAGCAGAGGCATTCCGTCGGGGGAGGCAACGAAACGTTCTTTTCTCTTTTCAGCCGGCAATTGTTACAGGCGTTCGCAGTCCTTATGTACTGTTTAACATACGGTGGAGTCATGGACATGTCGCATGATAGGAAGGTATTGAATTGTTAAGGCAAGAGGATACAGTTACGCACCATGTGTGAATTTATTTGAATATCGTTGGAATGGGCAATGCTACTGAAGATAAACGTGGGGGTACAATAGAGTATGAATTTCTCCACATGTGGCAGGTTGAAGCGTTTTTCAAAGTTGATTATTAAGCTAGATATGACCTGAAAAAAATATGACGAATAGGAATTATCGGAATCCCATGTATTCCTTATGGGAAATCAACTTCAACATCAAGTTACGGCTAATCAAATGGGAGTTTCGACTTTTCTGCTTGGCAATCACTTCATCAAACTGCCCTCTTCCCGTTGATATCATTTTCCATTCCATCAGAAGTTTCATATTCCCAAGATAACATAAAAAAATACTCCCATATGCACAATGCATTTCTCCTTGCCTCCTGGCAGTGTTGCCAAACCTGGTGAGCATAAAAGAGCTAAATTTCACCTTAAATGGAGTTAAAACTGACTTTCAAGGAGCTAGATTTACGAAGTGCTTCCTAGATTAATGTTATTTGTAATAGGGGTGGAGCGTTGCTATTACCGTTAACTCTAAATTGATGACAATTTATTCTTAGTTTTCACCATATAGATCCGGCTGCATCACCCATCTCATGGTCGTACGAAATCGAAAATAAAGGATTACCTGATAACAATATTATGCCAATTTCATGTCAACACGGCGCTATAAAAAAGTATATATATATATATATATATATATATATATATATATATATATATATATAAGAGGGGATATAAGAGGGGATGGGGCGACGCATCCAATATATTAATTTCATGTCACGTGCAAAATGTATAATCATGGCAAAACTTGGTCTATGTGGGCCGGAGCCAGTGATGGCATCATAGTGAGGCACGGCGTCTCGCGCCCCAGTTCACAGGCAAACGAGTGCCAGAAGGATCCAGATCTGGCCCCAAGAGATCTAAGTTGGCAACCCTGACTCTGAGGGGAAAAAGCGGTGGAGACTGTAGCTTTGACTAGTCCCATCAAAGATTTTTTTGAAAATTTCTCTGCTAGCCAAAAACTGCTATGATATTCTGAAATATGAGATCTGATTAGAAAATCACATCCAGTTCCTCCTGGCTTATCAGTACAAGATTACCTAATGTGACACCTGTTGCCATTTTAACAGGAATTCTCGCTTCGCGTATTCAAGTTGAAAAGGGGGGTGTAAGGAGTGCCCTTCTCTGAATGCACCAAATGTCAACCTCTTTTCCATGTAGTACACCCTAGACTGCATTTTGTAGATTAAGGAGGCTGTGGCGTCTGGACCTGCAGCTAGGAGAATCCTCTGTGGGAGGCTTTGTTGAAGTTTTAGTTTATAGTCCACTTTATGCAAAAATAGGCTAATCGGGACTGTACCTATAGTTTGAAGTGGGATCCGAACTAATATAAGCCCCCACCGAGTATTGATCCCGGGACTCCTTGATTATCACTACCCACTTAGGAGACCAGCCTATGTAGGAAATGCTTTGTGTCGTCCACAGGAACTTGCGATTGTCTCTTCATCCATTTCATTGTGTCACTATTCATCCTCATCGTAGCGATTAGCGCAAAATGGCGGAAAAGCTACGTAAAATTACCTAATTCAATCAATCAAGTTGAAAGAGGAATATTTACAATACGTGAAATTATGTATGCCGTTAATATGTTCCCTGCGTATAGGATGCGAGTATGCTTCCTTTCATTATTGATTGATTGATTGATTAAGTTGGTGTTCTAAGTCCACTTTATGCACAGTAAGGCTAATCGGGACCGGACCTACAGTTTAAAGTGGAATCCGAACCACTATGTGTACTGAACCACGTGTACCCCTTGATCACAAGGCGATGACGGTGCCACTGCGCCGTCGTGGAGGCTTCCTTTATTGATAAATTGGCCGTAATATATTTTTGTTTTATTACAAGTAAGTAATCTAACAGGTGTCTCGCAGTTCAGTGGTGTTTGCGTTGATGAGCATAGAAGGAACCGTCTGATACAACTTTCCCTGATTTGAAATATTTTCCATTCAGACAAAATTAGACGAAATAGCAAAAGGAGCGACAGGAATTCCCGTTTCGCCTATAATTGCGAGTGAGTCAAAAGTCACAATGTGTACACGGTTTGGAGCATTCGAGTGAGTAGTCTATTCGAGGGATTTGCTCTTACATCCACCGCGAAAGCAAACCATAAGTACATTGACTTAATATTCTACAGGGTGATCACAAAGTGGGCGTACCCGCCTTTATTTTCAACACCACGATGGTAATAGTTAGATTATTTGATATGAACACATACCTGTGTCATTGATTAACAACCTCTGGGACTTCTTGGAGGCCCTTCAAAACGTATTGATGGGAACGTCACCACCCGTGAAAAAGGTCTTATTCACACTTGCATCGCGAAGTGTGCCACAATATGGCGCAGAGTTCGGCCGTGCTACGAAAAAGACGGTCTCCATACTGATGTTCCGGACACTTAAACCATCAGGTATGTGTTCATATCAAGCATTCACCATAACCATCGTAGTGTCGATGGTTATGTCGTCCACTTTGTGACCTCCCTGTAGGACAAATTCTACAGATGTGCATTTTTGTCGGTATATGGAATAGCGGTTTTTCGCAAAATGAGACATTTTAAAAAGAAAAAAAAAACTTTCCTGAACAGAGCGAGTCGGAAAATATATTAAATATACTACGGTATGCGCCAAAATATACAGTACTGAAACTCGCGCATCTCGAACGTGCATGTGCGTTTGTCAATGGGGCATAGCTCCAGCCGCACGTGTTCTCAGTAGTGATGAAAACGAACAACACAACACGCTAATAATGTCGATGTTTAGTTTCTTTCAAGAGAAATAACTTCACAGATAACAACAAGGTAATGTTCGTATTTTTATTTCAGTACTGTATATTTTGTGTGCGACACAAATGTAAGTATTCATTTATTACTGTGGTTAGCAATATAGAAGTTCCGCAACGAGTATGGGTTTCTAACGAAAGAATAACATTGTTCAATAACATGTAGGAACTGACATTGGATTTTCAAGGTACAGTCACCGGCAAAAAATGAGACACATAGATCCTAAAATATTCACTTCCCTGCAAGGCATGTTGTGTGTTGCGTAACTCTACGGCAGTGGTGGAAGTTGCCATTGAAAATTTGCTATTAAAATCCACTTATCTTCGTACAGTTAGTCAACACATTTAATGCCTTGCAGCCAAGAGGGCATTTCAGGATCTAGGTGTCATTTTTTTTATTGGAGGTGAGTGTACATTCCATGCAGTTTAGATGCATAACTCGACTTTCGTGATTTGTGTACAATTCGTGCTTTATAGGCCATTCCTAGGTGCCGCTATTGCAGCAGCGAATGGACTTGTGGCGGAAGAGAACTGTTGCCGCAATAGAGAGAGGCGACGGGCGTCTTCCATCGCAGCTAACGCAGCGGCCCAGTTCCTCAGTGGCATCGGGGTGGTCGCAGAGAAAAGATTTCCGCTGTCAATAAGCTTGGCTCTGTGGCGCCCCACTGGAATCTCGACAATTTCCACGAGATTACCAGAAAGCGCAACACAAACAAGTAGAAATTCCATTTTTTACACCAGACCGCTCGCTGGAAGCAAATCGCAACAAGTGCAGGATTCTCCTACTTTTTCGCCAAATCTTCCATTTAGTTCCAGTGTAGAATTTCTCGTCCGTGGTACTTTTCCCAGATATTCTGCATTTTAGTAGATCGTATGGCGCTTCAAACAGTATGTCCAATCCCGTGTAAAGTGGATTTAAACTATAAAACCCGCCCTGTATCATCTTAGTATCGTCCAACCTGTCTCCGTCCCGTACCAGCGACAGATCGACAGTTCTTGTACAGATCGGAGACAAGAGAAAATTGTCTCCGAATTCCTAAGATACCACCAATGACCATATCATCTCAGAAAATATTGGAATTTCTGGAAGAAATTAGTAAGGCGAGAGGAAGAGCTGAATCCTTTTCTCACTTTCGTTATACTCTCACAATTATCACTAATTTATTGATATTTTGTTCTTAGTAGTTTTAATGAACAGTAGTTCATTTTCACTCTGCACACTCAACATATGACTTAATTGCTCTCTTGGTCCATAAATAATGTAAGACAATTATCATATTCCTTATTTGCACTTCCTGTCTTTTAAGTGAAGACTTCTACTATGATTGATTGATTGATTTGGTGTTTTAAGTCCACTTTATGCACAGTACGGCTAATCGGGACTGGACCTACAGTTTAAAGTGGGATCCGAACCACTATGTGCCACCACCGGGTATCGAACCCGGGACCCCTTGATTACAAGGCGACGACGCTACCACTGCGCCATCGGGGAGGCCTACTATGAGTTGATGATAATAATAATAATAAATAAAAATTAAGCTACTGGCCAAGCCATTATTTATTTACATGTGACCAAACACATGTATTCTGTTTCTTATGTCGAACGTTAAGCTATTATTTATTCACATAGGCTACTCTGGACTGAACGGACAGTTTAAAATGGATTGGACCCGGGTCCCCTTGATTACAATCTAAGATCGTTACCACAAGCCTCTGGATATTCCACTAAGACACACGCTACGATTCCTGAGAATGCCAAAAATGTATTTCCATTCTTAAAACTCTTTCAAATTCCTATTCCTTACATACACGTCTCCCATATCTACATTCTCTTCACAATCTTGACATAAGTTACAACATCCACTTCCTTCATTTACTTTCCTATACCTGGACGTCTTGCCTCCAAAACACTTGCCTTTCATAACCCGGAACGTCAAATGAATCCAGCGTGTTATTCCGACCGAATGAAATGAAAATAAAGGACCTGCCAGCGACAGGTGCTTCTCAGGCAGGGAATTCCAAAGCAATTCTTTCCCCTGCCTTTGCTTTCGGCAACTGTTCAGCTTGTCAAATTACCAGAAAATGTGAAGTAAGGCGTACGGTAAACATAACAAGAGGACAATGGAATTTTTTTCATCTTCTTCGTGTATTCTGGCATTCTGAGGGGTTTGATCCAGCTGGCTATTGGAGAGTAGTTGCTCGTAGAATATTAGGATAATACCTTCAGTTCATTTATTGGAGTTTAAGAGGCTCAACCGGACCTTTGGCAGCCGTCAAGGCAATTTTTTTCAAATTTTCCTCTCCATTCGAAAAACCGCTGTGATATTCCAAAATCTGAAAAATTACATCAGCTTAGAATTACTTCTAGAGCATTGACGTGAATTTTCGTGTAGTTTGCTCTCACTGTTATCTAGATATTATCTTACTTACGTAATCGCGGAACTTTTGAGAATATCTAGATAACAGTGAAACAAACTACACTAAAATTCACGTCAATGCTCTAGAAGGAATTCTAAGCTCATGTAATTTTTCAGATTTTCGAATCCAGGGAAATTTGAAAAGATTCGCCCTGACGGGTACCAAAGGTTCAGCAGAGCCTTAAGTCCATTTTATGCACATGTAGGCAAATCGGAAGCGGACCTACAGTTTAAACTGGGATCGGAGCCACTATGTGCCTCCACCAGACACGACTATATCACTACGACGTCAGGGAGACCCTCTCTCTGGTTCGAGTCTAGGTTTCAAGTTAAAAGGTTATATTCTGTGATGATATTGTCTTGAAAAACGGAATGGCTGCCAGAATTATATTATCGATGTAGTCCCTTGCCACAAGGAACAACGTTTGTCGTCTGTTACTCTGCTGAGGTAAAGGCAACAAATAAATTTCCAATTTGCATCGTATTTATATCATCTATGCTAATCGCAGTGATGAGATGCAAAGTTGGATTCACGAAACATATTAAGGGCGATTGTACGCATTCTCTACGCTTTGTCCTTCTGCGCTTGTAACATCGCAATGAATAATTTACATTGATTTCATGATTCACTGCTACTACAATTACGATTTCTGTTGGAGTAATCTCTCACACACACACACCACTCACAGAGAGAGAGAGAGAGAGAGAGAGAGAGAGAGAGAGAGAGACAGGAGGATAGAGAGATACAAGGAAAGGGACGAAATTTATTTCGTATCCCTTTTTGTACCACTTTTGGCAAATCGCGACATCGAGGATGGCTTCTAAGGCGGCAAAATTGATGAAGGGATATTTACTGAGAAACGACATACCCAGTTGATACTACTATCGGATAAAATATTATAGATACTCGAATTTGGATTCGAATTTAGAATTAACCAGTAGACCGACTTAAAAAACACGTTACATCACACTTTAGCTTATTCAATTCTGCGTTAATCTCTGTTAACCAATCTTTACCCGACTACTTCGAATGCTTGGCAACACCGGAAGCATTGACTCGCAGCGTCCGCCGATAGTTTCCGCGGTTCAACGGACACCGCTGTGTGTCGTGTTGCCACGTTCTGCGAACAGCTTTACTCCGCTGAATAAAAATATGTATAAAATCGGTTTCGCAATGTGAATTGACAATGATAATGCATTTTTTTAAAAAATGCAAAGAGCTTCAATACAAGACCAATATTGTATTTGTAGGACTACCAAATACGAAGAAAAAGTTGTTTCGCAAAATTGCTAATAACTGTTTTATTAGAAATTTTGAAAATCTGAAAATTATTAATTGTGTTTAAAACCTTTCTGCCTGCACCCTACTAAAATGTCATTAACGATCGGACAATCCGTTTTTTTATTTACACAATTTCAAAGATAGCGATCGCTTGCAAAACTAAAAAAAAGAAAACCCTTATTTTTGTTCTCATGACGAAGGTAAAGTAGAAGGCAAACTCGGAAGAAAAATTGGCTAGCATAGATTAACGTAGAATTGAATAAGCTAAATTTTGATGTAATTTGTTTTTAATTCGTTCTACTGGTTAATTCTTATTTGAAGTCCAAACTCGAGTATCTATAATTTTTAATCCGACAGTAGCTTCCGGAGTTTTCTGTGGCGAAATCGAGAATTGAGAACTTTACAAGTTCAGTCACCGACCCAACGCGAGAAGAAAAATATATACAAAAAATGATAGGAACAGCTAGAGAATAAAGGAATGAAAGATAAAGAGAGGAGATTGGTAGATAAACTGAGAATAAAGAGAGAGAGAATGAAGTGGAAGAAAGAGGCTCAAAGAGAAGAAGATAAGGGAAGACTGGAATTTACATTTTTAACGGCTTGCATGAGAATGATTGATAAACGAAACATATTAATTATAACATGAAAAGTGTTCCCTGCCCTTACACGCTTCTAGTCTTGAGCTGTCGTCTGCCGTCCAAGGAATTCCTGTCCAGTCAAAGGTCTGCTATAATCCCCTCCCCACATGGTGTGTCACGTGCTAGCCCAGAGCCCCGGGTCCCCTACAAACGCCATCAATTGTGTTCGATTCGCTTTAGGCAATCTACAAGGGGGCTACGTGATCGCCAGTGGTTCAGGGCTGCCAAGGTAGAAAGACTTATTTAGGTATATTTGATCTAGAAAGAACACGTCATCTGTGTACCTAGGTATACTGGATCGTTGGGCTGTGTTCAAGAACAATATGTAAATCAAAATTGTAAGATGCAGCTACTCAAACAAATATAAAATGATACTACACGTGTACATATTACTTGTGCATTTTAATGAAATAAAACCTTTTCGCATACCTTGCCATGACTCATCTCAAAAGTACATTTTAAATTCCTTGAATTTAAGGTAGGGCTTGAGTTTGGCGAAGATCTAGATGTTGGCAAGAACTGTGGTTTTTCTTCTAACTTGACACGGAGACATCTAGCGACATATTATGGAAATAGGAATGAAAGACTGACGAGCGACTAGGGACAGCCTTAGCAACTTGGAAATACATGCTAACAGTACCAAACCTGACGAGCCTAACCTACCCACTTATGCATACAATAGCTTAAATAAACAAAATATAATTACCAAACCTATTAACATGCTTATTTAAGCTATTATATGCCTACGTGGATAGGTTCGGCAGGCCAGGTTTGGTGCTGTTAGCATGTATGTCCCAAGGTGTTAATGCTGTCCCTAGTCAGTCTTTCACGAGCGGCTAGGGACAGCATTAACACCTTGGGAAACGCGTTTCCACGTTCTTCAAACAAGTATTCATCCTGATGCTCAATCATCTGTTAAATGAAATTAATACTCTCTCTCCTTTCAACTTTCTAACTTAATTCCACAGTTTTAAAACTTAAAATTTTGATCCAGCCCACACACTCAGTGCGATATTAACTAACGAGCTGAGTAAGCTGTAGTCATTTGGCAGATTTTCGACATCGTATTAATGTATAATGCGATTGTAATATCGTTGTACACTGTACTTTCATTGTCTTACAATCTAGCAACTTTCTAACTCTTTTTTCATTAGTTAATAATTTGTTAGATAGCTTCGTGGCAATCTCGTGCATTGGTGAATTTAGCGGGGAACGCAGGCCACATCACAAAGGTGAGAACTGGAATATCCCAACAAACAAGAGAATATTGAGCAGCATCAAAGAGAATCATTCAATAATATGTTCATGTATCTTCTTCCTGCCGGTCCCCGTGGCGTACTGGTTAGCACATCGCGCTACAACGCCAAGGGTCCCGGATTCGAACCTGGCCTGGGCATGGGTGTTTGTGAATGTCCATTCATCAATTCCCATCTTCGCAAATTAGCCAAGAGTGGCACAAAAAACGAAGTAAAATGAAGCAAATCAATAAATCAAACACCAACTCAATCAATCAATCAATGTATCTTCTTCCAGATTGCAAAATAATAACAATAGCAAATCTTCCCGCGACGTTACCTTCAGCAGACGATGTTTCTTGACAAATTTGTGTGACAACCTTTATGTAAGACGATGTTGTCTTTCGGAGATACTGTCTTTTGGTGGCGCGACATTTAGGAGACGCTGTCCTTTGACGACGACCCAGTGTTTCGGAGACGCTGTCCTTCGGCGACGACCCAGTGTTTCGGAGACGATGTCCTTTGGCAGATGTTACAAACGTATGTGAGGAACTAAATTACAGGACTGTCATATTTACAAGGTAGGACATATCGAGGATTTGTAATGATCTACAAAAGTTGGCGAGTTTCCACATCCGATGAATGCTTCTTTCTACTTTTTTTCCTTCGATGATTTTCTACTGATTCCGGAAATCCCGGAGGGAATAATGAATTACTTTGTATTAACATATTCAGTGCATACATAAGCAAGTGTTGATATTCGGTCTGATTTCCATTAAGGCACGAATATACATAGAAAGACCATAGTATGATGTCTGGTGTGGCAGGGAGATTCACAATATTGTGAGCAGAATGCTTAACAGAATCCAACAGGTGGATGCATATTGTCCGTCAATATGAAGACTGGAAGAGACTGGACCATGTTTTATTTTGTTCAGTGATATATTTTGAGTGTTTCACCGCTATGCCGTTGTTACGATTGGAACTTACAAAGAGGTAGGTACTCGAGCTTTGGAACGTGCCGACAGCGAGATGCAAAAATGGGGCGAGATGGCGCGCGAAAGTTAATCACAATATTCATTGAAGCATCCACTGCTTTCCCTACAAGAGCGCACGCGCACTCAAACGCTCTGTTAAGAGGGCATCCGTCGTTTATCTTGCGTTGTCAAGGTGTGAAATGAGATCTGAATATTCATGAGGGCAGCTACCACTCGTTGTGTCACGCCAACACAGAGGCGGGAAGAACTCCTCGTGACCTTCCGAATGTATCTGTACGGGTGAAAAATGGAGAAGAGGCGTGAAATGCGTTTCCAATGGGTGCATTGGTTTGTGCCGTTGGATCGTTGCCAGGATCCTCTAAATTGTGTGAGCTCCTCTCTTTCCCTCTTCCCCCCCACCAGAATGCCAATAGCTTCCCTCTTTCGCTTTCTCACTTTTATTATTTTCCTCCCATTTCCTCTTCGCTGGTGCGGCACGAAAGAAAATGAATTGGCAATTATCTGCCCCTGTATCGGTTGCAGGCGACAAACCAGAGAAGTTGTGAAAAAAAAATATCTACTTATGTGCCTCTTTGTCCATAGCTCAGCGACTATAATAAATAGAGTGGTAAAATTTAGTGGATGGGACAATGCATCCGATATGAACTTGCTGCAATCGGCCCAACGTTCGTGTGAGTCAGCGACATCTGAAACCACTGATCCCTCCAGAAATTGTGAAATTTTAAATTTTGAAATGAAAGCAGTGAATGACTCAAGAAATGATCCTCCTCTCCAATTAACATTTTTGTCCTTGAATAAACTTTACAAAGAAGGTTAATTGCGTAATATGTTGTAGAGCGTCCCGCCACCCACTAGAACACAGAAAAAGTAATATCCATTTTTAACATTCCAGCCCCCTCCAAAATAAATCCTGTGTACACTGGTGTCTGAAACGAAAGCCAACTAATGTTTTCCTGCAGCACGATTTATCCCAATTTCGTATTTTAGTTACTATAGGGATTGTAAATAGGAATTGTAGCTTTCCTGGCGACGTGATTCGAACAAGTGTTCTCGAATTGCCAGCCAGGTTAAATTGTAGTTAGCTCCCAACGTCTCGACGGCATGCATTGCTCTCATCTTCAGGGAATATGGAAAAAGAGACCAATGTAGGTTAATATACATGACTATAATATGGATGATTTAGGATATTTTGCACGACGATGGTAATGAAGAAGCTAGACGAATTCAAAGAAAAAGGACGACATTTTCATGCATAATATTTACATTTCACTTACGATTTGAACGAAGAAATCCTGTATTCTCAACAAGTTGGTCAGCTTATACAAGTCAGCAGTAGTTATCAATGAATACATTGCTATAGCAGGAAACCATAAAAAAGACGATTGTCTTCCGTACAGAAAGATTAACTGGTCTAACTGGACTTCGCTTTTATGCAACATTTTCGCTAATTGCGAAGATAGGGACGAGTGATGATGAATGGGCACTCACACTCACAAACACCCCTGCCCAGGCAAGGATTCGAACTCTGGACCTACGTCCTCTACCGGTCTAAAGGTCAGGCATAAACATCAAAATACGAGGATGAGTCAACTGAAATATTTTATTTGTTTGCTCAACGTAAAGCATTTGTTGATATACTCAAGAACTGAAAAGAATGCCTGAGGAAATATACTCTTCAGAATGCCCGCTCAGTCACTTCTTTGTCATTTCGATATTTCTCCTCCATTAGTAAACTTTAGTGGTGTGGTAGGCATCAGATTAAAACGTTGAGTTCCCATCTCCTGAAGAAAGTCCAAGAAATCACTTCTCTTCACCGATGCAAGCGTGTAATTGAGCCGCCAACTTTAAAATGACAAAATGGGGCTTTGAATCTCACTTGATCACTAACGGCGCCGGACTTCTTGGTGTGGGTGGCGAAGATTTGAGCGAGCCACATATTCAATTAAAAATGTATTTGATAGCCACGTTCATATTAACTGACCCAAATAATAATAGGAAGTTTAAATATTGGAGATAAAATATATTATGCAAATTCGAATGTTGAATTAGCCAAAATGTTAAGTTTTAGGTTGAGACCTCCTTCATCCAAGGGTTAGGAGAGCATATTCTGAAACTAGAGGTTCTGCGTTCGAATCTTTTAAGGTTACTCATCAAATTCATTGTTATATCTGTATGAATAGTTTCATTGATTTATAAAACAGGATAGCCACAGCCCACTATGACCCAGACTTGGTGCCACCTATGAGGTTCTGCAAATGACAGCGGATACCCTACATAAATTTTAGCTGTATGCACTCCGTCCAATAATTCTTTTGGGTCTTAAGGTTTTCATTTGGAAATGAATTGATCGCTTGATTGATTTAGTTTATTTTACTTAGCGTTTTGTGCCTCTTGCTAATTTGCGAAAATGGGGATGAGTTATGAAATTGATGAATGGACATTCACAAACATCCAAGCCCGAGCGGGATTCGATCCCGGGACCCTTGGCGTTGCAGCGCGATTTGCTAACCACAGGGTCCGGTACTTATAAATGAGGAAAGAGAGAATAGACGACAGTGGCGTTGATTGAGTTGGTGTCTTAAGTCCACTTTATGCACAGTAATGCTAATCGGGACTGAACCTACAGTTTAAAGTGGGATCCGAACCACTATGTGCTAGGGATTACAAGGCGACGAAAATGCAGGAAAAGATGTCAAAATGAGTGCTGGCTACTAGAAAAAGTATAAGTAACCCGTCTCTTTGAAACTCATGGGTACGCCACTGGATTTGGAATGGTTGGTTGTTACACAAGCTACTCGCCTCCTTCGAAAGTACGTCACCGCAATATAACGATAACACGATTTGCAGCGGAGTAAAATTACCTGCGATTTACCTGGAGAGACAAAGAGCAGAGTGTACTCACGTGTATCGTAGTCCGTGGCCAGAGCCGCAAACGACTGGGAGGCCACCACAATGCAGCAAGCGAGGGAGACCAACACTCGGCAGCACCAGAAGACGCGACCGCACATTGTCCTTAGTGTTTCCTTCCCGCCCGAGTCCTATGAAATGGCCAAGTCTATGGAGAGGTCATACGGCGCAGGCACTGAACGTCTCTTGAGAGGAAGGTCGCCGCATCACTGTCGCCTCACTCGGAAGCGAGCTCAATCCAAAATCTTATTACTCCTTCGTTGCTGCTGTCCCTGTAGCCACTACACCATCTTCCGTGTGGTGTTCCCGCGCGCACTTACACTGCAGTTAGTCGAAACGGCTCGCCCGAGTGACGCTCATGTCCTCCCTAGTCACGTGGACGCCACCTTAAGACATTTGGACCGGCTTCAAAGACCTGAAAAGAAGATAATATAAGAATTAGAAATGCTTGGAAATTTCGCATTAACTTCATTTTGCATTAACATTCCATAAAATCTAGAACCAATGTAGAATCCAAAACGTGCTCCACCAAGTCTCGACATACTTGTTCAAACGTTTCCTCGAATTCTCTGCTAAATATGAAGATATAAGCTAACCCTTGCATTGGTTCTTTCACAGGATGTAGCTCAGATTTTAAAGTTCTACATATGGCATAGTTAATAGAGTTGAAGTCTGGTGATTGTGGTGGCCACCGTAGAGCTCCGTCAACAATGCAGCTTTCGGGAAACCTCTGCCATTGGTTCTAGACTTTGTGATCAACCTATATTTATCAGCCTCGCAAGAACTATTGAGAAATCTTGATAGTCTTGTTCCGTGGGTGTTCTGGTATAGGCATTTCCTACAGTTGAATATACTTTTTACTAATTTTACATGAAAAGAATAGCAACCATACAGAATATACTAGGAAGGAATGATGATGATTTGTTTTCAGGGTGTAGCGAGTACAAATACCTTCCAACATGAAATATGACAGGTTTATCGTTGTCAACCTTATGTAGTAATGGATAGATTAACGTCAGACCCTTGATATAGCTACTGCAAGTTTTCTATCACTTATATATTTTGTCCCATCTTCTTCTCACATTCCTACTTGCTGTTACTTTATTAATTACTAGCTGCTTGCCCGGAGTTGCCCGGGTATTTATTTATCCCAATCTTCTATTTGACAGGAAAATAATGAATTCTAACTATAGTGTAAAATGAAACTAATTTCATTTAGAAGTATTTCAAAGTATAAGTACAGTATTCAAATTATAAAGTAAAACATTTTACAAATTCACTATAATATAACTCTCTCTCTCTTTCAAATGCCATCGTAAATGTCACCAATTAGCTTAGCGACTCCGAAAACTATGGATTCGACACTAATTTACGTTATTTTTGACATTTTACTTTTCACCCCTATGTCAATAGGTGATGAACTTGGAGCTGAACGGCATTCGGAGTGTCACTATTCATCCTAGCGACCCCGAAAACTATGGATTCCACACCAATATCGGTCGTTTTGGATTATTTTTACATGTCACCCCTTCCCAACCCTAGGGGGTCAGGGGTGTCTTACCCCCCACAGAATGTCTTTCCAGATTGTAAGTCATACGTATGTGTACCAAGTTTGGTTTAAATTGCTTCAGGCGTTAGAGAGTTATATATACATATATATGTATGTATATATGTATAGATGTATACAGCCCAACAAGCCAAGCCTAATTAGATTGCTCTAATTATACAATTCCATTAAAATAGATTCACTGCAATGTTTCAGTAACGGTTAATATAATATGTTTAACTAGACTCGTAGCAAAAATATCTATGATGTTAATTTACAATCGGGTTGAAAGAGTCGCCGTCTCCACACACCGGAGATTGGTTTGATATTGTTTAATATACACCTCGCTTTTCCGACACTTTTCGCTAATTGCGAAGATGAGGATGAGTGATGATACGATGAAATTGATGAAGCGACTCTCTTAAAGAACACCCATGCCCAGGCCAGGATTCAAACCCTGGACCCCTGGTATTGTAGCACGCTGTTCTAACCACTCCGCCACGGAGGTTGGCTACGCACCGGGAAGGTTGAAAGAAGTAATGTTTTCGCTTTCTAGAAATGAAAGATATTTATCTTTAGAGCGTGTTGACGTAGCGGTTACTTCGTCGGCTTGTAATCAAGGGGTCACGGATTCGATACCTGATGGAGACACATTCGGATCCAACTTTAAACTGTAGGTGCCGTTCAGATTAGCCTAGGTGTGAATAAAGTGGACTTAAAACATAAATTCAGTTACAAACGGGAATATTAAATGACACAGCTGATAATAAGCTCTAATCAGGGGCGCCGAGTTGTCAAAATTATTGGGGGGGGAGGCTTGGATCACTGAAATAAATTAATGAATGACTCACTCTCTCCCTTTTTTAAGTTTTGGCCTCAGTGTTCGGATTCTCATAAAAGCCCATGAATTCCTCAAAATTTTTATTCACAGTTCGAATGCAGAATATTAATTGTCCATGAATGGATATGTCACAAGTTTCGTCAACCATAATAGCAAAATATTCCCGACTTTTAATATCTGCTACCACGGAGCGCAAAACAGATCTCCCTAATATATCAATGACCTCGTTCTGAATGTCATGTGAGAGCCACTTGCAGCCCGAACGTCCCATCCACTACACTAGTTCATGGAACTTTTGAAACTCTTTTTAGTAAAAATTTTAACAAGACTCAAAATTACATACTTAGTCCCAAAGTTGATTGTTTAGCAGTCTTAGCCCCTCAAAGTTGATGGTCTAGAAGAGGGGTTTCCAACTGCCGGCCCCCGGGCCGCATGCGGCCCACGATGTCTTTCTTTGCGGCCCGCAAAGCCAGTTTGCACAATACATTAATTTTATGTATTTTTATTAAAACACGTTCTATTTTTACTGAAGGAACGGAAGCTCTGTGAAGAAAGACAATATCACAGTTAGAATTGATTCGATCAAAGAATGACATCGATGTTCGGCAGCACATACCCGTGTGAAAGTGTTTTTTCTTCAATGAAGTTAATCAAGAACCGCTACAGAAGCAGACTGGCAGATTCTTCACTGCTTCACCTTCTGAGACTTTCAAATACAGAAATTCAAGTGGACATTCCAACTTTAATAAAAGAAGCAGATCGGCCTCAATTTTCACATTGAACACTTAGTATGAAGGATTCTTATTTGTATGGTGTCTTTTTCAATTCTTTCAATTCATCCATAAGTATTGGGTTTTTGTGAAATAAATTGTAATTATACAATTTTGATTTGCGATCCCATTGTTTTTATTGCCTCATTTTAGAAATTTAGGTAATTTTCAGTTCAGTACTTATAATTTTTGTAATTTTTAACTCCACCCCCCAAAAAAAATTGCGGCCCGCCAATAACCTGCTGGATATAATTTTGGCCCTCGGACCTTTTGAAGTTGGAAACCACTGGTCTAGAACATTTCAAAGGTGTATTTAAACTTAAGTTCATGTGGCACAGTTCAGAGTAAACATTACAACAGAAGCAAAATACATTAGATCCTCTTAAGCAAAATTATTATTTGGGGGGCTCTGCCCCCACATCGTTAACATTGGAGGGGCTCGAGCCCCCCAAGCCCCATGGAGTCGGCGTCTATGGCTCTAATCGTCTATACCTGAATCATGTCTAATTTATCTTTTGTTCAAAATGTGAGAGACGCGTATAACGTATTAGCAGCAACGTGGAATATTTTGATGTAAAAACTCAACATCTACATATGGCTCTTAAAGGGCATGTGGAACAGTCTCCATCGGGCTCTTCCCAAGCTCTTCCCCCGTGGCAGTGTTGCCAACTTAGCTCTCTTGGAGCCAGATCTCGCCCTTTCGCGCACTCCTTTGGCTGTGAAATGGGGCGCCTATCCCCGTGCCCCACTAAGATGCCATCACTGGTTCCGGCCCACATAGACCAAGTTTTTCCGTGATTATACCATTTGCAAGTGACGTGATATTGTTATATTGGCTGCGTCGCCCCACCCCTTTGACAACTAACATGACCCTAGGAAGCACTTCGTAAAACTAGTTCCTAGAAAGTCAGTTTTAACTCCATTTAAGGTGAAATTTAGCTCTTATGCGCATTACGTTTGGCAACACTGCCAGGATGGCCGTAGGAGGCAAGGAGAAATGAATTGGGCTTATGGGAGTATTATTTGGTTTGTTCTCTTGGGAATATCAAACTTTCGATGGAATAGAAAATAATATCAACGGGAAGAGAGCTGTTTGAAGATGTGATTCACCAGAGGAAAAGTCGAAACTTCCATTTGATTAGCCGTAACTTGATGTTGAAGTTTATTCCCCATAAGGAATACATGGTATTCCGAAAATTCTTATTCATCATATTTTTCAAACGTCGTGTCCAGCTTAATAATCAACATAGAAAAACGCTTCCACTTGCAACATGGAGAGAAATTCACACTCTTGGGCGATATCGAAATAAATGTACGATTGGTGCGTAACTGTATCTCCTCCCCTGTAATGTAGCAACGTTTCCACCGTGTTCCGTGCCACCACAGAACACACAATAGATCAAAGTTCCGTTCTGGTTCCCAGGCGCCTGGAGGCAAAATAAAGCAGAACTTGACTGTTGGAAATACACGAAGCGCACAGAGACACGGTACAGGCCTATTGAATGCTAAATGCATGTTAATTGGCGCTGGGTACGTCATTATGTTGGTGCAGAAACAGCCCGTGAGGTATGTGCGCTCATAGAAATCGCAGTCCATAGATTTCACGGCCAGTAATATGAGGATGTTATTATCTTTCCCTTTGCACAATACAGCTGAAGCCGACAGAGGATTTTAGCTTAAGGCCAGCGTGCGCTGCGGCGGGACTCGACCTGTTTTTGTTCCGCAGAAAATAGAGGAAACGGCGATTGTGGCGCCCTCGCAACGATGCCAAATTAAACGGAGCGCCGAATTGACCTCAATTGGTACCGCAATGGCTGCTATAACTGCCACGGACAGCCGCTTGCTGTAGGTGTGCACCGGCGCAGGCAGCACCAGATGTTACCTTGGGGAATCACGGGAAGAAAGGCAGCGTTTGGTGCGGAGAGAGAATTTTCGGGGATAACTGCGGAAACTTTGTCTTTCACCTCTGTCTCCAAATGAGAAAGGTCGATTTTTATTTCGCCAACAGACGAAATAAGAACTATCCGTTTTCGTAGGACGGATTCGAGCAGACATGTCGAAACGTGTGGTGTTGCATGTTGTCTGACACTCCTACGAAACTTCTAGGGTTCCTGGTTCGAATCCCGGAATGGTCAATGGTGGTCTTGTTGAATACCCCCTCTTGAAGTCCATAACATCATCACCTCTCCAGTTGTAACGTCATCGCCTTGTAATCCAGGGCTCCCGTGTTCAATACCCGGTAGAGGCTCATAGTATTTCGGATCCCACTTTAAAGTGTAGGTCCAGTCCCGATTAGCCCATCTGTGCATAAAGTGGACTTAAAGCACCAAGTCAAATCATGACACATCTCCATCGTTGCGATTACCAAAAAGTGGCAGAAAAGAGACGTAAATAACATAATTCAATCAATCAGTCAAAAACTTCTAGGGAACTCATCTTCATCTTCTTGTTCTCGGATAATTGCAACTAGTCGTAACGTCGTCATTAAGTCCTGGGTTCGATTCCTGGTGGAGACACATGGAACACTGGTACGGATCCCACTTTAAACTGTAGGTCCAGTCCCGATTAGCGTACCTGTGCAAAAGTGAACTTAAAACAACAATTCGATAATCGGAACGATGAGAATGGAATAGATGATGGGACACTAATAAAAACGCTCATGCCCAGGACGGAATTCAAACTCTGAATCTTCGGTGGAGAAATCGCAAGTTGACCTCTTAACCCGCTCCACAACAGAGGCTCTGAAACTGTTCTTCTTAAAAGCGAATGTATCTGTCACCATGTGGGTACCATTTGCCCTAGGAAACTACACAGATTAAGAGTACTATGGGGACGCTATTGGCTAACACTATTCCTTACAAATCAAGAGTCAATGTCGCCAGTCGTTACAATGTTGGTTCATTCCTTCCTGGAGTCGCATTTCAATGTTTGAGAGATTCCATTTCAATCGGCAGGCAGAGCCCTCGGTTACAATGTGTTAGAAATGGAATTTAAAGTATAAATCCAATGCATGTAATGGACTTGACAATTAACTTCGTTAATTACAACAGGTCCATTCACAAAGGGTTAGACAAGATAAGCACAATACAGAATGTGCAAAAACGTGGCAAGTCAATAGCAGTTTCCCTCGAAATTCCTATTTGTATATCAAGGAATACATAGTATTCGCATAAAAATATGACACACCAGCGTAGAATTTATTCTTATCATTTGATTCATAATATTCTCAGTATATCATTTCTTCTGAGGCGAATATTTGAAAAAGTGTACACACAATCGACTTAATATTATAAATTACTATAGTTAAACAAAACAACAAATACGAATTTTACACACAGGATGTACACTCACGGACATTCCTTGGTTGCAATGATACCATTCAAAGTCATTGGGGTTGTTACAACCCAGAAGTCTCCCATGACTGTACTATAGAGAGATACAACTAAAAGAACCTGCGCAGAGCCGCTTGTCGTGTGCATCATACTCGCGCATGGGGGAAGGGGTAGAGTGGGGCATGCTTCACCATGGGCCTACCTGAACGGAGGAGGAGATGATGCGTGAAGTCTTCCGACCGAAGGTTCCTTTGTTTGTAGTAGCTTTATATGTAGACATTTCAGGGGAAAATGCAGGCTCGACCAGGACTTGAACCAGGGTCTCTGGCATACCGTGCCATTGCTTTGCCAACTAAGATCAGTTGGTAGAACAATGACACGGTATACCAGAAACTGGTTCAAGACCTGACCGAGCTTGCATTTTTCCGTGAAATATCTAAAAGAATCAGTGTTTGCTGGCTATATGTTATGCAATCTTATACTCTTCTGCGTAATTCTGGTTGTCTATTCTTGAGGTGCTAACTGGTATCACTTTTAACACCTGCTCTGGAGTCAGTAATCAAAAGCAGGAGTGGAGATATTAATTATGTTGAAAGACATTGAAGAGAAATGTCAGTCCCTTTTATGCATTCCAACTTTTTCAAACCGTTGGTGATCAATGATGTTAATTCATTCTTCCTGATTATTAAAACGGTTCAAGTTTGACTCACAAAACATTTGAGTCCAAGTAGTTTTCATTACAATGGGTTATAGCACAGACAAGTGGTTGCAGTCAAGAATCAAACCTTCCAGAGCATTTCAGGTGGCCATTGAATAAACACAGTGCTTGTAGATCTCCCCTTTACGATATGCAAATCGCCTGGTGTAACTGATGTTCTGATTGTCGAACTTCCAGGTACGAAGAGTTCAGAATTGTCGATGAATCAAGATTGATTTATTTGCTTTGTTTTACTTCGCTTTTTGTGCTACTTTAGGCTATTTCGAGAAGATGCGGATGAGCGATGATATGATGAAATTGATGAATGGACACTCACAAACATCCATGCCCAGGCCGGGATTCCAACCCAGGACCCTTAGCGTCGTAGCGCGATGTGCTAACCACTCCGCCACGGTGGCCGGTTTTCAATCAAGAGATTGATCCTGACTGGATAAATCCATGGGCCAGGATCTCTATGCTGCGTGTATCTGCCAGTTTAGTTAAAAAGTTCACTATTTTTAAGTGGTATTTACTTGTTATATGTAAAATAGGATGATTAAAATTATTACTCGAAATATATAATTGCGCATTTATTAATTTGCAGTAGCATGAGTATGTCGACCAAACACCTCTCAAATCCATCGATTTTCGCTACCACCGTTATAAAAAAAGAAGCTCTGGATTTTCAAACAAAATTCCAATCAAATTAATTTCGTATGAAGCTTCTCTTTTTTCGCAATATGCATACCATGCACTGGCGCGTGAACACGAACACACACACACACACACACATGAAACTTCTATTACCCATGTAGAAGTGAATTCCAGTTACCCAGTGCTTATTCCGAAGGGTCCTCAAATAGGATGCATATAAATGTTTGGGAATTTTACTTTTACTATTTTTTTCTCATATTTTAGAAAATATCAAAGTTTGATTTTGCATAATTTATAAATATAATTTACTAATTATGACATATAGAAAATATCAACATTAGAACTACTCTTCAAGTGTGTGTGTGTGTACAAAAATTAATTGATCTACCAAAATTCTATGAGCTTTGACATTTCTAACACAATTACAATTAGAAACAAGTAATATTAAATATGTATAAATTGTAACAAAGATACGATACTTCACATTTTTTATAAAGTTGCAAGCAAGTTGTATAATTTTCTTACAAACTTAGCAAATGTTTTTGATTTTTAAGTTGAAATTTATCCTGTAGGCGTTAATTTCATGCTGTTGAAGTTACATGCTATTGTCAATACAAAATATATATGTTTAAAATCTTTGCCTCCATTGCAAAACGTTTTTGATTGATTGACTGAGTTGGTGGTTTAAGTCCACTTTATGCACAGTAAGGCTAATCGGGACTGGGCCTACAGTTTAAAGTACGATCCGAACGACTATGTGCCTCCACCGGGTATCGAATCCAGGACCACTTGATTACAAGGCGCCATCGGGGAGGTCTCATTGCGGAAAGTGTGTTCCCGATGGCTTAGTCCACTCGTAATCAAGGATTCCAGGGTTCAACACAAGGTGGAGGCTCATAGTGGTTCAGATCCCGCTTTAAACTGTAGGTCCAGTCCTGATAAACCCATCTGTGCATAATGCGGACTTACAAACAAACTCCATTGCGGTAGGACTAGCGGTGCATATTTCCCAGAAAAATGTCCTGTGTTGGAGACTTGGGTAATGAATATTTATCACAGTGTGTTTGTGTGTCCCATAATATTCTGATTTGTGTTTGCGAATTTTCGATTTTTCTTCTTTGTAGTCATGTTTTAGAAAACATTTAACCTTGATTGTGTATATTCATACATTTTTTTTTAATAATTATGAATTTAATGCACGTCGACATAAATCTAAATAAAATATACCACTTGAAGTGTGTGTGTGTGTAGAAAAAACAGTTGAAGAGAAAAGTAGAAAAACTGTGTAAAACAACAAAAATATTATTACAACTAAATTAAATTGGCAACTATAGCATATGTCTCAGAATTAACCGAGCAACTTTCGTAAATGCAAGTGCAAATTATAGCAATGGCTTCACCCATATGCCTTCATTGCACGTGTGCACAAGCACAGGGGTACCTTTCCCTTTTCTTTAGTTAAACAATAACTGGAAATTGTATTACAAAAAAATGAATGTGAAGGGTGTCTCAAAAATATGAATATTTTGAAATGGAAAATAAAAGAAGATGATAAACTTCGAAGCAAGTGTATTCACGGAGAAGAATAGTACAGGGTATGCAATTAATTGTAACTGGTTGATTTCCTCACGGATTCGTGTCTTCAGTTCTTCAATTGATGCATGTCAATGTTTTGTAGTTAGTTCCTTAAAACTTGTGCACGCCGCTGCAGTTGATAATGTCGCCGAAATTCTCGACGTGCAGCACTGACACTGTCGTTATTCTTATAATACGCTTTCACAGCATATGCACGCTGTGCACCACTCCACTGCTCCATGATAACTGAATGACATGGCGCCTACTTCATATTTTGTACGTTACGTGGCGCCACATTCCTCGCAGTGTTGCCAAGTTACGATTTTTTTTTAAAAAAACTATATTTTTGAGACACCCTTTATTTCAGACAGACCATCCCCATCCAGATGACTAGAAAATGAACAAAACTTGACCGAATAAGTTTCTAATATAAGAAGAAAATTATAATTTAGACGTTTCTTGCATATAAAATAGAGAAAGAGTGCTTCGTCAGAATTTTCTTCAGCCATGCTTCGTTAGAAATTTAAATAATCTCCTCCCGTTCTCTCTAAACTTTAACTTCGACTTCTAATTGCACTGCAATGAATTAAAAAGAGTTCGCACGTGAGTTGATTACTTGGGATTCGGAGATTCTGATTGCGTTAGTGGACTCTTGTTAGACGCAGCTCGATACGTGTGAGTGAGAGGAATTATTAAGATCAGCGTCGAAATATAATTAATGAAGTCAAGGCGCGTTGCATCTTGTTAAGTTCCACGTTGATGTAGAGTGTTAACATTATTTTGGTCGTGCCATGAACTTCAGGATTCATGGAGTGACTGGTGAAAGGAGAAAGTAGTTATCAATTTTATTTATTTATTTATATCGGCTTTGTATACATGGCAAAATTAAGGCTTTCATCAATGCCTTTTGTTACACTTAACCATCTGTTTACAACTGTTTACACATAGTGGTTTGTATCGCACTTTAATCTGTAGGTCCAGTCCCGATTAGCCTCACTGTGCACAAAGTGGACTTAAAAGCACCAACTCAAAAGAAATAAAGTATAAAAGAAAAAAAAAGAAGCATTAAAAAGGAAATACAACATAAAATATACCGTTTATAAACGTAAACATAAGCACATGCTAACACATAAACAAAAAGACAGCCCAGTTTATACACCCACATATATTTTCGTGTATTACATTATAAACAATGTTTGGTAGTAATGAAGAAGTTGTAATGAACTTAAAGTAACGGTAATTCTAACTGTAACATGTCCCGGGAATATGTGGAACAAGGTCGCGCATAACGGTTGAGAAATGGAGAAAGCGAGTGGGCGAAGCGCAGCAATACCTAGGCAATGGGTAAGTGCATTTCTTGAGGAGATTGGGCTGTATCAGTGAGAACATGAGGAACATTGCATTTTGCTGGGTTCCCTATATTGTCACCATTGTAAAACAATCAGATATGGCTAGGTATTGTTGCTACAGGGTTATGGAAGTGTTGATGACATTCTTTCTTGCAAACTGAATTTTGATCCACAATCGCTGTCCTACCTTTGTAAACATGTTTTTGGAAAGTACACAAAAATGGTGTTCATTTTAACCTCGTACATACACAACAGCACTCGCTGCACCAACTTTCGGTACTTATTACATCGACACGAGCCCCAACTAACAATGCTCATTGCCTGATAACATATGCAAGGCGCTATGCGTTATCGCCTCTACCGGACAGTGTTGCCACTTTTAAATTTACAGCCCACGTATACAATACTTTCGTTATAGAATTTGAAACTTGTATTCTTTTTCCATTCATCCCGCTCTCTCTCATATTCAGAAAGAGATATGGCTACAGAGAGGAGGGAGGAAGGAGGAACAGAAGTGGAAGAGAGATGACCAATGCACATTGCTTCCTCTCCAATCCTTACCTTTTTGGTGACAGCATGATACGTCTTTTGCTCTGACTCTGAAAGAGCAACAGAGAAGAATCTCAGACTTTGAATTGGTACTTTTTGCTCTTCCTCTTCCACGAATGTACTCTGTCGCCGGCTGGAAATCTTGTCCAGGCGAGGAATAAAGAAAGAAAGAGGGAGGGGGAGACGTCTAAAGGAAGCAAACGCACACGTATCTTCTCGGAGGAGAGCGAAATGGATATAAAAGATTCAACAAAAATCCAAAATCTAAACGTAAAGAAAGATCTGCTCTTGTGTGTTAGGGCCGCGTGAACGGTCGAAGGCGCCCTAATCCCGGTTCCCTCGCCTCCGGACCCATCAGTGTGAAGCGAGCCCTTTGTGGGTCCGGCCTATCTTATGAAGTGTCCACCGGCTGCGATTTCTTCCGTGTCTGAGGCGAGAAGATAACAGTCTCCTTTTCTTCCGGCACACCCTCCCCCCCCGTACCTTCCGCCCCCTTCCTCCGAGGCGAGGGAAGGAATCGGGCCAATCTCCAGATGTTGTTGTTGACAATGCTCGTGACTTTTCTTCCACGGAGCACAAAAGGAAATTATCGTGCCGCGTCACATTCCGAACGGTTTACCCAAAAACAGAATGGCCGGCCGAATCGGAAATAGAAAGGAAAAAGTTTCCAAAAGTGAGGGGGAAAAAAGCGAACGAGCTACAAAGGGGGGGGGGGGGGAAGTGACGGCTTCTCGCGACGATGGCCGGGGATTGTGATAAGAGATTTGTGCATCGCCTGTTGGTTCTTTCGACGTCAAAAGGCAACCGGTGAAATAAATCTTGTACTTTCTTTCACCTGACGTTCGAACCATGTCGCACAACCGTCTGCAGCCAATACAATTACCTTTAAATTAGGATTACAGTTCCGAAAAACCAAATCCGAATAAGCATTTCTTCTGCACGAACTTCCTGAATTTTTCGCAACAGTCTCCAGGTGTCGTTACCATGGTTACCACCATATGATGAGCATATAAAAACTTAAAAGAAAGGTTCCTTCATTAGATTACATCCTCTTTCGCTTAACGGCTGACCAGTACAAAAACATCTAATTTGAAAACTGTCCGAAAACACGAATTCCCGTAGATATTTTTAAATATATATATATATATATATATATATATATATATATATATATATATATATATATATATATATCAGTAATCATATAATATTCTTTTAGATTACTACGTATGCACTTCCGCATATGACATCCAGGACTTTTCAATAGTACTTACTCATTACTTGCTAATCAAATTAAAAAAGAAACGTTTAGAATAATGGAAATTGGCCACGCCTTTAATATGTTCCGCATGTATAGGTTTAATGTGCATATGCTTGATTCCCTTATTAATAATTCAACTATAATGGTTTTCTTGTGTTGTTACAAGTCAATGATCCAACAAGTCTCTGGAGGTTTGGTACTGGTGTTCATGTTGATCTTCACGTGCAAAAGAGACCCTCTAATACAAGTTTCTCCAAATTTTTCCTCATCAAATACGTATTTTCTATTCAACTTAAATTAGTCGAAAAGGAAAATTGTTCAAACAGGAATTCCGGTTTCACCTTAATGGCAGTTGTCTCACAAATCCCATTATCGTGTCACATTATCCAGAACACATCAGGTAATGGTAAAATTCAAAACAAAACACACGATGCAAAGTTGCTTTTCAGTATAGGGTCTACGTTGCAGGAAGTTTAGCTAATTTTTCGACATGCCGATTCGACGCTAGGAGCTCCAAAGATCAATAATTTTGATGCTACGTATATGCGTGTTTGGAGGAAAGACGTGATTTTACACTGTTGACACCATATCTTTGCATGTATTACTATCGTATGGGTTGGAGAAGATTGTTTTAGTTGACACTTGTTGAAAAACACGATGATATTCCTAAAACTTATACCCCATCCTGAAAACAATATTGTATCGTATATTATCTATTAATATTTACCATTACCTAGTTTGTCAGCCAAAAAGAAATGCATTTGTAGGAATCGTAGGGGTGTTTGAATGATTCCGCAACAACGGGAATTTTTTCTTGACGGTACCTTTCCTGCATAGTAAAAGAATGCCAATGGCAACCTCGAATATGTGCTGCGCCTTTGCATACATTTAGAAAAGGTGTTCGCCTTCATGCCCTCTACACGCTGCGAAAGTTTGGTAGTGTTGTGCAGGATCAATGAATTCGGTAATATGGTTTGTTTTATGCACATATTTTTCACTTTTTGTACAGACGGGTTTGGATATCTCGCAGATGACTGTTGTCTCTGAATTATTTCAGCATGCTGATTCCAAAAATGAAATCCATATTTACCCATCACGTATAGCTTTTTTCAGAAACGGCTTTAATTTCACAATAAAATGTGTAGTTCCATCATTTCGTCAATAGATAGCTCTATTTAGATGATAGTAAAATATTCGTTTTCTAGAATACAAATCCTCCAATTCTGAACTACAAATGCACATAGAATAGTAAGAATTTAATCCGCCTTCTATCTTCACAAGACACATTGACATGAGAATTGTAAATTTTCATTACCTGAGTTCCTTTTCGAAATCCCTCAGCAAAACTTCCGTCACAAAATATCCAAACACCAATGTTATTATTTAATAGGTTGATTGAACTTAGTGGCGTGGAGAAAAATCCTGATCTAGGGGAAAATACTGACGTCATGGGGGAAAAAATTACGTCATATCCGTCATCGGCATTCAAAATACTTCCAGAATCACCTATTGGTTTTTAAACAACCAAAATTCCCCTTCTTTAAATTTATTTTGTTGTGTTCTGTAATAGGTAGGTGTAATGGAATAGCGAATATCAGAATTTTGATTTCGAAATTGTGACAAATCCTAAGGTGATGGGGGAAAATAGATGTCATTTCCGTGATCAGAACTCAAAAATCTTCCAGAATCAGCTATTGATTTGAAATTATCCGATTTTTTCCCCAAAAATACACAGTCATGTAATTATATTAGATGAGAGTGAAGAAACTATGATTTTATCGCATTCTAATCGTGTAGTTTGAATTGTATCTTTTTCATATACGTTGCATAAAGAAACGAACTGCAGGAGTACTATGTCAGGCTGGTGTACGGCGACATTCCGAGAGAGAGAAAGAGGAGGGAGAGAGAAAGCGTAATCTTTCCTCTCGACCTTTCTCCCTGTTTCTGAATGGAGGAATTGTAAACTGTTCCAATACTTTTAATCAGAGGCCTCTGCAAGGCACGAGAAAACAAGTATTAGCCATCTGGAAGAGCAAGCAAGTTGCTTCCATACAAGCGTCCCCTGAAGGAGCCTAATTTGTCCCGTTCCCTCGGACGAACGGGGTCTCAAGAAAGAAAACATGGTCGGAGCTTATTTCGCAGCTCCCTCGCAGTTTCCTTTCATCGCCCTTCCCCGGCGAAGGTCCAGCGTCGAATCGCCATTGTCAAACGGCCATTTTCCTCTCGTTTTACTCCGTCCCCCCTCCTCCCCACACACAATCAATTTACTCTCTTTTCAGTAACTTTTTGTTTGCTCCATCGTCCTCTGTTTGTAGTTCAGTCCACTTCTTCCGTTCCTGCCTGTCCTTTTCCTCCGACTGCTGCTGACTCCGCATCTCCGTAGAAATCGACTGAGAAGGAATTTCCCTCTGGGTGAAAAGTACGGTCGCTGCTCCTGCAAGACAGGCAACCCAGTTGACGATACAGACATTGGCGGGCACGTGCCCATATCAAGACCTATTACCCAGGTACTTATTCTAAAAAGTATATATGACATTATACGTACAACGAGCAAAAAAATATTCGATCTATCCGTTCCCAGACACGAAAAAAAAATCAAAATTTGGCACAGATACATTTATCGGGACTAGATTCACTGGACACTTAACTAAATCGACTCGGAAATCAAATCCGGGGCTTGTGGTTAAATGGCAACAACCTTAATTGGTTTATTGATGACAGAAATGAGGGAATTCTAGGTCATATATTTCCGCCCTTGTGATATTTTCTGTGTAAATGCATCCTCCAGTTCATTTCTGTAATCGCCGTTAAACAAATAAAACGTAGAACGACTTCTATGTAAAAAAAATACTAATAGTATCAACTAATAATCAAAGGGTTCTGGGTTTGTTTCCTGTTGGAGGTACAGTGTAAAGGTCCAGTTCCGAGATTAGTTTACCTGACCAGAAATCGGACCTAAAATAAACCCTCGTTGATTGATTGACCTGCTTGATTTTACTTCGCTTTTTGTGCCACGTTTGGCTAATTTGCGAAGATAGGGACGGGTGACGATACGATAAAATTCATGAATGGACACTTGCAAACATTCATGCCCAGGCCGGAATTCGAACCCGGAACTCCTGACGTCGTAGCGCGATGTGCTAACTACTCCGCCAAAGCGGCCGGCAAAATGAACGCTCGTAGATGTCTATGTGAATGTGATAATATGATATGTAGTATATTTTAGTCTATTTTTAATATCTGCACATACAGCATGGGTATTCTGTGGCCCTCCAAGAAAAATAACCTAGATCCGCTTGTGGATACAGGAGTTTCTTGAGGGTACGAGGTACAGGTTCGCATATGTATTTCAATTATGCCGAAATGCATTTGATTATTGAAGAGCCTCTGATGTATGTTTTTCTCCTCGTGTGACAGCAGACATATGGTCTTTATAAGGTGAAGGTTTAACTGGTACAAATCACTCCCATTGGTTTAGTAAACATATTGTACAAATTGTGTAACAAAATAAAGAACATCTCAAAATTGGTCGAAACCCTATATTGGTTCAAAAAGATTTTGGAAGTTCTATTAATATCATACACGTACGCACGCATACACATGTGTTTTTAAAAATAAAAACCTTATTCTGACAAAGTGAAGACAATATTGATATGTTTAATAAAATTAATGCATCTCAAGCTAGTATTTATATCTAAATTGTTTAGGGAGAACAATAACAATGGAGGATGGCATTAGCCCCTTTGTCCCTCACTGGCTCCACCAGTACATATATTTAAAGAGAAATTTACGGCAGCAGTCACACTATCGCCAATAAACTTCTGAGGATATAAAACAACACAAAGGTGTTTACATCTGTTGACCCGCATGCATGTGTCACTCATTCTAGCTTCCTTTTCGTTTTCCAACACTGTTGTGTAACATCATTTAGACCACGATTGTAAGTGTGGCTTTGTTAATTTTCCCGGGTGAAAATAACAACTATTTCTAAAAAAGTTGTTTGTAACTAACAAGTTTGTGAACAACAGGGAAACTCAAGTCTCTCCGTAGTACACCCAAGAGAAACAGGACATGACATAGAGTGAGATGAGGCTAAGCAGATAGGAAGGGAGAAGAGAATACTAGTGAGAAAATGGAAGGAGTCCAAGGAAATAGAGAAGAAAGGTGAAGAAGACACAATGAACTGGAATGGGGGACTCAAGATAAACAAAGAATGGAAGAAGGTGTTAGAAAGAGTGGAAAGGACAAGAGCGAGGGAGTAGAGAAAAAGGAAGAGGAATGAAGAAAGAAAGGAAAAAGAGAGTGAGTTAGAGAGTCCAACCACTTTTCAGATGAAAGGAAATGATTAGCTAAATCGCCTGTCGGGTGAAAGTACTGTTGACAAGGAATATTCCATAAAAAAACAACTTTCTAATAATCTTGTGTCTGGCGGGGAGTGATTTTTGTGTTTTGTACCTTGTTTCATTTGTACTTGGTACAGAGTCTGAAGAAGACCTTGCTAGAAGGTTGAAACGTTACGTTTAGTTTATGTTTTAAAATAATATAAATTTCTGCCTTGGTCAGCATATTGAGTTTTTTATATCATGGAAACAAGGCTTAATGGTGTTATAACCCAATGTTGCAGGCCAACGAGGCTCTGGTATCTGGGCACACAGTCAGTATAATATTTTGTTCGTGTTTTGTGTTGTGTTGCCCATATGTATTTGTGATCGTCCTTTCTTTAATTTCGTCTTATCAACATTCATCCTCTTCGTCGCGATTATCCAAAAGTGGCAGAAAAGCTTCGTGAAATAACTCTTGAAATAACCCAGAAAGCGTAGAGCATTGAAAAGTTTATTCAGCATGCCAATCTTCGCATTTAACTGAATTCCATGTAAAAGTAAAGAATTCTAGAGCCAGATGCAAATCTCAGCGGACTGTTTCTTTGGGACCAGTTGTGCGAGAAAGTTAAATCTCGTGTCGATGCACGCACGCACCCCCAAAGGTAGTTTAAAAACTACTCGCCGAGATTCGTGCATCATTTGTTTCGTAAAGTTTCCACTTTTATGCTTGTTTTGTGGACAGCTGCATTAGAAAGGAGTAGATAGACCACGCGCCGCGACTTTTATCTCGGCCCTTCCGATAGGTTGACCCATTAAAAGTTTTTGTGGACGCCGCTCCCGTCGGAGATAAATGAAATCGTAATTCTCCTCTCCTCGCTTGCCGGGTGATTTGCAATAGCCGATACGCATTAGCACTAAGTAGGCCGACGCTACGAGGGCCTAATGATTGTACACAGAATGGCTAAATGTTTTTCCTATCGACGGAGCACGCCTTGTTTGGATTGAGAATACAAAGTAGGGGATCCGCTTTACCTACATAAATTTCTTAGAGAAGGCGTCGTGGAGATTCTCTATGCACCAACTCCCTGGCATAATAAGCCCGAAGGTTTATTTAGACACTGCAGTCTCTAGCCTTCTTAAACCCGAAGGTTTATGGCTGCAGCACCACAAGCCTTCCATCTGTCCCTATCTTGGGCAAGATCAATCCATCCTTACCGATTTCCTTTATGTTCATCTCAACGTTCTCTCTCCATCTTCGTCTTGGCCTTCCTACAGGTCTCTTACCATCAAGTTTCCCAACAAGAATCCTGTACACTCTTCTTTCCTCTCCTATTCGTGCCACCTGGCCTGCCCACCTAAGTCTTCTTGATTTAATTATTCTACATAAAAATTGTGCAGTTCTAAATCATGTAACCTTCTCCTTTCACATGTCTCCTCATACCTCTTAGGCCCAAATATATTCTTAAGTATTTTATTTTCAAATATTCTTAATTTATTTATTCTTTCATTCTTTTAATATAAGGGACCAAGTTTCATATTCATATAATACTACAGGCAAAATTACTGTTTTGACATTTAACTTTGTTTTTAAGCAATTTAAACTAACTCTGATATACAATTCCCAAACCTGACTAAAACCTCCGTAGCGGAGTGGTTTGCATAGTGCCAGGTGTCCCAGGTTCGAATCCAGGCTTAGGCATGGGTGTTCTCTGATAGTGTCAGTGTATCAATTTCATCACATCAGTCATCCTCATCCTCGCGATTATCTAAAAGTGGCAGAAAAGTGAAGTAAAATAAACAAAAACTAAAGTGAAAGTGGCAACTTAAGTCTTCCGTCCGTCCCTCCGCTGGACAATACCATCTGACCATGCTTTCTATTTCTGCATCTTTTCATTACATCCTCGTCTTGGCATTGCAACAGGTACCGTACCACCAGGTTTTCAACAAGGATCCTCTAATTACTCCTATTTGGTGCGTTCTCCTGCTTCAGGATAAACCACAGATCGTGGTCCATCAGGATTCGAAGATTGAAGTAAACCAAACTTTGCTCACCATAAGTTGTGATTCTGGTTCAAGTATTAAAATTTCAGACATTTTTCTGAAGGTTGGCACATGTACCTGACACGTGCCATAATTTCCTTCACTCTCAACGCCAAAGAAGTCCAAATGACTAATATCAAATGACTTAATTCTTTAAATTAATTATTTTATAAAAATCCTTTCCGATTTGCAATACTCACATGTTTAGCAGTGGTGTATCTCGCCTATTATCTCCCTCGTTTTATTTTCCTTGAATATTACTGACTTCGTTTTATCTTTTGAGCAGTGTATTTGATTTGCTTTGTATTTTTGATGCTGCTAATACATTGTTGCTTAAAACATGAAAGGTTGTGCTGACATACACTTACAGTATTTCATATAATACATTTACATTTTTTAAATTCAGTTTTTGTCATAAAGATACATATTTCTGTAATTTTACTACAACATTTTAAGTTTTGTTTATTGGAGCAGGGTTTGCATTGGATCCCTACCTAGAAAATTGAAGTTTACAAAGCCAATGTTAATCTTTCTTTCTGAAGCAAGAAAAACCTTTCCAAAAAACAGTTACTAACCAGTAACCTTAATTTTTGCCAAAGCTGTTTACAATGGTAAAATCTGATTTATTATACTGATAGCGGAATGACAGCTGCCAACATTCAATAAAGGGCTCCAAGGTTTCATTCAAAGTCACATTTAAGTGATTTGGATTTCATTTTGAACTGTAAAGCAGTCTCTATTAGCCTATCTGTACCTAACTTAAATGTTGACAAACTATTACGTATAACAGCTGGTATTTCTACGTAGTAATGTTTCGTCTTAAAGGCTCAGTTGGACTTTTGGCCGACGCCTGGCCAGCTCTTTTCGAATTTTCCTGTCTTTTCGAAAAACCGCTATGATATTCCAAAATCCGCTTAGAATTCCTTCTAGACCATTCATATGACTCTTCATGTAGTGTACTTTCACTGTTGTATAGATATTCTCAACAGTTTCCCGGCTACATTAAATCTATTAAACTATTCATAATATCTAGACAAGAAGGAAAGCTAACCACATGAAGATGTGGGTGAATGCTCTAGAACAGTGGTTCTGAAACTATGGTACGCGTACCCCCGGGGGTACCCGATCTGCTAGGAAGAGAAATGTTGAGAATACCCACAAGACAACATTTTTTCTGCAAGTGTGTAGAGCAGATTTTATCGTTTCAGACTTCATAGCTTTAAAGCTCAACAGAAAAATTAGGCTGATTTTGTTACTGACAGTCTTCGTTTCATATCTTTTGAAAAAAAAAAATACTCGTTCGAAATCTCTTGTTCATCAGAGAGCTGACGGCGCAATAAAGTTTTTGATCCCTTTCTCCACTACATACTTATGGGAGAAGGTTTTTTCATTAATGGTGTACCTAATAGACAAGTACCTAAATAGACTAAATTTGGAACAGAATCTCCGCTTAAAAGTTTGAAGTGCACAACCAGACATGAGGAAACTTTGTTAGGGTATGCAGGCACATCTTTCTCGCTACAAACTCTGTGGATTTATACAAAAAACTGCAAAATTATGCTTGAGTTTGTTTACAAACTAATTTCTTTTCTTTTTTTTCAATATTCTGGAAAAAATACATGACCATTAAAGTTTTTTTATGTACTTCTTAACACACATGTGTTTCATATTTTTATTTTTGTAACTAAGCATAAAGATTGTAAACGTAGGAGCACCCAATGAAATAATAAACATAGGATCCTAATGTTTATTTGCTTACCATCTTTCCACATGAAGCCCGAATGTTCTATTACAGAAACACGCCTCCAACATATAAAAATCGCCACATACCAATCAGGCAGCCAAAATAATCTCCAAATCCCACTATTCGGAGAAAACCTACGTATGGTGGGAGTACCCTAGACGTTTAGTTACGACTAAAAGGTACAAAAAGATTTTGAAAGATCGTAGCGGTTTTTCTAAAAGAGAATACAATTTGGAGAGATGCCCTGGCGTCAGCCAAGGTCCAACCGAACCTTAAGTTTACTATCTCAGTCCCGTGTGTAATTTATCCATTAGTTCCTGAAACCTAGGAACCCTCAAGACAATGAAATTTCAAACGGTAGCCTTTGTTGCAATCCAACGCCTTATTGCTTGTATACTTCTATCTTCAAAGGATGATACACACGCACCAAAAATGTCTTTGCGGGACTTTTCATAGACCTCTCCATTTGTCTCTTGAGTCAGGTTTCCACTAAAAGCGCCGCCTTCACAGACATATATATCTTTCCCATTTCGCCAGAAGTTGAATTTTGCTGCATCGGTAAGCAACGTCGCTCTCAATTTGTAGATCGTCGCTTAAGTATTTTCTCCCCAAGACGTTCCTCGCCTCCGCAATTATTATCTCTGGTTACAGTGTTGCCCCGAGAAGAGGTCAGAATTACCATCCCACCCTCGGGCGAAGAGGAACTCGACACAATCGCTTAACAAACACAAACGATACCAATTGTCTGAATTGTCCCCAGAGGAAGCGATATTCCGCGAACAACAGCGAGTAAGACTTCGATGTCAAAGTTATTGGATTTCCTGGATGAAGCTGTTAGATGACGGAAGATATTGTGCTTCTCACTTTTAGTTCACCGAGGTGATCCTCTTACATGGAGATGCAATTTTGAAACTCGGTGTTCGCAAGTCACGTCTTGTATGCGTATCGAGAAAATGCTGCTGTCTGATTTTATCTCGTGGGGATGCAGAAAATAGCTGGCTCCAAGTGTAGCCTTGAACAAGTTGGACCTTTGTGATTTACTTATTCCAGGGGTGGATGAGGGTGGATGGTAGAGTCTCCTGGAGAGACAGGAATAAAGCAAAGAAACTGATAGGTGATACAGAAACACAGTAAGAAAAGTAGAGAACGAAAGACAAAGAAATATAAGATTAAAGAGAAAAAGAAAGAGAAAGAAACAAAAGAGAGAAAAACAAAGAGGGGGAAAAAGAGAAAGAAAGAGGGTAAGAAATATAGGAAGAAAGAGAAACAGAGAAAAGACATATACGAAGAAGGATAAAAAGAAAGATGGAAAGAAATATAGGAAGAAAGGGAAAGAGAGAAAGAAATATACGAAGAAAGAGAAAGAAATATAGGAAGAAGGAGAAAGATAAATAAATACAGAAACAAAGAGAAAAAGAAATATAGGAAGAAGGAGAAAGAGAAATAAATACAGAAACAAAGAGAAAAAGAAATAAAGAAATATAGGAATAAAGATAGAAGAAAGATATAGAAAGATGTTGAAAGCGAGAAACAGTAAAATGAGAGGGAGATAACGAAAGAGTGGAAGAAAGAATGAGCGGGAAACAGAGCAAACAGAAAGGGAGAGAAAAAGAGAGAGAAACGGAGGAAGAGGAAAAGAAAAGGAGAAGAAGGAGGAGCCAGAGAAAAGAAGGCAACAACATCGGTCATGACCACCGAAGGAAAGCTGAGCCATTGACTTAATCCAGATATTTTATCCGCTCGTTAATCAGAATGGAAAAGATTTGGTGGAAGAAAGAAGCTGTTGAAGAAAATAAGCGATATGTATAAAATTCCACAAAACTTCTAGCGTTCTCTCCCAGCTCCAATGCCTTCCGTCAGGTTATCCGTCAGTATAAGGACTTTGCCTTCTTTCTCTCTCTATGTGTGTGTATGTTGCCAAACAATCTTGCTAACGAAAGGAAACTTTAAATAGTTAACCAGGTTGCACTTTATTAAAGTAAATTTGCGCACATATTCTCCGTAACAAATTTAAAACGCATTAACAGAAATAACTAATTTTTAAATAACTGGGCAGAGAACTTGTAATCTATACTTCCTAAGATACATGCTACTTTCTTGCATTAACAACAACGTTGTAACACCAGCTAATATGAAGCATTGGGCAAATTTCATTTTGTTGGAATGCACTGCCATCTACAAGTAGGGAACGAATAATCGTTATAGTGGAACCACAGGCAAAGAAACCTGCGCAGACCCGCGATTCCTGTGCCCCGTACTCCCGCGTGGAGGGGAGGGTGAGAGTAGAGCATGCTTCCTTATGGCCCGAGCTGAACGGAGGAAGGGAAAGCTGCGCGGGGACTTTTCGTGCAAGGTTTTTTTCCTTGTGGTTACTCTATACGAGCTTCAAACCAAAATTTCTTCCACATAAGATGTCTGAGGTAATATTTCAATTACACACACACTCCGTAAAAATTCTGACTACTTAAAATATCTTCTATACCTCAACCGCAGTATATTTCAATGTGTTTTGCAGCCGGAGTAAAATTCGGTCATGAATTTTGGTTATAAAAAATCATGCATTATCGTTTGTAATTCTCGTCTCGTATCGAATTTACAGAGGTCTGCCTCGTTTTCGATCTTGTGTCGGCAAGTCTAAAAGTATTTAGTCTTGTTCAAGTTTTGATTTTTCAAAGATCATATCAATAGCACACCCACTACGAAGATTATTTATCTTATATGAAGTGAAATCGCTTCGTTACACTACTGAACAGCTGTTATCGATATCCTCGGGTATTTTGTGTCATCCTCCGTGGTGTAGTGGTTAGCACATGGTGCTACGACGGTAGAGGGCCCGGCCTGGCATTGGTGTTCTCTGTGAGTGTCTCAATTTTATCATATCATCACTCATCCTCATCTTCTCGATTAGGCAAAAGTGTTAGAAAATCAGAATAAAATAAACCAATCCATATTTTGTACGAATCATTGTATCAAATCCACTTTCTATACAGATAGCCAAGGCTGGAATTACAGTGTAAAGTGGGATCCGAACCACTGTGGAATGTGCTTGTACCGGGACCCCTTAATTACAAGGCTAGGACGTTACCACCACGCCATCGGGAAGCCGCTTGGGTATTTTTCGTCACAGAAATTACGCCATTTGTTATTGACGAAATGGATACGCATGATTCTAAATTCCTTCAAGAGATAGAACTCATGACACGGACAAAAATGTCGCAGCAATCGTAAATCGAAGAAAAGTATTGTTAATGACAAGAACTTCACCTGAAACTTGCAACGAAGAGCTGGATGATGTAAAAGAAATCATTTTGTCAGTCATTTTGTTATTTTCTGTCTTTTCCATTTTCTCTGTCCACAATATCAGATCTTCAGTTTTCTTCAGCTTCCAACTTTACTTTCGTACTGCTATTTCCAATGTGTTTCCTTCATCCCTTTTCCATTTTGATACTAACTCCTACTATCTTCCGGGAATACGAACTTTATGCCTTTTATTTCGCTCTCCTCATTACGTTTTATTACCTGTAAAATGTTCTTTGAGAATCAGCGAAGTCTTCTTGTCACCTCTCCCGCCTCCCTTCTCCGTGCCTACCTATCTCATTTTCCGCGGGAATCCTTTTCTTTTTCCTCCCTTCTCTTCGACCCTTTCCGATTCTCTCAATCTCCATCATTCTTACTTTTACCCCGGCTGCGAGAGGCGCGGTGTCAGGGAAGGCGACGGTGAGTGATTTTTGCGCCTCCTGTCGGAAGAAAAATAAGAAGAGGAGTCGACAACCAATTTGTGTTGCAAAGGCCGATCTTTGGCCCCGCCTCCGTCATCTTTTTAACCCCGAATGCAGTGTTGCCAGCTGGGTGCCATCGGAAAATACCAGCGCTAAATTAGACGCACTATGAAACAGGTATTTTATTGAAATGCATTCACCAGCATGTGAATTGTTTTACTTTGTTGTTTGTGTCTCCACAAGGAAAGTGAAGGATCAAGCGATGAAACAGATAACAATCTCAAGTGGATTCGGTTGCTTTCTCTTACTCTCTCTCTCTCCTTTTTTTAAAATATTTTTTCTCTCTTCTGCAGTTTCGCTATCTCTTTAATTCACTTTTTCTACCCACCCTATTTCTCGGTCTTTCTTTCTTCAAATAACCAATATAGTTATTTTGTTATATTTCCGTTTCTCTCTCTTCCTTTATCATCTTTTTTATATCTTTCTTCCTCTTTCTCTTCTTCTTCCTTCTCTTTCTATTTTTCCTTCTTTCTACTCCTCTTCCTCTTTCATTTTTCCTTCTCATTCTTTCTTTCGTCTTCTCTTTCTTCCTCACTCTCTTCGTCCTCATTCTTTTTCTTTCTCTATTTCTTTATCTACCATCTTCTTTCTCTATATTTCTTAGTACATTTCTCTTTCTCTATTCCTGTCTCCCTGTTTCTACGTCTTTCTCCCGCCATTTATGGGCGCGTGTGATTATTGGGGTGGGCTAGAGCCCACTGCGCCCACCTGCTGGTAAGGCCCATGGAATAAATCGACTCGTTGATCCGTGGTTTTCCTCGGCAACTCCAGCCAAATGCTTCCTTGCACTGACATCGTCCTCTTCTCTTTCCAAATTGTCGCTGCACAATGATAACAGACAGCTTTGATGAAACCTGAGAACGAACATGCCATTCTTCCTGCACTCTCATTGCTAAACGTATGAGCTACTGGATCGTGTGAAACATCATTTCCGATGGCGTAGTGGTAACTTCGTTGCCTTCCAAACAAGAATCCCACTTGAAATTCTAGGTCCAGTCCCGATTAGCCTCTATGCATACAGTGGACTTAAAACAAAAACTCAAACTCGAAATACGAATCAAAATTCCAGCGCTTTATCTGCATGTGTGGTTATAAGACTCGCATGTTTAATGCACTGCTCAAAGATATAATAAAACTAAATCATTCTTTAAAAATATACAGGGTGAGTCAAAAGTCAGGTTACATAGGAAGTTTTCTTTATCTCGTTAATTGTTCGTGAATGGTTGAATGTGCCGTTTTCTGGTGCATGGATCGGTCGCCATGGTACAGTTGAGTGGCCACCGTGGGCTCCAGACCAATGGATTTTGTCCTTTGGGGTCATATAAAGGCGCTTGTCTACTCAGTTAAGATTCACATCATCCAGCATCTGAAGGAGTGCAATGTGCAGACATAATTATGCCGGACGTTCTGCAGGGAGTTCCGACATTTCCGACACTGAGGCAAAAACTGTTTTTTCCCGTCATAAGCGACACTGCTTGGATTTTTCCCTACGATTTCTAGTATTTCCCGAGGCTCAGATCAGTGGTTGCAATTATCACTTTAACCAATGTTTGTGGCGAAAGGTGCAGGAGTTGGGACTGACAAACTATTACAAAACAGATCCAGACGTGCGGCTGTGTGTAAGAATGTGTTTGTGTTCAGCTCTGGCTTACCTCCCTGTGGCTGACGTCGATGATGGATGGCTGTGTGTGATGGAAGATGCACCAAACCACGACATATTGAGAAATTTTTTGGATTATTTCGTTAAACAGTGGATGAACAACTCTGTTTTCGACATTTCCATGTGGAACTGCTCCAACAGCGGCACAGGACTAACAATGCAGTCGAGTGATGGAACCATACAGTTAATGTATTGAGAGAAAATTCAAGTCCTAATGTGTTTCAATTAGTGAAGACTTTAATATTAGAAGCTGTGTACAACAACTACTTATGTGAATCTTAAAGGGAAACTTAGACGATGTCAGTACATTACATTAGATGAGAGAATACAAATAGCGTTTGCCGACTATGAAATGCATAGAGATCTTAAGCGCTTTTTGAGGAGAATGGCGTACGTTCAGAAATTAGAATGAAAATAGTAAGATGTTGGTTCAACTACAAGAGAAACGACGCATTCTACATTTGTACATTGACAAGGGATTGCAGCCTGCTCCTATACCGACAAGGGATCTAAACAATCCGTCATTGACAAAGGATAAATACATCCAGCATTTAAACACCCAGCTTTCATGATGCCAGTGTGAAGGAAAACTAATAAAGATTTTTAAAAACACACCAGCTTCCATGATGCTGCCAGTCCTAAGCCTGGATAAAATGTGACGGGAAGCTATTTACACTTTGTGTCGCAGATGAAGGTGTCGCAACTGTCATGGAATATATTTTCCATACAGTGTCGCATATGACGGCAGAAATGCCAGTGTCGCATACGACGGTGTCGCAAAAGTCGTGGATTCGTTCTGCAGAAGGTTCTGGAGAACTGGAAACGTCGCGTGCACAAAATCATTGATGGTCAATGTGTTCGCATTGAAGATACACTATAAATCCCTTTGTAACCTGACTTTTGAATCACCCTGTTGAATCACCATAATTACATCTTTGTGTCTTTATACAGTTTTTATAAGTAGGAAACCAAAAATGAAAATAATATTACTTTAAACGCGTAGCTATTCTATGAATGAATATGCCATAGTTTCTATTACCCTGACATCCATCGATCTGTATTCATACCGCTCCTGTTCCCTCTTCCCACAGTGGGACATGCAAAACACGGACAAGTTTCCTGGATGTAAACGGTTGAATGCATTCACATCACTTTCCAGCTATTTACGACCAAACTAAATGTTTGCTGTGGACACTCATGGGATAATCCACAGGACATATTTGCCATAGTCCAATGTAACCAGTTTAAATTCAATATTAACTGATCTACATCGCTACATAGGCCGCAGAGCCACTGTAAATATTTGTCCATAATTTTACAGTAAGGTCGTAGGTAATTCGGACGACAGTAATAACACTGTAAACTAATATGTAAGGAAGGGACTTTATTCATTGCGAGGCCTGCACTGTAACTTTGAAATTAGTCAAACGTATGAGCACTTATCTGATATCTGTAAAAAGTTAAAGTAATTTGAATGGTGCAAAAATATTCTTTTCTGCGATTTACAGGCTGTCAGTTGCAGGAATTAACTGCCATGTCCACCAAAATAACGATAGCACATTTTCACAAGAGGCGTTAGAATCCAGAATTTTCAAAATTTCCCGATGGGATGAAAATCTCGCATTGCGCACACTATTTCCCCTTCAAATGATTGATTTTTCACTTCTGGAATAAGAACTGATAATTTCTTTCAGACACTTATAGTGCAGAAAATATCAAGAACTCACCTCATTGAAATAAGATCCTTTGGAATTTTTCGGCTGGACGGGATTACGAAAAGTCGGGAAATCATTTCCAGAAGTTGGTATCTAACCTTGACAATTCACACCCTGTCATTTTGAATTATTCATTTTTCTTTTATATACAGCACCCTTCGGCATGTCGAAACATTAATCAGAGATACCACGAAAACAGTAGATCGAGTGGTCTCTGCTTGATATCTATGCATTGTGAAAAAGTACAAAAACAAAAGGAACTGTTCATCAACAAAGCCTAGAATGTTTATTAAAGAAAGAAATCCAGTTTCTATCAAAATACGTAGTATACTCAAGTGTGAAGTTGTATACAATATCAAAGTATTTTCAATTCAATTTGAATTTTATGATTTGCAAAGTACTACTAATAGTAATAGTAGTAGTAATAGCATTACTAATAAAAATAATAACAACTAAGATAATGATAAGTTCCTATGACTGAAGGGCAAGGTATGAAATCTTGCTTTGCCCCTTGAGAAAAATTGCTGCGAGTGCCCTTGAGAGAAAGAGACGGAGAAAGAAAGAGAGAGAAAAGATAATAAACGAGAAAGGGAAAGAGTTGATAAAGAGAGAGAAGTAGAGAGAGAAAAAGAAAAGAGGAAGTACTAGTAGCAGGAAGGAAAAGAGAAAAATACACAGTGGAAGGACAAAAAAGAGAGAGAGAGAGAAAAGCAAATACAAAGAGAGAGGTAGAGAGGAAGAGGGGACGAGAGGGAGAGGGGGAAAGAGAGGAGCGAAAGAGAGGTAGAGGGAGAGAGAGGGGAGAGGGGGTGAGAGCGATGGAAAGATAGAGGGGAGAGGGGGAGATAGGGAGAGGGGAAAGAGAGGGACAGAGAAAGAGAGGGAGAGTGGGACAGAGAGAGGGAGAGAGCGAGGGAAACAGAGAGAGGGAGGGAAAGAGAGGAAGAGGGGGAAAGAGAGAGGGAAAGAGGGAGAGGGAGATAGAGGGGGAGAGCAAGACAATCTCAAGAGCCACGAACGAACGAAACAGAAACGACTCGAAATTGCTTTTCCCACCGTCGAGGCCACCCGATCGAAATTCACTGACGAATTCAAGACAAAATTCGGCCGCATCGAGGCTGTCATGGGTTGGCCTCTGAATAATTGTACCAGTAAAGGACTACTACCATGCAATGTGAACGATGATCATTGGAACGCTCCACTACATACATAATTCAAACGGGGAGGGTAAGCTGAAGAAACAGATTACCAGGAAGATTATAGATGTCAGAGGGAGAATCCCCCACCCATTTCCGATACATGATGGTCTCCAGACAGTTACATCATAACAGAGCCGCGATAATATGTAACACGTTGATGCTCCTGCCGCAACGACATCGATCCAGGGCTGGAAACCAATTCCAGTTTTTCCCCCATGGCTAAATGTTGGACAGGTGTCACCACAAAACGAGTCAATCCATCCACACCAAATATCCCTTGGTACCACGCATGGGTCGTTGACGAGAGAGCCTTCGGGAGAGCATTGATTGCCTCACCGTTGCTGCTATTTGTCTTTTGGTTGTGCAATTTCCATTGGATGCTGCATCTAATTTATCTGTGCATACGCTCTATTGTATTCGTCTTCGCTGGGTGCTAAATTCTTAATACAGAAGGTGTGAGTAAATTATTTTCCACTTTAAACCTTTACCTAACAGCAATTAACAAAATATGTTTAATCGAAATGAGCGATCATATCACTATGTTATAAATGTCGCAATCTGCCAAACGTAAAGTGCAGGGTTAATATACAGGGTGATCCAAATATATGTGCCACTTTTTTGTTTTAATGTGGTGGTCTATGTTGTTGGGTTGAAGGACTCGTTCCAACGCTGCCGACCATCGTGGAGGAATGATTAGCACAGCGCGTTACGTCGCCAGTGGTCCTGGGTTCGAATCCTGGATGTTATTTGCGAGTACTCCTTCATCACTTTCATTATATCATCACTCATCCTCATCGTCGCGATTAGTCAAAAGTTGCAGAAAAGCGACTCAAAATAGCAAAAATCAAATAGACTGTTCAATTGTTCCTTGTAAAAAAAAAAAAAAAAAACATAACAATTTATTGGCCTTTAGAATGTATACACACATACATATTCATACATATATACATACACATATACACATACAGCACATATACATATCTCAACAAGGAACATTTAGTTGCAGTTTTCTTTGACCTCCAAAAGGCATATGACACAACGTGGCGCTTTGGCATCCTAAAGCAGCTCCATTCTTGGGGCGTGCGTGGCCATATGGCGTACTTTATTGAAAATTTTTTATCAGATCGCTTTTTCCGCGTACGTGTTGGGAACTCCTTTTCGGATCTTCACGAACAAGAGAACGGTGTCCCGCAGGGCAGCGTACTTAGTGTGACTCTGTTTGCCATAGCAGTAAACAGTGTTATGGCAAACATTCTTTCCCCTGTACATGGCCTCCTCTATGTCGACGACCTCACGATCTTTTGTCGCTCACGGAATCTCGCGTCAGCTTCTCGTCAACTCCAACTGACGATAAACCGTTTGGTTGAGTGGTCCTCCCAAACAGGTTTCACCTTCTCATCCGAGAAATCCGTGTGTGTTCACTTTTGTCGTCAGCGTACATGTCATTTAGATCCTGACCTGTACATGGGGAAGTCTCCCCTGTGCTTCGTGAATGAGGTCCGCTTCCTGGGCCTCATTTTCGATAAGAAATTAACATGGCTACCTCACCTTCGCCAGTTAAAGTTCTCTTGTCTTCGAGTTCTCAACCTTTTACGCGTTTTATCTCATACTTCTTGGGGTGCTGATAGGACGGTATTGCTTCGTCTATACCGTGCACTCATCAGGTCGAAGCTAGATTATGGATGTGTTGTGTATTCTTCTGCTCGCCCATCTAGACTTCGCATCCTAGACACTGTCCACCATGCTGGTATACGTGTGTGCACTGGTGCCTTTCGGACCAGTCCAGTCGCCAGTTTGTACGTAGAGGCATCTGAGCCGTCGCTGTCTCTGCTGCGAAGACAGCGGCTGGTAGTTAACTACTTCCTCCATCTTCGCTCGATGCCTTCACATCCTTCATTCCACACCATCTCAGACGAGGGTAGGCTGGCAAGGTATCGGCTCCACCCCAGTGTCACTAGACCATTTGGTGTTCGTGCAGACGAGATCCTGTCAGCACTTGGTGTTGACAGTGAACTTCCTGGCGTCTCTCCACTCATTTCGCCTCTCCCTACCTGGGAGTTTCCTGCACCTTCTATCGATTTTTCTCTGACTGCTCTTCCAAAGTCAGAGACACCAATGGTTGTATACCAGCAACGGTTTTTAGAACTTCGTGCGAAGCACCCCAATTTTAATGTGTTTTACACGGATGGGTCCAAGACATTCGAATCAGTTGGTTGCGCCTTCGTCCTAGACTCTCAAAGTTCCAGTTACTTGCTACATCCTGCCTGTTCCATCTATACGGCAGAGTTGTACGCCATTCTAAAGGCACTGGACTTTGCAGACGTCAATGGTCTGAAGAAAGTCCTTGTGTGCTGTGATTCGACCAGCGTGTTGCAGTCTCTGGATTCGCCGTATTCCCGGCATCCAGTAGCGCAACGCATATTCAGACGGCTTGTGTCCTTATCTGCCAGCACAGATGTACACTTCTGTTGGGTCCCTAGCCACGTGGGCATCCAGGGGAACGAAGCAGCTGATGCTGCCGCCAAGTCTGCTGATGCAGATGGCGACGTTCTCGTCCACCTTTTGCCTGCTAGCGACCTGCAGAATGTGTTCCGTTCTCGCCTTCTTGACACTTGGCAGACCGAGTGGGATGTGGAAACGGGGAACAAGCTTCACTCTGTTAAGCCCACCATAGGTGTTTGGCGTTCCTCGTCTCGTCCCTCTCGGCGCGAAGAATTAATTCTTACCCGCATGCGTATAGGACACAGCCGTCTAACGCATGGTCACCTGCTCCAAGGGCTGGACCCTCCGTTGTGTCGTGTTTGCAATGTTTTATTAAGCATTCGACACATTCTCGTTGAATGTGTCGATCTTGCTTACCTCCGGCAGACTTTTAACCTTTCTGGCTGTTTGTCATCCCTCTTGGGTGATGACAGCACTATTTTAACAAATGTTTTTAGTTTTTTGCGAAGAGCTGGACTCTTCCACCGTCTGTAAGGAGGTTTTTAGTTTGTTTGTTCTGACTTTTTAATGTGTCGTGTTTGTCTCGTGCAGGTCTCTTTACAACCTTGCACTTTTAGTTTTCCCAAGGGGCTATCTACACCCCTTTTTTAAATCTTAGTCAGAATTTTAGATAAGGGGACATTTCCCCGTATATACAGAAGGGTGCGAAATGGCCTTAAGTGCCGACGCACCCACAAATTTTAAGTCAATTTTAAGTCAATTTTTTTCAACATATACATATCTAAAGGGGGAAAACCTCCCGAAGTAGCCCGCCTCCACCCGCGTACTTTCGAGGGTATGCTCTCAATGTCCTGGTACCTTTAAATAAACCAGGACGTCAGTTTCCTGGATTTAAACGGTTCCCCCGCCTTTTTATCCTACTTCTTCTCATCTTTATTTTCATACATAAAATACAATTACAAAAAAAAAAAATACATGGAGATTCTATACATAGCTACATTTAATAATTTTTAGTTTGTATTATTTTAATAGACCGTTCTGGTGACCGGAACAAGTCTTAAAGATTTCTTGTAAATTTACTGTGCATTTGTATGATTGGTAGTTAATTAAATTTGTTAATAGTAGTTATGGATTAGTTTATGTTAGTTTATTGGTTAGTTTTAGTTATCATATAGATAGTACTATAGGAAATGCTATGTACAGGAGGGACAACCATTCTGGTATCCAGAACTGTTTTAAGCTTGAGGGGAGAGTATGATGGGGTGAGAGCTTAGATTGGGGTGAATGATTGCTTGGATTAGTCTGCACGGACGCAAGTTCCCTGTCTGGTTTCCAGATCAGGCTTTATTGTAGTGTGTGGGGAGAATTTGCTATTTGGAAGTTAAATGCACTGAAATACTGGGCTAGTTCATTAATTTAGTGGATGTCGATTCCTAATATACACTTACTGTAAGAGGTTTTGTAGTTCCTTATTTATCTCGCCGTTGTTGCATTTATGTGTTGAGGACACACGCCCGATAAGATACCGGCGTTAGCACTCCGTGTCAACTTGGTTATGCGACATGAAGCTGACTCTGCATTCCACGGGAGCGACAGTGGCCGTGCGAGGTTCAATGTCCGTGCAGACTGAGGCTGCTATGATATCTCAGAATGAAATCACAGCCGCACAATTTAACGTGAATTAACGGGTAGTAAGTTTTGATAGAATGCTAATTATGCGGAAACTGTAATTGTTAGATATGTAATAGATAAATAAATATGACATAAAAAACGCAAATAATTATAGACTTGATAATCATAATAATAATAATAATAAAAAATTTAAAAAGGAAAAAGATAAACAAACTTTTATATTAGATTATATTAATTAATAATAAGTATATAAATATATGTTCATGGTTTTTACTACACTTACATTGTTAAAAAATTAATTTTAATTTAATTTGTTTGTTCGAAATTTCCTTTTATATTAAGTCTCTTTGGTGCCTACTGGATTCCAGCAGATTCCAAGTCTAGCAATTTTCAAGTTAAATTTTTTAAGAGTTTATGGCCCCTCATCTTGGATGTATTATTAAAGAAACTTTAGTCACGATTTAATGTGGGGTTCTGATATTACTTTTAAAGTTGTTGTTTTTTTGTTTTTTTTTCGTTATTATGCTATTGTATTATTTTATCCCTAGAGATGGTTTTTAGGTCATTTTCATCTTCGACGACTTCTCTCCGGGCAACCTTCATGGCTCTCTCCAGGCTGATTGGACGGGGCTAACCCTCTCCTGGCGGCGGCTCCTCGTCTCCCAGTCTCCTCGTTCCTTGTAAAGCAAAAAGTAAAGTGCTCCCCTGTGCTTTGCACCACACAATGACAGGGGGTGTAGAGTTAAGGTCCAATACTTTCTTGATCACGGCCGAAGGTGGGGTGATGTGATCAGCACCACGCCGCTGGCTGCCTTTACCCCCAGAGTTTCCTCCAGGCATCCACTTTATACGACGCTGGGTGTGTGCCGGAACCGCTTGAACCGCCGGGATCGAACCCGGGTCTCACGCATGTAGTCAGACATCATAACGACTGAGCTACAGCAAACAATGCGTATTTCTAAAGAGAGTCTCTAAACCCAACGTACGTACAATTCCTCCTCAATGAGAGATTTGGCAAATCCTAACAATCACCCACAAAAAGTAAAATACGTTCTAGAATCGTGTCTGTGATTCACGAAGACCTCCAGAAAGAATGGTTACTATATCTAGGGTAAGACGAGCCAGGTTGGCAACACTGATTAGTCCCTGACACTGCCATGTAACCAGGGGATCACGCTTACTTTTCCCTTTCACGTCGCTCAGCGAGATTCAACAACCACCGGCTTTTCCTCCCCGTTGACCCTCGTCTTCTGGCTCCCACATATAGGTTCTTCATGAGCGGGCATCATCCCCTGCCCACCCCCGATCACCTTGTAACCCCGCCGGAGGGGGAATGCGCCGTAAATTCCTCTGTGGCCGCGGGAGAAGAGGGTGGGATGGATGTAAATCCGTGTGGTGACGCACCCGCCGTGTTCTCTGCCACTTCACCCTCCGAGGAGATGTAAAAAAAGGGTGCGGGAAATGTGTGAGAATGAAGAAGCGGTGGGGAGGGGTGTAACGTCAATAGCAAATTTATCACCGTAATAACAATAATAAAGTGACGAGTTTTTTGCAAAGTAACTGAAAATTTGGGCAACGACAGAAGAGAGTTTTAAGTTATGCCCAGGCAGGATAATCGAGACTGGAGAATACCGACGTTGTACCACCAAGAGTTGAACCCTGAGCCTCTTAATTTCAAGGCGGCTCGTTAACCAGTATGCTATCGGGAAGACTTCACAACTAACCACATTGATTCACAGGTCTCGTTACCGAAGATTTCGAGTTGGAGTCCCGACCTTCATGGACGTCCGCAGGATTTTTTCCAAGGGGGGGGGGGGGGCAAGGAAGGTATTTTTTCCCAGGGGGGCAAACGAAGGCAAATTTTCCCCCAAAATAGTGTTGTTCCCTAAAAAACATTGCTTAAATTTGAATTTATGGTGTTTATGCAATAATTAACACATATTATTGTGGCTAAAATGAAATTATGTGTGAAATACATATTTTTTGGTTGACTTTCATTTTCCAGGGGGGAGGGGCACGGCCCCCTCTTGCCCCCCTCTCTTCCGGACGCCCATGCCGATCTTCACATCGTGATTCCTTTACGAATATTCTTTCCTCAGTATCATCTGATTTTACTGATTTGTATTATCTTACGTCGCATTTCTGCCATCTTTGGCTAATCGCGACGGTGAGTGATGATATGATGAAATTGATGAAGGGACACCCAAGAGAACTCATATCCAGGTCGGGATTCGAACCCGCTAACCACGTCCCCTCGAAGGTCGAAAGGGATTTTTGAGGCTCTTTCCTTTTTAATACCTCGATGCTGACAATTTCGTAACCCGACCATGTTCCCAAACAATTTGAAGGAAGGTCATATTATATCTTCAAAGTTCATATCCTTGTATGTTCAAGTACCAAAAGTCACATCATTGCCCGAAGCCTTCCCTGTTTCTTTAAGCCTATGAAGTGAGCATGTCTGTCCAGCAAGCGAGATACACGAACGCAGAAACCAGGACAGTGATGAAATTTTATTCCTCCAGGACAAGTCTCCAAAGGAGGTGCATGGGGAAATGCGCAATACCCTGCAGAGCCGGCTCCTTCATATGCAGCTGTGAATAAGTGGGTGGCACAGTTTGAACAGGTGAATTTTCAACAGATTATATCCCCTGTGCACAAAGACCAAAAGCGGTGACCTTTCCGCAAATCATCGTTCAAATTGAATACCCAATTCTCACAGACTGCCACATGTGTGAAGTCTGGGCATTTCATGGGAATGCGTTGGTATCATAATTCGCTATGATCTGCGCATGCATAAACTCTCAGAGAAATGAGTGTAAAGAAATCTCTCTGCGGAAACGAGGGAGGCATTCAGGAAAATCATGTTCCATTTTGAACATGCCGAACAATTCCTGTCAAGATTTGTTACCATGGACGCAACCTGCGTATGTCACCGTGATCTGGAGACAACGCAGCAGTCGATGGAATAACAGCATTCTGGTTCACCTTGCCCTAAGATGTTCAAAGCACAAAAGTCTGCAGGAAAGGTATTTGCTTCATTTTCCTTGGATAAAAACGGCGTGTTACTTATAGATTACTTATCCAAGAGCCAGACAGTTAATGCAGAGTACTACACACCATAGCTTGCTCAACTGAAGGAGATTCTGAAGCATCAACGCCGTGGAAACTCAAAAAGGGAGCTCTGTTCCTTCACGAGAATGAGCCTGCTCATCGACCATTGCAAACACAGCTGAAACTGCGTGACTTGGGCTTTCAATGTCTTGATGTTCCCTCCCATTACCCAGATCTGGCTCTGCTCAGACTACCCTTTTCCTAGCACAACTCAAAAAACCTCTGAACGGACACCATTTTGTACCCAATCAGGAGATGAACACTGCAGCAGAACGTTTTTTGTTAGGAACTAACTTCAGATTGTTTTTAAGGGATCTTCAAAAGTTGGAGCATTGTGCCAAAAAGTACACTGAGCTTCGATAGGAGTACATTGAGTAACTGTGAAATTTCATAATTCCCACTGCATTCCTTCTGAGTCAGGCCACGAACTTTTCAGCGCCCCTAGGCCAAAATCGGGGTTATGACCCCATCAACCCCCTCTTGAGTACATGGGGAGTAAGGGAGAAGTCACCCAATTGTCAATCTTACTTCCACGTAGTACACCCTGGACTGCATTTTGCAGACTAACGATGCTCTGGCGTCTGGACTCACAGCCAGTATAATTCTCTGTAGGGCCGTGTGTGTTGTCCTGTGTTTTGTCCTTATGTATGCTGAGTGCCCCTTTAACAATATTTTAGTCCACCGACATTATAGATATGTTATATTAGCTATATTTTATTTGTGGTAAGGGGCTGGAACCCGTATAATGTGACAGGTGCAAAATAGTCTAAATGCTGAGGCCCCATAATTTCAAATTCAATTAATCAACCAACCCTCTTAGGCACGTCATTTATAAAAATAGTGCATAAAAGCTTCCTATCTGTGAGATTCGTTTAGTCCACTTTATGCACAGTGAGGCTAATCAAGACTTAACCTACAGTGTAAAGTGAGATACGAACAATAATATGCCTCCAGCCGTTATCGAACCCGGGAACCCTTGATTACAAGGCAACGACGCCAACGAGGAGGTTCGTAGAAGAGCACGCACCAAATAAAAGCAGAATACGATCTATGATTTCTGGAAATGCAACGTTGCGTTCGACAACCAATCTCCTTCATTGACCTCAACCCACCTTAAGGCAGATAACGGCAGGTAGAGACTCGGCTGCGTGGCCAGTCCCCACTAAAGGACTCCAAAAGCGAAAAAAAATTCCTTCCGGGCGTTGAATATTTTAAAAAGAGCTATTGGAGAACGACCTTTGGCTCTTTTGTGCCCCTCCCCCTCTTTGCCCTCTTTCTATGAACTTTTTCTTCTTCACCCTAAATTCAGGTTCCCCTCTCTCCACATTTTCCTCTTACAATTCTCCCCCCTCCCCTTTGAACTGCCATAAAGCCATTAACCAACTTTGTTCTTGCGCAATTTCCACAGTGGAAAAATCCCTGAAAGAGTTCTTTCCGTTTTCTTTTCTCTGCGGGGGGAGGGAGGGGAGAGGAAGGGGGCGTAAACAAACTCAATGATCCGGCTATTTCTGAATATACCCAACAACAAGACTTGTACGGTGGGAAGAAGAAGTGGGGTGGAGTTCGGAATGAAACAAGCAAATTGAATTTAAATCGACCAACCGGAAATGCACTTGAGAAGGTTGATGTACGACGGGACACCTATCCTAAACCAGCATTTGCACAGCTGAAGGCTGAAGTGTAACCCACAAGCGCTTTAAGTTGTCGTCTTGCCATGTCGTTTCCCGTGTTCGAATCCACTCCTGAGCATGGATCCTTTGCGAGTGTCCCTTCATCAATATCATCACACATTCTCTTCGTCGCGATTAGCTAAAAGTAGCAGAAAAGAGACCTAAAATAACAAAGATATATATAGCTATGTACAGTCTTGGACACAGCTGGGTTGTAACGACCCTATTGAAGAAGCACTGAAGCAAGCCCTCGATGCCTGACCACCAAGCGCCTTGTGAGTAGACAACCCAAACAGCATTGCAATTCTGCGGCTTGTATACCAATCACGGGTATACATCTCTGTAAATTGAGCAGTGATGCCAAAGAGAAATACGAGATGAAGATTGTCGATCGCAATGTCTCGTGTTCTCGACATGGAAGTCCACGTCACGTTCCTTTATTTAATGTTGTTTGGGAACGAACCTGACGGACTGGGTTTATATTTTCACTCCTTGCATTACAGTAAGTTCTATATTTTACAATTATATTAATGCTTTGAACGAAAATGATACCTAGAACAACATCCAACACACTTTCACACCACTCTTGTCACACACATGCACGTGAAAACACACACGCAAAGCTCAGTTTTAACTTCCAAGTGAATGTCCAAATAACAGTAAACGGAGAAGCATGATAGGCGAAACATGGGATATTTCACAGAAAGAATGCGATTTTTGACATACGTGGTTTCTATCAATAGATAATGAAACAATTATCAGTGAAATTAAGATGCATTTGCTTTCTCAGGTGTTGAGAAAGGAAACAGACTAACTGGAGAAAAGAGAATGTAGTGTTATTGAGTGTGTTGGTTAGCGTGAAGAGCTTTCATCAGCGACGCCTGGGTTCGACCCCCACCAATAGCGTCCGTCCAAGAAATGACAGAACTTGTCAAGTCCACGTGAATGTTGAAAATTCAACTGATCGCTGATTCACAGCCACCAGCTGGAAATGAGAACCAGTATAGACACTCTCTGCACATGCGCAGAAGTCTGTATGACGGATACATGCGCAGGAATGTGCGCAATAAGCTTCTGATCATGCGTAGAAGAGCGAAAGGGGGCACGTGGGAGGAACTCCATAAGTAATGTTAGGTGCAAGACGTAAGTCTTGGTCAAAAATGCAGTGCAAATAACCCATATTTACAGTTGACTTTCCTTCCTCTTAGATGTTCAAATGGAACATGTTTGTTATAAAAAACAGTCAAATCAATCAAGGCTACTTCAAGATCTATTCACTGTCATTGTTTCAAGCAGTTCACTAAAAGCACCGGCCTTGAATGGGTTTGGATGACTCGCAGATTACTGTTGTCTCTGAATAATTTCAGCACACTGATTCCAAAAATGAAATTCATTTTTACCCATCACGTCTCGAGTTTTTTTCATTAAATAGCAATATATTAACTGCCTTAATTTCACAATAAAATGTGTAGTTCCATCATTTCCTCAATAGATGACTCTATTTAGATGGTGGTAAATATTGGTTTTCTACAATAAAATCCTCCTATTTTGAGTATAAATGCACATAGAATAGTAAGCATTTAATCCACTTTCTATCTATATAAGACACATTGACATGAATATTGTAATTTTGATTACGTTAAGTAACATTTTCGAAAACCCTAATAAAAATTGATTTCACAAAATGTCCAAAACTGAATGTTATAATGTGGTGGGTTGATTGAACTTAATGACGTGTAGGAAAATCCTGACGTGATGGGAAGAAATTTATGTCATATTCGTCATCAGCATTCAAAATACTATCAGAATCACTTATTAATTTGGAAACAACCTAAATTTCCCTTACACAAATTTATCTTTATGCGTTAGGTAATAGATGTAATGTAATGGCGAAAATGAGAATTTTGATTCTGAAATTGTGTAAAATGGGTGTCATCCGAATTTCTTCCCCGAAAATGCAGGGCTGTGTAATAGAAAACTGCCATTACGAGCAACAGTACACTTACATTTAGGGTCATGCTGGTAATGGGGCAAACATACAAACTCTCGCAGAAAAGAGTTCCTGAAGGGAAAGAAAATAGAGAAATAATGAATTGAGGGAAAATAACTTGAGTGTCATCGATTTCTCCCAAGATGCGCCGTCTATCATTCTGAGCCGTTCGTTGCTAATAGGATACTTTGGAGGATTTAGTTCCATTGAAAAGCTTCCTCCAGGAGCATGACGAGGAGAATGGAACTTCCTCGTTCCTCCGACTGCCGTCGGCCCCGCCCACCCTCCCAGGGCTTCGGGGAAATAGGATCAAACAAGAGATCGCACCGTCGAGGAAGAACAAATTGGACAGTGGCAGTTCTCTAGAAGACGCAATTACCCAATCAGGCAACAGGATCGACATTTATACTTTGACCTTTTATTTTCCAGGCTTCTTTTAGCATCCCTCCCTTTCAACTGTAATAAAGAGGTTTCGGGTGCTATTCCCGTGGAGGCACATTGCACTCTAATTCGGATTCAACTTTAATTGTATATCCAGTCCCGAGGTTATTTTAGTAACATCTTTGGCTGTATGCATTTAAAGCTTCGGAACGAGTCACAAGTCTCGAAGCAGCCAATTAACCAAGCGAGTCGCTGACGTCATCTCAACCCAGAACCAATCGCTAAGACCATTGCTCAGGTTCTACACGCCCACTAGGCTCGCTAGACAGACTCGCGCAGTCCGCTGGAGATGTACCGAACGTAATTCGACTAGTTGCATTTCTTGGGTCTTGTGCAATCCCTCGTTCAGTTATTTCAACAGGCAGGTTGGAAATATTATCACAACGATGGGCAGATGGCAAAATGAATAAAATCTTCCCGATGGCGCAGTGGTAGCGTCGTAGCCTTTGAATCAAGGGGTCAAGGGTTAGATACCCGGTGGAGGCACATAGTGGTTCGGATCCCACTTTAAACTGTAGGTCCAGTCCCGACTATCCTTACTGTGCATAAAGTGGACTTGTAACGTCAAATTAATGAATCAAAACCAAAAAGACTGAAATTGCTAATGTATTTAGAACAGAAACAAGTTGAAACATGTCGACACCCGTGCAATACACGAACCAAGAACAAAGCAATATTTTTTATTCTTCCAAAATTCTAAAAAAACAAAATACGAGAGTCATCCAGAAAAAAAAGACAAAAAATTTGGTGTACAACACAAACGAAAAATGATATGTGCAAAAAAGTTATGATACAGAAACTACATACCTTACTGCACTTTCCACATAATCGCCATACCCATATAACCACTTAACATAGGGTGATACCAGTTTGTTGATAACGTCATTGTACTCTGTTGCCGCCAATGCATATGCAACCATGTAATGATAACGTCTATGAGTTCATCACTGACCCCGCTAGTACCAAGTTTCCCATTCAGTACCAGTGATGCAGGGTCTGAGGTTGGCAACACTGCCAAACTCTAGCAGTTGAGGAGTAAAGCAGGCTTGTGGAGTCTGGTGTGTGACACGACATAGATTGGCTTTGGACCTACAGTTTAAAACCACATCCACCGAGAAAGACTGTAACTTGCTTTCGCATCAGAAGACTTTTCCTGGGAGGCTATTTGAGTGGAAGTTTTCATCCGAAGTTTTAAAGACAAATCCGAAAATAAATTTGCGTACATCCCACCTGGCGTCAATAAAAGAAGCGTGCAATGTGTTGCTAACGAAGGTGTACACCAAACGGCAAAAGAAATAGTATGTGAACTGTCTCTGAACATCATCATTCAGTCTGTTTTTCACAATGATGATAGATTGCAATAAAAATGTCAATAAAGAGAGGACAATATCTGCTTCGCATCAATAGAATTCAATTCCTTAAAACACACAATGTAGAATGAAAATGAATGATATTAACGATGGATAATTTGCCTATTTATATTATTTTTGCCGTTGGCTGTACACTTGTAAGGTATACATTTTCCACAAATGAAAGCGAGACATGTTCCATAATTATTGAACTTTTGTTTGTTGATTGAAGCCTACTTTATGCTCACATAGGCTAATTGGGACTGGTATGCCCAGTACGGGATTTGAACCCGGGATTCCTAGCGTCTTAGCGCCACGGAGGTCTGTTGTGGGTCCAACGTGGGTTGAACATTTAATAGTGGCAACACTGCTGTACATGCGCCATGAAAAGAACTGGTGCTTCTCACTTATATCGCACGTTAGTTTGATACCTAAGCTACCTCCCAGTAAATGGACTCTTCTTCAGGCGCATGCGCAGTGACGAGAGGAATAGAGTATCGTTGGAGTTGGCGGTCTAAAGCTGTGCAGTCAGAACCCCACTAACGTGAAAGTTTTTGTGATTGTCGCCGTCAGGACAGACCGTCAATGCGCAGTATTACTGTTCAACATAACCTGCAAACTGCGTAGCGAACAGTGACGTGCACTAAGGAGTAGCTAGTCTAGCAGAGATAGATCAATCAATCCCACATTTCGAATTATATTCAAATCACAATATTTATTGTCTTTTTAAAGCCACCACAGCTCATATGCAACACTTCCTTTTCCACGCGCTTCTCGTCCATCGGTGTGATCCGCGGGCAAAGCTGGCTGGATACCCTAGCTCGCTCTTCCTCTGCCTGACCAGTTTCCAGGTAGAAACGTCCGCCCGAAGGAAAAAGGAAGATTTTTACCTCTACCTCCCTTATCCCCTCGCCCCCCGCTACAGTGGTTGAAAGCTCAGGCTTTCAGGTCCCCTAGTCTATCTCCTATAGGACAGATGGGGGATTGGTTTCTCATAGATTTTTTTAGTAAATTCTCTAAAGAACTGAGGGTAAATTTTTATGCAGTACTTATGTTCTCTGTATTTACACAACATTTTACACGCTGTACAATATGTATGTATAATATGGGATGTAGTTTTATTATTTATGAAATGGGAACGTGTTATGTGCAGACAATTATGTTATGCTTTCTTTCTTTCTTCTTCTTCTTCTTTTTTTAAGTATGGAATATATAATGATTAAATTACAAATATGTGCTCGGGCTCTCTCGCACTCTCGTTTTAGTAGTTTTTTAATTTTTTTAAAAATATACTACTCTTGGCCTCTGACAGTCATACTGTAATACGGATATATTTATTTCGGCAAGAGAACATGTGTTCATATTGTTGTTGGTTTGGTTAGTTTTACTTCGATTTTCTGTCACATTTGGTTATCGCGACAATGAGGATGAGTGATGATATGATGAAATGGATGAAGGGACCTCATATGAACAATCCAGGACAGGATTCGAACCTGTGATGAGTGCGCATTCTTGTCCTATGTGTTGTACTCAGCAGTGAATAATGAAATAATTTTGAATGAAAAATGTATCTCAGAACTCAAAAAGCCAAATGAATATTATTGAAGAAACTACAAAAAAGTGTGTTTTGTTATCTGTTTTGTCTCTGTGCATAAAGTGTGCTTAAAACAACAAATCAACCAACCATGGCTGAGTGGTTATCACAGCGCGCTACGACACCAGGAGTTCCGGGTTCGAACCCCGACCTGGGCATGGGTGTTCTTTGTGTGTTCCCTTCATTAATTTTATCGTATCATCTTCGCAATTAACCAAATGTGACAAAAAGCGACGCTAAGTAACAAAAATGAAATCAAATCATTGATTGATTGCTTGATTTGGTTTATTTTACTTCGCTTTTCCGCCACTTTCGGCTAATCTTGAAGATGATACGATAAAATTGATGAAGGGACATACACAAAGAATACCCATGGCCAAGCTGAGATTCGAACCCAGGAGCTCTGCTTTAGTAGTCAAATCAAATTGTTTTTTATTTTCGAATGTGGGTGTGGTTGACGTGTATTTTTTTAGTACTCATTCATCATTTTGCAATTTTTTCCTGTTATTGACATTCTTTTTTTGAGGAATACTGGGCCCTATAGGGGGGAGAGGTGTGACTCACAACAGCCCCCCCCCCTTGAGCACGCCACTGACTGCTACCCCAAGTGTCGACGTCACAGCACGTCACTGGTAGCGAACCCTTTCTGCTGAATTCTCCCATCATTTTGCAGGACAATGCTCGGGTGCATGAAGCTCAACATGTGGCTGATTGATTTGTCAGCTCGATGAGGCTGGCAGATGCTCTACAAGCCCCTGTGACTTTGATTTGATCTTCTTCTTTATTTTTGGCTCACACCGCGTTTTTAATTTCTGGCCAAAGTTGCTGAGTTCAGGTACTATTGCTATTATAAAGCTATGTTCCAAACTGTTGTTGAATATCATTCACTTTCTTCGAAGCACTAACGACTTATTGAGTGTTGTAGTCCATTCTGTTCTTATGGTATAATGGTTTTGCGAGGTTTTATTGATTTAAATTGTCGTGTGGGTCATCATGGCTCTTTAGATTGTAAATCTATGTTTTCTAGCGAAACTATAAAGAATCCGAATAACTGCAGTGCAAGGTTCAGATATTAATGTAGATCAGGATATCGGAAATGGTACCTGTGCATGTTGTAAGTTTTTGTACAGGGTGGGCCATATTGATGGGACACATTTCAAATGCATATGTGGAGCATGTAGAAAGTAACATTTATTACCAAATATATGGAAAACACTGCCAAAGGACGGGAGTTTTGCACTGTGATCAGTGTTTGAAGATTACATCCCTGAGATGGACACCACCTTGACAAGAACATTCTTTGGCTCTTAACAGTCATGTTTTAGCATAGTTTTGCGCAGGGTTTTGGCTGGGATGGCCGCTATCTCCCTTCGGATGTTTCCTTCAGTTAATTGATGGTAGTGGGGTTCGTGGTGTACACCTTGTCCTTTAGGTAACCCCACAGGAAGTAGTCCGGTGGAGTTAGATCCGGGGATCTGGATGGCCAATGGACATCACCAAATCTCGAGATGAGCCATCCCGGGAAGTGTCGTCGAAGGGTTGTCATTGACACTACTGCTGTATGACTAGTGGCACCATCCTGCTGCAGCCACATGTCCCTTAGGCCAAGCCGTCTCATTTCGGGTGTGAAGAATGTTTTCATAGGCACTTAATCTGCTGTCTTTCACTGAACTTCACATCATGTTTTCACGCTACAATTTCAAAATTTGAATTATGCGAAGCCTTTCCAGAAATCTCAGGGAGGCCAAGTGCCCCCCTCCCTAAATGACAAGGAGTACACCACAAGGTCCACTACATTCAATGAACTGAAGGACAACATCCGAAGGGAGATAGCGGCCATCCCAGCCGAAACCCTGCGCAAAACTATGCTAAAACATGACTGTTAAGAACCAAAGAATGTTCTCGTCAAGGTGGTGTCCATCTCAGGGATGTAATCTTCAAACACTGAACACAGTGCAAAACTAGCGTCCTTTGGCAGTGTTTTCCATACATTTGGTAATAAATGTTGCTTTCTACATGCTCCACATATGCATTTGAAATGTGTCCCATCAATATGGCCCACCCTGTATAGAGTCTCGGTGTTGTTCCGCATTGACAGGAAGTTGATGGCACGATCTCTAAACGAGCCAAATGTTGATTTACTAATACCTGGCCTGTACGCATTCTTAATATAAAAACAACCACTGCTCGAGATAGGTTCATGTTTTGGTACCAAGGTATTTTGATTTTATCCCTAATTGTTTCTTCACGCAATAGACCGGCCGCTCCATTCGAATTATCAACAGAACAGGTTCTGCTACAGAAATACTACGACTTCCACATCGCTGGCAACGATTGTACACAATGCTGGTGACTACATCTAAGGGCTGTAAAAGTTTCGCAGATATATCTCATTCGTATATTTGTAAGTAAATAGATGCCGCTATACAATTTCCAACTAACGAAAAAATGAAAATTGTAAAGTACGTTCTACTGCCTAAGGTACGGGAAGTAATCATGTAATGACCAATCAACAATCTGCAACTTTGCTGGCTTCGCATTAACATAACTTGTTCTTCATCTTTGCGCCAATATTAAGGTTCGTGGGCTGCAGATATTAAGGGAACAGGCCGCGCGTTATGAGCCGAGGCTTCGGATGTTTACTTCCGCCGTGTAATATTTCGTCCGCTGCTTTCTTCAGGAGAAATATCGCTCCTGCTTTGAAAGGATTTCATAACTAAGTGCGCCGGATGTCTTCAAGAGATTACAGGACAATGGAACACCCTGGCAGGTCTAAAATGAGGAAGACGCGGGGAATGGATAAGCAAGGAATTGTTGGGAAGAAGAGAAGGATCAGCATCTACACTCTTGCTTCCAGCGTCCAAAGAATTCGGATATTGCTTGTGGTAGTATGAAGGAAGAAAATCCCTATACTTTTTAAAGGCCTCCCCGATGGAGCAGTGGTAGCGTCATCGGCTTGTAATTAAGGGGTTCGGGGTTCGATACCCGATGGAGGCACATAGTGGTTCGGATCCCACTTTAAACTGTAGCCTTAGTGTGCATAAAGTGGACTTAAAACACAAAATCAATCCAATCCTATACTTTTAAAAAAAATCTAAACTCGAGGACATACATGATTATTATCAGTGTGACAACTATTATCATTATTATTACTGAAATGTAAATGTGTTACTCTCACTATATTTTTCTACACGGTGGCGGCGATTGGGTTCCAAAACTGGGAGAGGGGCAAGGACAGTTTATTTTCTCTTCGTCGACAAGGCTTAGCGTTGGAGGCTATAGTGCGGGGGCTAAAAGTGGGGGGACACTGTCCCCACACACCCCTAAACGCCGCCACTGGTTCTACATCTTACATATTTTATCCTTGTAATTTTGTACTTTTTTTTAGTTGATTAGTGTTGTATTATTTTACACTGTGCTCAGCAGTTAGAATAAACTATTATTATTATTATATTCTTCATTTATGGATATACACAATTTCGTTTTGGAGTAATACAGGAAATCTCACGATTTGGTACACACAGAGGTTGCACTACGTTGTACCCTAGGAGAACAATGTAGACTCGACAAGGACTTCAACCAGGATTTCTGACATAGAAGCAGACCACAGAGGGAAAACCTAAATGTAGATAAGCTTGAATTGTTGTTTTATGTCCACTTTATGCACAGATAGACTAATCGGGACTGGACCTCAGTTTAAAGTGGAATCCGAGCCACTGTGCAATGTTCCTCTACCGGGTATCGAACCTGGGACCCCTTGGTTACAAGACGACGACGTTACCACTACGCCATCGGGGAGCCAAATGGAGATAAGCAAGAGTAATCTCGGTTCTTTACTAAAAGATCACACAGAATTATTGACAAAGCGTCCTATCAACACTAGTGCCAATTACGTAGGTGTTTTTTGCAAGTAAAGAGTAAAGTGCTCCCCTGTGCTTTGCACCACGCCATGAAGGCTTATAGGGGGGTGCGTGGAGTTAAGGCTCCACACTTTCTTGATGACGGCTGAAGGTGGGGGTGATGTGATCAGCACCACGCCCCTGGCCGCCTTTAACCCCCAGAGTTTCCTCCAGGTACCCACATTATACGACGCTGAGTGGACGCCGGAGACGCTTGAACAGGTGTAAATATCCCGGTTCTCCACCGCCGGGGATCGAACCCGAGTCTCCCGCATGGTAGTCAGAGCGTAGCTTATTTTGACGTCGTATTGTAAACCCTTACGCTTTTCGTGCATCTCTGTACGGTAGTGGAGAGGTCACTTAGTCCAACTTGTGGACAGGCCTTTCTATAATTCAGATCCGCGTTTCTCCCTTCCGTAAAAATTACAAGATTAAACTGCGAACGTAATCTTGTTTTCAATTCTTGTTGTTGGAGTTAACGAGATGGTATTTCCTGCAAAGCTTCAGGGACCTCTGCTTCCTCTGTTATAAATAATTCTCTGCTGTACAAGTAACTAGCATTGCATATCTAAATTACAATTTTAAGGGTAAAAATGGCTCTGCAGTAATCTCATTTGCCTCTTGTGTTAGCCAGTCATGGAATTGAAAAACTGTTGGTCAACTTGTGTGCGGTAGTTGAGTAGCGACCTCTTAATTGGTTTTAACTTCATCCTCTGAGCAGAACCATGTTTCCGAGATATCAACACGGGGCAAGCCCACGTACCTGGCGAACCGTTGGGTACGAATAAAGGGGCAGATGACTTATGGCCGTGTGCACCAACACGGATTATTTCGAAGTTCAGATGAACGAGTTAAATTTTTAAAAAAATAATCCTGTGCGTACCAGCCCATGAAGGGCCTTGGCTTACCTACCGACTGCCGGTCTCCCTCCCACGCTTTCCTTTGTCACCTGTAAGCGTGGAGATCTTTAACCAGGATTGGAATAGTCGGGGGTCGACCCGACGTATCCCCAGCCTTTGCAGTAGGTCTACGCGACCTGATTACGCTTACTCATTCAAAGCTCCCCAATTTCCTCACGATGGTGCGTTGCCACCAGTGATGTGCGTCTACGCGTAAACAACGATAGTCTACATTCTACACGTAGACTATTTTATACACGTAGATTACGTAATCTATGTAAACAAAATGGCAAAAGGTGATAACTTAGCAAAGGACGCCGTGGAATTTTTTAAAAATATATACTGCGTTTCAGTTGCTGATGTGTGAGAACTTTTCATACTCTTTCTTCCAAAATCGAACAATTTCTCACCTAGGAAGAAACCTAATATAGGAAATATTCTAGTGTTTTATGGGCAAAAGACCACTCTTGCCTCTCGACTGCCATCTGTTGTTGTTTTTTGCATACTATTTATTTTCTTCCATAGTTGGTAATAGAAGAGAAGAGAAATTTTGTTGTAAATAAGGTTCTTTTCATTTCGTTAGGAATCAATATAGTTGAAAATGTCACTTTCCTTTCATGAAAGCCATGAAAATTAATTTTAGTGCACTTTAGATTGTCTACGTAGTCTATGTAAACTACAACCCTATGTAATCTACGCGTAGATTACGTGTAGACAACGCATGTAGACGTAAACGTATAGTCTACGGTACATCACTGGTTGCCACCAGCCCTATACACAGGCCGAAATTCCAGGAGACTGAACCCGGGATCGAACCCATGCCGTCCCGCAGCCGTCGTCCAAAGCAAGGTGCCTTAGGAGTTAAATTTTAATCTACTCTAAATTAACCTGGTTTAAGGATTTGCATTGCACCAACGAAAAACGACGTTCACGAGATTCCGTTCAACTGACCCGAGATTAATTTGTAAGGCTATACCTGATTGGTTCGCTTGTAAACTCTGTTTATAGCGAAGTGTGATAGTTTAGTACTAGTTGTGCCTATCAATATTGTCGGAATGGGCACTGCTACTTCAAAAGACTCCGACAACATAAGACAGTATGAATTTCTTCCCAAGTTGCAAGTGGAAGCGATTTTTAAAGTTGATTTAGCGAGATACGATCTAAAAAATAATGAATAACTGTTAACAGAATCTCATGTATTCCTTACCCATGGTCTGCATAGTGCATTTAAGAAATTTCAGAGTTCTACGATGCCTTAAACAGGCTACAGAGGGCTCTGTGAGTTGGGTAACTTAAATTCTGGCCACTCGGTACTTAGAATCGCAAAACAATAGTTTAGTTTACTAATGATAACATACAAATTTGCATCCCTTCGCCTAAAAAAAAAAATACCTCCAGAAATGAAATAAAAAATATCCAAAGAAAAAAAGCACAATTCGCACAGTGACAGTACAATGAAAAATGCTGTAAAGTGCAGCATATAGATCCTTCAAAGTTGTTTCAGTGCTATATCAAGGCTGTGTTTGTGTTGAATGCTTGTTTCTAGGCTTACGTTGACAACCCCCAGGGTTTCTTAGTTCTGGCGGTACAGGGTTAAATGTGCGTCCGCATGGGGTGTGGGAAGGGTTGGTTCTGGAGACAGAGAAACCTCACCCCTCGGTCTTTAAAAAAATTGAAAAATGAAAGAAAGTTGTTCAGAAACGTCTCCCGAGAAAAGAAGGAGGGGAGGAGTGTCACACGAGAAACATTTTCTCCTTGCGTGTGTTTGTGTGTGCGGAGAAATGAAATACCGTCTGTTTTCCTTCCCTTTGGCGCACTTGCTGTCATTCTGGGGGACAAACACCAGATGGTGTTCGGTATTGAAATTCGTCGGGAGAAGGGAGGCGAGAGAGAGAGGATTGGACGGGGAACGAATTCGGTTATTGACGAGAGGTGAATAAGACATGGCGAAAGTTGGCAGGAAGGAATTCAGAGGCCGCTTTTTCCAAATTGTGATATTCTTGCCCTTCTGGCAAGACCCGACTTTAATAAAGTTGGTGAGGTTTCCTCAAATACTTTTGGCCAGAATATTACACGTAGGCTTAAAGTAACCCAGAATTAGAAGGAGAATACTGCTTCATTGTAAACACATACACATTTGAATTGTTGTTTTAAGTCCACTTTATGCACGGAATGGCCAATCGGGACGAGACTGGACCTACAGTTTACAGTTGTATCCGAACCACTACCGGGTATCGAACCAACGACACCTTGATTACACTACGCCATCGGGAAGGCAAACACATCCATAAAAACAAGGCACTAGGTGGATTTTCTTTAATTTGCCTCCATTCGAGAATTCCTCCTAATATCAACCACAAGGGTAAATTCAAGATGTTAATTCTGTGCAAGATAATGGGAATAAATTCTGGCACATTAGGGCAAGACTTAAGAAAATTCCAAATGAACTTCGTTTCAACAGTGCCTGAAGTATGTGTAACGTAGTGTTCATCCCGATCAATCCTACCGTTAACTCAGGCCGCGCTTTCCAGATTTCACCAGCGTGCATCAGACTGGTGCACCAAAAATGACGTCAATTTCGGTGAAATTCGGAAAGCTTCATACTGAAACAAATGAAAGTTAGATTCGGAATGTGCACGCATATCTGAGTTTATCAGGAAAAATCACAATCAGTGACTATATCACAGAATATATTTCATGAATATTATATATTTTCACTTAACGACATCTTATTTTACATGTGCAGTACGAACTTAAGTGGTATTCTTTTGCAAATAGATGCTTTCCTGCATGTTGCAGCAGATGATAGACGCATGTTTTGATGCATCGGCATACTTTATTTCACTTTGCGTGCAAGTGAAGGAGCAATAGTATTTAAAATGTCGACAGTTTGTGTCTGCATCAAGTTTATTTGCCCTCCGTGCAACAAAATCGGCGTGACGTTCCGAACTATTGCCTACAGGGCGCTATCACAAATCTGAAGAAGCTTCAGTGCACGTGCAGACAACACCATTTTGATTCACCAGCCGCACTAGCTCTTGAGGCTGGTGTAAATTGATGACGTCATGGTTTAACCTAGTTAAAGCTTTGGTGCGCCCCGGTGAAATACGGAACGCCGAAGCCTGCATCAGCGGTGCACCAGCCCGTCCACCGGTGAAATCTGGGAAGCGCGGAGGAACTATAGTGCGCTCTCTATAATTCGAACTTGGATAATTCGAACAAAAGCACATTCCCCTTGAAACCCCTATCTAAAACAATGTTAAAAATGACGGCTCAATTCGAATTTTGAAGTTTGGATAATTCGAGGTCAGGTTTCCAATAATTTAACAAATCTTTCCAAGACCAAAGTGGTTGCTACATAAGGAATTTCAACAGATGACTCGTCCCCTTTTTCTTCTTCAAAAGGTTGTTTTTATGGTTAACAGATGTGCCGACGGCAGATAAGAGAGGGCAGCAGATATCCCCAGAGCTTTTGTTTGTAGGAATGTGACCTTCACCCTCTCAGAAACAAGTTGAGAGGGGAGAGGATAGCTGGACAGAAGGGGTCATTCGTCTGTGTTTTAGTGGAGTCACAATGTTGTACAGTTGTACAGTAGCTTAACATTAGATAAGAAAGTTGAAGTGCTTAGAGAGGTAGAAAGAGGAATGAAAAAGAATGAAAAACAATCACGTGATGCGAATATTCCAATAAGTGTACTGTTCCTGGATGGAGATATGGATAAAACAAAGCAGTTGTAAGGTAAGGTGTACTGTTTGCGTATTAATGCAGTTTTATGTTTAATACAGTGTGTTATTTCATTGGTGTGTTTTCTTTTATTATATTCTGGTTAATTCGAATATTGGATAATTCGAATTTTTTCGTAGCCCCTTGGAATTCGAATTAAAAAGAGTCCACTGTAATTGAGATAGAATTTCAAAACATGAAAATTTTGGAGGCGAGAAGAATCAGCCTAAAAGCTCAATCATTCATAATTTCATTTGCAGTAGCCCTAACATAGACAAATTATAGTTATTGTAGCTTTCCTGGCGACGTGATTCGAACAAGTGTTCTCGAGTTACCAGCCTGGCTTCCTGAATCACGAGTCTGTCTGCATCTTGCCGCCAAAGACAAGCGGAAAAGCCACCAAGAAGGCCGGAAAGGCCGAGAAGAACATCTCCAAGGGAGACAAAAAGAAGAAGCAGAGGAGGAAGGTGGGCTACGCCATTTACATCTACAAGATGTTGAAACAAGTTCATCCAGACACCAGCATCTCCAGCAAGACGATGAGCATCATGGACAGCTTAGTGAACGACATGTTCGAGCGCATTGCCACCAAAGTTTCGAGGCTCGCTCATTACAACAAGCGATCGACCGTTACCAGCAGGGAGATCCAGTCGGCCGTCAGGCTGCTCCTCCCCGGTGAACTGGCCAAGCACGCAGTAAACGAAGGCACCAAGGCCCTGATGAAGTACGCCAGCTCAAAGTAAACGCAAGGAAGTACTTACCTAGCCGAGGGGGGGGGGGGGGGGGGAAGGAAGCCAACATCGACTTAACCTGATTGGTGACCCGATAACACTTGTTCGAGACAAATTCTAATTAGTGTAAAATGGTAGGAGCCTACAGTGAAAATACATCGAAAGTGTAGTAAAATTATTTGCGTCAATAAAATTTTAGAACACATACAACATTTATGTCAGTCAGTAGCAAATTATTTCCAGATCTAGTCTAATTGTTTCTGTATTTCTGTTATAGTTCCAACTTTCATAAAATACATACCTATACGTTCATAAATTGCTAAGGATTTCTGTTTTATATCCTTCCTTTCGATCGGCCAATGTACTGCATGGGAAAATACGCTCTAAATATAAACAATTCAAATGAAGCATGTCGTAAATGTGTAGACATTAGGGTTTTGTATGTCTCATGTTAAGAATTGTCATGGAATGGCTTAATATCTCAGGAATTTTAGCAGTTACAGCATTATTTCAAGTTGTGGATAGAAGGTTTAGATCTAGTTTTTGCGGATTTGTCAAATAACCCAATGGAACAGTAGTTCTCAACTTTCAAAAGCACGCGACCCTGAAATTTCATTTTTTTTAAATACGATGTTCCGTTCCTAAAAAATTTTACTCGTAAAGAGCTTTCTGATTTTTTAAACTTTATGTGTAAATTAATATGCATCCTTGAAATTTATTATAAATAATTAAATTATGGCATAATCATAGAGAGAATTAGTTGGATTAACCTTGTTGACAAATATGGTTTAAATTAGTTGACGACTCGTTCTAATAGAATAATTTAGTTTCCTCTGGCCAATATCATAAAAATCAGCACTTATTAAATTAATTTAATAAGTGCTGATTTTTATTGGGTATGTTCCATTTCGGACACTGGTGAACCCCCCCCCCCCGGGCCTCCCACATGGCGCAGTGGAAGCGTCATTGCCTTGTAATCAAGTGGTCCCGGTTGAGGCACAAGTGATTCGGATCCCACTTTAAACTGTAAGTCCCCTCCCGATTGGCCTCACTGTGCATAAAGTGGACTTATAACAACAACTCAAAACAACTCAACTCACTGGTGAACAACGACGGAAAGGCCATCTTTCCAGGTGGTTGCCAGCTCAGGCTGCAAATAGATTCACCCTTGTGGCTCTTACTTGAGAACAGCGCCACGCTTACAAATTTTGAGACTCCAAAGCAAGTGGTTTTGGTATCTTTCTAGCACTGGCGAGAAAGGGTTTCATCTTATCGCTGGTGAACCCCGAACAAAAGGTAATATTTAGATGGTTGCCAGCTCGGGCTGCAAGTCGCAAGCTTCAGGATAACATCTCTCGAGACCAGGTATAATTTACGCAAAGACCCGGTACCAGGCTGCTGTCCGGCGGTTGAGAAACAATGCAATATAATACTGGGCCTTCATTCTCAAAATTTCAAACAGCCCGTTAGCATGAAGGGCAGAAGCCATTAACTAACTCTTTAGCCTTCTTAAACCCGAAGGTTTATGGCTGCAGCAACACAGGCCTTCCATCTGTCCCTATCCTGAGCAATATCTGTGCACTCTTTTCCATCCCTAACGATTTCCTTTTCTTCGCCTTGGTTTCATACTGGTCTCTTACCATCAGGTTTCTAAACAAAAATCCTGCAAACTCTTTCTTCTCCCATTCGTGCCACATGGACTGCCCACCTAAGTCTTCTTGATTTAAACATTCTAATAATATCTGGACATGAATACAAATTATGTAACCTTCTACACTCACCAGTCTCCTCATCCCTTTTAGGCCCTAATATTTTCCTAAGGATCTTATTTTCAAATACTCTCAATTTATGTTTCTCTTTCAATGTAAGGGACCAAGTTTTGTATATTTTCACTTTTAGTTTCTTAGATGACAAAAGTTCATGAAGAGAAAAGTAACATGCAGTTCCTGAATTAAGCCTGCTTTTTATTTCCTCTCTAATATAATTTTCATTTGTTAGTATTAACATATTTTCTTTTGTTAGCAGAAGCCTCTACCAAACTGAATATATGAACAATAATTAATGCTAGTTTATTGCACTTTCGGTACACGGAGGAAGAACAGGGAGTGACTCCTCAAAAGAAGAGGAAAGCAAAAGGAAAACCTCGACTCCTGTCAACCGAGGACCTCTCCTCCTACAGAGGTCAGAGCAAATCCTCTTTCGGCATTGGGAGTCACGGTCCCCACTTCGGTCCATTATCATGCAGTGGTCAGTGGGATCCCACAAAGCGACTGCTTGTGACGCTTAGGGACATGGTGTGACGCAATTCCTAGCTCCCTCAGCGGATCGGATATTGTCTGAACGTTTATGGCGCGGTATTTGATTAGCATTACGTCTCAATCGGATATTATTAACTGCCTAATTTACTTTTAACCTATTCTAACATTGCATTTAGTAGCGTTTCAATGGCATTGACATAATTACATTGGTTAGATATTAATTGATTTTATAATCGCCTTTCTTCAGCTTAACGCCTACTGAGACGCGAAGAACCGTGGGAACAGACTGCAACAGACCCGTTTCCGGCGTCTCAGTGGGAGATAACAGTTAGGATAACCTGCAGACTTCTGACACGGAAATACCGTGCGTCTCACTGTAGTGGGCGTTGAAGCATTTGGTTTCAATAGAAGCAGACAACAGAAGTTTTGCTGCTACGTTCCTCCGCGTCTCAGTGGGCGATATGCCTTCCACTTTACACTAATCGCGAAGATGAGGATGAGAGACACTCATGCCCAGGGCGCGATTCGATTCCGAAACCCCTGGCGGCCTGTGTTAACCACTCCGCCACGGAGGTCAGCTTGATTACATTAGCAATTGTAAAAGTAACGTTACTTTTTAAAAGTAACGAAAGTTACATTACTCGTTGCGTCCGTGCACACTAATCCAAGCAATCATTCACCCCAATCTAAACTCTCACCCCATCATACTCTCCCCCCAAGCTTAAAACAGTTCTGGATACCAGAATGGTTGTCCCTCCTGTACATAGCATTTCCTATCGTACTATCTATACGATAACTAAAACTAACCAATAAACTAACATAAACTAATCCATAACTACTATTAACAAGTTTAATTAATTACCAATCATACAAATGCACAGTAAATTTACAAGAAATCTTTAAGACTTGTTCCGGTCACAACAATGGTCTATTAAAATAATACAAACTAAAAATTATTAAATGTAGCTATGTATAGAATCTCCATGTATTTTATTTTCTTTCTTTGTACTTGTATTTTATGTATGAAAATAAAGATGAGAAGAAGTAGTATAAAAAGGCGGGGGGAAACTAAATTGAGGAAACTGACGTCCTGGTTTATTTTAAGGTACCAGGACATTAAGAGCATACCCTCGAAAGTACGCGGGTGGAGGCGGGCTACTTCGGGAGGTTTCCCCTCTTTAGATATGTATATGTGTTTCAAAAAGTATTATTTTATACTCACTCAATATGTTCTGCACTATTGTCTGCTTCATGTTCTAATTACGTATTGTATCATGATTCATTCCATGAACTAGTGTATCTTGTATACCAATTAAATTCAGAAGGAAAAGCTTTGTAATGAGATGTAGTGAAAATGTAGTGATCCAATGAAATGTATGATAAAGTTATGAATGTATACATTCTAAAGGTCAATAAATATTTTTTGACATGTTACATTACTCGTATTACAGTCACCTTGGTGAAGGGATGCGTTGAGTGCTCGACCTACGATCTCGTCAACGAAGATTCCGGGTTCGAATTCCCGCCAGGACACGGGTGTTCTTTCGCGTAGGGTGACTGTAAAGACACGTACTGCATTAGAAGATTCAATCAAGTTGTGAAATTCGTAATGAATTTATTTCTTTTTGCACGCCGAAGGCCACATATACTCATCCTCACATTGACAAATGTGTTAGTGATTGATTGATTGATTTCTTGTTTTAAGTCCACTTTATGCACAGATAGGCTAATCGGAACTGGATCTACAGCTTTATGCGGGATCCGAACCACTATGTGCCTCCACCGGGTATCGAATCCGGGAACCCTCAATTACAAGGCGGCTACATTACCACTACGCCTTAGGGGAGGTCCCAAATGTGTGAGCGAGTAGCACAAGACGCTTCATACTAGACGAATGGGAGTGGGTGTCCAAGACGACCACAGGTAGTGCCAGGCCTTGATCTGTTTCACGACGACACTTGCGTCCTGAAGCGATTTCCATTGAAGATGTTTGATCATCTACCCTACACACCGGACCTAGCCACAATAGTGCTTTCCATCTATTGCCGTATATGAAATCTTCCCTGGTAATTTAATACTACAACGTAAATGGGAAGCTAGTGGCTTCGCTCCCAAACCACCATTCTCCTGTGAATAGATATGCAGAATCTATGTGCGTCTCCCAGAGCAACAACTTGATGATGAATTCCACTTCAGAATTTCTTTCGAGAGGCGTTCTTCGGCAGAAATCACGTGGGAAGTCGTGGAGAGACCTCTCGACGGAGACACAGAAGTTAACTTCGCGGGGAACCCCGGAGAACTTGTGCTTTTCACTATCTACTTCTGCAGAAATCCCCTGCACCTTCCAAAGTTTTCCACTTTAGTCAGAAACCGCCCATCTGTCCCTCCCCTCCCGTCGCATTGAATTCTGATTTCTAGTCCTTAGCGGATAACCAAATTGCAGACGAAGTATAGAAAGTGCATTGGATGCAAGGTGGAACACTCTCACTCTCTCTCTCTCTCTCTCTCTCTCTCTCTCTCTCTCTCTCTCTCTCTTTCTCTCTCTCTCTCTCTCTCTCTTTCTCTCTCTCTCTCTCTCTCTCTTTCTCTCTCTCTCTCTCTCTCTCTCTCTCGCTCTCCTCCACCCATCTATCTCTCTCACCAAAATTTGAAATTATACAAGTTTATTAAGTTAGGTACAATTAGTGAACAATAATCCAGATGATTTAAACAGTCAGTCCCGAGTTCGAATCCCGGAATGGCGTTTGACAGTGTCCATTCATCAATTTCATCATATTTTCACTCATCCTTATCTCAGGAATTAGTCAAAAGTGGCAGAAAAGTGAGTATAATAAACGAAATCAATCAATCTTAAATAGTCAAGTTTTGATTTGATTTGATTTCCACAATTAATATTTTGTATTTATTGATATTTATAGTAGTGAGTAAGAAAAGAGCGGTTCGGAAGTAAAACTTTATAACCCAAACTCTATTAAAATTTGAGAAAACATTAGTCCCCTGTTGCTCATATATTAGTGAACAATATGTATTAAGTAGCCGGTAACTGGCAAAACACCCAGGAGCATCTGGGTAACTACAATGAAAATGGACGAACTTTCACTTGCATTGTTCTCGGTTTCATACCTTTGTAGGGTAAAAGTTTTACTCCTGAACCGCTCAAATGTCTTCTATTTTCAGCATTTTTATACTAATTAACGCAACAGTCAAAAGAGCACAAGTGATTATAGAAATTAAAATTATACAGATGGATAGAAACCAACTGAAGACTTGGAACATGTCTGTCCTATTTACAACAGTACAAAAAATGAAATACAGTATACATAAGTTAAATGGACATAAAATATATAAAGATTAGCGTTACAAAGTTAGATGTAAATTAAATAAAAGCATCAAATTGGGTACTACAGAGTACATATAAACTAAACTACATTTACACATAAAAAATATTGAGTAAAAATGATGTATTTGTAGTGATGTAAGAATGATTTTTGTTGCTGTTGTGTTGCTCAGACATAGTAATTTGTCCAAAATTAATTTTACGTGCAGAAATTCTAAATCTTAAATTTTACGATAGTTCCTATTTTAAGCCTTCTCCCGATACATTGGTATAACATCAAAAAGTAATTTGATTCAGCAAGTTAAAACATTGATTTTTTTTTCCACAACGAATCTTCTAGAGAAAATCGCTTTTTGGAATACCGTAAAAGTTATGTAAATCTGAAGGTGTGCAGAAAAACTCCGACAAGACAGAGACAAAACCACTTGCAGTGAATGACATTCCTTGTAAAGCAGTGTAGCGAACCCTCCAACCATCTCTGTATGTACTTTATGGAGAACTTAACTTAAAATTTACCACACATGGAACAGAATATGCGTTGCGCTGTCACAGCCGTATTTTGGAAGAGGCCTCTCTCTCCATTTCGCAAAGGAGCAGCATCCTCCCAGCTGCATCTCGGACCTCATACCCTCCCCCTTCCAGCATCCGGAGAGGAGCAGCAGCCATCGTGATGCCTGCGAGACAGCTCCGAGAGGAAGAAGAGATTCAGCAATCTGCTACACCATTGACTTTCAAATCTTGGACCACTTTCATCTCAAGATACGGCTCATTGAAATCGGCGGAAGGGAGAAAACCACGTCATCTCGACTGAGGAAGGAAGGTGATTCCTCATCTCTCGTCCAAGGAGGAACCTTCTTTTATTGTGGTTTTATTGTTCAGCTCATGTGCGCATGTGTTACGTGTACCTGAAGACTGAAGATTGGGCAATTTACCCTAAAAATGTTCACTTTTCTACGTTCTTTCTCATATTGGAAATCCTTCTACGCAGGTCCAGCTTCTCATATTTTAAATTTAATTTGTTCCTTTGTGTCTCTCTTAGCTTATATACTTATCGGCTTCTAATCAAAACGTAACCTTTTTAGAAATAAGGAAGGGCTGCGAGAAATATGTTGATTCATTGGGGATGAAATAGGCGGATGTTCATCCTTGGCAAAAGGAAAGAACAAATGCTTGCGAATTTACGTAGTCTAATTATATAATACCCATTTATTCCCACACTTCTAATAACTGGTACAACAGACAGATTCACATTTAGTTGCTAGGTTGGTATAATTTACCTGGGATGAGTGAGGACCTCCTCCTGAATAGATGCTATTTCGTTGCCGACTCTAATCCAACTCCTATACCCTCGATCTCCCTTTTCCACCAAACTACGATCATTCACCTCTCTACGTCAACACCCTTACCACCTCGTTCTTCCTTTTCCACCAAAACTAAGATCATTCACATCTCTACGTCAACACCCTTACCACATCTTGCACTCGCACCATTCGGCATTCTAGCTCGTGCTGACACACTTCCTCGTTCCTCATGCTTTCCAAACATGCCACAAAAGATTGTGCGGTTTGATTGTAGATTGAGGCAAGTTTGTACTGTATTTTTGTTATTTCACGTCGTATTCTTTCCACTTTTGGATAATAGGGTATAGCTTCTCATATATTGCATTGCATTCGTTCCCTTAAGTCTCTATTATCTTGGATACTTATCGGCTTTATATCAAAGGTTCCGTGGTTTGATTGTAGATTGAGGCAAATATTTTTGTCATTTCACGTCACAATTCTGTCACTTTTGGCAAATCGCGACGATGAGAAAAAGTGATGATCAGATGAAATTGATGAAGGGACATTCACAAAGGAAAGCCATGGCCACACCAGAATTTGAACCTGACAACTTCGGGAGCTCAGCCTCCGATCCGCCTTCAGGCAAGTTCAAACACTCAGATCCAAGTTTAGGTCCTGATAGATAGGATAGCACTGTTGCCTTGTAATCAAGGGGTCCAGAGTTTAATACCCAGTGAAGGCGCAATGCACAGTGATTCGGGTTCCAGTTTAAACTGGAAAACCGGTCCCGATTCTCCTGTACGTGCGTCAAGTTAGAAGCGAACTGGTACAGCCAGCTGTGAGTCTTATGTTGATACAAGAGCCGTTAATTTTGTCCTTTTAAATGTAGCATGGTTGTGAAGCGATCCAACTTCGGCAAGAAAGTAGTAATCTTATTGTCACTATTAGCATTGAAAAACCTCCAAGGACCCCATTCACGTCATTCTTTTCCTTGCATCAACTCTAGATTGATTTACTAAAAGTAGCAAAATATGCATGAAAAATAAATTACATAAATAATAGTAATAATTATTAGTTTGTTTGTCTAATTATGTCTTATATTGTTCAGTGACTAATGTTTTGACGCAACAATAAGTCAAAAAGTTACAGCCACTGGCGTACGCAGAGGGGGAACTGATGGGGCTACAGCCCCCTCCGAAATTTTGAGAAATCAACATTTTCAAATAAAAGCAATGAAGAAGTAGGCAAAAACCAGAAAATGACCCACGATTGATATTTTTGAGATTGTAAAGTTCTAAAAATACGGAATATGATACTGTGTAATGCCACCCCCGAAAAGCATCTATGTTCTATCCACCTGTACAATTCCAGCTCCTCCCGAAAGAAAATCCCGGGTACGCCAGTGGTTGCAGCAGTCCTATTAAGAATCAATGAAAATGATAATGTTTGTCATCTATAACGAATTCCAATAATTGATAAAAACTTTAAGGAATTTGTAATTATATCAACATTGAAGGCCTTCCAATGAAATCCCGCTTGGAAGACTGACGTCCAGTTCTCTAGTCGGGCGTTTTTCATTGAAGTTCGACAGACGATTTTCGAGGCCAGCAATTATCTCCCACTTTTTAGGATTCCAGTTGATGAACTCGAACCTCACCTCCACCCACCCGGAATGATGGATTTTCATTCTCAGATTTAGTCTTCGGAACATTAGCCACAAGGAAATGGAGGGAAGACTGAGAGAGAGAAAAGAATATTTTCCGCTGTTCAAATTCTGATCCAAATTCCACTCATCTTCTTACTCTCTGCTCAAAATAAAAAAGTGTATCTAAAGAAAAGTTCCACTTTGCTGATTTTGTATTTCTCTTTTTTTTTTTCCCCTTTATCTTAAGGGGAAGATTTCGAACTTAAGTTTCTTGCGCATCCCGTCGGATGGCGCTGAAGGCGCTCGCTCGGTTGAAGCCACCGGGGAGCAAATTGCGTTATCTTCAAGATTTCGTGTCGAGGTGGGGGGAAATCCTTTAAGGTTCATCTGTATTTTAAACTTATACGGCAGAGAGTTTTTTCTTCCTTTTCGGGGAAAAAAGTAAAGAAGAAAGAAAGAGAAAGGGTTAGAGATAATTTCGTTAATCTGCTGAATTTCCCGTCCCTTTAAAGACTGATGTTCTTTTTTGCTCTTATTATCTCCATTCTGCTTCAAAGGAAATCGAAATGTTTGATCTTCGTTGTAGTCGCTGTATGCACGAACAATATATCGCTTCCTCTTTTCTCGTCTTATTTAATATTGACCTTGCGATATTAACAGACAAGGTGGAGTTCTATTTAGCGTTCACGATGTGTGCAAAAACTTCCTATTTTTAGTACTGCAATTCTTAATTAATAAGCTTCAAAGACTCCGTATCAGCTTTTCATTAAGGAAACTAATTAGAACGAGCTTCTCAAAACAAATAAATCCTCACTAGAAGCCAATGGACGAAGGATCCATGACGTCAAAATTTGCTGCAAGCTATTAACAAGTAATGGTTGGATATGGTAAGAATCTGAATCCTTATAAAGTAAACCTCTCCATGGCCTATAACAACAATGTAAATAGTACCAAGTATTAAAATTCATCATTAAGGTAACTCAAAATATGAGTTCCTACCCTTACAAACCTCTCTAAACATACAATTCTATCCAATCTTCAACAACACGACCATTCTCTTCGACTTCAAGTTTCAGATTTGATATTTCTTTTCAGAATCTTGAATGGACAGCTCTTGTCACTTTTTACATCCGGATCCAACGTGCGTTCAGCAAATGCCACTCTTCTTTTACACGGAACTCCAAAGCTATCCGTGGAACAAAGCTTCTTTATTAATTAACTATAAACCCTTTACAATTTACTGGATGATCATTCAGGCTTGTTTATAAAAATTTTCACCATGACGTACATCAAGAATCGGAAGATTCAATGACATTGATATTATTATTATTATATGGGTATGTTGCATTTTTCATATTTGACCCTTCACAATTCCAGCCTGTAATTGTGTTGGACAGTTTCATCGCAGGCAGTAAAACGCCTTGTGTTATGTAAACTTTGGAACGTACTGTAGCTCAGAGAATGTTTCGGTAGTTTGTATTTTTATTTTTATACATATCTTTTCTGCCACTTTGGCTAATCGTGACGTTGAGGATGAGTGAAAATTTGATGAAGAGACACTCGCAAATTACACTCATGTCCTGGACGGGACTCGAAGCCGAAAACTTTGGTGGTGATATATGAGAGGGGAAGGACGGAAATTTCACATTTAATACCTAGTTATTAAAATATGGTTTTAAAGAAAAAAATCACTGCCTCTTTTTTTCAGTTCCCTTGCCGAAACACAAGTTTTGCAATGCGTTGAGTTTCCTTTCCAAAGCAGAAGGGCATTGTAATTATGGTGTCCCGGGTTCGATACACGGTGAACGCACATAGTGGTTCGGATCCCACTTTAAACTGTAGGCCCAGTCCCGATTACAGAACATTGCTTTTACTAGTGGCCACACATTTCACACCTATACACATTTTATTTACAACAAATTGTTTTTTTTTTTCCCCTCTTGGAATGAACATGTTTTCATTTTCAATGAAATCACTCAGTGAACAACAAATATTAGTTGCTGCTTTTATAAACAATGCACCATCGAATATTCAAATTGTGAAAACTTGTTTTTCCACTTTGGATTATTTGTGTCTCCGTAATTAACAAATCATTCATTAGTAGAACAAACATTATTTTGCAGAAGCATGTAATTGGTTTGATGCAAATACACTAACAAGAAATAAGGAGAAAGAAAAAGTTATAATAAATTTTGGCACTTTTCACTGACTAATATGAAATCAATCAACATTATTGTTTTCATAAGAGAGTAACGTAAAATATAACTTTAAATAATGCAAAACATTCAGAAGTGCTTTCATTATGAATGCTAACCTTCAAATTTACGGTGGATATACCTTAAAAAATCTCTTATGTAAGAGAATCCAATATGAAGGTTTTTCTTTTGTTTAAGTCCACCTTTTATGCACAGATTTAGACTGTTCCTATAGTTTAAAGTGGAATCTGAACCACTATGTGCCTCCACCGTATCGAACCTGGGATCCCTTGATAACAAAATGACGACATTACCACAACGGCATTGATAAAGCTCCCATATGCAATTGTTGGAACTACTAACTGATAAATTCATTCCAGCAAGAATATCCAAAGTAGATTTAGGATTCAGGTGATGACTTAACGTGATCTTTGTTGGAAATGTTTAAGGTTTATTTAAGATTTATACCTGTTCGATAGTCAAGCGGGCTAAGTGGTCGACTCTCGATCTCGCAACCGAGGTTCCCATGTTCGAGTCCCGCCTTGCTTGCATAATTGTTCTTTGTTAGTGTCTCTCCATCAATTTCATCTAATCATTACTCATCCTCATCGTCGCTGCTTTTGGTAAGCATAACTTACGTCACATGTCTTCATTGCACTAACTAAAGTCACGTTTTGGCTGGACTTCTTATAATTTACTCAAGGTTTCCCCATATCATGTAGCATCTTCACGATTTAAGAATACTAATAGTTTAAAAACATGGAAAAGTAGTTGATTTATCATATTTTAATTCGCTTTTCTGCCACTTTTGGCTAATTGCAACAATGGGAATAAGTTATGACATGATAAATTGATGAATGGACACTCACAAACATCCATGCCCAGGGCGGGATTCGAACCCAGTACCCCTTGCTTCGTAGCGCGATGTGCAAACCACTCGGCCACGAGAACCGGCAACATGGAAAGGTAAGTTGGGGTAAAAAGGTTAAAATTGAATGTAAAAGTCAATGTCCATTTTTACTTCCTGTTAGCCAGGCAAAAATTCTGAAGAAACATACCTGAATTTCTCTCTAGTCTGGTCCGTAGCATGTCCCACTCAGCTCTCTACAATCCTTCAGCCTCCCACTTTTTCCTAGCTATAGTTCGCTACAGGGTTCCCTCATTACGCAGTCTTTCTACTCCACATCTCCTCTCCTATCTACACTTATAGACTCCCAATCCCAACCAGCGCCGTTTGCAGAATGACTTCAATTATCTGTACAAAATTGTCAATGGCAAAATCCGATGGGACACGCTCCTTCAGGAATTCCACTTTCGAGTGACCATGCGCACAACACGTAACACAAATCTATTTTATACTGAAAAGCCTAGACTTCAAACTCAAAAAAGCTCTCTCTTCTACAGACTTCTCACGCAATATAATGACCACCCATCAAGTGTTGACATGATCGATACAGAGTATGCCTTCCGGTCATTCATCAGAAAAAAAATCTGTAAATAATATAAGGTATAATAGTGCCATCTTGACTTACTTTCATTAATATTTTTTCGTTATTATTTTATTCTCATTGTTGACAATATCAGCCTAAAACAGTCATTTGTGCTGTATCTGGAATTTTTCCAATTAATAAATAAATTAGACAGTCAGTTGTCACCGGAGATATAGCAGGAAGCATCGACAAAGAAATCTGCATTGTATTTACCTTCAATTTAAATATTTTTACCCCAACTATCTTCCAATTTTTTTAAAAATACGGCTATTCTTGTCTTAACTCCTGAAGAAACCACATGATGTGCAAATCCTTGAGTAAGATAAGTGAATACAAAGCGATCCATTGAAATGTAGACCGCCGCGTCAATGTTTGCGCTATCGGCAAGCGAGGCACTCGCGTCCGTTTGTCGGTATCGTAGTGTCGATCAAAAACGCGCACAAGAGCTTCCGTAATTATTTTAAGAAGTGATTTACTTATCATATTTATAAAAGGAGGTGTTCAAACCAGTCGCCTTCGATGCGCACACATTTTGTATGCATCTTTATTAAAACACCCACTAGCACAAGCTGGCGAGAAGGGCGAGAAACCTGTTTTTACGGAGGTCCTGAAAGTAGACTGTGAAGTGATAAGGATCTACACTTCATTGGATCGCCCTGTACATGCCAAAGCTGGACTTTAGTTACTTAGTGAAATGAAAGCATGTGGCGTAAGTTATGTCTTATCAAAAACAGCGTTAATTGTGACGTGTTCCTTGCTCACTCTCTCGTACCAGGCAAAAGCTGCATCCGACTTAGCTCTGCATTCATCGAGCGAGAGAGAATCCCACTCCTACACGCTCCATCGCCTCCGAGGAAAAGAGGGAGGGGAGGGGGCAGACATCATAACAGCGTTCCCGATAACGAGAAATGAAATTAACTGCTCGCAAACAGGACTGGAAAAAATTGTACAAGTTTCGGATTCCGCCCGCTGTGTTTTCAGCCGCACTTTCAATTACAGCTGTTGCGAGAATATGTTGCAAGGTCTGGGCAGAGGACCGCACATACTCCTCCTCCCCTCCTCCCCAGGCCTCGTTCCATAAAACAAAACACTAAAGCGTTCATTCTCTTCTTGTCGATACGACGCATCTGCTGGTGAGAACTGGAAAAGCGGCGAATGAAACAAAAGTCGCATTTATCTCTCGGATTTCGTTCTTTGCATATAAAAATAACATTTACATTGCTTCCATGCTGAATCATATGGTTAGTTTAATGTGCATTGTACTGAAATGACACAAAGTTTACATATATTTGAACCGAGATGGGCTTGTAAGGAAATGACTCATGATCAAACTGGCGAACTCTTCAGTGCAAAGCGATAGTATACAACAAACCTTCATCAAGGTTCGTAAAATACAGGGTATCTACAAATAATTCGAGCGGGTTTATGATGTTACTGCACGTGTATTTTTCAACGGATCATGAAGCAAGTTTGCAGTTTTGTACAGAATCTCAACAAGTTTTGTGACACACGTGTTCGATATGCCCCCTTTTTGTGATTCTGCAAACTTCAACTCTATAATGAAGTTCTTTCCAAACGCGAGGCAGAATGTCCATATCAATTCGATAAAAAGCACTGTTGATGCGAGCCCGTAGTTCTGCTAGATCACTCGACAATGGAGGCACAAAGACTAGATCCTTCACATAACCTCACACGAAAAAGTCACACGGAGTTAAGTCAGGCGAGCGTGGAGGCCACGACAGCAGTTGTTGATTACCATTTCCGCAACGACCGATCCATCGATTGATTGATTTAGTTTATTTTACTTCGCGTTTTGTGCCTCTTGGCTAATTTACAAAGATGGGGATGAGTGATGAAATGATGAAATTGATGAATGGACATTCACAAACAACCAAGCCCCAGCGGGATCCGAACCCGGGACCCTTGGAGTCGCAAGACCCTTAGTCTTATGCTAACCATTCGGCCACAGAGTTAGAGGAAACCACCTGTTGAAGATAGACAAATTCCAGTGAGCATATGTTATGACAGCCTATAACTCGGAAACCAAACATTTCCGGACCTATGTTCATATAAACTTTTTCCATTGTTTACATGTAAGGAACACTCCTGAAGTTATGCCACCTATTTCTGGGACACCCTGTAGTTACAAGAATGAAATTTTAAACCGCTCAAATCATTTGTAGACACCCTGTATTTTCCTGCTGGGTTTAACATTGCCAATAACATGCACGGAAAGGTCGTGTCTCTCATTCTGTTCTTGGTTGATTGAATTTTGTTATTTCACGTCATTTTCTGCCCTTATTGTCTAGTTGATGGATTTGGTTGATTTTACTTCGCTTTTCTGACACTTGGTTAATCGCGAAAACAAGGATGAGTAATGATATGGTGAAGTTGAAGTGACACGCACAAAGAACACTCACTCCGATGCCGGGATTCAAACTTGGGATCTCTTGCGTCATAGCGCGAGGTGCTAACCACTCCGCCACAGGGGTCGGCTGTTCTTGTTGATGTGATATATGTAAAGCTAGAAATTACGAGCTACCTCTGCACATTACAATACGCCATGAAGGCATGTGGGGGGAACGGGAAGGTAGGGCTCCACACATTAACGATCTCAGTTTGTGGAGATAATATGATCACCCAGTTTCGACAGACTTTACCCGCCCCCTTCTCAGGTACTTATTTTCGGAACAACTCTGCGAGAGTAGCTATACTCTGTCCCAGCTAACTCTGGAGCAAGGCAGCGCATAGCGTCAGAGAAGAGGGGCGAATCTAGTGACCAGAGTGAAGCAGTACACGCTGCTCGAAGGCTGCTAACTGCAGTCTCTTTGGGGCGGTGGAATAACCGCGAAAGGGATTAAGCGCGAAACAGTTCTCTCTCGAGTGTTCATTGGCGGAGCCGTCTCGCGTCACTACTTGCGCAGAGACTTGATTTCGTTCGCTTGGTCCATAGATAGCCGGGACAGAGTATAGTCTACCGACATCGTGTCGTGTGAGCAAAAGGGTCGGGGATAGGTTCTGAGTTGAGGTGACATCAGTGGATCAGTTGTTGAACGGAGGAATTCAAGCTTTTGGATTGATTGATTGATTTTATTTTACTTTGCGTTTTGTGCCTCATGGCTAATTTGCGAAGATGGGGATGAGTGATGAAATGATGAAATTGATGAATGGACATTCACCATCAACCAAGCCCGAGCGATATTCGAACCCGGGACCCCTGGCGTCGCAGCGCGGTGTGCTAACCACTGAAGCTTTTGGAGTTATAACTCGCTTCAAAGGTGCAAATGGAAAAGAGCCTTTATTTCTTTCAAAAAGAATGGAAGGTGTAAGAGATGAAGAAACGAACGCATAAAGAAACACGCACACAAAAACAGGATTCGAATGAGAAAGCCACATTTGGAAGAATCGCAGCAACCACTTCTGGAAGCTTTGGGATGAATTGGATTTTTAGTGTCAGGTTTCCCAACCTCCATGGCGGAGTGGTTAGGACACCGGGCTACGATGCTATGGGTCCCGGGTTCGAATTTTGATGTCCATTTCTAGTGTCTCTTCATCACTTTCATCGTATCATCACTCATTCTCATATTCGAAAGTAGCCAAAAGTGGCAGAAAAGTGAAGTAAAATAAACCAAATCAATTAATCGTGTCAGGTTCGACCCCGGTGAGGAGACATTTCAGTATAGCGGATGCAAAGCAGGATAGAAGGGATAGATAGTGATGAGTATTAGTGGACTAATATTAGTCGATTATTAAAACCATTGAAAATACATCGACTAATGAAAATTAGTCGAACGACTAATATTAGTCGAAGTAGTCGAACGACTAATTTCACTCGAATCATCAGTTGACTACATATCCGACTCACCGGATAGAGCGGGGAAATGGCTGAAATCGATGTATTTTGTTCAGGAAAATTGAACTCGAAGTCACTCGTAGACTTCGGCGTCCTCCAATGAGAGTCAACTTCCAACTTGAAGCTACTCTGCAGATCTTGTGGTTCCATCACAGCCAACCAGTTTGTTCAAGATTGACAGTAAGGCCCAACTTTACATTTACCTTGCCTCGCGCGGAAAACCACTTCAGCAACTCTACAACTTCTACCTCATTCTTTCGAGTTCTACTTTAAAATATCGAACGAGCCCCGGTTAGTGCAGGATGAACTCTAAATATAGAACTATAAAATATCTAAAACGGCCCCTCCATTCTTGAAGGAACGCCCTTTTCAAAATATATATCATTTCTCGACCTAGGGTCCACTTCAGCTTTGTCCAAAATCAATGAAACCAGATTATAGATTGGAGGAGCCACGTAAACACTCACTGTCCACTAGCGTTCGTTCGGTGAGGATCCACTAAAATAAATTTCAATGAGCTCCGGAACGAAAAAGAGTCTTTCTTCTCCGAGGGGGAATTATTCGGAACGAAGTTGCAGAAAGTGGTTGCTTCCACTGAATCACGGGCCGGGCTGCCGAGGGGGGTCGGGGGGCGACGGGGCGGAGTTCGGAACAAGAAAATCCTTGTGGCTGCCCTGGAAGCGACAAGCTGCGAGTGCAGAACGATGTAACGGCGTATTTGCCCGCGGGAGGACGGGTCCATTGACAGCCGTGTTCAACAGTTGTTAGCAGCCTCGAATACACTCTGTCACTTTATCTCGCCGTGGAAGATTTATCCGATAAAGAGGAGTAGTTCAAATAAATTTTCCTGTCGTTCTCTGTAATTCCGGTCCCTTCAATTCAAGTATATGTCTCTCTCGCACGACTTCATTTTAATGCATTAACTTATCCGAGGGGGCTTGTCAGGCCCACCACTTCTATATTTTCAATTTTTGAAATGTCAATTTTTTTTATAAATAAATCAAAATAAATTACATTGTTCCTAACTTTTGTTCATTAGAAAATAAATGTAATGTAAGGGAGGCAAAATGCACTAGGTGGGCCTATCAGGCGCCATCTTTGAAGGCGTGTTATTCAAGACGCTCATGCCAGTGAGAGTGCACAATTGGTTGATAATGATTGTAATTTGGTAATTATTGTAATTAATGAATAACTACACCTCTATCATTGATGAAATATTATTATGGTTTTTGCGAGTTTTAGTGAATGGTAAACTATGTGTGCGACACTCGTGCAATAATTGGTTATTAATTCTTTTTAATTACAATTTTTATAATTAATAAATAACTGCACATGTATGCAATCAACAAAGGAAGCAGTGATTCCTTTGAATTTTAATACTAAACAAAATGTGGGCCTGTGAGGCTCCGCCCCCCCCCCCCCGCCCCTCTCTCACGTAAGTATGTTTCTCGTACAGCATGAGTAAGGTCTGGGTAACTACATTGCAGGATCAGTCACAAAAGTGTGGTTGGTTCAACATCTTTTAAAATAATATACTTTTCATTAATAGGAACGGCCTTACTTGTTTATTAATGAAGGACTCTAATACAGAAGGTTGTTTCACGTTGATGGTAACGATTTCGATCACCAGGGAGCAGCACGTAGGCATAGCACAGAGCAGCCAGAGCCAGTAGAACGAAAATACTGTGTGTTGGCTAGCAAAGACGATGGTTGGTGTGTGAGTGAGTGTTTATATGGCACCAAAAATTCCAGTCTTTTGGGAGGGGTACATCTGTGCCCTTTCCGACGTTGGTTATAGTTATAGCCAGATAATTAAACAGTGCCACATGAAAGCATTCCATGTGTCAAAGAAGGGCATCAATGCAGTGTTGAATCGCCATAAAGCTTGCACCGTACCTATTGCTGGAACCAGTCAAAGTGGGCCTCGGACATATCGGAAACCCAAGCGTTCCTCCGATGTTGTGCGGAAAGTGAGATCCTTGGTGTGACGTGAAAACCCTGCAATGCAAAGAGTGATTACACAGGCAGTGCAATGTTTCCCTGAAACTGTAAATCGCATCATAGCCCAAGATTTACAACTTGTGCGGAAGCACAAGGCTCAAGTTCATAAGTTGCGTGCCTCACATGTCCAGGAGAGGAAGACCAACAGTCGGAAGCTCTACGAACGCCATCTGGCAGGGGACCGCTGGAAGTATGTGGTGTCCCTGGATGAAGCATGGGTGTATCTGTGGGGATGTGGTAAAAAAAAAAAAAGGGCCATCTACTATCGTCCACGTGATGCAAGAGGTCGATCTGAGTGGGTACCTGAATGTGCTGAAAGTTTTCCACGCGTGTTCATGGTTGTTGATGGTTATTGCCATAACGGCCAACTATTTCCATTCCATCTTTGTCTTAACATCTTACCGTTAGGTTGCCCAACAAGAATCCTGCAAACTTTCCTATTCTCTCCCATGCGTTCTACATACAACGAAACCATAAAAAGATGTTTCATCCTTATATTATACAGTTGCCACTATTAAAAATCCAATCCTCGTACATACACTTGCATTCATTAACCGAGATTCAAACCCGATTCTTCTCGCAACGCTTTCTACAAACCACTAACCCACTAGGACCAGTTGGATGTCCAGTTAAATTGAATAGAGGAATGAAAATACTTATGTTCGTGAAAGCAACACAACTTTGTCAAAATCTCGTGCAACCTCAAATTAATTCATTGGAGAATGCACGCTTGTCCATGCAATGTGAAATGTAAATTATCGCAATGTACCTGTTGATCTACGGATCGTCACTGTTGCGCCCTGAACCCGCGTGAATAAATCGCTCATGCTACGGAGAGAAATGCACTGTCCAAATTTGACACACATGTGCACTAGCGGCGTGCGCGCTGACAGCTTGCAATGCAGGGTGCGCGCTGACCTGCGCATATTTTTCCAGACGGATTACGGCGTGTGAAGAAGCATCGTTGTCTGCCAGGCGGCAATTTTCGCCTGGCCGGCGGAAATATATCTTCGTGCCGCGAATGCCGAGCGTCACGGTCACGTGATCATTCAGAGGGCGCCGAGTCAGACCGTCCTCCGGGGTGTAAGGGGTTATCCTTCCACGTAGGACACCCTGGACTGCATTTTGCAGACTAACTAGGCTCTGGCGTTATCGTTTTGTCCTTATGTGTGCTGAGTGCACCTTTAGAGCCTCAGCTTTTAACCGAAGTCAGAATGTTTTAATCTTTCAATATTTTAGTTAACGACATTACAGTTAATGTAGGTAAGTAGTAGAGGACCGCGCCAACGTCAATCACTATTTAATATTCGCAATTCATTTGTATGTACTTAGAACTAATTTGCACGGGTTTTAATTAATTCGCGCGTACTTAGAATTCATTTGCATGTACTTAGAATACTTTACATTTATGTATTTGCATGTTTATAACTTTTTATGAATATATAATTATTTATTTTATGAAAAATATGTATATAGAAGGTAATTAGAGGTACTAAACGCTATGCATATGGTTTTATATTCATTACTGCAAAGTATGTAATGCATGAAATGTTAATAATTAATGTTTATAGTATTGAAAATAAGTTTTCTATGGTTTATGAACCGCTATGAACGGTGGTAATGGGTGTAGGTACAGGTCCAATTACGATTTGGGGCGGTCCCGGTACTCGAACCCGCGATATGTAACGGTAATAATTAGTACTATGCAATAATGTATGTTATTATGAAACACGTTGGTTTCACACGCTAGACAGAATACTGTCTCAGAATTTCGACTCGGCTCTGATGCCAGACAGAGAGAATGAATTAATATTCCGCGCAGGTAGACGAGAAAGGAATTTGGGGAGTGTGCGTTCAAGGTCAAATGACGTCACTACGTCAGAACAAAGAAGGAACCCGATTGACCAATCAGAGAACGCGTCGGTAGATTTTCAGAACCGGTTTTTTCAAGGTTAACCAGTACGCAAGAACAGGAGAAAGCTATGCAACGCCGTAGGGCATGCGAAGGGATTGATCCAGACAACAAAGGAAGTCTGCGGATGCGCAGCAAGGGTCAAATTTTTTGAAGCTATGCGTCGCTTGTAGAACTGGTTTCCGCCGCCAATTAATATTCCGCTCAGGGTTGCCCCAAGGCACAGGACGATTTAGCGCAGGTTTTTTTTATCTGTACTATGAAGAAGGGAGAGCTATCAGGGACGGGGCCTACAGTTTTCAACATTTGCTTTTATCACGGGGTAACGAACCTAGGGCCCTTTGATTATTGATTTAGGTAGTAAATGTAGTACTGTGTGCTATTTAACATATTATTGAGCTTATTTTTACCAAACTTTGACTTTATGTCAAACATTTTCCCAGCTTATCTTTATTTTTACCAAAATAACACTATTTATACTATTCAGGAAAGACTTTAAGTTACATTTTCGACACACAAAGTGTGTGTTCTCAACTTCTATCTGTTTATTTCACAAGTTTAGGCTTATTATTATTCAAATAACACTATTTGTACTATTCAGGCAACATTTTTTATTAAATTTTGGACTCAAAGACATATTTCTCAACTTTTAACTTATTATTTTACAACTTTATGTTAATTTTTTACCAAAATAACACTATTTGTTCCACTCAGGCAACATTTTGTTATTAAATTTTGGACTCACAAAAACATTTTTCAACTTTTAACTTATTATTTTACAATTTTAAGTTAATTTTTACCAAAATAACACTATTTGTACTATTCAAGCAACATTTTTTATTAAATTTTGGACTCACAAAGACATTTTTTACAAAACTTTGACTTTATGTCAAATCTTTTACAACTTTAAGTTAATTTTTACCAAAATAACACTATTTATACTATTCAAGCAACATTTTTTATTAAATTTTGGACTCACAAAGACATTTTTTTCTACGTTTAACTTATTATTTTACAATTTTATACCTATTTTTACCAAAATAACACTATTTATGCTATTCAGGAAAGACTTTTAGTTATATTTTCGACACACAAAGTGTGTGTTCTCAACTTTTATCTGTTTATTTCACAAGTTTAGGCTTATTTTTACCAAAATAACACTATTCAATCTGTTCAGGAAAGACTTTTAGTTACATTTTCGACACACTAAGTGTGTGTTTTCAACTTCTATTTGTTTATTTCACAAGTTTAGCCTAATATTACTCAAATAACACAATTTAATCCAGTCAGGAAGGATTTGTTATTATATTTTGGATGCACAAAGAGATGTTTTCAACTTTTTTACTGATTTTTTGCAGGGTATGTATTAATTTTTATTTATTTTGTTTTGTATTATATATACATTTACAAATTTTTAACTTAGAGTTTAGTATTTATTTAAATTTTTTCGAAAACACTAAAGAAAAAGTACTTTTAGCTAAAATGTAAGCCACAGAATATATTATTATTATTATTAGGGTTTACTGATTTTTACTATGCTATTTTTGGCTCTGTATTTCTATATGTATTTATTTAGGTCAGGTTACGCCTGCTACGTAGGAAAGTTTGTTTATTTTAGAGTTTGCTGAGTATTTTGTTACTCTTATACTAAGTTTTCTAAATATATCAGGTAGGGCTCCATCCATATACTTTTGCTTTTGCTGTTTGGAGATGTGATCAGCATCACTCTCCATCTGCTTTTTATTTTATGTACCCAATATTATTTTGAGGCTTAGTGAATTCTAGAGCCTATTTATGCAGGAGAGAGGGCTTGAAAATTTTGATCTCAGATAACCCACAACTATTTGTCAGTGTAGGATATTTTATATTTATTATGTGCCACTAGAATATCAAAGCTTGCTTAATTTTTATGTCTGTAACGCTGTTATTGTATTTCTAGCTAAGGTTTACTGGATAAAGTACACGAAATGTTTAACATTTCGACTATTTGCCTAATTTTTAGTGTAACGAAAATTATTGTGTGTCTATAAAGACTGAAATGCCTTTACCGAAGGGTCCATAACTGGACGCTTACCAACATTGTTCCTTTTTTTAAAAAATATAACCATTTATCAATATATTGACAATTCACAGGACAAGACGAAGTTCACAGACGACTGACTACATATATGAACCATAGGTCCATTTGCTAAACTTTTTTTCTATGCTAGAAGAATAATTTAGCCTTATAACCTTTTTCAAGGTATTTTTTAAGTATTACTGGATTTTTTGGGTGCATCAACATTTGGGTTATTTCCATTTGGCTTATTATACGAGGCTACAATCACTATTTGAACACTGAAATCCTCTGATTGAAACTAAAAGCTTAGGCTGTAACTAGGGATTTAGTATGTATATCGACAATTTATAGGACAACACGAACTTTACAAAGGATTGTAGGTGATGTAGGCCCACACGCCAGAGCTTTGTTAACCTGCAAGAAGCATTTACAGCTAATGCTACGAGGAAATGAGGTTGATTTTTACTGTTTCACAAGAATGCTATTTTTTATACACCCAATATTTGCTTTTTCAAGTGACTACATGTACCAGAAGCACTTACAGGCCAACTCTAACTAGACTTCGACTTATTCTATATCAGGTGCTAAATTTATAAAGAACTATATTTCTGAGGAAGTACGCAAAAGCAGATTACCTGATTAAAGTATCTGAAAAACAGATTTTTCTATGCAAGTATATTTTTATTGACTGGATTATTTAACAGATCAAACAGGAAGACTGCAAAATTCATTAAATGTAGTTCTATAGTATAGGTGGTTTCAGAGATATAAAAAGAACAAATATAAGATTTAGCTTTTTTTGCTTATGAGGCTAATCGCGACGCTAAGGGTAAATGGCGAGGAAATGTAACGGAGGAGAAACAGTCCCAAAAGTTATGTTCTGCATGTAAGTTAATACCACAGAGATATTACAGTAGGTGTAGGTTCTACCACCAGAACATTTCTATTATAATAATACTGGTTATGCTGTACTGTTAGCTAAAGATGCTGATAATTGAGAAACTTAAAAGCTTATTTGCAAAATTTTAGATAAATAATAATCTGTTAGACTGTAAACATATTTTATATCCATTCTGCAAAAGATCCGATGACAAAATTTAAAAATTGTAATCGCCCAGACAGGGACTCGAACCCTGGACAGATAGGTTAAAAGCGTAACGCTATACCAACTAAGCTATCTGGGCACAAGGTATTATTTTCTTGAAAAGTTAGTTATGTTAAGAAATATATTGAAACACTTGAGAACACTCTTGGTCTGGTTCGACAGAGAAGGAGACAACATTTCCAAATTTTTACAGACTAGGTGTATTTTTCCACTATAGAGGCCTTCACTATATGTAATTCGAAACGCTAAAGTTCAGCTAACTTCCAAAATTGAGGTAAAGATTGTGTTTGGCGAGATTAACAAGTTACAATTATATCCAGTTACGGACAAATAAAGCTAAAACTCTCAGATTTACTGTACTAGCCAAGTTTTAGTAACATTTTCCTTCACTATAGTACTAATACCAAAGAAATAGATATATTTTATTTATAATTTGACCAAATGTACTAGTATGTAATTCACAAAGTTAGGTAAAAAACAGTATTTTTTTAAATATTGTTGCTGCCTTCAAATTTTATGTTATTTAGCCACTAACAACTGGTTTACACTGTTTGACATCCTTTAAATAGCAAAAGAAGGAATTATTTGTTTAGTATTTATACTACTTTATATTTATTTAAGAAAACAATTCTACAGTTTAACTTAATTTTTATCAAATTGTTACTAATTTATATATCAAAGTTATGTTATTTAGAGTGTATGAAGGCGTATAAAGTTAATATTTGTACTTATCAGTGCAACTAACAATTATATTTTACACACAAAAGATAATGTATACAGTTAAATCACTTGAATCAGAGAATAATATTTTACAGTAATGGATTCATTCAGCACTAGTGAGTACTTTTATGCATCAGAAAGTTTTTTTTAAATTTTCTATTATGCATGCTATTTTGGGCTTTTCTTAAAATGTATTTCTAGGGCAAACTGGTTTAATTTTCTGCTTATAATGCAAAGTTGACATAGTTTTCGCACAATTCATTGTACATTTGTTATATTCTCTACTTACAATCCAAATATTATGCTTATTTAATGTATAACTAACTAACTCTCTAGCCTTCTTAAACCCGAATGTTCATGGCTGCAGCAACACATGCCTTTCATCTGTCCCTGTCCTGAGCAAGATCTATATACTCCTTTCCTTCCCTACCAATTTCCTTTAGGTCCATCTCTACATTATCCCTCCATCTTTGTTTTGGTCTTCCTATTGGTCTTTTACCATCAGGTTTCCCAACAAGAATTCTGTATACTCTTCTTTCCTCTCCCATTTGTACCACATGATCTACACACCAGAGTCTTCTTGATTTAATTATTCTAATAATATCTGGACATGAATACAAATTATGTACTTCTAAATTATGTAATTTTCTCTACTTATCTGCCTCGTCATCTGTTTTAGGCCCAAATATTTTCCTAAGGATTTTATTTTCAAATACTCTCAATTTATGTTTCTAGCTTATACTGTAGTTATTATATCTTTTTCTATCAGCTTATTTTGAAATTAATATTATTAGGTATAGTCTTTGATTTATAACTATATTGCTTTTTTATCAATTTATCTAAGAGTACATGCAGGCAAACACATGTGTACACACTTTTATGTAAATAGATATGCCTTTTTTCAATATTTTAGTATGAAGATTGCACTTTAGCTATTTAAGCAAGGGTAGGAAAGGTAGGATTTCTGAGAATTTGTTGCAGGATTTTGTTGTCCAAGTATAGATGAGAACTGAGCTGGCAGACTGCTTTGAACCTTTTCATGAGAGTTTGCATATGAACTGTATGGAAATTCAGCACTATTGACTGTGCATGCTTCTAAGTTTTGCTGTTATTTTACATCAAGTCTGTGAGACTGTAGACAGTTTTTCCCTTTTCAAGTAGTTTTTATTGATTGTATTTGTATATGTTTTGGGGACTTAGCAGTTTTATGTTATGAGGCAGTTTGTTGTAGAATATTTTTACCGGATTGTTTTGAGATATTGAGTGTCTGCTGTTTTACTTGTAATTATTTTTCTTCTTGTGTTGTGTATTTGACTATATTTTGTCCAAGTTCGTAGTATTTAGAATAATTGTTATTGACTTGTAGATGTAGGGAGAAATAAACCTTTGCAAGATGCTCTATACTTTAGTCTGAACATTATTCTTAGTGTTCACTTTTGAAGCCTTAGTATTCTGGTAGTATTATTAATGTAGAGGTAAATTAGGCTAAAATGTAGGCATTTTTCTGATAAATTATACTCACTTAGTTGTTTCAGCAGGTAGAAGTTGCATGATGGTTTACTGCTGATGATGTTAATTTGCTCTTCTTATGTACTACGCATGATGTAGCTTACTTGAGTAATTGGAATTTTCTACTGAAAAAAGGATTGCTTGTCTATTTTATTCCTATGTTGTTGAGTTTGTCCATAAGCAAGCCATGTTTTTTACTCTATCCTATGCCTTGAAAGAATCTAGATATATTGTGTTTGCAGTTTTATGTTTCTCTAAGGTTTCAGCTATGTAGTTTTTTAAACTGTGCTATGGGTGTGACTATTTATTTCTCTTTCTGGATGCCATGTTGGTTTCTGTGTATTCCTCTTGCTGCTTGAATTTGACTTAGGTTGTTTGCTTTTTTCTTAGATCTTTATTTGTTTATTTGTTCAGTATTTTTTATTTTTGTGATTTTTAATTACTTTATTTTTACATTAACTAACAAATTTTACATTAACAACAAAGTAATTTGCCCTAGTATAAAAACATCTACTAACAAAAATATACTATTATAACTTTTAATTTTAGAAAATTGTATTTTTAAAACTGTAACTTTGAAAAATTGAATTTTAACACACTTTGACTTTAACAATGTACTTTGAATTTTTTTATGTAAAAAAATATTAAAAAAATAAAAAATACTGAACAAATAAACAAATAAAGATCTAAGAAAAAAAGCCAACAACCTAAGTCAAATTCAAGCAGCAAGAGGAATACACAGAAACCAACATGGCATCCAGAAAGAGAAATAAATAGTCACACCCATAGCACAGTTTAAAAAACTACATAGCTGAAACCTTAGAGAAACATAAAACTGCAAACACAATATATCTAGATTCTTCCAAGGCATAGGATAGAGTAAAAACATGGCTTGCTTATGGACAAACTCAACAACATAGGAATAAAATAGACAAGCAATCCTTTTTTCAGTAGAAAATTCCAATTACTCAAGTAAGCTACATCATGCGTAGTACATAAGAAGAGCAAATTAACATCATCAGCAGTAAACCATCATGCAACTTCTACCTGCTGAAACAACTAAGTGAGTATAATTTATCAGAAAAATGCCTACATTTTAGCCTAATTTACCTCTACATTAATAATACTACCAGAATACTAAGGCTTCAAAAGTGAACACTAAGAATAATGTTCAGACTAAAGTATAGAGCATCTTGCAAAGGTTTATTTCTCCCTACATCTACAAGTCAATAACAATTATTCTAAATACTACGAACTTGGACAAAATATAGTCAAATACACAACACAAGAAGAAAAATAATTACAAGTAAAACAGCAGACACTCAATATCTCAAAACAATCCGGTAAAAATATTCTACAACAAACTGCCTCATAACATAAAACTGCTAAGTCCCCAAAACATATACAAATACAATCAATAAAAACTACTTGAAAAGGGAAAAACTGTCTACAGTCTCACAGACTTGATGTAAAATAACAGCAAAACTTAGAAGCATGCACAGTCAATAGTGCTGAATTTCCATACAGTTCATATGCAAACTCTCATGAAAAGGTTCAAAGCAGTCTGCCAGCTCAGTTCTCATCTATACTTGGACAACAAAATCCTGCAACAAATTCTCAGAAATCCTACCTTTCCTACCCTTGCTTAAATAGCTAAAGTGCAATCTTCATACTAAAATATTGAAAAAAGGCATATCTATTTACATAAAAGTGTGTACACATGTGTTTGCCTGCATGTACTCTTAGATAAATTGATAAAAAAGCAATATAGTTATAAATCAAAGACTATACCTAATAATATTAATTTCAAAATAAGCTGATAGAAAAAGATATAATAACTACAGTATAAGCTAGAAACATAAATTGAGAGTATTTGAAAATAAAATCCTTAGGAAAATATTTGGGCCTAAAACAGATGACGAGGCAGATAAGTAGAGAAAATTACATAATTTAGAAGTACATAATTTGTATTCATGTCCAGATATTATTAGAATAATTAAATCAAGAAGACTCTGGTGTGTAGATCATGTGGTACAAATGGGAGAGGAAAGAAGAGTATACAGAATTCTTGTTGGGAAACCTGATGGTAAAAGACCAATAGGAAGACCAAAACAAAGATGGAGGGATAATGTAGAGATGGACCTAAAGGAAATTGGTAGGGAAGGAAAGGAGTATATAGATCTTGCTCAGGACAGGGACAGATGAAAGGCATGTGTTGCTGCAGCCATGAACATTCGGGTTTAAGAAGGCTAGAGAGTTAGTTAGTTATACATTAAATAAGCATAATATTTGGATTGTAAGTAGAGAATATAACAAATGTACAATGAATTGTGCGAAAACTATGTCAACTTTGCATTATAAGCAGAAAATTAAACCAGTTTGCCCTAGAAATACATTTTAAGAAAAGCCCAAAATAGCATGCATAATAGAAAATTTAAAAAAAACTTTCTGATGCATAAAAGTACTCACTAGTGCTGAATGAATCCATTACTGTAAAATATTATTCTCTGATTCAAGTGATTTAACTGTATACATTATCTTTTGTGTGTAAAATATAATTGTTAGTTGCACTGATAAGTACAAATATTAACTTTATACGCCTTCATACACTCTAAATAACATAACTTTGATATATAAATTAGTAACAATTTGTTAAAAATTAAGTTAAACTGTAGAATTGTTTTCTTAAATAAATATAAAGTAGTATAAATACTAAACAAATAATTCCTTCTTTTGCTATTTAAAGGATGTCAAACAGTGTAAACCAGTTGTTAGTGGCTAAATAACATAAAATTTGAAGGCAGCAACAATATTTAAAAAAATACTGTTTTTTACCTAACTTTGTGAATTACATACTAGTACATTTGGTCAAATTATAAATAAAATATATCTATTTCTTTGGTATTAGTACTATAGTGAAGGAAAATGTTACTAAAACTTGGCTAGTACAGTAAATCTGAGAGTTTTAGCTTTATTTGTCCGTAACTGGATATAATTGTAACTTGTTAATCTCGCCAAACACAATCTTTACCTCAATTTTGGAAGTTAGCTGAACTTTAGCGTTTCGAATTACATATAGTGAAGGCCTCTATAGTGGAAAAATACACCTAGTCTGTAAAAATTTGGAAATGTTGTCTCCTTCTCTGTCGAACCAGACCAAGAGTGTTCTCAAGTGTTTCAATATATTTCTTAACATAACTAACTTTTCAAGAAAATAATACCTTGTGCCCAGATAGCTTAGTTGGTATAGCGTTACGCTTTTAACCTATCTGTCCAGGGTTCGAGTCCCTGTCTGGGCGATTACAATTTTTAAATTTTGTCATCGGATCTTTTGCAGAATGGATATAAAATATGTTTACAGTCTAACAGATTATTATTTATCTAAAATTTTGCAAATAAGCTTTTAAGTTTCTCAATTATCAGCATCTTTAGCTAACAGTACAGCATAACCAGTATTATTATAATAGAAATGTTCTGGTGGTAGAACCTACACCTACTGTAATATCTCTGTGGTATTAACTTACATGCAGAACATAACTTTTGGGACTGTTTCTCCTCCGTTACATTTCCTCGCCATTTACCCTTAGCGTCGCGATTAGCCTCATAAGCAAAAAAAGCTAAATCTTATATTTGTTCTTTTTATATCTCTGAAACCACCTATACTATAGAACTACATTTAATGAATTTTGCAGTCTTCCTGTTTGATCTGTTAAATAATCCAGTCAATAAAAATATACTTGCATAGAAAAATCTGTTTTTCAGATACTTTAATCAGGTAATCTGCTTTTGCGTACTTCCTCAGAAATATAGTTCTTTATAAATTTAGCACCTGATATAGAATAAGTCGAAGTCTAGTTAGAGTTGGCCTGTAAGTGCTTCTGGTACATGTAGTCACTTGAAAAAGCAAATATTGGGTGTATAAAAAATAGCATTCTTGTGAAACAGTAAAAATCAACCTCATTTCCTCGTAGCATTAGCTGTAAATGCTTCTTGCAGGTTAACAAAGCTCTGGCGTGTGGGCCTACATCACCTACAATCCTTTGTAAAGTTCGTGTTGTCCTATAAATTGTCGATATACATACTAAATCCCTAGTTACAGCCTAAGCTTTTAGTTTCAATCAGAGGATTTCAGTGTTCAAATAGTGATTGTAGCCTCGTATAATAAGCCAAATGGAAATAACCCAAATGTTGATGCACCCAAAAAATCCAGTAATACTTAAAAAATACCTTGAAAAAGGTTATAAGGCTAAATTATTCTTCTAGCATAGAAAAAAAGTTTAGCAAATGGACCTATGGTTCATATATGTAGTCAGTCGTCTGTGAACTTCGTCTTGTCCTGTGAATTGTCAATATATTGATAAATGGTTATATTTTTTAAAAAAAGGAACAATGTTGGTAAGCGTCCAGTTATGGACCCTTCGGTAAAGGCATTTCAGTCTTTATAGACACACAATAATTTTCGTTACACTAAAAATTAGGCAAATAGTCGAAATGTTAAACATTTCGTGTACTTTATCCAGTAAACCTTAGCTAGAAATACAATAACAGCGTTACAGACATAAAAATTAAGCAAGCTTTGATATTCTAGTGGCACATAATAAATATAAAATATCCTACACTGACAAATAGTTGTGGGTTATCTGAGATCAAAATTTTCAAGCCCTCTCTCCTGCATAAATAGGCTCTAGAATTCACTAAGCCTCAAAATAATATTGGGTACATAAAATAAAAAGCAGATGGAGAGTGATGCTGATCACATCTCCAAACAGCAAAAGCAAAAGTATATGGATGGAGCCCTACCTGATATATTTAGAAAACTTAGTATAAGAGTAACAAAATACTCAGCAAACTCTAAAATAAACAAACTTTCCTACGTAGCAGGCGTAACCTGACCTAAATAAATACATATAGAAATACAGAGCCAAAAATAGCATAGTAAAAATCAGTAAACCCTAATAATAATAATAATATATTCTGTGGCTTACATTTTAGCTAAAAGTACTTTTTCTTTAGTGTTTTCGAAAAAATTTAAATAAATACTAAACTCTAAGTTAAAAATTTGTAAATGTATATATAATACAAAACAAAATAAATAAAAATTAATACATACCCTGCAAAAAATCAGTAAAAAAGTTGAAAACATCTCTTTGTGCATCCAAAATATAATAACAAATCCTTCCTGACTGGATTAAATTGTGTTATTTGAGTAATATTAGGCTAAACTTGTGAAATAAACAAATAGAAGTTGAAAACACACACTTAGTGTGTCGAAAATGTAACTAAAAGTCTTTCCTGAACAGATTGAATAGTGTTATTTTGGTAAAAATAAGCCTAAACTTGTGAAATAAACAGATAAAAGTTGAGAACACACACTTTGTGTGTCGAAAATATAACTAAAAGTCTTTCCTGAATAGCATAAATAGTGTTATTTTGGTAAAAATAGGTATAAAATTGTAAAATAATAAGTTAAACGTAGAAAAAAATGTCTTTGTGAGTCCAAAATTTAATAAAAAATGTTGCTTGAATAGTATAAATAGTGTTATTTTGGTAAAAATTAACTTAAAGTTGTAAAAGATTTGACATAAAGTCAAAGTTTTGTAAAAAATGTCTTTGTGAGTCCAAAATTTAATAAAAAATGTTGCTTGAATAGTACAAATAGTGTTATTTTGGTAAAAATTAACTTAAAATTGTAAAATAATAAGTTAAAAGTTGAAAAATGTTTTTGTGAGTCCAAAATTTAATAAAAAATGTTGCTTGAATAGTACAAATAGTGTTATTTTGGTAAAAAATTAACTTAAAGTTGTAAAATAATAAATTAAAAAGTTGTAAAAATATCTTTGCGAGTCCAAAATTTAATAAAAAATGTTGCCTGAATAGTACAAATAGTATTATTTTGGTAAAAAATTAACATGAAGTTGTAAAATAATAAGTTAAAAGTTGAAAAAAATGTCTTTGTGAGTCCAAAATTTAATAACAAAATGTTGCCTGAGTGGAACAAATAGTGTTATTTTGGTAAAAAATTAACATAAAGTTGTAAAATAATAAGTTAAAAGTTGAGAAATATGTCTTTGAGTCCAAAATTTAATAAAAAATGTTGCCTGAATAGTACAAATAGTGTTATTTGAATAATAATAAGCCTAAACTTGTGAAATAAACAGATAGAAGTTGAGAACACACACTTTGTGTGTCGAAAATGTAACTTAAAGTCTTTCCTGAATAGTATAAATAGTGTTATTTTGGTAAAAATAAAGATAAGCTGGGAAAATGTTTGACATAAAGTCAAAGTTTGGTAAAAATAAGCTCAATAATATGTTAAATAGCACACAGTACTACATTTACTACCTAAATCAATAATCAAAGGGCCCTAGGTTCGTTACCCCGTGATAAAAGCAAATGTTGAAAACTGTAGGCCCCGTCCCTGATAGCTCTCCCTTCTTCATAGTACAGATAAAAAAAACCTGCGCTAAATCGTCCTGTGCCTTGGGGCAACCCTGAGCGGAATATTAATTGGCGGCGGAAACCAGTTCTACAAGCGACGCATAGCTTCAAAAAATTTGACCCTTGCTGCGCATCCGCAGACTTCCTTTGTTGTCTGGATCAATCCCTTCGCATGCCCTACGGCGTTGCATAGCTTTCTCCTGTTCTTGCGTACTGGTTAACCTTGAAAAAACCGGTTCTGAAAATCTACCGACGCGTTCTCTGATTGGTCAATCGGGTTCCTTCTTTGTTCTGACGTAGTGACGTCATTTGACCTTGAACGCACACTCCCCAAATTCCTTTCTCGTCTACCTGCGCGGAATATTAATTCATTCTCTCTGTCTGGCATCAGAGCCGAGTCGAAATTCTGAGACAGTATTCTGTCTAGCGTGTGAAACCAACGTGTTTCATAATAACATACATTATTGCATAGTACTAATTATTACCGTTACATATCGCGGGTTCGAGTACCGGGACCGTCCCAAATCGTAATTGGACCTGTACCTACACCCATTACCACCGTTCATAGCGGTTCATAAACCATAGAAAACTTATTTTCAATACTATAAACATTAATTATTAACATTTCATGCATTACATACTTTGCAGTAATGAATATAAAACCATATGCATAGCGTTTAGTACCTCTAATTACCTTCTATATACATATTTTTCATAAAATAAATAATTATATATTCATAAAAAGTTATAAACATGCAAATACATAAATGTAAAGTATTCTAAGTACATGCAAATGAATTCTAAGTACGCGCGAATTAATTAAAACCCGTGCAAATTAGTTCTAAGTACATACAAATGAATTGCGAATATTAAATAGTGATTGACGTTGGCGCGGTCCTCTACTACTTAGGTAAGGTAAGGGGCTGGACTCCGTATAACCTGACGGGTGCAAAATAGTCTTTAAGTACTGACGCACCCAAAAATTCGAATTCAGACCGTCCTCCGTGTGAGGAGGGTTTGGGTGCACCAAGGTGAATCGTCTCTTGGAAGTACTACTTTCTGTGGGAAATGCATTTCAAACGGAACGAACTGGGATTGAAACTTCTTTACTGGATTCCCTACTTCCATAGTCGCTAATTTCCGTGGGACGTTTAATCAAATTATGCTTGCCAAGTTTCGTACTTGATTTTCCTCTAGGATTTGGACTAGTTGTATGGTGTGGCTCATCTGCTAGCATTCACCTCACACCACACTTGTTACCTTACTTGTCAGCATACTTTTGTCCCCACAAGGCATTGCGAAGAGCACACAAGCTAATATCATAGACGAGCGATTTGAAAAACGTTTTAGAAGAATAGCTACTGCCTTTAGTAAAAATTAGAATTAAATGAAAACTATGGGCTATAAATTGGCTGGAAAGATGTATTCCACAAATTTTTTTAAGGAACTCTGGTATGATAGTATGGAATATCGCATGCAGAATGCATCCAATCGAAAAATTGCACAGAATAAAAGTTTGATACTATTGAGGGGGTAAGTCAATGTCGCAAAAATTTCGTCGCAGCCACCCACCCCTTTTATTCAAAAAATGTGTGCAAAGAATTCGGCAAAAGAAAATTGTTTGCAATTTATGTTTTTGTGTAACAATAAATAATATTAATTTATTTGTTCCAACTCTCTGGTTTCAAGGAACAATTTCATATGAACAACACTACTTACTATTCCATTCAGGCACGAGCCATGTTGGACACGAAGTTTCCTGGTCGATGGATAGGACGTGGAGGACCCTTTCTTGGCCAGCTCGTTCACCCGATCTAACGTCGCCTGATATCTGCCTTTGGGGACTACTTAAAAAAAAGTGCTACCACGAAGTTCCAACAACGCCAGAAAACATGCGGCAACGAATTATTGATGCTTGTGCCTCTATAACTCCTGACATTTTGGGACGAACAGTGTGGAGCTTCAGACACCGTGTTTTGAAATGCATTGAAGAGATCGGTCATCATTTTGAACATTTGCTCCTTTAAACATTTATTTGTGTACCTCAAATGATAACTAATTTGTAGTAACATACTTAATTTTGTTGTTCATATGAAATTGTTCCTTGAAACCAAAGAGTTGGAACAAATAAATTAATATTATTTATTGTTACACAAAAACATAAATTGCAAACAATTTTCTTTTGCCGAATTCTTTGCACACATTTTTTGAATAAAATTCGTTTATGCAATGTTCTCAACGGAATCCAAAACTGTTATAACATAAAGGGAACAAAATGAATCTGAAACTACCAAATGTTTATAAATGTTCGAAGTCTTTTTTTAACAAAATTTTTCAAACAAAAAATACTTCTTTTTCACCACGGAATCCAAATATGTAAAACGAATGGGGGTGTTCCATTTGAAATTTTACATTTAACCCCCCCCCCCCTAAGGGGTGGGTGGCAGCGACGAAATTTTTGCGGCACTGACTTACCCCCTCAATAGTATCAAACTTTTATTCTGTACAATTTTTCGATTGGATGCATTCCGCATGCGATATTCCATACTATCATTATAAATGGACCACCCTGTATATTCATGCATGAGATTCGCAAGAGTCATTCATAAAAAAAATATTTTGTTCAACTAACTGTGTCAAACATTTAACACACTGGTAATATTAAGGATTTTATTATCGGATGATAACATTTGTTGTGTACAAATTTAAATATTAATGAACATGAATGCACATCATCTCTGTTACTTTTTGTTTCATCGAGCAGCGAACAAGAAAACCAAAACAACAAAAAATCTTTACCTTCCAAACTCTCAGATTATCTTCACATGACCAAACTTTCGCTCTGATTGGCTGTTCCACAGAATCTATTAGAGAAAGCCATTTGCAATTAGAACACGGTCTATTCGACAAAACCACTCTAGCAGCCAGTAGGCAGTCCACCGCCAACTAGGGCATTTACTTTGAATTTCTCTTAATTATTTTCTATTATTTCTACTATCTTCTTGGCTTCCAGTCACCGTCCGTTCTTTTCCAGATGGAAACCCTTAGCACACCATCTAGTGGTGATTTTACAAAATAACTGTGTATTTCGCCCAAATGACCGACTGCAACGAAAAAGGTGCGCGGGCTGTATGCGCAAACGTTCATCAATTCCCGAATGTTGATTGATTGATTGATTTAGTTTATTTTGTTTCGCGTTTTGTGCCTCTTGGCTAATTTGCGAAGATGGGGATGAGTTATGAAATGATGAAATTGATGAATGGACATTCACAAACAAGCAAGCCGATTCGAACCCGGGATCCTTGGCGTCGCAGCGCGATGTGCTAACCACTCGGCCACAGGTTCCGGTAATTCCCGAATGTATAACAGTGTTGGGGGATAGCTCGTCAAGGCGATATCAACTAAACGATATATCGTCACGATATTTTGGCGATATACCGTCACGATATTTTGGGGATATTTATCGTGTTGCCGATATAGCGTTACGATATTTTAGCGATATATATCGTGTTAGCGATATATCGTTACGATATTTTGGTGATATATGTCGTGTTGGCGATATACCGTCACGATATTTTGGCGATATATATCGTGCTGACAATATATCGTCACGATATTTGAGCGATATATATCGTGTCAGCGATATATCGTCACGATATTTTAGCGATACACCGTCACGATATTTTGGCAATATATATCGTGTCAGTGATATATCGTCACAATATTTGGCGATATATATCGTGGAGACGATATATCGCCGATATCACAATACGGAAAAAATATCGTATCGTCTGTGACGATATATCGCGATGTCAAATTTCCGATATCGTCCATTCCTAACGTATAACCACAAGGAGAAGTCATTCTCATTTTGTATAACACTTCTTGGTAATTTCTTCTCGCTTTGAGCCTGCAAACCCCGGTCGCAAAAGCGTCCTTTGTCTCCTGCGTTTCCAAGAGCCCTTTTCGGGAATCTCTCCGCATCGGGGACCGTTTATTCCCTAATAGTGGTCGCTTCTACAGCCGACGCAGCTGTTCGATTTTTACAACAACTCAGATGCAGTTAAATTCCCGAACTCGGCACCCATTCCGTTTTCGAGCCAGGCATCCCGGACGCAGTCATATGGTGGCGAAGAAATCGTTACGAGATGCAATAGGCGCCATCGATTACTCAAGACGCATTAGGAGGACGCGGCCTTCTTTTAACGTCATCGATGCGTCATTAATTTTTCCTTCCATTTCCGGCTGCGTTTCCCAACCAAATTGTCGTTTTACTTCCTCTCCCACTAACGCATTCTTCCTCGATGTTCCTTGGAAATTGCTTGTCTTCCCGAATTGTCTTCCGGAGGGAGCTGCTCGTAAATAATTCTGACAGTCAATCCAGCGTGACCGATAGATTCTTCCGTGGAATAAATTACGCAACCTCATAAACCTGGGGGCCTCCTCCCTTTCCGCTTTTTTGGTCCTTTTCCCCGTTCCCTCGAGCAATCGTTCCTTCCTTCCTATTCCATTTTCCCTATCTCGCTGCCTCCATTAAAGCCATAGGATACACCTCCGAAATAAAAATGTCTGGAAAAGGCGGGGAACTTAAAGAGTAGATGTTCGTATCCCAAGCTAGGTCCCATTAAAGTTTAAGACGTGAAACTGTTCTCCAAAATGACATTCAGTTGATAACAACAAGCCATAGTCATTATTGAACTTGGAGTACAGATCATCAAGGGTTTTTATCAGGCATCCTGTTCCTAATGCGATTCTTATACTGTGATACGCATGATCTTACCGCAAATACCGAGAATTGGGGACAGATTTATAGTCTTATTATTTTCGGAATATCTCCAGCCACTTCGCGAGTCTAGCTAGCGAGCCTGCCATCAGCTTAGTGCGTGAGCAAGAGTGTTAGCAATAGGTGCTGTGTTGAGATGACGTGAGCTGCTCGCTTGTTGATTGGAGGCTTTGGGAGTTATGACTCGCTCCCAAGCTGCGCGAGTCTAGCTAGCGAGCCTAATAGCAGCGTAGAGAGTGAGTAAGAGGGTTAGCGATAGGCGCTGACTTGAGATGACGTCAGCTGCTAGGTTGTTGATTGGAGGCTTCGGGAGTTATGACCCGCTCTCAAGCTGCACGACTGCGCGAGTCTAGGTAGCGAGCCTAATAGCAGCGTAGAGAGTGAGTAAGAGGGTTAGCGATAGACGCTGACTTGAGATGACGTCATCTGCTCGCTTGTTGATTGGAGGCTTCGGGAGTTGTGACTCGCTCCCAAGCTGCACGACTGCGCGAGTCTAGCTAGCGAGCCTAATAGCAGCGTAGAGAGTGAGTAAGAGGGTTAGCGATAGGCGCTGACTTGAGATGACGTCAGCTGCTCGCTTGTTGATTGGAGGCTTCGGGAGTTATGACTCGCTCCCAAGCTACACGATTGCTCGAGTCTAGCTAGCGAGCCTAATAGCAGCGTCATGACTGACTCCCAAGCTGTAATTGCAGATCAGCCAGAGATGTTACGGAAATAATCTGGCTGTACCGAAGTTGTAACATAATATTTGCATAGTGAAGATCATGAAGACACACTGTATAAGATCAATGAAGCAGATGACTACAAGTTTGGACATATTTTAACATTTGTGGTCTTGAAATGATCACTAAATTATGTATTCCTTCATATGCTATTACAACCCATTTATGGTTTTATGTCTATCCTAAGAGTCTATGCTGCATGGCAATATTGAAGTTTTTCGCCACAACGCTGTGTTGTACTACTATATTTTCATAGGGTTTATTATTATTATTTATTCTTCTTACTCAGTTCCGTGGAAAGTTGACAAATATTTATTTTTTTGTCAGTTGGTTGCAAACTATCCATATAATTAACCTATCATTATTGTTAGTTTGTCAGCTGTAATTGCCAGTTGCATTATGTATCACACACACACAAACAGATACACAACCAAATATATATCTGTGTGTGTCCACGCTAGATTTTTCTACAGGGTGATTTACAGTTAGTTTTTCCAAAATCTAAGATAATAATAATAATTTACGGAAATCTGTTCCATATACTGCTTGAAGAATTTTGTTGTATATTAATACGCGTGTGTACGTCTCGTGAGCACGCAGTTGCTGTTCACCAAACGTAGCCTGTTATTTACAATCTGCCTGGGCGAGTCGATACAAGTGAAGAGGACTGATTGATTGACTTGGTGTTTTAAGTCCACTTTATGCACAGTAAGGCTAATCGGTACTGGACCAACAGTTTAAAGTGGGATCCGAACCATTATGTGCCTCCATCGCGTATCGAACCCGGGACCCCTTGATTACAAGGCGACGACGCTACCACCGCGCCATCGAGGAGGCCACAAGTGAGAGGATGTACAAGGAAAAGCCCAATGCGCACGGAGTAGTGTTTGTTTCATTTCTCTCCAACTGAAATATTGACTTTGGTGAGGACCATCCCGATGAAGTAGTGGTGACGCTTTGCAAACAACCCAGCCAAGTTCGCCTGTTCCGAATCTCTCCCTAAAATGTACGTCCAGGACTAATTAGCCTATGTGTGCACAAAGTGAACTTAAAGAAACTTGAACTTTGAATTTGTTAAGATTCTGGTAGTGGAATCGGTGCAACACGTATTCAAATCTAGTGCGCTCCTATGCACACCCAAGCAACGGTTGAATTGACACTTGAACGAAACTGAAACATCTCCAAGTAAATGTGCTCATTTTCCCTGCGTGTTACCGCATTTACTCGAATTCCGACCTGAGCTATCTACTTTAGTTTAACTTACTTTGTACATAACACATTCAATAATGTTTTGATATAAGTTCCGAAAGGAAATTAAGTGAATACGAACAAAAGCATTTAGAGCAGAGTTGTACAAGTTTTCCTTCCTTCAAAATTTGCAGGAACTAATTAAAACTGGCAGCGCAAGAGAAGGCCCAATGTATCCAAGCCAACAACGTATTTACCGTTACCAAAGGCGCACATGTTGTTTGCTGAATGAAAAAAATATTGCAGAAGGAGGCACTGGAATGTGAATACAATTAAGAATAATGCTAAAATATTTTTCAAAACTGCTCAAGAGATAGGTTTGGAAGTTAACAAAGAGAAAACTAAATATATGCTTACAGGCCGAAACCAAGTGTTAGGTAATAATCAAAATCTAATTATTGATAACAACTCGTTTGAACCAGTTTCCAAATTCAAATACTTAGGAGTAATATTAACAAATGAAAATTATATTAAAGAGGAAATAAAAAGTAGGCTTAATTCAGGAAATGCATGTTACTTCTCTCTTTATAAACTTTTGTCTTCTCGTTTAATATCTAAGAAACTAAAAGTTAAAATATACAAAACAGTAATTTTGCCTGTAGTATTATATGGATGTGAAACTTGGTCCCTTACATTGAAAGAGGAACATAAATTGACAGTATTTGCAAATAAGATCCTTAGGAAAATCTTTGGACCTAAAAGTAATGGAGACAGGTGAGTGGAGAAGGTTACATAATTTAGAACTAAATAATTTGTCTTCATGTCCAGATATTATTAGAATAATTAAATCAAGAAGACTTAGGTGGGCAGGCCATGTGGCACGAATGGGAGAGGAAAAAGGAGTTTACAGGATTCTTGTTGGGAAACCTGATGGTAAGAGACCTGTAGAAAGGCCAAGACGAAGATGGAGGGACAACGTTGAGATGGACCTAAGGGAAATCGGTAGGGATGGAAAAGAGTATATAGAACTTGCTCAAGATAGGGAAAGATGGAAGGCCTGTGTTGCTGCAGCCATGAACCTTCGGGTTTAAGAAGGCTAGGGAGTTAGTTAGTTGGCACTGGAAAGATACCGGGACTTCAGTACATCCTGTATAATGAATTTAAAAACTGTACATTTTCTTGAAAATAGTGATTCAGAGGTTCTTCCACAAAACCTTAACGATAATAGAAAATAGTCTCTAATATACCCCACACACAACTCCTTGTAATGCCTCTTGATCCCTAATTCAGTGTCCTAATCATTAGTGGCTGTTTCTCTCTTTAAAAAAGAGGAAAAGGAAGCCTATCTAGCTGGTTGGCTCTTTGATTCTATCTTCGCATTTCGTTTCTTGTCTTGCTTCTCCCCTCCCCCAACCATCAGATGAACTGCTCCCCCTCCCCCCACTTAACTGTGAATGGGAGTTAATGGAAGGACTGGTAAGAACTTCCCTAAATTTCGCTTGCTGAGATAGTAGTTTTGGCCCCTCATTTTAATGCCTCCCTCTTTTCCCGCTCTATTTTTTCCCCAGATTTTTACTGCATTTGCCACCCGTTCCACTTTGACCAACCTTTCCCGTGATTCTCCGCTGAAAATTTCCTGCACCTCCCCCGCCTCCCCTTTCCTACTTAATGTAAAAACGGGGAGGTTCTGGGAAGGGGGAGAGAGAAAAAGAGACTTTCTAAATGCATTATGTGTCGAAATCTTACACGGTCGAAATGCTTACAAGCGAACCGTCTAGAAGCGGCTTGCAGCTCCGGAAAATACAGAAACGATTATCGCGGCTTTGACGCTCGGCTGTTATGCAGCGATTGTTTTTTTTTTTTTTTTAATTTTGCACCTTCAGCGTCAATTAGGCATTACGCTGCAGGATCATGTAACCCTGTCCTGTATTTTGCAGCTCGCACTAAAAGCACAGACGAGGATTTTCGGTTTTAAAAACGAGAGGCGACAGCGGATCAGGTGGCCGGAAAGGGAAGGCGACAGCTAAGCATGGAGTCAAATGCGCTCGCACACCAGGGCGGGAAGGGAAGAAGGGGGGGGGGCACAGGGTTGAGTCGAAGCGGAATTTCAAGGTTGGAGGATAGGTTTAGCTTTGCTTTCCATATCGGAGAGCAGCAGAAGGTGCTTGTTGTCATTGCTTACTTCTGTGCAAGGCTGGAAATGGAAGTTTTCACGAAACGAAACGCTTTACGTTCATTAACATGTTGCCATTCTTGGGTCCCGGGTTCGATACCCGGTGGAGGAACTTAGTCGTTCGGATTCCACTTTAAACTGTAGGTCCAGTCCCGATTAGCCTTACTGTGCATAAAGTGGACTTAAAACACCAAATCAATCAATCAATGTTGCCATTCTTGTCTCTGATTACTACAGCGACAAGATTAACGACTAGTGAAATAACGTGCTATTAAAATTAATAATTGTTAATATTACAATTTTAACATAAACATCAAATAGTGCAAAATTCATTGGACAAGAGGCTTATGGAGTCTCTTACTTTCAAAATTTAAACAGACGGAAATTCTGAACTGTAGTCATGTCCCCAAAAAGGGGGAATTTTTAAAAATCAAAATGTATATATCTTCAATACTTTGTCTGTCCAAGTGAAAGATATTTCTATATTGTTACTTTGGGTGTGATCAAGGATTGCATTCGATACTTGTCTAGGCGACTTAGATCGCGTAATACTCTGCTAAGCCACCTTGCTGAAACAACACATGTCCATGAGTTGGTGAAGCTTATATGACTTCTATGATATGTCCTATTAAAGACTATTAACAATTCAATTCACACTGAACAGGATTTGATTGATTGTCGTTTTAAGTCCACTTTATGCACAGTAAGGTTAATCGGGACTGGACCTACTGTTTAAAGAGGGATCCGAACCACTATGTGCGTCCACCGGGTATTGAACCCGGCACCCCTTGATTACAAGGTGACGAAGTTAGCTCTACGCCATCGGAGAGATCCTACACTTAACAGAAGAATGTACTGAAATATCTTCAGAAAAAGTTAAACAAACCGGAACTGTCCGTTGCCATTTCTGACGAAACGGAACGGGAACTCTCCAGATATTCATGTACCGGAACGCTGTTCAGGTCCATTTCGAGTCCTGCTTCTGCATATCGCCTTAGGTTTGCGATCGGTCAACACTTTTGCCAAAACATTGTGGATAGAATATTTCTCATTTTTTCACAAATGTATGTAACAGAATGAAGATACATTTTAAATAAAAATTACATATTTTACGCCTCGAGTCGATAACATGATTGATTATATCAAATCAAAGAAAGTACCAGGCACGTACCTTTTGAGTTTTTTCTCAAATTTTCATCATTTACTGGACGTTTAAATAAAGTGGATGTAGATAAAAATGTTAAATTAAGGTAATTTAATTATGTGATTTAAGCAGGGTGGATAAAATTTAAGATTTTTACTCAAAAAATCATTTTTGATGATTTTTTATTTAAATCGAATTTTTTTAATCACACTTAAAATTGCTCTATGGTTTTTGGCACCATACATACAGATATATATGTATTTTATAGAAATACTTTTTCTAGCAAACGGCCCTGTAAAATAGTTGAACAGTTTGATTAAAGCAAATAATACATATATGATATCGTATCTATGAACCTACTAGGAAAATGCTTGTTGAGTGTGTTAATGAAACTATAATGTTTATTTACAATTTAATTACACTATTTAAGATTTAACATGATTAGGCCTAGTATTTTGTATATTTTCAACACAAAATTTTGCTATTTTTGCCCAGAAAAATTATTGATTTTTAAATCAAGAGAAATGTAAGTGTATTTACAGTTATTACATTTTCTTTCGTATGAGCTTCACACCATCAGTACATATATTTTGTTTCCTTTCTTTTCCTAATAAACACCATTAGATGATTAAAAGATTAATGTACTTTCACAAAAGTTATCCTGATATCTATAAAATCCTTATGTACATTACTGTATGGATTATTTATTTAAATGAATCCACCTTCGATGTAACTACAATGTCTTGCGTACACTGGTCTTCAGAAGTTAACAGGTCTTGCCAAAATCTGACAGAAAATCGCATGAGGTACATGTATGTAGGATTGACTGAAATACAATTTTTGGGTGCGTCAACATTTAGTCTATTTGCAGCCGTCACATTATAGAGGGACCAGCCCATTATCGGAACTAAACTAAATATTCGTCTCTGAGGAATAAAATCTGCTTACCTAGTTAAAAATAGAGGATTAGCCGTTAGTCCAAACGCCAGAGACTCGTTTCCCTACAATATTACATTTACCGGGGTGTACTACGTGCAAGTGAGGTAGACTTTTGGTTACCTTCTCAGAAGGTCACGTCTTACATCCCAGGTCTAGTTTTATTATTTGATCTGATAATAATACAGGGTAATTATAAATGATTCATCGAGTTTGAAAGGGCTGCATTAAAATATATGTATATAACACATATAATAAAGAATGATACATGAAAAACAGAAACTGTCCAAGTTTCACACATACTTTCACAAATGTTCAATATGGCTTCCTTTCGTCACACGACACACAACTATGCGATAGTGTAGTTCGCCCCACACGCGCTCTAGCATATCCCTACTAATTGTCATGAATGCAGCTGTGACGCGATCTAGCTGCTTAACCAAAGTTGTTGGTAGGGGTGGCACATCTGTCTTTCTCATGCCCCCATAGGAAAGAAATCACAAACCGTTAGGTCTGGAGATCTAGGAAGCCATGGAGAAAGTTCTAACATGTTAAGTCATCTTCAGCACATCCCCCATTTCAACAGTATGGGAGTTCTTCGTTCAGGTAGCGACGCAATTTAGTGTGTCAATGGGGCGGTGCACCATCAAGTTGGATACGAAGTTATTGGAATCCTCTTTCATTTGTGGAAACAACCATAACGGCAGCATATCGAGGAGTGACACATGTTTTAAAAATATAATTTCATTTCAAAATTCACAATAATATCGCATTTTGTATTTGTGGATTCTTTCACAAACAATAATTAACGAATACTAGAAAAGAAACCTAGAAAAATGTTGGGACCTTTTCATAAAATTGAGGAAACACTTAAGTAGATTGCACATCAATACTCAGTAAGTAAATTGGAAGTTATAAAACCAGGTGTATAAATATTTGTATGATGTAATAGGCCAAAAGCTAATTAAAATTTTAACCAATGATTTTTAACCGCATCACAGTGAAGCATACTTGCAAATGTTTCTTGTAACAAACATATCGTAACGAACTACTCATAATTCATCCTCTGATGAGACCACTCGTCATTGCCATGACGAGTTATCGCTTGGCAATGCGAAAGGTAGAAAATCACACTAAGGAACTAGACTACAGAAAAGACAATGGTCACTCGTTGGGTTTTGTGAACCGTTGAACCTGAATCATGGCTGGGTGTTAGGATAATTACCTGTCTATCTGAAGTCTTTAGCTGAATCAAATAAGCGAAGTCCTCTGTAAGCTTCTCCAATTCGTCAACCAAAGCGTCGTTCTACTTCTGACCTACTGCCTTGCTGACCACCTCTTTTCTCTCAACTTGATCCCAAAAGTCAGTCCCCTCTCAGCTTGTCTCACCTCTATATTACTAGGCCATCGAGCTCTTCCTCTATGCCGAATCGTGTTATTAATTGCCACCATGCAAACCGCTGACTATATAACCAGAAGTATTACCTGTTTCCTGAATGCTCAGGAGGTTTGCATGGCACAACACAATGCATTGTAAACATGCCTCAGAGGTTGAGACAACTGAGAAAAACAAGTGAATGCCCTGGTCAACGTGAAGCGTTCAGAGAGACTTAAATAAAATAAACATATAATCTTAGGGATTGATACGATATCTACGAGTAGATTTTGGATTTTTGTCTATAAATTCAGGACATTCGAGAAATAAGTTGCGTATTGTCCGCAAAAAGGCCGGACGCTATACTCTGTCACAGCTAACTGTAGACCAGGCGAACTAGAACAAGTCTCTGCGCAAGTAGTGACGCGAGACGGCTCCACCAATGAACACGTGAGAGGAACGGAATTGCGTGGAGTGGGGGAAAGCGACTGCAGTTACCAGCCTTCCCACCAGCGTGTACTGCTTCTCTCTGGCCACTAGATTCCCTTCCCTTCTCTGACGCTATGCGCAGCCTTGCTCCACAGTTAGCTGGGACAGGGTATAGGTGCAATTCTTGTTGGTTGAACCCATAACTTAATTGAAGACTACAAAGCTGTAATAGTCCCTCAAATTACTCAGTAACTGAAAAATAATCCTCACAATTGTTCTGTATTGGTCACGAATTGAATTTCCTGAGTAACAAGTAACTTTGTTTGTGACATGACTAACGTGACAAAGATTTTTCATACTGGACACAATGACGCGAACAAGCCGACGTAGCAGTTTAGTGCGGTATTATTTTGATGTGCATGAAGTGTCTTTCTATTTAGGTTATTTTGCATCGCATTATTACCTCATAGGTTATGAAGATGAATGATGATGAGACAGGCACAATGAGACATTCAGTCATGCCCTGCCAAAGCTTTGAACAATGAACATCTGGCGTTCTAACCCATTTACAAGGTCTAGAAAATCTGTGCTTAATCACCAGACATTTAATAGATTCGACTGCTCCTTGAGTTAGTGCACTCTTAACATTTTCCCCGCTGAAAACCGAAATCCGCCTCCACCTCCAGACGGAGGTTCCGGCCCAAGAACCATTTCTGCTGATGGAGGCGACTTGGAGGTCATCAAGGCCGGTTGTGAGGAGGATAAAGCTGACGTATGAAGGAAATTGGGACCAGGGATTGACCCGAGCTTCGAACTAACTCGATTACGCTGCATGAGTTAATCTCAGATTCTCTCTCTCTCTCTCTCTCTCTCTCTCTCTCTTCTTCTCTAACAGAAGACTGAGTAGGAAAACCCGCCAACTCTGCACCAGCGGCTCCTTGTGGCTTGATAATTGTTGTCGCCGAGCATTAGGCTCTTCTCAGCTCTCACTTGATGCTATCGGCTATTAGGATTACAGAAAGCTCGCAGAGGAGAGGATTTCAAAAGACGATAGAAAGAATTTTCAAACTAAGTCAACCTTCACATCTAATTTCAGATTTTTTTTTTTTTCAAAAACTTTCCCGTTGAAAAAAATCATAAATATAATTTTGGAAAATGGGTCGGCCCCCGTGGCGGAATGGGTAGCACGTAGCGCTACGACGCTAGGGGTTACGGGTTCGTTTCTCGGCCTGGCTGTTAGTGAGTGACCATTCATCAATTTCATCATATCATCACTCATCCCAATCTTCGCAAATTAGCCGAAAGTAGCACAGAAAGCGAAGTAAAATAATGCAAATCAATCAATCATTTTGGAAAATTGGTGTGAATCACGAGCGCACAATCGATTGATTGATTTTGTTTGTTTTACCTGGCATTTCTGCCACTTTTGGCTAATCACGAAGATGAGGATGATGAAACTGATGAAGGGACACTCTCTAAGAAAACCCATGGCCAGGCCGGGATTCGAACCCGGGATTCCTGGAGTCGTAGCTCGCTTTGAACGAGCGCTCAAGTAAGTGAAGTTGTGCTCTGGTAGTATTTTTCACTACAAGGTTGCAACACTTACAATACATAGTATTTTCTTTCAACGAAGAGATCTAGTACCTCAAATGCTTCTGGTTCATCTGTTCGCTCTAACATTCTTCAGCTGATACTATTTCACGTACTGCAACACAATGTTGAGACGCAGTGAGTAGAAATGTTTTGAAATACACATGTACTATTTTCGTTGCCTTTCCCTGTTCCGATTCGTCCAGCATTTGAAGCTTGCAACTTGTACCTATTTCTCAATATTAAATACACATCGCAGACTTCAGCGTACGCAGGATTATTTTTCAGAAGGGGCTGGAACTGTAAACGTGTACATTGCATAGCTGCGTTCTGGGGGTAGGGGGTAGGATACAAAATAAAATATTTCCCAATTACCATTTTTAATTTCCAAGAATTGTTTAAAGACAAAAAAGATAATCGGGAGGGGCATATTGCATTTACCACATTGATTTTGCTCGAATTTTTAACTGCTCTCATTGAAAAGTTTGATTTTCTCGAAATTTTGGGATGGTGCTACAGCTCCCTCTGCGCACGCCGCTGTTAGCAGATTACGTTAACTGTGAACCTGTGGTCATTAGTCTGTGTAAATTTCAGATGCTCGACAAAAACGAACTGGGATGCACAGTTAACAATGATCTTAAAAAAAGAGCACATGATACGTTGACTACCAACCAGCGAAAGGCATTTGTAAACGTTTTCTCCACCCAGGAATTTCAGACAGTGTTGTGAAAGGTCCAGTAACCCATAAATTCTAATGGGTTCTATTGGGTTCCGCTGCAGGACCGGAACCTTTTTTCCAGCACAATTTAAATTCGGTCCAACTTGCGTATTGTTTTATTAAAAAGAAAATGTTCCTGGACGGTATTTAAATAGATCCAAAGAAAAAAGTTCCTGGACCGTATTCAAATTGATCCGGAAAAAAGGTTCCTGGGCCGAATTTAAATTCAGTCGGAAAAGAAGGTTTCTGGACCGAATTTAAATTCAGTCGGAAAAGAAGGTTTCTGGACCGAATTTAAATTCAGTCGGAAAAGGAGGTTTCTGGACCGAATTTAAATTCAGTCGGAAAAGAATGTTTCTGGACCGAATTTAAATTCAGTCGGAAAAGAAGGTTTCTGGACCGAATTTAAATTCAGTCGGAAAAGAAGGTTCCTGGACCGAATTTAAATTCAGTCGGAAAAGAAGGTTCCTGGACCGAATTTAAATTCAGTCGGAAAAGAAGGTTCCTGGACCGAATTTAAATTCAGTCGGAAAAGAAGGTTTCTGGACCGAATTTAAATTCAGTCGGAAAAGAAGGTTTCTGGACCGAATTTAAATTCAGTCGGAAAAGAAGGTTCCTGGACCGAATTTAAATTCAGTCGGAAAAGAAGGTTCCTGGACCGAATTTAAATTCAGTCGGAAAAGAAGGTTTCTGGACCGAATTTAAATTCAGTCGGAAAAGAAGGTTCCTGGACCGAATTTAAATACTTTACAGGCAAGAAGGTTCTCTACGGTCCAGAACCCATTTACGCTTGCTGATTTTCTCTCTGGGACCGGAACTGAATTTATTTAAAATTCCTGGACCTTTAATAACCCTGATTTTAAAGGGTAAGAACATCTTGTTAAATGCAATTATGAATAGGGAAATTGAGCGTTTTAATTAATCATATCCCCATTTTCTTTAGAGAAATAAAGCCAAAGGAGTCTGATACCATTAATTCCTCCAGCTGCACAATGTTTAGGACTAATTTTTCAACAAAGTACAAGTAATTGTGACTACCTTCTCCTACTTCTGAAGTGAAGTCAACAACGGAACCAGCCAATCCCGTGAGACCTGATGTTGAGGACCCGCTCAAAGGGTTAATCGTGGAGCTGGCTAATTGGCTGACGAGCGGCCATTGCATTTACAATCGGACGGACGGCAACAAAAGGCTCCTTCTGTGCCCGCATGCACGCTGTTACAAGCATATCTCTTACGCCGACAAGCGCGCATCAAGGCAATAACCGTGTTATCCTCCCATGTCATCTTGTGGCTAATCACCCTGGCGGAGTATGCACCACCCTGCGATGGCGCATGCTGCGTCTACGGTCTCTAGGTTTCCACGGGAGTTTGTCGCACACACTAACTAATAAACATAATATAAATCTTTCATCTTGTATTTGTTTTGATTTCTGTTATTTAGCTTTGTTTTTCTTCCACTTTTGGCTAATCGCGACGACGAGGATGAGCGATGTAAATTGATAAAGGGACACTCACAAAAACATCCATGTTGGGTTCCGAACCCGGAATCCCTAGCGTCGTAGCAAATCGGCAAATCGACCTCCTCTTGTATTACTATTTTCGTGTTGTTTTTACCAATTTCAGAAGCGCTCAATGAATCCAGTGAAAATTGAATGACATGGCAATTAAACGCGGAAATTGTAGGATTCATATTTTTACTTTGTAACTCAACAATGACCAAAATGTCACTTCGTAACGATCTGTAGAATCTTTAAAAATGTAAAGTACTGGGTGAGTCTTTTAAAAGAGGCCCCGTGGAAAATGTGCTCCTTGCTTGTAGGCAACCCTGGTACACCGAAGAGAAGAGCGGGGCAGAGAACAGTCCAGGATATGTCATGTCATGTCATGTTGTCGAATATGCTTGGCACCGATATCCTGGACTGATCTCTAATCCGCTCTTCTCTTCGGTGTACCAGGGTTGCCTACATGCAAGGAGCACATTTTGCACGGGGCCTCTTTAAAAGACTCACCCCGTACAAAGAACCCCAAATCACAGACATTTAGCGATCACCTTTCAAGGCAGGAAACATCTAAGGAATGTCTTGTCAGACATTGCCGAGCTTCCTTGATCGCCATCGTTGTAAACAGGTGTAAACAATTGCAATCAAGGAAGAGGCTACAGGTAACCGATTCGGCATTATTGAGTAAACTCGATTGGAATAAATGTCTGGGAGGACGGGGATCAGTGGTCAGTTTTAGATCGAAGATTGAGAGGAGAATAACGATCTTTGGATGGAGAGAGGGAGAGGTACGATTGGAGGAACAACGTGTTAATGCGAGTCGCGAATTAGACTCTCTAGTACAGTCGCAACGATAACCATACTTCACAGATCTTCAGCTGCTATACAGAGACAGGTATACCATTTCCATTAGCCATGATGATCTATTCTTTGGGGGTTTGAAACTCAAGTGTTGTGTTTTGCCATTCATATGTGAGTACCTCTCGCACCTTACCATTAATAGCGAGTTGATCCATAGTCAAGGATGAATGAGCTACATCAACCCAGTTAGATCCCACATACCGAAGGGTATGTTACGTGATGTTGATACGGGATTTTCATTTAATTCACTTCGAAATAAATGAAAATTGAAAGGTTATAGGTTTTGTTACGTGGATGGTGATGCGGTTTCTTTTCATTTTTTTAGGAAATGAAAAGAGATGTTACGTGTTTTGGCTGCGAGATTTCATTTACTTCACCATGTTTTACGCCCGAGCACTTCTATAACTTATTGCATATAAAAGCCTAAAGAAAGATAAAATAAAAGATAAAGTTCGTGGACTGAATCAAAGTTAATGTTTTATCAGAGAAATTTCAAACCGAAGTACATACCTGCGACAGGAGGCAAGTGGCAACGGGCGCTTGAACACAAGCCTGACTGGCCTCTTACCTTCCAGTCTGAATAGAGGGTTCACTGCACTAACATCATTGAGAGACTCGCCTTTCTATACAATTTCACATAATACTTTTAGGTAACGATAGACCAGATGACTAGTTATATTTTACTGCATTTCAAATAGCTCATTTCCCCCATATTGTGACCCTTTGAAAGGATTTTTCCAAAATCAGTTAATTTGATGGTCAGCTGATATAATGTCGAATCTGTTTTTCCATTTCTTGGAGAATGAAACAGTTTGACGCCGACTTTGCAAAAATGCCAAGTGATTGATATTTCATCTTTTCATTTACTTGGTTTTCTGTAGGAAGTAATTTCATGCACTCAGATCGCAGATTCATTCTTCCATTATATCGTAATCTGTACTATAAACAGCGTATTCAACTTAGAGGGATCCAGAAATGAATGCTATCGTTTAAAAACTTGACACGTCCTCTCCCCTTGGACCAATATTTATTATTGTTAGCTTCATTTATTATTCTAAAATAATTGTTACTAATACTAATATCTGTTATTTATTTTGCGATTCTTGTGGTGTTTAATATTTAGACGTATCACTGATAATGTCAGGATAGTGACAGACCTGTATAGTATACATATCTTGTAAAGAGCTGCTGCCATTGGAATTACGATTGTGTTTTGTTTTTACTTGTAGTTCGGGCTTTGGGTTTTAAAGAGTGGTCTAGTGGAATTGTAGGATGCTGTTATTTCTTTGAGTGAAATGGATTTTATGCACATAAATATTTATTTTGCTATGAAGTAAAATATACTTCTTTTGTCTTAGTGAAAACTTGACTTTGATTCTTATTTGGCCAACGATCGAACAGGATATTATTACCCAATGCCATGAGAGGTATCACGTGATTGCTACGCTTCATGTGATCATTTTTATTTTATTGTTTCTTAGTTAAATAATGTTATTTTGACTGAAAGAACGTGTCAAACGGATGTATATATTGTTATGATTTTCAGTTCACAAGATACAGAAACTCTCCGAGCTTATACACCAATAGTGAATACACGTGCTTGCGCATGCGCGCCAATGTGTAATGCGTGAACAAGCTTGGCACTATTTAGTAGAGCAGCAGACAAGCGACTCGACGGTTAGAATGTGGACGTTTAGATGTCTGCAGGGATACTCAAGCCCGCACATATCGGGTTATCTTGACCATTTTACTAAACTCTGAGAGTTTCTACATCAAGGTATGTAAAAAGGTGTGTTAATAAACCATTATTTACACTTCAAATTGTCAAATATTTATCCATCCCTCTAAGCGGAACACGCTGAATTTACATGTATATTCATCGTCATGTTAAGATCCAATCCCTGCTGTAGGTTTGTTAGAGGTTCAGGAATCCATAAATTCTAATGGATTTTATTGTTTCCGCAACAAGACTGGAACCTTATTTATCGCACAATTTCAATTCGATGCAAGTTGCTTATTGTTTCATTGAAAAAAAGGTTCCTGAACCGTATTTAAATTCATCTATAAAAAAGGTTCCTGGACCGTAATTAAATTCATCTATAAAAAAGGTTCCTGGACCGTAATTAAATTCATCTATAAAAAAGGTTCCTGGACCGTATTTAAATTTATCTATAAAAAAAGGTTCCTGAACCGTATTTAAATTCATCTATAAAAAAGGTTCCTGGACCGTAATTAAATTCATCTATAAAAAAGGTTCCTGGACCGTAATTAAATTCATCTATAAAAAATGTTCCTGGACCGTATTTAAATTCATCTATAAAAAGGTACCTGGACCGAACTGAAATACTTTCAACATATGGTCAACGTATGGTCCAAAACCCTTTATGCTTGCTGATTTTATCTCCTGGACCGGAATTGAATGTATTTTAAACTCCTGGGCCTTTAACAATCCTGCCTTCCTGACATAAAAATGAGAAATACTCATGAAATACGCCTAAGAAATCAGGTTGAAGAGTTTATTAAAATCTTTCTATACATCAAAATGATTTTTTTTAGTTACGATAGCTAATTCAAATACAAATTCTTTATTTTCTCAGCCTAAGGCTGTTAGGTGTTCTGCTACATATTTAAATGCTACATATTACCTTGTACGTTTTTTCTTTGGTTGAGCTACGCGGATTCTAAGATACAGTTCTTTAAAAGAAAAAAAATAACGGTAATCTCATGTAGTGAAAATCGTATTTAATACTGAATACTCGAAGGCCACTTTACGAGTTGTGGCTGTCCATGGTCTATCACGTAAAACCGATCATGAAGGCATCGCATGGATGTATGAAACGGCCAACGAGGCGCCTTTCACGAGGCTAAAACAATTTAATTGTGCATTAATGGACAAATCGTGTTTTGGCGAACACAATTGCAAAGAGGGGGGTGAGGGAGGCAGGGGGTCGCAGTCGGGGGCGGGAATTAATTCTGCTACCAAGCAATTCTCTTAAAAGGTGGCTTTGTTGTCAGCGGTCGGGTCACCCTACGCTCCACGTTTTCCATTTAAAGGATTCATAAGCCTGACCATTGTTGGGCTGTGTTCATGACACAACTGTACATGTCGCTTTGATGCAATTGGTACCTGTTATGTTTACTTAGTATCGCCGCTATCTTCAATGGGTGACAGGCAAACACCAGGAGACATGGAGGTGTCACAAGCTTCATCCCACCGTTAACCCAGATGAAACGCCACAAAAAATGTTAGTATAACAATTTTTGGTACAAGAAAACGTAAATTTTGAACTGCACAATTTGTATTCATGTCCAGCTCTTATTATAATAAATAAATCAAGAAGAATTAGGTGGGAGGCCATACAAATTCTTTTGTATGCTGATGATACTAAATTATACAAAGTAATTAATGGTGTAGACGATACAATAGATCTCAAAGAAGATATAGAGAAACTAAAGGGTTTTCCAATAAGGGTGGGTCGATGTTGAAATGGAATAAAACAAGCTGTGTGTGAGGTATGAACGAAATTATTTTTTTATTTGAAAGGCCCATGTATGCCGTTATGTATGGAATATACCATCGTTCAAATGTCCGCCGTGGCTTCTCACAGTGGCACGTATCCGAGTGGTCCAATTTTCAATGACTCTGCCGCATAGATCCGGTTGAATTTGAGCGATGGCCTTGGTGATGTTGACTTTAAGGGCATCGGTCGATTGCGGCTTATTGGCATAGACCTGCGACTTCAGGAAACCCCACAAGAAAAAGTCTAGCGGGTTAAATCGCACGATCTTGGTGGCCAATTCACGTCACCTCTGCGAGAGATAACCATACCCTCAAATCGTTCATGCAGAATGTCCATCGTGGCGTCCGCTGTGTGGCACGTAGCGCCGTCCTGCTGGAACCACATGTCGTCTACGTGCATATCGTTCAATTTGGGCCAAAATAAATCGGTTATCGTCGTTCTGTAGAGCTCGCCGTTGACGGTGATGGCCTCACCAACGTCGTTTTCAAAAAAAGTACGAACCAATGATGCCGCCAACCCAAAATCCGCACCAAACATTAACTTTTTGTGGATGCAATGCCACCTGGTGAACCTCGTGTGGGTTGGAGTCGTCCCATATACGGCAATTTTGCTTATTAACATAGCCATTCATCCAAAAATGCGCCTCGTCGCTAAAGATGATTTTTCGGCCAAAATTGGGGTCCTCTTCCAAACGCTTCGAAGCCCAGTCAGCGAACAAACGGCGTTGTCTATGGTCATTAACTTTGAGCTCCTGGGTCAGTTGGATCTTGTACGGGTGTAGGCCTAAGTCCCGACGCAAAATTCGCCAAGTTGAAGTCTGAGAAAGGCCGAGTTCTTCTGCACGGCAAGGAATTGACTGCCTCAGGTTCTCCTGCACACTTTCACAGACCGCGGCGATGTTCTCAGCTGATGTGGCGTTCCTTCGACGTACGGGTGTTGGCTGAATGTTTACCGAACCGGTCGTCCCGAATTTGGCCACCAAACGTTGGAGAGTCGACTTTCAAGGGCCACCGCGTCTGCCGTAAAATGGGCGCAACGCGCGCAACGTTTGCACTAACGAACACTAATTTTGATAATAAAGTTTTATCATTTGGACGCGCTGCTCAATCGTGTAACTTGCCATGGTGATTTGGCATCAGTGCCTGAAAAAGAAAACAGATTAGACAGACGCCACCAAAACAACATGGCCGCCACAGGCTGCCAACATCGACCCGCCCTTATTGGAAGACCCTTTATATGAATGGAGCTGCTTAAATGGCCTCACATTTAATACAAATAAATGCTACTTTATGCAATTAACGAATAAAAGAAATAATTTGAGGTGTACATATTCAATTTGTGGTAAATTACTTCTAGAGCTGAATCTAATCAAAGATCTTGGTGTTTTCATTGATTCTGCTTTGACCTTCAAAGAACACATACCATATATGGTAAATAAAACCTACAGATCATTAGGTTTTGTTATAAGGAATTCTAGAGATATTAGGAGTATACATTGTATTACAACTCTATATATAACATAGTAAGAAGTAGACTTGAATACGCATCCATTATTTGGTCTCCAATGTATAGATCGTACGAAAATAGAATAGAAAGAATTCAGAAAAGGTTCCTAAGGTATCTGTTTTACAAAAAATATGATATGTCCCCACGACAAAATAACGTGAATTATAATAATCTGCGTGACATATTTGGTTTTAAGAGTCTTAGTAATAGGAGGAAAATATTAGAACAGCTGTAATGTCAATACAATTTCAAAAACTCAGAAATATAAAAACTCACCAATAAATAGAATGTGTCACAGTTACAATATCCTTGTTGCAAACAACCAACGTGTAGATTTTTCACTTCCATTTGACAGATATAAAACAATAATAGATTCAGTGCTATAGAAAACGAATCTCTGGTAGAATATATATTGTTTAATATAAATGTTACCATTTACAGTATGCAATACTTGTGAATTACGTATAAACCTCTTGCCTAAATGTATGTAGATAAGTGTATATATATATATCTCATGTGTTACGTATGTTATATGTATTGAACGTGAATGAATGAATATGTGTTTGTATATTTCCATGTAATTTCTATTGTATTAATCAAACACAGTGTACGCCTTCTGTAATTGGAGGTTCAATCCTCTGTAGAAGTGCAAAGCATAAATAAATAAAAAATAAATGTGGCACGAATGGGAGAGGAAAGAATGGATTGATCTTGCCTAGGATAGGGATGGATGGAAGGCTTGTATTGCTGCAGCCATAAACCTTCGGGTTTAAGAAGACTAGATAGTTAGTTTCAATGTGAGAGTGTTAGTGTTTCAATCATGTATCGTTGCTCATTTTACTCATCATTCTCGTATTTTACTTCTTTTGGGTGTCGTTGCGGCGATGAGCATGAACAATGATGATGAAGGGACACTCACAAAGAAACAAACAGGCCGGGACTCTAACTCTGAACCTTTGGTTGCGAGATCGTGAATCGATCGATGAAAGCTCTCGGTCACAGATACGGTAGATACTGACTTTATAAGAGGCTGTGATAATAATAATAATAATAATAATAATAATAATAATAATAATAATGATAATAATAATAATAATAATAATAACTGGCGCAACAGCCCGTGAGGGGTAGGGTCTACTTACGTCACCCCTACATACTTCCATAGAGGCTGAGACACACATTGATTTGATTTATTTTACTTCACTTTTTGTGTCACTTTTGGCAAATTTGCAAAGATTGGGATTAGTGATAAGATGAAATTGATGAATGGACACTCACAAACATCCCTACCCAGGCCAGGATTCGAACCTGGGACCCCTGGCCTAATAGTGCAATGTGCTAGCCACTCCGCCACGGGGGCCGTGATTTAGAGATTTAGAAAATCACTAAGAACTAGTGTGCTCTGAAATGTATATATTTTTCATATTACGATGTTCACAATCGTAGCCAAAATATGAACCTGTATATTGAGTAAAATCGAAGATTCATTAATTGAGTTGATGTTTTAAGTTCACTTTATGCACAGTAAGCGTAAGCGGGACCTTGCCTATAGTTTAAAGTGGAATCTGAATCACTATGCGCTTTCACCGGGTATCGAACCTGGGACCCCTTGATTACAAGGCGACGACGATACCACTGCGGCAACGGGGAGGTCCATTAAATAGAGGATATAATAATAATAATACTGTTGTAGGAATTAAGAAGTTAATGCAGCAATTGCTCAATAGAAGGAATAGGAATCCTTCCGTGCGTGTTTTCCCCATATCTTGGCCTTGCTGAACGCCGGAAAGGGGAGGGAATTTAATTCATCTCCCTAATTAGCGCCTGATCAATCAGGTTTTGGGGAACTGTCGCATCATCTGATAACGCTCCATCCGCGTAATGAGGGAGACTGCAGAGGTAATTTCCCCACTGTCGACCGCATGTGGAGAGGTTAATTACCTTCCCTTCGCTCCCGCGGTTATGAACCCTGGACCATAAACTACATCAACTTTCGCGCGCGGAGTTATTTCCACCGTTGGGCCGTGCCGGAATTGCGACCGAATATTTTCGGGTGGACGAAACGCAGGGGTCTAAATGGGAAGGAGGAACGTGGATTAAATTATATACCCTGTCCCAACTATCTCTGGAGCAGGAGAACGGAAACAAGTATCTGCCAAGTAGTGACGCGAGACGGCTTCACCGATGAACACGTGTGAGGGAACGGGATTGCTTAAAAAGGAGGAAAGAGACTGCAGCTACCAGCCTTTCTAGCAGCGCGAACTGCTTCGCTCTGCCCACTCGATTTCTTCCCCTTCTTTGACACTATGTCTGACCTTGCTCTAGACATAGATGGGACAAGGTATAGATGGACGTTTTTGTTATTTATTTGTCAGTTGATAATTTGGCCTGAACTGTTGCAGCAGCATACACACGCACGCATGCACACAGATCAGCCTTCCCGATAGTGTAATGCTAATGGTGTCGCCTTCTAATCAAGGACTTCCGGAGGCGCCAGCACAGTCATTGGTTCAGATCCCACTATAAACTGTAGATTCAGTTCCGAAGAGTCTCTACTCTATCCCCGGAATCTATAAAGCAAGGCCGCGCATGGCGGAAGAGAAGAAAGGGCAGCGATACGAGCTGCTGTGAAGGCTGGTAGCTGCAGTCGCTTCACCCTCCACGCAGTCCCGTTCCCTCTCACGTGTTCATCGCGTCACTAATTGCGCACAGACATGTTTTTCGTTTGATTGCTCCAAAGGTAGATGGGACAGAGTATACATGAATATAAAGTGAACTTAAAACAAGCTTCGACAAGATTTTCACATTCACAGAGTGAGTTTGTAAAGCAAGGTAATGGAATTGTATGAATAAAACTTGGCAGCTACGGATTTTTCAATTTTGGAGTACATATGCATAGGAGTACGGTGCACAGGAGTCACGGGTCTGCGCAGGTTATTTTTCTATTGCTTACGGTTCCACTATACTTCATAATATAATGATTATCACGAGATATAAATAAGAACGATTTAATACTAAACTTACAATACCCTTTTTAAGATGATTGAACTTACAATCTTGTAATCAACAATTTTAAATTGTAGGTCCAGTCCCGATTACTGTGCATAAAGTGGACTTAAAACACCAAATCAATCGATCAATCGAAATCAACAACTTTACAAACAATTGAATGTTGACTCATATATTATGCACACTTAACAACTACGTTGTCAAACATTCATCGACTGGCTACGTCATACTACATAGGCATAACTTGGCGGGGTTTTCAGGCTTGGTAAAAATTTACACTTCCTTCAGCCTCCATGGACCTGATTAGCAAAGTAATAAAGAGCAGTGGCGGCCCCCGTGGCGGAGTGGTTAGCACGTCGCACTACAACGCCAGGGGTCCCGGGTTCGAATCCCAGCCTGGGCATGGATGTTTGTGAGTGTCCATTCATCAATTTCATCATGTCATCACTCATCCACATCTTCGTAAATTAGCCAAAAGTGACACAAAAAGCGAAGTAAAATAAAGCAAATCAATCAATAATAAAGGGCAATATTTGTGATTTCGCACATGTCACAGTTATTTAGCAAATAATCCTGGACACTGTTTTTATTGAATGGAAAACTTTTCGATTCTCCTCCCAACCCCCTTCCCCCAAAAATTAAGCCCAAAGTATGATTCTTTCCTTCCAAAACTAGGCCCAAGTTACGCTCAGGTCAGACTACGTGCTGAGGGCAACGTGCTCATTTTTATTAATTGGACCCAGTATTTTCCAAGTTCTTAACAATTGTTTACCAACACCTATTGTACATGAAAGAAAATTCTAAATGTCACCACAATACGATGAGAAATAGGGCCTCTTAATAACAATTAAGTAGTAGGATTTTGTAAATATGTGAAACCGGTTTTAAATTAGCACAGTTTCATAAGTTTATAACAGGAGCTCGATGCATTTGTAAAATCAAGATTAGCAATCATTTATACTGTACCAATATTTTTGAATTCTATGTTTTATTTAAAGAATAATAAGTAAGTTATTACAGAAGTGTGTGGACAATGAAATCGAAAGTTTGTTTTGGGGCAGTTGATAAAATGGTCGTCAATATAAAAATATTTCCTACAAAAGTTGTGAGTAGTTAAGAGAACTATGGAACAAGATGTTCTTATACGATTTCAACGAGAGAGATTTCTTGTTCTTGTTCATTTCTTGTGTCCTTGAAGGAAAGGATCTTCAAAGGGAGAAATAGAAGTAAAATTGAAATAAAAAATAGAAGGCAGTAACACAACAAAGAAAACAAGTGGAAAGGAATTGACGATACCGATAGAACTAAATCAGAACAAAAGAGTAAAGTAGTATAAAAATATAGAAAAATGCAAAAGCTGTAACGAAATATGTCTGAATACGAACAACAACATGCGATAAATAACAAATAGAACTTTCAAAATGTTTACATGGAAAGGTTTTTGTTTAGAGCAAAGGCATCTTTAGGGGAGTTACTATTAAGTAGTGTGTGTGTGTGTGTGTACTTGCTTTGTGGAACTGCAAAAGGTTGCTGGCTGCATTCAACGTGGAAAGCCTTTCCCCACCAACCAACAACGCAGCTGGAAGAAGGACAAAGAAATATTGTTCTGGAGAAAGAAGTCTTCAAGAACGACTGTAAAAAAAAAGTTTCATTGAAGAGACGTAGAGCTCATCCTACATTTCATTCTCTTTCCAGTTTTTCTCCGGCGACGAAGCCATAGAGAGAGGAGTGGGGGAGGGATATTAAAGCATCCACGACCATTTCTATTTAATCGGCGTGATGGGTTGTTTTTCTGTCTTTTTCGCGCTCTTTCTTTGCTTCAACAAGACGAATTACAAGTGTTTTCACGATGGCTCAATCTATTGCATCAGATAAGAGAAATGGAAATTCATAGGTATTATTCATAGGAATTAATTTCATAGGTACATGTTAATTCATGCATATAATCTTAAATACTGTAAAGATTTACGAGGGAAATTCTTCGGCTAAGGGCATTGACTTTAAAAAAAATACCGTGACATGGTTTCACGAAGGTTGAGTTGTTGTTGAGTTGGTGTTTTAAGTCCACTTTATGCACAGTATGGCTAATCGGGACTGGACCTACAGTTTAAAGTGGGATCCGAACCACTTGTGCCTCCACCGGGTATCGAACCCGGGACCCCTTGATTACAAGGCAACGACGCTACCACTGCGCCATGGGGGAGGCCCTCACGAAGGTTGAGAACCATTTCTATAGTGTTTGGGTATTCGCTTTATTCAGGCTGAAAAGTTTAGCGTATGCAGTTTGACGTCAGTGCATATTATTTCTCAGTTTTCTCATGCACAGCATGCGTCTTCCAAGTTTCAATAATTTGCATAAATTTTACAACGCAATTTACATGTCACAATGTCTCTTGTTACGTTATTTTCGGGTGACTAATAAACTGATAAATGCAATTATATCGATACCATCATGCAAACTGAGCAAAGACACCAGTGTCACTTGCCGCGTGTCGCGTGAATCTTGTCTCTTCGGTGTGAAACACTCGTGTCGCGTGTTGCGTGTCGCATGTCACGTGTTTCTTCGGTGTGAATTCTCCCTAAGACTATTTTCCTGAGAATCTTGGGGACTATAGTGAAGAACAAGGTGAAGGGTTTCAACACGATCTAAAAGATTTAGAACGAAGATACCAAGGCAGGTGGAACAGTAGAATGCTATTGTGCAAAAAAAAACAAGATCACATTGATCGTGATGAACATTTTCCAGTTTGTATGTTATGTGCGTTGTGTCCATTTCCTGTAGCAACTGCATGCAATCAGTTACTCACGCGTCATGACAAGATTCATTTGTTTAAGTTTTACAAGCGCTGTAACTAGAAATGCATATGTAAATGACGATACTGATACATTCAGCTTTTTGTTTCTAATAATATATTGATTTTTTTCTGTACATTCCAATGCTTTGTATGATATAGTACACTAAATTTTTCATAATGTATGACTGTTATTTTTTATTTCCCCACCTCAATATTATAACTAATCATGCATCAAAAACCACATCATTTATATACTACGATGTACTTTCACATCAACTTTGAAAAGAATTGTGATGTGATCAAGAAAATCTGATTACAGATTTGGATTCAGCACACTCTAAATATATGGAATCACTTATCAGAGTTTATGCAATGATCGGAAAGTCAAAATTTGTTGCCCAGTGTAATTTTTTGGACGTTACTGTATTAACAGTGTGCAATAATATTCCCAAGAGAGAAAGAAACTGAATTATATTTGGTGTAAAGATAAGAGTCAGGGAAACATATCTGCAGAGTGAAACTTCCGCATGGTGCTCAGAGTTGCCAACCCAGTGATTCAATTTTCTGCTTGTAGCTGTGGGGTGATATGCCCACAGAAATTAAGTACAATATGTCCTTGGGCATTATTATAAGATGAAAGGACCACAATATGACTGGATCCAGTGTATTCGTTGTAGTATGTGGATGCATGAAATATGTACCAAATTCACGTCCATGTGTCCAAAGTGAAATGCAATTTCTCACAAATGTAAACAGTCAAAGAGGCTATGGTAAATTCAAAATAAATGTTGTTAGAAACGCTATGCTTGTCTGTACAAACGATGTTCTGTTTACGAAACAAACGTTAATAATCTTCCAGTTAATGCTGTGTATTATTTTCCTTTAAATATGTCATGTCAAGTATTACAACAATTGTTTCTTGTATTGGGCATTTTACCCCTAATGGGTGGGCATTTTACCCTGAACACGGGGTGATTTGCCCAACTTGACGTTCATCTGTTTATTTTGCTATGGTTCATTTGCTATAAGACTTACAGTAATAAAACTTATAGGTAACAATAACAAAACATGTAGCTTTCATTTGACATCCTTTTCATTGCGACATTCCTTCATTTCGCGAAGCTAAACTGCCAAAAAAAGTTGGGCGTATTACGCCGAGGGACTATATTCCAATTTTCGCGATTAGTTAGAATTCGTACAAAACAGACGTAAAATCAGATTCTTGTCATTTGATTTTTGCGAGACTGGAATTCGGATATGTCACCAATCATATCTCTGACAGTGTAAATGTATGTAAACTGAGGAAAAAATAGAACAGAGAATAATCTTCACGAGGATGTTATGTTTACATTTTGTTTGAGAGCTAACGTTCTCACATCTTCAGGGTAGAAGTGAAGATGAGACTGACGTCAGCTCTCGAAAGCTTGGAATTCTTTCCACAAGTATTTTTGACTGCGGATAACAATAATGTGTATTAAATTAAACTTCAAGAAGCAAGCTGCGATTCACTTGTTAGCGCATCAAGTTCCATTGTCGCTCCAGCTACTTTTGTTGCATGTATTGCCCCAAGTATCCTCATGATTGTGGGTCAACATCGACATTTCCTAATTCCCACCAGAGATCGAACGCAAGACCGTTCTCCCAAAGGCGATCAAGTGGGAACTTAAAAAAAAAAAAAAGTAAATTATGCAAATAATTTTAAACAAACGTATTAAAGAAGTCTGGATAGAGTTTATTGGAATTGAGATATACAATCATAAGGAGAATTCAAGTTATAATGCACCATGTAACCATCAGTTACAATTTAATATAAACGCACGAGATATTGCAATATACGGGGTTTATGTCAATCAGCAGAACAGATAAACAGATCACCTACGAATTTCAACAACTACTTGAACATTTAAGATATTGCATACAAGTTTAGTCACCTAGGTGGTCTAGTGTATTCAGTCTTGGCTTTGGCATTAATGGATGTCTTTGAGCAGATTCATCCAAACACTATTCACCCGGGAGTGTAAGGGGTGACACTTCCACGTAGTGCATCCAAACGTCAACCTCACATCCACGTAGTACACCCTGGACATCATTTTTCAGTCTAACGAGGCTCTGGCGTCTGGATCAATGACCAGAATAATCCTCTCTGGCAGGGGTTCCCAAACTTTTTCGCTTCACAAAGCCCTTAGTGTTTCAAAATTTTTCCGCGGCGCCCAAGTCAGAATGTAGGCCTGTGTGACACTTGAAACGCTCAGTTAGTGTGGTTAGGTCTCTTGTCTTAAGTTAAAAATAAACACATATTTCAAATTCAGAAACATTTTACATGTAAATGTACTAAATAAGCACATACGCATTTGGAACTATCGTATTACTGACTAACAAGTAAGTGTAATTTCAGTGAAAATATTGGAATATTTCGCGGCGCTGTGCAGCCAATATGTGCTTGTGATTGTCCCTTCATCTAGTCACCTTCCACCCTCATCTTCGCCGAAACTGGCACAAATGCGAAGTAGAATAAAGCAATTGGAACAAATCAATCAATCACTATTCATCCTAGTCGTGGTGATTGGGCAAAACTGACACAAAGTAGACGGTAAAATAGATAGCAGACAATTTACGGCGCGGGTCTTTAGTATCTGTGGATCGCAGTCCAGCATTTTGGAACCGCATACTTCGTACTTGCATTTCAGCCTCACTCGTTCTTCTCCCCCTAACCAAAGAGACGTCCAAAATGACTTAACGTGACAGTTAAAGTGACCGCCAGCGAATGCAGGAATTCTGGGAAGGATGGTAGGGAGACGGCAACGTTCTCGGGGTGTTAAACGATATACAATCTCATACGGAAGCGATACCGCTCTAGGGAACTAATGCGGAAGCATAAATTCAAAGCCAAACTCGGAAATATCTCCCGCTGCAACAGCTGCCTCCCTCCCCTCGCAGTTTGACCTCCGAGCTTTCGGCGTTCCCCGAATTTCTTTAGGTTCGAACTGGTGACCCATTTGCTGCGCCTGCGAGCGCCTTGCAAGATTAAGGCCGTATATCTTGAGACCCGCGATAATAAACGGGGCCCCGCGCTCCGCTTTTAAGCGGTGAGAGCGGGCCCTGCGAAGGATTGTCTTGCCGCCAGAGGGAGCGTAAATCAAGCCGAGAAGTGGCCCAAGGACGTTTCCTGCCGGAGGTTACGGCGTGAAAATAACGCTCGAACATGCTCCACTCGGGGTTATGTGACGTGAATGCAGTTCTTATGATGTTACCCTCACCTCTTTGAGCAAGGTAGCTCGGCTCGGGAACAAGATGTTCCGTAGCCGAATCCTGGATTTTCCACGATTGTGCAAGGAAAGAAACCATAATTTTCTTTCAATTTTATTCCTCACGGACCTTAAAGGTTACTCTGAAGGTCAAGTATTACACAGAAAAAATCTTCTTGAAAATTAATGTCGTCTTCTATTAACACTGCAGTGGTCGCATCGAAAAGAGTCCCGTCATTCATTGATTGATTCGCTTCATTTGACTTCGCGTCTTGTGTCACTTTTGGCTAATTTGCGATGATGCGATTGAGTGATGATATGATGAAATTCATGAATAGACACTCACAAACATCCATGCCTAGGCCGGGATTCGAACTCAGGACCCCTGGTGTCGTAGCACGGTGTGTTCTAACCACTCCGCCACGGGGGCCGGCCATAGAATATTATAGTTTTTACTCATCATTTGTCTAATAAAAAGTCAACAAAGGATATACAGCATGTTCCGTTCAAACCTCCCACATTTCAATTCATCATTGCTAGAAGGTTATGAAACATAATGGAATGCGAGTGGTACTAGACCAAAGAGAAACTCAAAGAATTGTATTGCATGACCTCGAAGTTCACCGTTCCCTCACTATGCAGCGCCACAATCGCATAAAGCACAATTGCGACTCCAAAGCAGCGTGCACAATCTGTATTCTGGTATGCAGAGACCAAATCAATCATTACAGTGCAAAGAAAGTACCGGAGAGAATATGGAGGTGAAGCACCTGATGTGAAAACCATTAAGGCATGGTGTGCGAAGTTTTTGGCAACTGGAAGTGTTAATAAACAATTCGGGGATTTTCAGATTGGATATTATTCGTGCTACATACATACGGTGCACACATAGAGGTGTATTAGAGTTGAGTGTAGAGGTGTATTCATGTTTAGTGGTTCATGCAATAAAATTCTTCGTCTAGTACCACTCGTATTCCATTGTGTTTCATAACATTTTAGCAATGATGAATTGAAATGTGGGAGGTTTGAACGGAACACCCTGTATTTCAAATAACAGCTGAACGAACATAGTCCCTGAACTGTTCCAGGAAGGTAGATGGGAGCCAAGGTCAACAGCGTTGCCAAACTGCAGTAGCACGTGAAAAGATACGAGTGGATCACTATTGTGAACCACGCGACCAATACAGTATTATAAACCTGATAGTCTAAGCTACGAAAAAAAATTTCTAGAGAATTCTGGGTAAGTTTGTTATAAACTGCACAAGCATTAGCTTCCATGATGATGTAGTGGTTACGTTGTAATCAACGGGTCTTGGGTTATATATCCGCTTGTAGTCCCAGTCCCGTTTAGCCTATCTGTGCATAAAATGGACTTAAAACAGCAAATCAACTCAATGTACAGATCTAGAGGTTAGCGTAGTAGAAAGGGTTTCGATCAATCTAGCCAATGGTTTAGATAGAATAAACGCAAAAAAAGAAGGTACATTATTTGAGACTTCTAAACATACAGAAGAAAAGATTAAGCCTTGAAAAAGTTATACGATTTGGATTCTCGTTAATCAAAATATGTTCACCGTCATACCTAATTAAATTATTCAGATTTATACGATTTTTGTTGTTCAGCTTTAATTTAATGCATTTCGATTTCACGACCCTTTACTTTCAAATTGTACTTCAATTTCAATTAACTCTATATTTATATTCATGAATATAAGTTCATATCGATAAGCCAAGATTACATATCCGTAGAAGTTTTCTGTTAACTTTACAGTAATTGTGAAACACAGCTCTCAAATAATTGAATCTTTTTTATGTATTTTTTTAATTATAGACTGTTACGTATTTTAAAAGTAAACACTATGATTTACATTTATTTATTTATTTATTTTATTTATTTAAAGGTGTTTCTAAACTGCCGAGAACAGCTTTTCAGCCTTAATACAGCAGTATTACATGTTACAAGGTTACAAGGTATCCAAAACCACAGTATTGGACAAGAGAACATTTCAAAATATTTAGCAAACATAACCTAAAACTACAAGAATTTTAAAAATGCATTAAAAATATACAATTTTTATATTTCAACTATAGAACTATAAAATAGTTCTTAAATAATTAGCCTTATATATGAAGTTGAAATTGTTTTAACAACGTTATCAACGTTATCAATATCTATCTCACATTATTCGAATTATAACTATTTATGAGATACAGAACATAATTGTTGTTTTTGTACTTCTTATCAAGACATAATAATTCCTCTCAAATTGTATTATTTGACCTTAAGCCATACCATACGAAGGAGTTTTGGTACCATATAATTTCCCTCCAAGATTCCTTCCATATAAGATAAAATTCGCTTTTCAGCTCTGACATCAAGTCTGTCTATTTCTAGGTGATTCAGCAGGTTATCATACTCATAATAGTATTTGAATAGCTTGAATTTGTAACATATAAATGTTATAAATCTGTTTTGTATTCTTTCTATTGATTGTTTCATCTTAGCACTACATGCGTAATACCAAATCGGAATATTGTATTCCACCATAGGTCTGACAAAAGTTGTAAACATTAAAATTAGGAATTGTAAGTTGTTTGAACAACTCCATGTTTTTATAATAAAGTACATTGCTTTCTTGCTTTATTTATGATGTGATTAATATAGTCTTCAAATTTTAAGCGTCTGTCAAAAATAATGCCCAGATCTTTCATGGATTTCACATGTTTGATGATATTATTACTGATAAAATCATTAAAAATTTTGAAGTTTTCTTTCCTAGATAATGTTAGCACAGATGATTTTAATGAATTTAATTGGTTTGCATTAACTCAATCATAAACTGAGTTAATATCATCCTGAAGTTTCTCATGAGAAATATTATCATCAATTTGTAAATATAATTTAATGTCGTCGGCGTATGCAAGATATTTTGCATGTTTTATAACATATTCAATATCATTCAAAAATATATTGAATAGTAAGGGCCCTAAGGGCGACCCTTGAGGAACACCTCTTGACACATTTTCAGGGATGAAGAAACTAGACTTAAATTTTACTCTGAAAGTTCGCTGAGAGAAGAAACTCTTAAACCAGGAACAGTACAAAGGAGCACACCAATAGTTTGCCAGTTTAGTTAACAGAATTGAATGGCTGACACTGTCAAAAGCTTTGGAGAGGTCTAAGTAGATTACATCTATTTGTTTACTATTGGCAAAAGACTGAGTAAGGTCTGAGAGCAGTATTGATAAATTAGTATTCGTAAAAAAAAATCAGGTGACTATTGCTGGAAGAGTATTGTCCGCCATCTTGTTGCGTCCATTCATTTTGCAGTTAAGATATTACCAGTTTACTATTCACCGAATTGATTCTCACTGAAATCTACAGGTCAGATCAGATACGAATAATAATCACATGTGCTTTCCACGTTGCCTAAAATAAGTACATAATAAACTTGGAATGCAAAATCCCAGTCTTTACATGAAAATGTAGGCAACCCACAACTCAGTTACAGTCTGCGGGTGGTAGAAAATCAGGGGCTTTGTATCGTATAACAGGAGTTGGAGTTGTACCTATGCGGGTGACCTTGAAAACTCTAGGATTTTATTATTTTAATTTTTTGTTACTTAGCGTCGCTGTCCTGCCACTTTGGATAATCGCGATGATGAAGATGAGTGATGATATCATTAAATTAATGAAGGAACACTCATAAAGGGAAAGAGACGGGGAAACGCGGCAACAGAACTTCTGTTATCCGCTTCTATTGAAATCAAATGGTGTAACGCCCACTACAGGGAAACGCACGGAATTTCCATGCCAGAAGTCTGCAGGTTATCTTAAGTGCTATCGCCCACTGAGACGCCGGAAACACGTCTGTTGCCGCGTTCCTCCGCTTCTCAGTGGGCGTCAAGCTTTACGGAGTATGAGGAGAATGACTCTCAGTGTCTAAGGCAGCCTGTAGCTCCTCTTCTTGCTATTGAGCAGCCAGGCTTGGTCCGGGATCACTCGCAAACATACAGCTCGTCAACTCTAGATATTTTAAACTCTATGTATTACCCATTATGATGTGATTTCACAGCAAATGGTATGTGCTGAGTTGATGAATACTTTAATTTAGCTGATAACACAAAATATGACTCTTGTAGATGTCATTCATTTATAGAAAAATGCCAATAAATGTGTGCATATTTTTATATCATTTCAGCGCCATTATATATTATCTGATTTATATCTACCTGCACTGTCTAGGTTTTCTGAACTCTTATTACGTGTATGATAAGGGCTAGATAACCTCGTATGTTGATAAGTGATAACGCTTTTTACCATTCGTAGATAAATACACTGTAATGCTAATTCTAGGGCAAGGAGAGTAAGTTGTCGTGAATTTGTGTAATATTTTTCAATTTCCACGGTACTGACTGTGAACCTAAAAACACTAGTACTTCCTCATAACATACGCCGAACAGTCTCGTTGGTTGGTTGGGTTGGTGTTTTGAGTCCAGAGTAAGCCTAATCGGGACTGGACATACAGTTTATAGTTGGATCCGAACGACAATGTGCCTCCACCGGATAGCGAACCCTGGATCCTTTGATTACAAGGCGACGACTCTACCACTACGCTATCATGGAAGCCCCGAATAGTATCATTGCACAAGTAATATAATAGGTCCAGAGATAGAATATATCTTTCCATGCTTAAAAAGGATTCGTATAAGATTTTTGGGGATAAAAAAGCTCTTCAAATTTCTCATTTCCTCTGTCTCTTTCTGATAATATTTAATTATAGTTCATCTTTCATCTGCTCAACCTTCTTTGTTCATAAAGAAAGTAAGAAAGACGAAAAACATCAAAAGCAGAGCCGCGTTTAGCTTAAGAGAAACAGATAAATTATTGATAAACACGATCCTTTGTAAAAAATAATATTATGTTATGAAAAAGCTGTGTTGGAACATGGAAAACATGCGCGCAAGGATCCGAATGGAGCGAGTACTTTCCTAGGTGGCTCTCCTGGCATTCTGTGCTGCAATGCAACCGACTGAGATCCACATATGCCTAGTCTTTGCAAATGTCTGAAGCTAGCCCGCTCATCGATCTTGCAATTTGTGAAATTTTAATATTAGAGCAAACGCAGAAAACATAAGGGCGATGAGGAGAAACGCTATCTCATATTCCACTTTTTCTACTTCTCCCCTGAATCTTGTACTTTTTAATAATGTATCAAGGGAAGGGGATGAGATAAAGCGACTTTGAGCTACGTCATACCCCTCGAGTAATGCACAGCCTAAGGACTTGAAACTAAAGTTGACAAAGAAAGTGGAAAAGTTAAAGTCGATTAAAATTTTGCGAGGCACCAGATTTTTCTTATAACGTGATAATGTATTTTTCCCTCTGAGAAACATAATTTGTTCCGTTGCAGCAAACGTTATTTTATTTATTATTAATTGTTTTCTTAGAGATAATTATGGTTCATTGCTTTGTATGTGTCTACATGAGAATGGCGACATGGAACAAAAATGACGTCATTATTAAAGCTCTCAAATACCCTAAAATTGTGTAAGAGTAATATCCTCGATAACATGATGTATGGAATCAGTATATTCTAATCTTAGAAAGTTGAAGCGAATAAATATTTCAATTTCTGATACAAATACACAAGTGGGCCTCCCCGATGGCGCAGTGGTAGCGTTTTTCTTGTAATCAAGAGGTTCCGGGTTCGATACTCGGTAGAGGCACATAGTGGTTCGGATATCACTTTAAACTGTGTAGGTCCAGTCTCTGTTAGCCTTACTGTGCATAAAGTGGACTTAAAACACCAACTCAATCAACAAATACACAGGCTATTTACGTCCTGAGTTTGCAATTATCTAAGAGAAAGTGGATGGTAAACTTCATCCAATATATTTTCTGTACGAAATTGACTTCAGGGGGTTCTATATCTAACATAAAGGTAGAAAAGAAATTTTAAAAATGAAAGTAGATCAGTCAATCCATGATTGACAATCATTACTATTTTTACCGCGTGGAAACCGTGTTATGTACACAATACCCAACTCTTGAAGTACAACGAATGCTAGATGGAGCTCATTTCATAACTCTGTGGTTGATATGATTCTTCTTAATTACAGTAATTTTCCCTTATTTTTTATGTAGACATTGTGCTGCTACATCCAATAAGAATCATGATCTTAAATTCCAAAATAATAAAAGTGATTCTATTATTGATTTAGTTAGTGTTTTTAAGTCCACTTTATGCACAGTAGGATAATAGGGACTGGACATAAAGTTTACAGTGGGATCCGAACCACTAGGTGCCTTCACCGGGTATCGAACTCCGGACCCTTTGATTACAAGGTGACGACGCAACCACTACGCCTTTGGAGTGGGCCCAAAATGATTCTATTAGTTAGTCTACTATATTGAGTAGTTAGTCGTGCAATTAGGATTGTTGATTGGATTGTTGCTGACTGTAAAATATTATTCTCGTAAGAGAGAATGCATCTATTTCAGAGATGTACAACGAATACTAGGGTGTCAGGTTCATTGCATGGTGGTTGTTAATGGAACCCATGTCATCAGCAGTTCCTATACGACCATTTCATCGGGATTGAAGTTAATGCTCATTATGTGATGCCATCAGGTTGCGCTGAAAGATTCCTGAGATGATTATGTACCTGTTATTTACTTTAATCCCCACGTCGCTTCCAAGGTCTTCCTACGGGAGCAGCAGTTCCCTGAACTCAATGATGAGTCACTGTCGAGGCTTCAGGGTTCATCGCCGGAAGGTTGGCAGCCCTTGAACTAGCGGAGCGTCGCGTCGAGTTACTCTCGATGGTGATGGATCGCTCCTGCTGCTCGCCTTCTGCTCCTCTTCGCAGATAAGGACCAGATTGCAGACTCCGTTTCCTTGCCCTCCGAGAAGATCTGGCCAAGCTGCAGATACTGGCCAGCAATCTGTTTTCGTCAGATTCGATGTTTCGGTCCTTTAGTTGTGCGACTTTGTACACCCAGCGGCAAAGGAAATAGTAGGCGGATTATACACCACTATTTTCATTCGATCTGTTTTCCAAAATGTGACGATCGTGTTTTGAAACAAAAACATCAATAGGCAGAGGACATCATCTCCTTCTCATCAACAGAATTCCATTCCTAAAAACAACAAATGATGTTGAATACAAGACAATGAAAGTGGCGATGTACAATTTGCCTATTGATTGATTGATTTGGTATTTTATGTCAACTTCTTGCACAGTAAGGCTAATCGGGACTGGACCTACAGTTTAAAGTGAGATCCGAATCATTATGTTCGTCCACGCGTAATTTGCCGTTGACTGTACGTACAGTCACCGCCAATAAAAATAGGACACATAGGATCCTGAAATAATCGCTTCCTTGAAAGGTTTTATGTGTGTTGCCTAACTCTATGGCGATAAGTGGATATTAATAACAAATTTTCAATGGCAACTTCTACCACCGCCGTACAGTTAGGCAACACACATGACGCCTTGCAGAAAAGCGAGTATTTCAGGATCTAGGTGTCCCGTTTTATTGACGGTGAGTGTATGGGTAACCAGGGCAAGAGTGAACATCGGGGCAAGAGTAAACATCGCATTTACGTAGATTTGGCAACACCGCAAAACAAATGAATAGCGTAAACCGGGAAGTCAACATGGCTACCGAGTGTTAACAGCAGCAGAACATTCGGCCTGGACTGTGATGCCGAGGAAAGTGGCATAAAGTTGAAAACTCCCACCCGAGCAAAGTTTTTGCGGGTATGTGTTGCATTTGATAGTGTAGTATATACGACAAGTGGAAGGTTGTAAATTTTCGTGCGAAAGGCATCATTCCTAAGTATTATTTGGACATGGTGTAGAACGAAAACACGTGCCCAGCCAAGAGCTGGCATCCACGTTTGTAAAGGACGACAATTCCGGGGCAAGAGTGAATGGGGTAAGAAGGAACGTTCACTCTTGCCCCTCCTCGAGAGATGTAATCTTGACATGCTTACATAGTAAACACTCCCACCACATTGCAGCCATAAATTACAGCCTCTGGACAGATCTTCCTTTTCTGCTTTTAAAGCAAAGTACAACAAATGTTTGGACTTATGGATGTCAAATCATCCAGGTCGAAAAGTTACTCACTTTGATCTTGCTAAGCTTGTAACAGAAGCTTGTAGCTCAACAGCGACGGGTGCAATTGCCTCTGCCGGATTCAAATGTACTGGGATATATCCTTTCAACCCCGACATATTCCAGGATGTCGACTACGTGATCTCCAGCCTTTCAGAGCACCAAGTGGCAGAGCAAGTCCATCACAACGTTCCAGGCAGTTCTGTCACAGGAAATAGTGATCCAGAGGCAGCTTGTCGACAAGATGATATCTCAGACGGCCAAGTAACACAACAGGTAGTCCACCAGGAAGGCAATGAACCAGTTCCATCCACTTCAGCGCAAAGTATTTTAGATATTTCTCCATTTCCTCTCTTACAGGCATCCAACACAGGGCGAGGGGAAAAATCAACTGTTCTTACATCGTCACCACATAAAAATATGCTTATAGAAAGAGCAAGGAAACGAAACTGTGCCGGTCGCGCCAAGAGAAGGTCATCATTGGAGCCAGCAGTGCCAGGTGAACAATCTAAGAACATACCTTCGTTTCGTGGATCTGATAATGAGACATCTTCTGTGTAAGCGGACGACACAACACCTCATGCTTCCAACACCAGCCACAATGCACCTTGCCAGTTCTGTGGTGAATTGTTTGCTGAAACTCCCGAAGGTGAAATGTGGGTACGCTGTGCCATTTGCCAGCAATGGTCTCACGAGCAGTGCTCAAACTTTGATCCTGCACAGCCTCTGAATGTGTGCGACTACTGCAAGTGATTTTGTTTGTGTTTCATAGCTACTTTCTGCATCACATTTTCTTTCACATATGTTCCAACTACAATATTTGAGCTCTTATGGTGTAATAGTTTTGTATTTCATTAAATGTCTAATGTTTACTTGTGTTTCCCTTCTTGTCCCGTGCCCTGTTTATTCTTACCCCACCCACCGGGGCAAGAGTGAATTTTTGCAGAGTTCGGAAATATTCCCTCTGGCACATTTGTAGTGTGCCTAAGTTCATATATGTGACATTCCTATGATACTAGAAACTTGTACTTTTCATGTGATATCATTGTCATATCTTTACTCTACGTGTTTCACTTCAAATATGTCTTCCGAAAAAAAATGTTCAGTGCCCTGGTTACCCATACATAACAGACGATTAAGTCCTTGTTGTCGTGTCAGACGTATAAAGAGGGTAATGTGGAGTTGAAAGTGTTCTAACTTGATTCAATAGTTGCTGGGTCAATCAACTTTCATGATTAAAGTACATTTCGATATGTAAATTTGACACATATGCTATTTTAAGTCTATTCATGATTGAATAATGTTTGTAGCCTCGTCTTGACTTGCAGAAAACAGCATGGCGTAGTGGTTACGTCGTAGCCTTATATTCAAGGTGTCATGGGTTCCATACCCAGTGAAGGTATATAGTGTTTCGGATCCTACTTTAAACTGTAGGTCCAGTCCCGATTAGCCTATCCGTGCATACAGTGGACTTAAAACAACAATCCAAACAAACAAGCATGCAGAAGATATATTAATAAAGCCCTGAAGTTAACCTGCACAGAAATATTATACACAACAGGAATCATCATTTTCACTTCTTATTGAGGTGATTTATCGTACTTTAAACGGGCGAGTGTGCCGATAATTATTACGTTACTATTATTTTGTAGGTTTTGATGTGGAGAATATATTTTCTTGTCTGCGATATTTATTCCTTTTTCTCCAAATTCAACTAAAGTCCAACACTTCGAGTTCTATGTACTCAATGTATTGTGTCATCATGTCTACTGTGGCAGCCATCTGCCGGTGAAATCAAGAACATTGTAAACGTTGGATCTTCAACGTGTGTGGTACATCTTCATAGTTATATGAAATTAAAAAGGAATTTGCATTAACTAATCTCCCTGGCCCTAGGCTAGTGTTGGGCAATATATCGCCCAGATGATATATCGCGATATTGAAAAAAGTATCGTCCCGGCGATATATCGTCACGATATTTTAGCGATATTATACCGTGTAAGCGATATATCGTCACGATATTTGGCCACATGTATTGTGGATACGATATATCGGCAGATATCACGATGCGGGAAAAATATCGTATCGTCTGTGACAATATTTTCTTGACGATATATCGAGATATCAAATATCCGATTTCGTCCATCCCAATCCTAGGCTTACCAACTGGCTTGTCACTGACGCGTACTCAGCGCGTAAAGTCCCATCGCCGCTGTTTTCTGGCTGTCTAGACTGGAGGCATCTTTTCCAGCGGGGAAGGGTGGATACAAGTAAATTATTTCTGAACATCCAGGGATCATATGTAATAACACTTTACAAGTAATCGATATGTTTTTTGGTATTTAGTGTCGGTTTTCTGCTACTTTGGTTAATCGCGACGATGAGTATGAGTGATGATGTGATTAAATTAATGAAGTGACACTCACAAAGAACACCCATGCGCAGGTCAGCATTCGAACCAGGGACTCCTGGCGACTTTGCAAGTAAGAACCAGTATCCAGAGATAAGGAAATCCCCCCTCATAACCCCTCATATACCTCCTTGTGTCGTATATACCTAATACTATTGTTGACGTGTATTGATGGATACTAAAAGAAGTGAAACTCTCTCTTATTTACAGACCTGGTATTTTGAAATAATTTTCAACTTGTTCCGGTGTGCCGACTAGCGCCATGTAAAAACGGCAAAACTGCAATCGGAATCTCGGCGCGTGTACAACGAATCCTCGTGCATTAATAGATGAACCGAGAGCCTTGGCTGGGTGGAGAAATTTGCAGTTTGTTGCATTCACTCGACCTCCTGTTCCTCTTAGGACATTCCGCCGTAACCCAGAATGCTTTTGGCGGAGAGTTCCGTCCTTGCCAATCCGGTTATTAAACGAGGGGATTGTTATTGTGTTAGCTCGCCCTGTTGATTCCACGTCCCGGCTTCATCTGCCGTGTACACTCTAATTAGGCACCGTTGAAAGTCCCCGAAAGCGACTGCAGTGTTTCCAACTGACAATCAGAAAATGGCCAAGCAATGTTTTTGAGTCACATATTTCAATGAAATTTCTGATGATGTGTGTACTTAAACCAATGACCCTCAAAACCATAATTAAGACTCCACTGGACCTTTGGCAGCCGTCAGGGCGATTTTTTAAGAAATATCTGCTTTCATATTTCAAAATCTGAAAAATTTTATCAGTTTAGAATTCGTTCTAAGGCATTGACGTGAATTTTCGTGTAGTTTACTTTCGATGTTGTCTAGATATCCTCAAAAGTTTCGCGATTTCGTAAATCGATTAAACTATTGATAATATTTGCACCACCTGGTGCAAAACTATACCTCGTAGCCACTATATTCACAGATAGAGTAATAGGGAGTGTGCCTGCAGTTTAAAGTGGGACCCGAATAACTAAGTACCTCCACAGCTTATCGAACTAGAAATTATTTGATTACAGGGCAATGCGGTGGTGTTTTAATTTATTTATTTATTTATTCCTTGTTTTGAATGGCGAAGTTAAGGCACAACCCTTTTCTTCCACTTAACCATCTCTACTTTACATTTTATAAATTGATTTTTATAGCTAACTTTATGTTAAATATATAAAAACTAAAAACATTAAGATACCAAGAAATGAAATATATAAAAACTAAGAACATTAAGATACCAAAAGAAGAAAAAAACACAAGAAAAATAAAAGAAAAACACGCAAAAAAGAAAAAATAAAAACAGAAAAATACACACACACACTAAGAAAAGTAAAAAAACACACACACACAACAAACATACTCAAATTAAAGAAAAAGTCGCTGGGTGTTAGTCCTACAAGTTTACACGAATGTTTAATTTTATTTCCCTGTTTTCAGTACTGGTAAGTTGACTCCAGAAGATGATTTGTTAATTTTGATTTGAATTGATCGAGGGAAGAAGAGTTTCTTATGTCATTAGGGAGGTCGTTTCACGCTCTGGTAGCAGTGACCGTTAAGGCATTTCCATAAAACGTTGTCTTGTGGGAGGGGATGGGCAGCAGAAAGTTGTCTCTCGAACGGGTGGCAAAGGTATGTGCTGCAATTAGGGGTTGAAATCAAGAAAGTAGGTAGGAGGGTTCTCGTGAGTTTACTATTTTGTAGAGCGATGTAAGAGCGTGGAAGCGGCGGCGAGTGGAAAGATCGAACCAGCCTACGTCCTTGAAAACCGGGGTCAGGTGGTCAAAATATTTGATATTATAAATATAGCGCACATATGCATTTTGTACTCGCTGTAGACGTCTTGCTAGTATGAATCCAGGATCCACTTTTGCTACAAATGAAACAATCGTAACTGTATGGACGATGTTAGTTGGAAACTATGGTAAAAATGAATTTGTATGAAGCAAAACCAGCTCCATTTTTTTCAAAATCTTGGTTTGAACCTTAGACGAATGGTTGTCCAGTTTATTGGGTTTGTAATAGAAGCTTCCCATTCACAAACCTACTGTGGTGCTTGCGTGGGTTGCACTCGGCATCATAGGCGTAGCTACGGGGTGTTCCGGGTGTGCCTAGGCACACCCTAATGGGCTGCTTTATCAAAGATAATTAAAGACAGATATTTCAATAAGAGAGGAAATAAGCAACAGTTTGTAAGAAGTTAAAAATGTCATTACTTGATACAAACGTGTGCATTATCCCTGATGAAACGAGTGTCTGTAGTTTTTCGATTTTTTGATGTCATTGGAGGAAGAAGATTTTTACTGCATTATATTCTGTACTACAGCGCTTTTCTTCTATACCTGTCACAAGCTGCACGTGTGAGAGAGCTTTCTCCAAGCTTACCCAAGTTAAATAAATTAAGAGCAACTCAGAAGCAGGATAGATTGGAAGCCCTGCTCTTGCTATTTGTGGAAGAGGAAAAAGATTAGTCTATTGATGTAAATGAAGTTATTGATGAGTTTAAGAACATTGTACTTTTTGACAGACGTCTCTTGTTACAGATGACGTGTATTTTGATGTATTTGTTTGTAACATTTATGAACATTTTGTGTGTGTGTAATTTCTATGCAACTTGATTTTTTCTACTACATATATTCAGAAATTTTCAACACTGTCATTTAGTGAATTTATATTCCTTTACAGTGAAATTAAAGAGCCAAGTGATTGTGTTGCAAAATATGCTATTAAAAAGGTACAAGACCTCATTTCTTTTTCTTTGTGCACACCCAAATATAAAGTTATAGCTACGCCTATGCTCGGGATATAATACTCGTATGCAGTATTTGAGCTACAATCGATATAGTAGCATGGTGATTAAACGATGGGATTTGCAACCCTGTTTACGAGAAGCAGCAATAGGTAGAGGGTTCTTGTCGAGGCAGAGAAGCGAGGCATCATATGCCTTCCAAGCCAATGCTTCTGTTTGGGTTATCAATTAAAACGACGTTTTTCTATTTTCTCTCGTGCATCATTCCTTTACAAACGAAATCAGTGTCGCTAAAGACGTGGAGTGAACAGGTTGGTTTCATTCCATAACAGGGTACGTGGAAAGATATACACAGTTCAAATGAGCGTTACGAACGAGGAGGGACAAGGCAGGCCTTTCCCCCACTCGGAAGTGAGATTTTATTTCCAGTCCAATTTTACCTTCATTTTAGAAAAATCGAAATCAATGTAACTAAACCAATATTTTTAAATAACAATAATGATAGCCAAAGATAAACGAATGCAAATAAGGGAATAACAAATATGATAACAAATTTGTGCATACTTTGGGATAACTATTCTCAATATGAAAACTTTCATTATACGATATAGCTTAAGTTTATACTTGTTATGTTAGTATAATAATAAAATACGATGGGCAGGAACTGATTATTCTCAGGCCAAATTAAAAATTTATTCAAAGTACTTGAGATAGTGTGGATAGAAAATGGACCCCCAAACTTTCCTGCAATTATGATTATTTTTTATACGATTTCTCATTTCTTTCACTTAAATGATTTTTCTGCACAAAGGAAATTCCCTACATGTGGCAACACTGCTTAGTTTAGAGATTCTACCAGGAGAAATTGTCAACTTTTTTCAATTTTTTGGCATACGCCAGTTTTTTTACTTCGTAGACATAGAATAATTAGATTTAAATTCTGCCAGTTTTGTATGGAGCTGAAGCGCGGCCCCATACGCCAAAAGAGGGAACATAAAGTAGGAGTTGTTGGAAGCTGGGAGATTTCTGTCTCATATTCTGGCAATACTGACTCAAAGATTATGACCATGAGTGTCCAAGTAACTCGGAAGGTAAAAATAAACCTCAAAGTCGCACTAGGTCTTGCATCAACTGATAACCCTCCACAAAGTAACGGCAACTAGGATATCCCATCTCCTTGATAGAAACGTTCTCTCTCATTCCCCTATTCACTACATCATCGGGACATCACAAATTTCATTTCTTGTGCAAACATGCAACATTGCTCTATCTCGTAGGGGAAAAACCTTTCTGATATTTCCTCTCGTCGTCCCAACAAACAACCGAGGATCCTTACCTTGCTTAGAAGCCTAACCTACGGGTATCGTCGGAAAGAGATGGGAGTAAATACAAAGAAATGCAATCTTGTTCTTTATTGATCAGAACTCCGCATTGAGGCCCAAAGTCTCTTTCCTCTGTTTCTGGCAGTCCGAAGCTCCTCTGGCGGTCGGAGTCATCCATCCTTCACAAATTTGATATCTGCAGGTTGGGAGAGGCCTTGTCAGCATCTTCGATGGTTGCGGTGGAAGGGAATCTCTCTCTCTCTCTCTGTCTCTGTCTCTCCCTCTCTCTCTCTCTCTCTCTCTCTCTCTCTCTCTCTCTCTCTCTCTCTCTCTCTCTCTCTCTCTCTTCATCTGACGGTCCAGTCTTCCGTCTCTGTCTTTTCTGCTTCGGAGGAAGGAAAGGGAGATGACAAATTCAGAAACGGCGTGGGAGTCTCAACCAAGTTGAGAGAACTGTTTCGTACTCTTCATATAAGCATCCTCAGATTATGAACTAGCGCTGACGTATTGTCTCTTCAAAGTGTTTAGTTGTTTTGCTTATTGTGTATTTTTCTGTCATATAAATTTACTCTTATAGCCCTTTCTTTCTTGCTCTGGTTCGGATTTAAGAGTATTTGTTTTTCATTGGGATTAAATATACCCTTCCGATTGATCGATGAAAGATAGATATGAACCTACATACTGGACCCCCATAGGTACGTGGTACACCCTACATCAAATATTTTAATTACTAGAATATAAAGTTCACTGGATAGGATTGGATGACAGTTTATTTAACAAAACTTATATTTAGTATTAGAACAATAATATTATATATATAAACTGTCATTAACAATTATGACCTCAACGATAACATTAATATATATATATATATCAAAATAATTTTCAATAGTTATCCTTAACTAATAATTGACTTTCTCTCCTTTTGCCGATTATTTAATTGGTATCATTATTCATCCATGTTTATCTCATTGCCTAAAAGAATATTTCTATGTTAAATCCCCCCCTTTTTTTCTACTTGTCTGTAATGACAATCACTCGGTAAAGATCAACAAGCAAATTAATGCAACACTACGAACAACTCTACAAAATTAAATAAAATAATATTAAACTAATTCTCTACGAAAGAAATTAAATTATACCGTTACCACTACGTTCGTCTAAGTCCCCTGTTGAACTCTCCCGTCACGTCGAGTGCCCTGTTGGATTGTGATTTTGAACGTGTGCCAGCTGGAAGTGGAGTGTTACGGTTCAGGATTCTTACATCCAACCGGCAAACTGAATGACGTAACATGTGATCAGTGCCATCTATTGGCTTTTACCTTAATCATACCTTTCTATGATTCGGAGAGAGAGAAACCAAAATCTTACACACGCTATATCTTGTAAAATAGATGCGATCTTTACCAATTATTCTCCACATTCTTGCAGCTTTCCACTCTATTCCATTGTTATAAAGCAAGCTGATTCAAATTGTCTGCAGGAATTTTCGATGACTAATTCTCAAATCGAAAATAAGCAAACAGAGTTGTTATATGCTGTTGTATGTTATATATATGTATTTGTATATATGTTGTTATATGTCATATATGTTATATATAATATGAAATGATAAGTCAAGAAGCTATTTCCTTTCTTTCATTTTACTTCGCTTCTTGTGGCACTTTTGAATTGGCGAAGATAGGGATGAGTGATGATTTGATGAAATTGATGGATGTACACTCACAAATATCCATGTCTAGGCCGGGATTCGAAACCGACACCCCTGGCATCGTAGCGCGATGTGCCAACCACTCCGCCACGGTGGCCGGCGATAAGTCAAGAAGACTTTAATTTAAAACTCGATAATATGTATTCCTGTCCGGATATTATTAGAATAATTAAATCAAGAAGACTTTAGATGGGCAGGCCATGTGGCACGAGGAAAGAAGACTTTACAGGATCCTTGTTGGGAAACCTGATGGTAAGAGACCTGTAGGAAGGCCAAGACGAAGATGGAGGGATAGCGTTGAGATGGACCTAAAGGAAATCGGTATGGATGGAAAAGAATGGATTAATCTCACCCAGGATGGGGACAGATGGAAGGCTTGTGTTGCTGAAGCCATACACCTTCGGGTTTAGGAAGACTAGGGAGTAATTAAGTCAAGAAGCTTTGTTACCTCTCCCGGCAGTCTCTGCAACAACGAACGAAAACAAGTCGTGACTCCAGAGGGCTTGAGATGGGAAGCGAGTACATCAAGAGGAAAGTGTGGCTGCAGCTACCAGATGTTAAGAGCAGAGCGTACTGCTTCGCTCCGCCCATTCGCTTTCTCCCCTTTTATACCACTATGCGTGGCCTTGCTCCACAGATTCTCGGGATAGAGTATAGTACAAACTGAGAATGAAGAAAAAATTGCATTTCCTATGCGCATCTTGACGCGTCCCAGCTTTTTTCTACTAAGATTCGTGGAGTTTCCTTTGGTGCATCCAGGTCTTCAACCCGTTGACCTCATGATGGCAATTCCAATTTAATGCTAGCAATCATTTTCCTACGTCTTCCGCCCACGGCATATCTTTCATTCGGTAATATTTCGATATAGAATATTTATCCTCGCCGCCCGCCCTTTCCCCACCTGGCCGGGCCAATCTCTCCCTGCCGGCCCCGGGGCTCCAGCGGGGCGTAAATAATTAAAGAATGGCCAGACTCCGAGGCTACCAAGCTCATAAATCGAGCCAACCCGGAGGAAATTAAATTTTTATGGAAACAGTGACCGAAAGAAATGTTTTTCTCTTTCTCTTCTGTTTCTGGTTTTCCAATTTTTTCATCCCTGTTTCCCCCCTTTCGTAAAAGAGAAAAGGTGGGAAATGGCATGAACGGAGACAGCATTCTCCTCTCATATATCACCATTAGTTGCAATTCTAATTCTCTTCGCGCACACCTCCACCGTTAAAAGCCTCCGCCAGTTTTTACCAAGAGCAGTGTTTCCCCGTTTTACACCCTTGCTGGCTTATGTAAGGAGCCTTTGTTGCGGAGGATGAATAAGTGACAATGGACGTATTTTACAGATTAGTTCAGCAGAAAAGGAAGTATTGTTGAAGAATGAGGAATGTGTAAAGACTTGGGAATTGAGAATAAATGAATTATGGCCGTTGGGGGAGTCCGGAACGAATGAGTTGGATTGTATGACATTCTTCCAGCTTCCTTTGCAGTTCCTAGAGACTAAAATAATCAATTTTCATTCCCTTCCTTGCATTGGCAAGAACATCTTTTATTGAATAATTGAATACTATTTTCCTGCATATTAATGACTTAGCATTTCAAATTAAACAGGCAATTAGACCATTCTGTATGCAAAGAATGTAGTAATCATGTGGTCAGCATCATGCTCTGCTTTAGAGTAACTTTTGGACTTCAGTGGTACTCGAAATTCTAGAGGGGAAAATACAGGATGAGGCGAAAGTCCAGCACCACCCTTTTAATTTGAAAACTGCTTGACGGAGGACTATGAAACTTATGGGTAATGGGGGTGGGAGTGCACCAGATGGAGCTTGTATGCATCACGGCGGCCATCTTGAAAGCCGCCATCTTGGAATTACCTCCAGATTTTCAAGTGAGGAGGAGGTCGTGTGGCACGTCATTTAAGACGTATGTTTCTTCAGAAATAAGAATATGCAGTATCTTGTATTATCGAACTCAGCTTGAAAACTCTTTTCGAAAATTCACTAAGGAGAAAATCTGCAATTGTAAAGGCTGTCAAATAACTGTGAACGGAATTAGCACTTGTAAAGCTGTAAAAGAAGAAAAAAACACTTGTAAAGGCTGTAAGGGACAAGGACATTTGAAAACCTGCCACAAGAAGGAAACTAATAATGATATGCTACAAAATTTTAAAAAAACAAATAGTTTGAAGGCGTTAAGAGACAATATGCAAAAATCAGGATGAAGTGAGCGTATCACTAAGATTACGTGACAACGTTAGAAGGACTGACTTCAGAAAAATACATGAAGAAACTGTTTGGTAATTTAGGTCTCATTCCCATAAACCATTTTAAAGAGAATGATCCATATCACCCAGAAAAAGAACACTTATTTAGAATTACTAGTTTGCCAGATCGCTACTCTTGTACAGTCACGAACACTTCTGGATTGTAACATCCCCATTAAATTTGAATGGAATCTTTACAAACCAGAAGTGTCCGTAACTGTACAACTAAAGGTGTTATATTTGTAACTGGCGGAGAACGAAAATAATTAAGTGAATCGAAAGGGTGCAAAATGAAGTACTTGAAAGAATTGGAGAAAGAGAAGTGATAGCAGAAAAAGAAATTGCATGTTAGGATGGAGAAGGAATAAATACTGAGTCAGCAACACAGATCTATATGGAAGGAAACAGGAAAAAGGAGAGATAGGAAGAGAATAGTAAGTATGAATAAGAAAGAGAGGAGAAAGGGAACGAGAAGAGAAAGATATGTGGAAGAGAACCACAACAAAATGTTATGTAAAAGGAAGAGAGAGAGAGAGAGAGAGAGAAAAGAGAACGGTAGGAGAGGGTTGTATGGAAGGAAAAGAAAGATGACTAGAAAAAATGATTGATTGATTTGGTATTGTAAGTCCACTTTGTGCACAGGAAGGCTAATCGGGACCGGACCTACAGTTTGAAGTGGGTCGGTACACTGCACGCCTGCTTCATTAACCTAGAATATGAAAATAATGGATGGCCCCAAGTTGAAAAACATAAAACAATCAGTAATAAATATTACAATTGCCTTAAATGCTAAGATCTAATAATCAATTCACAACACATATATAATTCGGTAACTAGTCAGATTGGGAAATTGTTTATGTTAATTTATCTAGATATTACCGATGTGGATATGACGCTTAGAGGTTGGTGGGAAATATGTGTGTTGGTCTATAATTAATGACGTACTGTTATCACTCACAAACCGTCATTGTCACTAATGTAAAACACTAATTGTAAACTTTATAAATGTACTGTACATCATGGAGTAATTTTTGCATGTGTCACTAATGTCACTGTAACAATTAAACATTAGATGAAACCGTCACTCACGAAGATACGTCTCTGTTCTCGCCACCAGAACAAATGCATCTCGTGTATATATCGCACACTCCATTGTGTTTCGACAGGCAACATTTCATTTTGATTATATGTATTATTCTTGTAACATGTAACAAATAGTTAAAAAAAAGTCGGAGGAACCGTTGAAATTCATAGGAACTGACGCCCTGGTATATTCTTAGGCACCAGGACAAGTATGCGGCTGGAGACGGGCTTACTTCAGGGGGTTGCCCCCATATTTTTTAAAGTGGGATCCAAACCACTATGTGCTTCCACCGGGTATCGAACCTGGGACCTCTTGATTACAAGGCGACGACGCTACCACTGGAAATGTGTACTGATGAAGAAAGACATGAATTGAAGAAATATGAAACTGAAGGAACCTGCTTGGAGAAAAATACTAGATGATGCTAATGATGATTATGATAACCGTTACACCACTGAGACTCACCAGAGAACCTTGGTAGTATGTGCCAGGTTTTAGTACAGGCCCTTTCCAGGTTCTCTGTCAATGCTATGCGTAATTAATGCAACGTACCCCTCGCCATTGTCAGCAGCCTGAAACAGCCCTTTAAGTAACTACGTCATCCCCCAAGGCTCCCTTTTTCGCCCTTCTCAAAATCCTCATTCAATAATACATTATTACTTCAATATTTTTCATGCTGTACCGAAGCTCATCAAAAGTTGCCTTTGAGGAAGCGACTGCCGAAGGAAATCCCCCCCGACTGCTCACCTGGCATCCGGGATTTCCGCTTCCTCCCTTCGTCCAACGCAAGAACAAGAATGGCAGGCAAAGCGGAAAGATCCGATTAAAGTTGCAAAGGTTTCTCGCTGTCGGCGTGTATATTTCAAGAAGTTTCCTCCGCTTCATTCTTTCTTACTTAGATGGTGACGGCCCCGGGAACGGATGTAAAAGAACCAGGCTTTGTTTGGCTGAGGGCTCTGGTAGTAATAAACATGCGAGTAGTTTTCCTTTCTACCTCGTCGGCTATTCGGAAGCAAAACCTACCAGCTCGTATGAAGCGGGGCGCCAACTTCCCAGTCCGGGAGCTCAAGTGAGCTTCTGCATCTATCACGAAACCAAACTTTACCAGAAGCATAGTGCAAATGCGTCACGAGAATCCCGAAAAACTTTCAGCATTAAACAGTCCAGATCGGGAACACGTGGCTTATGTTCCAGTGACGTTTCAACTACGAATGGCCACAAAATACGATAACGGATATCCGGATATTAAATTATCCATTTCGGATGCAACGGATAATCCGGAAAATCCGAATATCAGGATAATTCGGATATACAGAGAATCGGAATATCCGGAAATGACTGTTATCCGGGTAATTCTGATATCTCGATAATAGGAATATCCGGATAGTACGGATATCCGGATAATGTGAATATAGGGGAGAGTTGCCGAAATTGGACCGTTGCCTAAGTTGAACCGCCTTTGTTTTTGCCTATAGACGAGTAACAGGTGAGTTGGCACTACAGGTTGGCGTCAGTGCCATATACAAGTGACTGAATGGTCAGTCAACTAGAGACGTTCGACGAAGTAGTAGTGCTGTTATTGTGTTTCCTTTGATAGTGTTGCAATTATTGTGCTTCGGATCTTAAGGTCTTGCGTAGACTAGGGGGTAAGTAATCAAATGTCCTGTAGTATATTATAAAAGTGCCATTCATTGATCACTAACTACATGTGGTAAAACTATGGTTTAGTTGCGTATGTTCGTGTAGCGTCATATTTTTATTAACGGAGTATAATTTCCTAAGTTGGACCAGCACGTGTTTCCCAAATTGGACCGGGAAAAGTATGGGCTGTGGAGAGAGATGGAATTGCAAATGGGTATAGCAGCATACGATATGGGGACTATGGCTTGAACGAGTGTAGTAGAAGGTATGGTTTGTTTGATTTTACAGCTGACCGAATATTCAAGGTGGATGAGTCCGGTTTCACCTCAGTCCAGAAACGCCCACAGAAAAATTGTAGCGAAGAAAGGAAAATCACAGGTAGGTGCTGTTACAAGCGGCGAACGTGGAGTAAATACCCCAATGGTGTGTGCAGTGAGTGCTGCAAGTGTCTAGATACCGTAGACATACAAACGTATACGACCTTTGTGAGCTGTCCAACCTAAGAAACCTGTGGTCCAATTTAAGAGACCAGTTGCCTATAATGGACCGATGTCACTACTTTCGTTTATGTACCCTATTATATTGGTCCCTGCATTTTTTCTTGAATTACATAAATGAGCCTGAGTCTTGATTTTGATGCAGAAGCAAAATAGTACCAACTGGTCCAATTTCGGCAACTCTCCCGTATGTATATTACGGATATCCAGATAATCCGAATATCCGTACAATACGTATATCCTGGAAATCCGACTATCCGAATATCTGGATTATCAGGTTTAATGAAGGATTTGTGGAAAACCTGTACAGTGTAATACGAAATTGATGAATAGAAGAATATGTGAATAGCCCGTAAAACGGATAGACGATAAAATTGTCCGTATAATGCACATATTCGGATATCCAGATAATTCTGAAAACCCAAAAATCCGAAAAATTAGGATATCAGATTTTCCGATACCCAGATAGAAAAATATCCGATATCCAGATACATTTTTACCCGGATTTGGCCTTCCCTAGTTTCCACCAAGTAGTGGATGTACAATCAGAGCTTATCTGCCTGTTTTCCTTCCTTACAAAGCACAATAAAGTGGTAGAAGTTGTTTTAGCGTATATTAGCTTATCTAGCAATAGTTTATACTCGAAGCAGACTTCATGTGATTATATTTTATTCACTCCTATGACCAAAACTCCCTCTAGTGACATTGCTGCCTTGCAGAAGTACATACTTCATTCCAAGCATTATCGAGGCGTCAACAATGATTTCCATTGTTTACCAACAACGTTGACCGTATTCCAATGTTGCCAGATAAATTGAACGGTTCAGAACTAAAACTAGATAACCCACAAAAGTTTGAAACCGAGAACAATGCAAGTAAAAGTTCGTCCATTGCATTGTAGTTTTGTCAGTTACCAGCTATTGAATGGACATTGTTCACTGGACTGTGCAGCCACTAAATCTACCGTTATGTCAATTTTGAACGGGGTGTGGGTTATCGAGCTTTAATTCCGAGCAGCTCAATTTAGATTACTTCCAAGCACTGGCGTACGCAGGATATTTTTTCGGGAGGGGCTTGAATTTTAAAGGCGGATTGTGCATAGCTGCTTTGTAGGGTGGGGCATACACAGTAAGACATTTAGTATATTTTGATATTTTCACTTTCAAAAATGGCAATCGGGAATCATTTTAAAGCGAATTTGCATTAACTACTCTGGATTTCTTCCGAGTTCTTCCCTGTTTTTGATTGAAAATGTACATTTTCTCAAAATTTCTGAGGGGCTCTAGCCCCTTCATCCCCCTCTGCGTACGCCAGCGCTTCCAGGTAGATTTCTTGATTCTTTGCATCTTTTTCATCCTCTTGCTCACAACTGTATAGGGTGAAGCAAACAATGTTCTTGCCTGAAATGTGCAAACGAATTATACAGTTAAAAAATGTATCCGAGTGAGAAATGGAAAAATGTCAAATTCCTTGATGGGTCTGGTTCAACTACAATCAGAATCCCAAATTCTTTTTTTAGATTTTGAAGGTACACCGATCAGAGGTTTAATACATTTTTAAGTTAACAATGCTCTACCTTAATTGTCACCTTCCTTTCGCATTTTGGATATTGGAATCCTTCTTTCGTTTATAGACCGTCAGCCCTGACTATACGGACCATTACTGCTTGTTCGATAACTTAACATTGTGAGATAAAAACAGACATACAGAGATTTCAAATTTGTGACTAGAAATGGCACAAAAGCACTAGCAAGACGTGTACTTACGTAAATCAGTCAAAGCGGCAACAATGCTATGTAATAATGGTATTTACCTGCAAAGAGTAAAAAAACTTATTTAAATCTATTGACAATGTTGGCCAGTACCAAGCACGTTTAAACATTTCAATATATATATAAACTAATATTACCAGAAAATGAAGCCAAGTACATGTTGAAGATCATTAAAGTTTTTCCATTGTTTTTCCTGAAAATGCAGAAGAATCAAGATTTCTGTCATCACCTTGTATATTCTGCAGGTTCCTTCAATTTCCAGACCCTCCTATACGTAGCCCTTTCTTCCCACCTATAATTCTTCTCTACTCTTACGACGGGAAGCTTACATGCCGGTAAGGGAAGTGGGGAGCGGGGGAATACGCCGCAGACCAACCAGACAACAGCGGTGGCGCCGAGAGTTACGACACGGCGTAGGAAGTACTACGTGAAACTCGTTCTACTGGCTGCTGCGTTTATTATCGTGCTGGATTGGTCGTCTCCGCGTTCCCCACTTCCCTTGCCAGCATGAGGACCGGCCGCCGTAACAGTAGAAAAGACATATAGTTGTGTCCACTTATCTTGGGTTGTCTTTTCTATATGACGTTTTAAAGATCTCACTGCAACTAGTTGAAGTAGTCTATTTTATTGTGATATTGCACCTTTTGGCAATAAATGCAGACGAGTATCATTTCTCCTTGTAGAACTGAAGCAATACGTATACCATGTGTGCAGAACACATCCAAAATAACTTAGCAACCATACATTTCAAACAAATCAGAATGCTAGTGGTTTTTAATGATTACACTTCATTTCTCGAAATTTTAAACTTTGTTTATATTAGTAGCCGCACTTATGTAGTTCCGGCGAGTAAGGGAGAAAAAAATGCTAAATTATATAATATACTATCTGATTACCCGGCGTTGCCCGGGTATTTATTTATCCCAATCTTGTATTAGACAGGAAAATAATGAATTCTAACTATAGTGTAAAATGTAACTAATTTTAAATGTGATCGTGAATGCCACCGATTAGCTTAGCTACTCCGAAAACTATGGATTCGACACTAATCTAGGTCATTTGTGGCATTCACCCCCTCTCATCCCCCCTGCCGATAGGTGATGAGCTTGGAGTTAAACCGCATTGGGAGTGTCACGAAAACTATGGATTCCATTCGCAACACAGCCTGATTGTTAGACAACCCGAGAAACACTATCGTTGTGCGGATTGCATAGAGTCATGGATGTCTGTCTGTGCGGAAATTAATATCGGTGGTTCTAGATTATTTTTACATGTCACCCCTTCCCACCCCACTCCTTGGACTGCCAGGGGTGTCTTACCCCAAAAATATTATTTCCAGATTGCAAGTGATATGCGTACCAAGTTTGGTTGAAATTGCTCCAAGCGTTCGAGAGTTATGCCGAAACAAACAAATATACACAACCACACACACACATACATCCATTTACATATATATAGAAGATAGATAATGTAATTGCCTAGCTCATACCTTTGTGTGTTTATACCACCATAAAAGTGTACCGACAATCATTTCAGGAAACTAGGCATTTATCAATAATACGTACATCAATAATGCCAATCTTTTATTCAATACGAACCAAACCCGATGGCGTAGTGATAACTTCGTGGCCTTGTAATGAAGAGGTCCTGGGTTTGAGGCACATTGCACAGTTGTTTAGACCCCACTTTCAACTGTAGGCCCAGTCCTGATAAGCCTATCTGCGTATTAAATTCAAATTCCAAGTAGTATTCCATACATAGGGAAATTAGTACTGTAGTGTATTGTATATTCCTGCGCAAGGAGTTCCCTGACATTTTGAGCAAATATGATTCATTCGTCAGGTGAGGAAATTTTTTGTTTTTATGATTTGGACAAAGGATTATTGTTTCATATCTCGAGAAAATGTGGATGGATTTTCAGGAGAATGTATGGGAAAGCAGGCCTTGAGATGGAGATAACGCAAAGGTTATCTCAGGATCCGTATGTGAATCCGAACGCAGAATTTCACACCATTTGAATACCAAATGCTATGCATTGAGTGCAACGTGCGTTTTTGTCGAACGTATGCTCTAATATTGAAGCTGTGTTCATTTCTCCTGAAAATTGCATGAGGTCTTGACAGCGAGACCTTGAAGCCAAGATCTCAACTTGATTCTCCGATTTCCAACAACCTCGATTCGGTTCTTCCAGAGGTCGTGATGCAACTCTGGAACCACCACCTTCGCCTTCCAGGTGTTCCAGACTTCTCCAGCTGCCAAGAAGTTTCTTTCCAGGGGTAATTAATAAATCAGAACTCATCGGGTCAACTGAAAACTTCAGTAGTTGTGGTAATCACGCAGAAGCTGTTCGTCTGGGGGGAAGACGCTTGGAGTCCGCATGCACGTGCGGCGGTTCCCCTATCTTTCTCTCCCGAAATCTCGAGAGGCCTTTGAAGTACAGCCTTCGCCGAACCTCCACCTGCAAGTTTGCTGATGCTGGGAACAGTGTTGACAACTCTGGAGGAAAATGTTCTGTTTGTTTAAATCGTTATTTGACTACGAATGGGAGAGGAAAGAAGAGTTATTGGGAAACCTGATGGTAAGAGACCTGTAGGAAGGCCAAGACGAACATGGACGGATAATGTTGAGATGGACCTAAAGGAAATCTGTAAGGATGGAAAAGATTGGATTGATCTTGCCAAGGACAGAGACAGATGGATGGCTTGTGTTTGCTGCTAAAGAGTTGGTTAGTTGAGTTAGTATGGCAGAAACTACTTTTTGAAACAATGTTTCAAAGAACAAAGGTCACATTTCAAAATTTATGAAATATAACACTTGTTCTAGAGTGCTCGCAAAGCATTCACTCAATATCTTGTGCTGTTGTCTAGAGTTCTGTAATAGACAACCTGATTACTTCTCTAACGACAGTGTCACAGCACTCAAATGTAATTTGACGGATATATACTACGACAACCTAATTGTCGGTTAACAAAGCTGTCATAGAAGAACGTTACAGGAAATAGTATTCTTGTGGAAGTCGTTAAATCACGAGACAGATGCTGAACATCTACTCTGCCAGATTAATTTTCGAATCCCGTTGTCGAAAACTAGACTCAAGAATGAAGTATTTCTTATAAAGAAGGCTATGTCGGAAATTGAAAAGAAATCTCCACTGTAAGAATGTGAACCAGTTACAACAAATTGCTAATCAAGAATAAGACCATTGACATCTTTTCTATGAGCCTAAGGGACCTCAGTAAAGCCACTATTAACACAATGGCCTAAGCTTAAAACACATAATTTCCTAATGAAATGCTGTGATAAAGTGTGTGTATATATATGTATGCAGGGTGTATCATAAGTAATAGCGCAAACTGACACAGTTGAAAGTACACGGTAACAGAAGCAAAAAAGTCTCGGTAAACAGGGGTCTGTAAACGAGCCGTTTTCGAGATAATTGCGAATGTGTGGTTCCAAGCCGCCACTGATTATAGTGACTTTCTGCATTTTTTGCTTGCTTTGACCACAAGAAGCACATGTACAGTCACCAGGAATAAAATGTGACACTTAAATCCTGAAAACTCGCTTCCGTGCAAGGCGTTAGGTGTGTTGTCTAACTCTACGGCGGTGGTAGATGTTAACATTAAAAATGTGCTATTAAAATGCACATATTGCCGTAAAGTTAGGCAACACACATAACGCCTTGGAGATTTCAAGGTCCCATTTTTATTGGCGGTGACTGTACAGGAATGTAAATGCAGCTTCTCTTTCAGATTAGGAGCAATGCCTTGCCTGTCCCCCTCGCACCTCCCCTGGTGCCGCCCCTGTTCACTTAACCACCATTGATATTCATCCTTCCGATTAGCCCAAAGGGGCGGAAAAGATTTTTAGCTTTAGTTTATTTTTAAGCTACTCGGGGCTGTATCTGCAGTTGAAAGTAGGAATCGATCCCCTGAAACTCCCTGGACCAAAAAAAATAATAATAATAAAAAAAAAATACAAGTACAAGAGGCAAATGTGAATAGAGAAAATGGACGCCAAATAGGAAACACTGCATGTTTTTATCCTACTCGCGGTTCCAGTTGTCAGAATTCCTACAAAACTATGATTATGCAGTTTCCTAAGGAAATACGTGAAAGACAGCGTAATGAATGCCCTTTAAACCTTTTGATAATCGCCACAGGACTAAGAATTACTTCAGATTTCCCAAAATATTCGAGCAATTCAACCCTTACCCACGTATAAACCTGATCCATAAACTTGAAACCTTACAGTTTAGCCTATTAAAATGGTCTCATAATAAATCCTGACAATTTTGCGAAAATATCTTATAAGGTCCAATTAAAAATTGGCTGTCTTTTGTTCCAATCTTTAAATGAAGAACGTCAGACTATTCTCAGTCTACGCAAGAGCCTGTGTAAACAAACGCACATGACTTTTGAGAAGTCTTATTGGCTAATTTCGACGCCAACTGTTGCACAAATAAGTTACGAGTATCGTACAGCTATTCCACTATAGTGGAGGAGCTTAATTGCATCAACTGTACAGTTATGGTACAGTTATGGTCAATAAAGAAGCAGGTTAACATTGACATTCTTATGATGGATGAAGAATAGAAATTGATTAGGGGAGTAGATATATTTTCTTATATGTCATAGCCTTTCTGCCTCTTTAGATTAATTGCGACGACTAGGATGAATTATGATTAGATGAAATTGATGAATGAACACTTACAAAGTATCACACTTTCCCACTCAAGGACTTGAACTTGAGACCGAAGATGGCCATATCGTGAGTTCAGGACTCAAGAAGGTTTGCCACCCAATGCTACTCGTAAAATACAGGTTCGACCAGGACTCGAACCCTTGTCTCTGACCGTGCCATTTTTCTACCAATTGAACTACCAAGCCAGTTCTGGCTTTGCCTGATTGCTCCGGCTCGGAAGCTGTGTCTGGTATGCCAGAGAACCCGGTTTGAGTCCTGGTCGAACTTGCATTTCAAATTATCACATCTTCTGTGCATGGACAACCGTCAAGTGGAAATATATTGTGCTTAGGGCCGTATCCAATAAATGCACGTCGTGCAGTGAAAAACTGCATAAAGCAATAAGTTTGGCATTTCTCTGAACTTGAGGGTTGGCAACGGTGCGAAGATAAGCGGCCCAAAAGGGAAATATTGTGGTTGGTTCCACGTGTCTGCGCATGGCACCTTTATCTCCAGCTCTCCAGAGGATGAATGAAAATTTTAGAAGCAATTTGTTTCAGGGTGTAAAAAAGAGGGAGGAATAGAAAAGGGGACGAGAGAGGGATCTGAAACAAAGCAAGGGTTGCAAGGAGACGGGAGGCTGCCTTTGTGAATAGTCAATATTTTGTTCAACACATTTTCACGAAGAGTTAATACCTTGGTAAGTAAAGAGGAGGATATTTCTACATGAAAAATTAATTGTGACGGTACAGGGGATTGATCATGGCGTGGTTCAAAGTACAGCTAATGCCTTCCTCGTGTTCGGACACATGTACGTTCATAGCGAGGGTCAACGGGGAGTTATTTACCCTCTATGAGAAAATAAAATATTTCCTACATTTCTAACTCTTTGTGGTTCTTTTCTCACTTTTTCGTATCTTCCTTGTGGCTTTCTTTTTTGTCGGTCTTAATTTCCCTTCCTTTGAGCTTACTCCTCTTCTTCATGATTTTTCTACGAGGGCAAATCGAAAAGTCTTTGCCCTATTTTTTTTCAGCAGAAATAATAAACATGCACGGATATCAAAATATATGGATTGTTCTATGTACATTGCACTATATTTCCACATAGTCATCACAGCGGTTCAGGCATTTGTCCAATCGCACCACTAGTTTGGAGATGACGCTATTGTAGAATTAGGCCGGTGGGTCGTGGAACCACCGCTGCACAGCGGTCTTCACCTCGTCGTCCCAAACCAAGCTCTGCCCTGTCAGGAACTTCTTCAGTGGACCGGACACGCGTGGAAATCACTGGGGGCGAGGTCCGGACTATACGGTGCATGCTCGATGGGCATTCGTCCCTTGCGAATAACACTTCGCTGCTTATACGACGTGGACGTGTTGAGAACTACAGCCATCTTTGCAAACTGACAGCAGCGCCGCTGGGCCGTTCCAAGAAAAACCTATTGCATTGAATGTACGGTTTCTCAACCACACTAATATTTCGGCTCAAAAGAAATAGGGGCAAAGACTTTTCGATTTGCCCTCGTATGTTTTCCGTCCAGCTTTTTACTTCTCTAGTCTCTACGAATATATCGATATTCATACATTTATCTTATCTCGGCCCATTCGGACGCACACACACACACGTGGTGTCTCACTACCTTGTTTATATACGCCTCTACTCTTCTTTATCACTCTCTCTCTCTCTGGCTTCTTTCATTTCTCTCGTTTTCTGTTGCTTCTGATTGATTGAATTTTCAATTTTGGGTGCTTTAGCACTTAGGCTATTTTGCACCCGACACATTATACGAGGTCCGGACTAAAATATTCTTAGTTGGATTAAAAGCTGAGGCTATAGAGGGGCACTCAGCACACACAAGGACAACACACACACAGTCCTACGAAGATTATACTGGCCGTAGGTTCGGCCACCAGTCCAGGGCGTACTACGTGGAAGCGAGTTTGACAATAGGGTGTACTACATGGAAGGGTCACCCTTCACACCCCTTCTGTTGCTTCGTTCGTATCTCTCCATTTCTCTCTCCCTTAAAACATTCCTTGTTCCTGATTACAAGTAAACTTGGCGTTAATATATGAACACATATGCCAAGGCCTTCACTCAAACCCGGATTCTTTGGGGACGAAATTATTGAATCAACGTGCTGCCACCTGGGAGTATGAAAGAAAAAGTAGAATATATGAGAAAAGTTTTTATCTGTTGGTAAAGTTTAAGTCCACTTTATGCATAGAGAGGCTAACCCGAAGCTTAAACTAGGATTCGAACCATTGTATAATCGCAGCAAATCGAACCGGGGCATCTAAGTAAAATGTAAGAATTCGAAAAATTCAGTGCCTAGCAGGAAAATTGGAAATTATAAGCGAAGAAACAAATTAATGGCACTACATCAATTTTATTCAACCACCAAAAGGTATGAAATTATGCAAGTGTATGAATCGAGCTATGAAACATTGCAAAATTAAAGTTTTCCGTTCGTTAATTTGTAGGTGGCCGCGGTGTCTCAGTCGGTAACGCGTCTGACTACCATGCTCAAGGTCCCGGGTTCGATCCCCGGCCGGTTCAAATCCGGGAACTTTTCTAACGTTGGAAGCGGCCCCGGCGCCCACCCAGCGTCGGATGACATGGGTACCTGGGGGAAACCCTGGGGGGTAAAGGCGGTCAGGGCGTGATGCTGATCACATCACCCCCACTCATGACCGGACCCCCACACCTCCTATACGCCTTCATGGCGTGGTGCTAAGCACAGGGGAACACTTTACCTTTTTTTTTGTTCGTTAATAGTCAAACGTTGATGACCTAAAAAATGTTAAAAATAACCCATATAATAACTTTAAAATTCTTGGAAAATCACCAAAAAATTTAAAAAAAATTATCTAAAAATTATTTTTACTGAAAATGAAAGGTTTTTCTCATAAATTAGTAGGTGAATAATTTGACAAAACACGTTGTTTGGTGGTTTAAACTACTGAAGCAAAGGTACAAGAGCATTTAGTGTAATAGAGCTAATATACAAAATTCACGAAACAACTGAGGAGAAAAAAGCCTCAAAATGGAGAAAAATGCAATAAAAACGGCAAAAAAATACCGAAATATTTCCTGGTTCTAACAGAAGGGATACGGACTGACATCAGGTTTAGCATTGTTTTCAAGGCTCAGAAGAAATGATGATTTGGCATCAACTTCCGATTCCTATAAATTTGTATCTAAATATAAGTAAAGTTTGCTCCCAAAATCACCTCAGGAGCAATCGAATCCAAAAGGTACTTTAACCTGCGTTGATTGAGATGTGAACATTTGACAACGAAGAACCAGGTAACGTTACTTTTCGAGAGCAACAGTGTGTAAAAGTGCCTTCAGATAGCCTGAAAACGGTGTTTGGACAAAAGGTTGACCTGACCGAATGCTTCAGGCAAGTCTATTCGGAAAGATAAAGTTGGCCTCGAATTTCAATGCACGGTGGGACGCACCCGAGGGAACTAGATTTGTGATCGATTTTGTTTCTGGGAACAAACTGGCGTTCTAAATCTATCATAACAAATTATAGGCTTTACTCTAAAGATACGGGATACACATAATTGGAAGTTTAAGTTTCGCTTCACCTACGGAACGATAGAGATTTGACGATATATTTTAAACAAGGGTTGGACTTCACTGAGGGGAGCATCCTCTTCTTTTGAATCAATATTAAAGGCTGAAATCAAGGGTGAAATTGTCGGCGCAGGGGATAATCGGTCGTAAAAGAAACCGAGGCAAGTGGGGAAGAAACTTCTTAAGCACCAACCCTTTTACTTCAACCCCGTTTCAATTGGCCCACCCTACCTAACCTGCAAGGGAGGGAGGGGGGGAGGTTCTTGGTTCCCTGCATCAGTTTAATGGTGGGGACTCTTCATAATAGCAGCACAACAGGATGATGGAATTTGATCCGACAGTTGGGCCTACCTTCGAATTCGTGAATTGAAGTGGTGGTCGGTTGCGTTATTGACCGTGAGGGCCCTGGCAGAGCAGCCGGCGGGCGCCATTCAGTGATCTCCCAAGCTGTTCAAGGAATCCGAGAGCATTCGCGGCCTTCGCACTCGCATTAACAGCTTCCCACAAGCCTGCGTCTATTTGAGCTGAAGGCAATCCTAGATTCCGTTCTTTTGTCTCGAACTCACGTGGGTACGGGACAACGTGGCACGGTACGGTTCCACTCCAACCAGCTGTTGGTACCTAGAAACATAGGCGTAACTTGGCGGGAGAAAAGGGGCACTTGCCCTTCCCCCTAAATTTTAAGGTATATTCAAATTTACTAGCTAAGGATATTTTTTGCTAATCTCCTGAGACCTAACAAAGATAAATGTTTATTGAATTACTGCTTTCAACAGAGGTAAAAACCTGCAATTGCAGACGACATGTTTGTTGAATACTTAACATAAGATGGCAAATCATTTATAAAGAACGCAAATAAAACGGGCACGAGATTTGATCCTTGGGGCACACCAGAGTTCATATAATATTCACGAATTGAATTGAATTGATTTGGTGTTTTAAGTCCACTTAGTAAGGCTAATTGGGACTGGACCTGCAGTTTAAAGTGGGATCCGAACCACTATGTGCCTCCACCGGGTATCGAACCCGGAACCCCTTGATTACAAGGCGACGACGCTACCACTGCGCCATCGGGGATTCCATATAATATTCACGAGATTTTGATTATTTTGTATTACATATTCAAATCATTTTTTCAGGAAAGAAAGCAAAAAGTTTAGTAAATTCATTGTAAACCCAAAACTTGATAACTTACGTAAAATAAGATCGTGGTTAATTCTATCAAATGCTTTAGCAATATCAATATAAATTGAATGCTCACTTGATCAATTATAAAATATATTATGTACATCTTGGACAAAATTTACTACGTTAGTTTCAGTGGATCGGCATGGATAAAAGCCATGTTAATTGCTACATACAAAGCTTCTAACATGTTTGAAAATCCTTAAATACAAAATTTGTTCCCACGCTTTTGCTGGAGTACAAAGAATGGCAATTGATCCGTAGTTTTCAATTTTTGCACTCTAACCTGATAGGACATGTTCTTGTTATCTTCCAGATTATTACATATATTTAGGAAAAAGTCCTGGATCATATTTTTATGGGATGGAAAGCTTGCCGATTCTACTCCCCGCCAAGTCAAGCCCAAAGTTCGATCCGCCCCCGAAAGTTAGGACCCAAGTTATACACATTCCTGTAAAAACAGGCCTTCTTCATTGAGGTGGTTCCAGGGATCCAGTAGGATTTTAATGTACGCTTCCTTGCACAATATCAGCAAAGAAAGCTACTTGTTCATCGCATTATATCGGAAAGGAGAGATCACGAAAAACATCCCTTCCCTTTTTTTAAAAAAATATTTCGCTCTCAACAAGGCAATAGCTGGACGTAGCCTCCAGGTTGATGGGCCATCGTGGCATGGGGGAAGGGGGGGGACATATTCAAGCGGCGTTTATATGTTCCTCGCGCAGAAATCTTCGTTTTTCAATGTTACATTTTATGTATTCTTTATGTATCTGCATAAAGGAACATTATGGACCGAGATTTTGAAAAATAAGTCAAAGGCAAAAGCGTTCTGGTTCAGATCTAGTGGGCACTTAACTCTTGTCCCTCATGTTCTAGTAGCGTTTAACCTTGTTACTAACTCTCTAGCCTTCTTAAACCCGAAGGTTTATGACTGCAGCAACACATGCCTTCCATCTGTTCCTATCCTGGGCAAGATCAATCCAATCTTTTCCATCCTTACCGATTTCCTTTAAGTCCATCTCAACGTCTTAGTTTTGGCCTTCCTGCAGGTCTCTTACCATCAGGTTTCCCAAGAAGAATCATCCTGTAAAGTCTTCTTTCCTCTCTCATTCGTACCACATGGCCTGCCCACCTAAGTCTTCTTGATTTAATTATTCTAATAATATCTGGACATGAATACAAACTGTGCAGCTCTAAATTATGTAACCTTCCCTACTCAACTGTCTCCTCATCCCTTTTAGATCCAAATATTTTCCTATGGATTTTATTTTTAAATATTCTTAATTTATGTTCCTCTATTAATGTGAGGGACTAAGTTTCATATCCATAACCTTGTGGTACAAGCAATCGGCATTAATCAAACATATGTTGACCAAACAGTGGGAATTTGGCGTTGAACATCGTTCTTCAGAAAGCAGATCCTCTGCAACAATCGGAAACTGCTCGAGGGTTGATTTTTGTACTCAGCTCCATAAAGACTTTATCCGCATTAAAAGCCAGGGTTCCAAGGACGAAAAACAAGCCACAGTCTATCCAATATATCCCGAATCGCTTAGCTCTCATTATTTTCATCTCGGGGGAGTTCTTGAAAAGAAACTCGGAACGAGAGAGAGAGGGACAATTTCTTTGTTCTTGCAGTTTGAATTTTTGAAGCCCCGAAGATGTATTTTCGTCTGGAAATTTGATTTCACAAAGAATCTACACTATCCTATTTAAATTTCGGAGTACAAAGGCCAAATGACCGATTTCCTCTCTCGGGAGCTCGCTTTGTGCCCGCGGGCAGCGAGTGTGCTGGGGAGGCACAAAAGCACTCGCAACCTCAGCTCGATTATTTGAAGGGGCTCATGAATAGCATATTGCTCTCATTGTAGTGTCAGCTTTCTTTCCTCTGCCTTCTTTATTGGGCCATTGGTGTGTTTTAATCCTGCGATGTGAAGCATGAAAGAACGGGGAGGTCCTCGGATCGAGAAGAAAGGTGGAGGAAGGGGAGGGAAGGCAATTGAAGATCCTTTCTTGCCTCCTCCTAGAGTCTTCGGTGTGGTTGCTGCTGCAAGCTTCCTCCACAGTGTTTCCAACTTCTGCATGCGCTCAAAGGCGAAAAGTAAATGCTTGTTCGGAAAACACGGGCTCGCGTCATAAGGAGTTCAGAAGCATGGATGCTAAGGGTGTTCTGCTGATGGACGTTTTGGAGCGAGGAAGAACAATTAATACTGACCGTTATTGTCAAACATTGGATAAACTGAAAAACGCAATTCGACATAAGCGACCAGGTCTCCTGTCAGCTGGTGTCATTCTTCTTGACGATAACGCTCGCCCCCACTCAGCAGTGCAAACACAACACAAAATTGAAGAATTGGGGTGGGAACGGCTGCCCCACCCTCCATACAGCCCCGATTTAGCGCAGAGTGATTTCCATCTTTTTCCGGTGTTAAAGTCTAAATTGCAAGGTTACCGTTTCGAAACAGATGAAGAAGTGAAGCGTAATGTGAGAATAGTGCTCAATATTTTGAATTTGAATTTAAAATTTTGGGAGCGTCAGCACTTAGGCTATTTTGCTCCCGTCACATTATACGGGGACCAGCCCCTTATCATTACAAATAACAACTCTTGCGTTGCATAACTAAAAAGCTTAAAATGTTCGGACTTATGTTAAAAGCTGAGGCTGTAAACATGCACTCAGCACACACAAGGACAAGAAACAGGACAACACACACAAAATTATACTGGCCATAGTGCCAGTCGCCAGAGCCTCGTTAGTCTTTAGTCCAGGGTGCACTACGTGGAAGTGAGGTTGACTTTTGGGCGCCTAAGTGGAAGGTCACCCCTTACACCCCTATAGTGCTCAATAGCCAGAGCCCTGATTTTCTTGCAAAGGGTATGGACAAATTGGTGCAACGGTGAGACAAATGCCTGGATCTCTATGAGGATTATGTGGAGAAGTGAGGAAGGATCCTCCTAGACATGTATGTATATTTTTCAAATGTATCTTAAAAATAAAAATTTTTACAGCATACGGAAACTTATATATTGAAAGACCCACGTATATATATATATTAGAAGGAATAATTTTTTTTTTGTGATTGATTATTATTAGTACAGTAAATAAATCAAATATTAATTTTTATTATAGGAGATATTAATAATCGTACCTTTTGTATCAGGGAAGATTAAATTTTAATTTAATGTTCTCTTTTGTCGAAAGGTGAGGAGCTAATAAGATTAACTTTAAAGTAAAAGTGTTATATATTCCTATTAAAATTATTATTTGTAATTAAGTGTTGTTCGCCTTATATCTAGTTATTAGAGAATTATATTTAAGGTATCTTTCATTTTAATATTTGTTATATTAATTTGTGTTATAATATTGGTATTTAGTTATGACTGGAGATGTGCTTCTAGTTAATATATTAATTCTAAATTTATAATAAAATGTTATATTTATTGGCTTGGAGGTTGCTAATTTATGTAATTTTGTTATAATTACAAAATATCACTTGGGCTCCTTTGCACCCTTCACACGATACGGGGTCCAGTTCTTACCACAACCACGTACAATATAACTAAGAACACATATGTAATGTCTTAGATTAAAATATTTTGACCAGTTAAAAGCTGAAGCATTAATGGGGCACTCAGAACAGACAAGGACAAAATACAGGACAAGACACACAGTCCTACAAAGATTATACTGGCCTTAGGTATAGAAGCCAGAGCGTCGGTCTGACGCTCGAACAAGGCAACGCAGCCCGGTTGACGTTGCCACACAGTGCGCGGGAACCAGCAACTGTTGTCCCGCTCTCGCTTTGCTCTTCCCATATGTGGCACCAGCGCAATTCTGCCCAGCCGCCAATTTTCATGGCCGTGCATTTAGACAGCATGTCACAGCCATGAAGAATTGCATAATTATTATTCCCCTTGGTGAAGTTCACCATATGCTATTAAGGTTAAATAATTTTCCAAAAATAAAGCTGACCATCGGAATTTCCATAACAATCCAATCAACATAATTGGCGAGTAAATGGACCTACCTGGATGTACAAATTAAGTAGAGCGTTATTTTCGATTCTGGAGAAAAAAGAATGGTTGCAGAATGATTTGAGTTGACAATTTATCCTAGATTTGTTGAGAAATGTACAAGATAACATAGCAATAAATAGAAAAGCAATATTATTAGCCTATATATCAACGCCTGTAGAGGACTCATGCCAGCACGGTTACCAGACAACATCTTTAAACTCGGTTATTTCCCCTTTTTAAGGGGTGCCCGGGTAAACATGACCGGGTTTTCTACGAATCCGTAACAAAAACTATAAACTAAAAATAAGAATAGCAACTCACACTATGCTCGGTAGATGTCACGCCAGTTCAAGTGCGAAGATGATCATCGCTAAAATATTTACTGAAACATTGCCAACACCGACCGTTAGGTCGATATCAGAAATCTACGCGAGCCATCTATGGTGTTGCATGATTTTGGATTCGAACTCGTATCTACATTCGTTTGAACGTGATATCGTGTACCGTACAGCTGATTTAGCATGCTTTGTGATTTTACACAGTGTCATCAAATTTTCAGATTAAGGTGTTAATTTAGTTCTTCATATTGTCATTTGGGAATTCAAACAAGGAAGGTTGCACCATTGTAGTCTATTTTATATAATTATAAGTAGAAATAAATCTTGCATGATGCTTACCATCCAATCATTGTGACAGGGGGCTGCCAGTATATAAGCCAGCCTAATTTTGCACGTTATTATTATTTTTTTAAAATAAAATGTTCTCTTTTCAAATCACAAAATATGGTAACGCTGCATTTCAGTCCATCACATCGAAAGGCTTATTGTGAAACCATAATAGAGACGAATGGTAATTATTATTAAGAAGTGTGAAGTAACATCACAAGCAGAGGACTGTTATCAACTAAAGCCCGATCTTCATGACGGACTGGTAAATCAAATTGATTGATTGAGTTCGTGTTTTAAGTCCACTTTGTGCACAGTAAGGCTAATCGGGACTGGACCTCAGTTTACGTGGGATCTGAACCACTATATGCCTCCGCCGGGTATAGAACCTGGGACCTCTGGTAAATCAGAGTTCCCCGTTTTGAAACCTGGGTAAATCGCCGTTTCTTTGTGTATATTTCCTTCTGTATAATCGCCATATCATTTAATTTCGGTGCCCTACTATGGAAATACATATTGTTAAGTAGAGACACAAGACTAAAATTCCCAATAAACTAATGTTTACGACTGTCATCATGCAATCACGATAACCACGAATAAAATATTACGGTTCCAATGACACTTAAAGCTGTAGATAATTTCCAATTTGAATACACACACACACACACACACACACACAACAACAACAACCACCTTAGTGAAAGTTATGGCCTTGTCAAACAGCATTCCATTGATTGATTCGTTGATTTGTTGTTTTAAGTTCACATTATGCACAGAAAGGCTACAGTCTAAAGTGGGATCCTAGCCACTATGTGCCTCCACCGGGTATCGAACCCGGGACCCCTTAAGAATACTCATTCGCAGATTTTGTTTATTTTTACCTTCATTTTCTGCAACTTTTGGCTAATCGCGACGATGGGGATGAATGGCGGTAAGATGTGACAGATGAAGGGGCAATCAAAATAACGTATGGGCAGGACACACCGAAAGTCCCACAAAGGATTATATTGGCTGCAAGTTCAGACGTCAGAGCTTCGTTAGTCTGAAAGAATGCATTCCAGGGTATATTCGAGGAATGGGGATTCACAAGAAAGAAATAAAAAAAAAAAAACAGTTTCCAGTTAGGCCTACATGCAAAATAAGTTTCTTGTGAGGAAGATGCATTATGAAGAGTTTGTTATTGAAACAATGCCGCTTGTCAAATCAAGTTGTTAAAATGAGATTTAAAATTAAAACCCTATTTTGAACATGTAAACATTCTAAGATACGGGTTCTAGTAGCGAATGAAGTAAACGACAAAAATCACAGCAGCAACATTTCTCGATGTTCTGATTGGTTAAAGCGCTAACAATGCAATAAGGAGAAAAGAAAATGGTTGTAAGATTGATCATTTACACATCAGATTTTAGAGCAATTAGTTGTTGACACCCTATACATCTTCAGAGAATACGTGAACAGCAAATAGTGCATACGACCAACAGTTTCACATACAACCTGCATTCACTTCTACAAACAATGTACATCTCCACTCTCATCTGTCGTTTCGTGTGATAGGTTAATAGCTTCGATAAAGACTGGTGCGTCGATAAGGAAGTCAATTAACAGTCTGGAATGTTACATAAAATGTGACAACATTGTTGCTACTAGCAGGAACCCATTCCTACGCGCAGAAGCGACAATAATTTATTAAACACGTGTCTTACTAGCGTGTAACATCTCTCTAGCATTGGAAAACAAAATAAAAAGGCCAATACCATTGCAGTCATATATTCTAACGAGTAATCACATTGGTATTCAAATGTAAGAGTTGTGTGACAAAAATATGCACGAGGTGCGAACGAAATGTGTTATATGAGTACGAAATCTGTAATTAGCAGCAATATGATGCGACGAAGTGAAGATAAGATTTTCCTGTTGTAGCGCTAATTGGCTGGAATTGAGTAGAATGATTAAGTGGGTGTGCCAACAGTGAGGTTATATACAACCTGAAAGGTATAGTGAAACGAGGCTTGGAATTCGATTGCGATAAGCCCGGCGAGTGTATCCTCAGATCATGTCCTTTGGGGCGGAACCACAAGCGATTGTGCGACTGATCTCTGGAGATCCACGTTCAGGAACAGAAGTTGGTTAGTCTGTTGGCGAAGAAAAGAAAAGCAAATCACTTCGAGAACCAACCGGAAATTGTCTTGTCTGTTACGACACATAGTACCATGTCTGTTTTTGAGAGTGTTTACTATAAATCGGAAAAGAGGCTGTGATCAGAATTCCAGACTGCTACTGTTAGATGATGAATCAATATTAACGTACCAAAATTTGTTTCCTCTCTGCTATAGGTTATCGTGATTGGACCTACAATTAAAAGTGGAATCCTCAATCCTCCACAATATACTTTCACCCAGACTCGACCCCAGGTCTCACCACTATGCTGTCGGGAAGGCCTTCTGAATTAAAAGTTAGCATAATTTGCTGACAGGTATCAGAGGAGATAGTTTTGCTATTTGTGTCTTTCCCACTAAAAGTTAAAAAATACAAAACAGTAATTTTGCCTGTAGTATTATATGGATGTGAAACTTGGTCCCTTACATTGAAAGAGGAACATAAATTGAGAGTATTTGAAAATAAGATCCTTAGGAAAATATTTGGATCTAAACGGGATGAGGAGACAGGTGAGTGGAGAAGGTTACATAATTTAGAACTACATAATTTGTATTCATGTCCAGATATTATTAGAATAATTAAATCAAGAAGACTTATGTGGGCAGGCCATGTGGCACGAATGGGAGAGGGAAGAGGAGTTTACAGGATTCTTGTTGGGAAACCTGATGGTAAGAGACCTGTAGGAAGGCCAAGACGAAGATGGAGGGACAACGTTGAGATGGACCTAAGGGAAATCGGTAGGGATGGAAAAGAGTATATAGATCTTGCTCAAGATAGGGAAAGATGGAAGGCCTGTGTTGCTGCAGCCATGAACCTTCGGGTTTAAGAAGGCTAGAGAGTTAGTTAGTTAGATTTGTGTGTTTCCCAAAGTTTCTTTTTAAGTTCGCTTTATGCACAGATAGGCCAATCGGGACGGGATATATGTATACTTTAGCTTGGTTCCTGAATCGCTATGTACCTTCCCCGTGGATCGAGCAGGGAACTCCTTGATAACAAGGAGACAGAGTTAGCACTAAAGAATGGCCCTGTATGTGTCCATTTTAGGAGAGTCTTAGTGTGTTTAAGTGTGAGAAAAGTTTCACCACACAAATCCGTTCAATCTTCGTTCATAAACTAAACTCTGAAATGATAAAATAAAAATCTGCATAAATCATGTTCCTGGTGACTAATAATAAGGCAGTTTCCACGACTGAATTACATTATTGTACGTAGATTATTTGCAGCTTTCGACTAATCGCGACGATGAGGATGAGTGATAACAATGCAATTGATGAAGGACACTCACAAAGAGCACTCATGCCCAGGTCGGAATTCGAACCTTGTACCTTTTGCCTTGATTGAATTGTTTTAAGTCCACTTTATGCACACAAAGGCTAATCAGGACTGGACCTACAGTTTAAAGTGGGATCCGATCCACTGTGTCATGTACCTTCACCGGGTATCGAACCCGGGACCCCTTGATTGCAAGGTGACGATGGAACCTCTTGTATAGTAGCGCACTGTGCTAACCACTCCACCACGGAGGTCGGTAGCAGTTCCTACGAGTCACTGGCAACATCTCACAGTGTTATTCTGGTCCAAAATGCCATCTTGAACAATTATCATGGATGCTGGAAAAAATGTCCATAGAAACTATATAAACATTTTTCTTGCTTTACCCCTCATGGAATATTTACTATATTTCTTATTGAATTACGAAAACATATAGTCCAACTACAATACTATTATATGGTTGCACATTATTGTTATCTTCAATTATATTTTAATCCTCTATGAGTATCAAAAGGATAAGGATGGTATTGTTGGAAATATTTTTGTGTTTTGTTGTGTAGCTGAACAACGAGCCTATATGCTTCAAGAGCGACAACATGCACACTAGACTTGCGCGCCAGGAACTGTCGAATGGAAAAAGGTAATTGCGCCAAGACATCTTTACGACGTCAGACTCGCTTCGAAGGTCTCGATAGGTATACTCTGTCCACGGTATCTCTGGAGCGAGTAAACGAAATCAAGTCTCTCTTACATGAAATTGATGAATGGACACTCACAAAACATCCATGTCCAGGCCGGGATTCGAACTCGGGAGTAAGGATCCTGGACTTGGGAACCTGAGTTGTTTAATCACCGACGCAATCGTTAGTTTGCTCCTGAAACTCCATTGTACAAGGGGATACGAGAGTTCATCCTCTGGCCCAATTTGGAGAATCTTCAGGTGAGGTGTACAGAAATTCAACCGGCAGAGTAAATCTGTTCAAAGCCTTGCCGACCTTCCCTTTATCTCCGGCGTCTGTTCCCGATCTGCAAAGGAGGAAAAAAAAATTAAGCTCCGCCGGCTGCTTGTGGGCGGAAAACAACGCCGATTTCACGGAATCGATCCGAAGCATTCGCGCGAGAGGTTCCTGTTAATTGCAAACAAATCCGAGAGAGGGCGCAGCCAACAGTGCACGAGTGGGATCAGCCGGTCGAAAAAAAAAAACAAGTGAAAAAAATGGATATAAATCTTTTCCGGTTCAATATTGAATTCAATACCGATACGTTCTGGTATTAATACATGGCAAGGGCCTGACATCTGTAACAGAGAAGCGCAGTCATCTTACCTGCTTGTCGCACGAGACATATCGGAAATGGGCACAGAATTGAATACTCTGTGGGATATGGAAGTTTCTCGTAGATTAACGTACAGTCACCAGCAAAACAAAATGACACCTAGATCCTGAACGCTTCCCTGGAAGCCGTTGTGTGTGTTGCCTAAGTTTACGGCGATAAGTGGATATTATAGATCTCGTCCAGTTTCACGGCGGGCGCTCTTCATGCTGGCAAGGGAAGTGGGGAGCGGGGAAGCGACCAATCCAGAAACGCAGCAGCCTGCAGAACGAGGTCCGCGCAGCACCTCCTCCCGCGATGTCGTAACTATCGGTGCCACCGCTGTTGTCTGGTTGGTCTGCGGCGTATTCCCCGCTCCTCACTTCCCTTGGCAGCATGTAGGTCTCCCGCCGCAATAGTAAACAAATAGCAAATTTTCAATGGAAACTTCGAACACCGCGGTAGAGTTACGCAACCCACATAACGCTTTGCAGGGAAGCGAGTGTTTCAGGATATAGGTGTCCCATTTTTATTGACGGTGACTGTACATATGGAGGTTGCAAGGGGTACTTTGTTCACCAAGATCTCAGCATTGTCCATGAGTGAGTGAGGAAAACCACGAGTAAACGCAGTCAGATTTGCAATCCAAGCCTTTGGTTTGAGTGTTCAGCATAACCATTGGTGCTCAAAAGTTATCTACAAATCTATAGTAAAGCAATTAGTTAATTAGAAGCGCATAAATGAGACATTTCAATCCAAGGGCAAAGTAGGTAACTATAGATCTGTATGATCTACCGCCGAATGGTTTCAATCCAGGCCTGGGCGTCGGTGTTCTTTGTGAGTGTGCCTTTACAGTTCTATCATATCACTACACATCCTCATCGTTGCGATTAGCCACAAGTGACAGTGAAGCTACCTCAAATAAGCTTAATCAATCAATCAAGCGTTTGCCCTACCATGCATTAAACCAGGGGTTCCCAAACTTTTAATTTCACGGCGCCCTTAGTGTTTCAAGATTTTTCCGCGTCGCCCCAAGTCAGACGCCTATCTAACACTTGCAACGCTCAGTTAGTGTTGTTAGGTTGCTTGCCTTAAGTTAACAAATAACACATATTTCAAATTCAGAAACATTTTATATGTAAAAAGTATTAATAAAGCACATACAATCATATCATTTCAGTGAAAATATTGGAACCTTTCGCGGCGCCCTGTTAAACAGCAACGGCGCCGCGGCTCACACTTTGGGAATCACTGCATTAGACCATTCAAAGTTACTAAAGTCGTGTCATGGACACTAATCTTTCACGTAAAAACCAAAGGTTTACAAATAAATTTCTCGCAAACTACAAGGAGTCAGATCACATAATTTAATTGCAGTTGCTCTATTTCAATTCTGCAGGACAATCAATCTGCGTGGGACTTTCATCTCGTGACAGCCGTCAATACACAGCCTCGAACGGAAGCTGCATTGGAATAAAATCATCTTTCCTGAAGCGAAACGGACATATTTTGAAGCAGAGCATCACTTTCTCTCGGCAGCTATAAGAGAGTGTAACGGAAGATGACAGAATGTAAATTAACACTGCCATCTACCGTCCTTTGAATTGTATCTTTTCCCGTCATTCCATTCTCCTGGAATTAAAAAGAAGACAAGTCGAAACGTAGCTGGACAGATTCCGGAGGCCTTTGTGGAACCGCCACAGAAGCTGTAATTGAAATTTCACGATCCATGTTTGCCCCAAAGGTCGTGTTGGCGGATGTACGTTTTCTTTATTCAGATACGGTAATTTTTCAGAAGTTAATGGCATAAGGTAGTAACTAACTTGAGAGTTTCAGTACTTGAAAGCAATGAAGAACCTGGTAAAAACAAACTGACACTAACTGAAGCTGTAAAACGATGCTACTCTCCAGAATAAAAAGCAATGAATGCAAATAATGGTAGACGATTTTTACTGATTTTGGTCAACGAGTCACCAAGGAAAATATACTACAAAGTGTGATCAATAATATTGATTGAATTGCTGTTTTAAGTCAACTTTATGCACAGTAAGGCTAATTGGGACTGGGCCTACAGTTTAAGGTGGGATCCGAACCACTATGTGCCTCCATCGTGTATCGAACCCGGGACCCTTTGATTACAATGCGACGACGCCACCACTGTGTCATCGGGGAGGCCTTCTGATCATCATTAATAGGCTGGTGATGTGCGTCTACGCGTAAACAACGATAGTCTACATTCTACACGTAGACTATTTTATATACTTAGATTACGTAATCTACGTAAACAACATGACGAAAGGTGATAACTTAGCAAAGGGCGTCGTGGAATTAAAAGAAAATTATACTGGGCATCAGTTGCTGATGTGCGAGAAGAAATTTTCATACTCTTTCTTCCAAATTTGAACAATTTCTCACCTAGGAAGAAACCAAATATAGGAAATATTCTAGTGTTTTGTGGGGAAAAGACCACTTTGCCACACGACTGCCATCTGTTGTTGTTTTTTGCATACTATTTATCTTCTTCCATAGTTCATATAATAGAAATAGAAAAGAAGATAAATTTGTTGTAAATAGGATTCTTTTTATTTCGTTAGGAACCAATATAGTTGAAAATGTCACTTTCCTTTCATGAAACCCTTAAAAATTAATTTTAATGCACTTTAGATTGTCTACGTAGTCTATGTAAACTACAACCCAATGTAATCTACGCGTAGATTACGTGTAGACAACGCATGTGGACGTAAACTTATAGTCTACGGCACATCACTGCATATAGTACATAATAGTGTTTCTATGCAAAGAGTCTGCTCATCGCTTACCATCCGAGATGCTGAATTTTAAAATCTGGAGGGTGTAAGGGTGACCCTTTCCAAAGACAACCAAATATCAACCTGCCTTCCACGTAGTACACCCTTGAATGCATTTCGCAGACTAGCGAGGCTCTGGCGCGTGTACTCACGGCCAGTATAATCCTCCGTGGGGCTCGTGTTGTTTGCTGTCCTTATGTGTTTGTGATTGTCCCTTCGTCCTTCTCATGTTATCACCTTATTCCAGATTAACCAAATGTGGCATGTAGCTCGACGTGTAGATGCGCGGCTCTATGACATTCCTGCCACTGGAGGGGGTTCCGTTGTCGACCGGTAGATTGCAGTCGTGTCGCAGGCTTGTGTGAAGCAGTGCGAGTGTGACTCGTGTGAAGTGCAGACATGCAGGGACTTGCCGACCGGCATATCGTGGAGCCAGTAAGGAAGAGCAGAGAGCAGTCATGCGTTTGTTGATGGCGGAACGTGCTAGTACAAGAGACAGTCACCGTCGAATGATGGCAGTGTATCTCTGTTGCGGGTGAAGGAGTGGCGTCTTAATGCTCTTCCTTACTGGCCTCCATGATATGCGGACGGCAAGATCCAGCACGTCTGCACTTCACACGGCTCACACTCGCACTGCTTCACACAAGCCTGCGACGCGACTGCCATCAACCGGGCGACAACGGAACCCCCTTCAAGTGGCAGAAGTGTCATGGAGCTGCGCATCTACACGTCGAGATATACGAAGTGACCTGTTTTCCGCTGACTGACCCTTATAAAATAAAATAAATCATTCAAATAATTCATTTTTTAAATCTGGTAATGCACGCATAGTATTATAGTATTGCATGATACAAGAATATGTTTCTTTTTTATCTCATGCGGTAAGAAATTATGACGTAACCCAATCTACAAGCAGCCGTTTTGCCGCTGACATGTAAGATCGAATGATAGCTAATAAAACAAGGCAATAAACGAGGCCTCCCCACTCGAACCAACTTTCTGCTCTGATGAGAGGAAATGCGCTGTGAGATATCCGATTACTGTTTGTAGCTACGAAAAACATTTCCCCGCTCTTTTTATTGCCTGCAGTCTTCAACTGTTACGACCCTCCTCGACCGGAGCGGTATGCGGCCGACAGATGTTTATGCCTCGTCGTCGCTCCGTACGATCAGAAGCATGTGAGGCTTGTGACGGCAAAGTCGTGCAAGAAGAAGTTAAGTCACTCGGCAGCTCTTTCCTTTTACACACCGTGCTTGCCTTAGGTGTGCGCAGAACCTCTGATTAAGGACGGGCAAAGGCGCCCCTGATGAAATTTCTGCTACAAAAAAAATAATAAAAAAAAAAAAATCCATCTCATTGTTTTATTGTGTTTCATGGGTACAAAACATGTACGTGTATAGTGTGGGTCCGTACCCACCAAAAATTCTGTATGAAAAGAATTCCAATCAATCGAACGAATGTTCTCTGTCCCCCTTTATTTCCCCTCTCTGTGGTTCAGAGACTTAATTTACACAGAATATAAACATGGTTTCGCACAGCAGATTCAAAACAACTACGCATAATTTATTCATTTCCAATGTATGGGCAATTTATTCTGCAAACACACAGAGGTGACACAACTAACGAATAAAAAAGTATGTGAGAGTGTAAATAACAAGAAATTTACTAGAGAAGGAAGTGATAAAGTTCAATTACATAGGAAATAATGCACGCCTCGCCCTTCGTAGTTACTTGGAACTGTCGTCGGCTTGAATTTATTTTTCTTTAAGAGCATACTATTGTTTAGGAACGGTTAGAAGATTCCTCTACACTAACTTTCTAAGTGAGAGTATTAGGGGACAACTGCCCCCTCTTACCCCCTTCTGCACGCTAGCCTGATTGTCCAGGGTGCACTGCGTCTAAAACCTCACCTTTGCTTCGCTTTGCTTGTGATCAAGTTTTCAAACCGTTTTATAAAATAAAGAAAATATTAGGTTTTTGTATAAATTTTGAACTATTATATGATTATAATTATACTGTTGTGGTGCACTCTATAGAAGACCGATTGTTAGCCGAGAGAACTGGCTTTGATTCCCGGCAGGAATTTCCGTTGATATCCCGGAATAAGTGGCTCTCGAGTTCATTCAATTGCCAATCAATGAGTTAATGTAGGATAAATAATACTAGAATGCTACTAATCACATCACCTCCATTAATGCATAGGTCAATAATGTGCGGAGTGCCACCTCATATCGTTCATGAGGCTTCACGTCACGGTGTAACAGTACTATTACAATAAGCTAACCATGGGTACCGAGATAAATTATTCTGGAGTGTCATAAAGGGGTGTAATGCAAGACCCTTTCTCAAGACACCCATCTGTCAACATCACGACGTAGTACACCCTGGACTGCATTTTGCAGACTAACAAGGCTCTGGCGTCTGTTTATACGATCAGTATAATCGTCCATGGGACTTGTGCTGTGTGGTGTCCATTGTTTGGTGTGACTGTCCCTTCATATATCTATCATCTTATCATCACTCATCCTCATCTTCGCAATTAGCCTAAAGTGACAGAAACGCGAAGTAAAATATATCAAATCATTCATTCCACAGGAAAAAAAAAAAAAAATTTGGACGCTTGCGTAACCACTCATGCACCACTGACTGGACTTCGTCGTCATTCTGGAACCTCGATCCACTTAATGCAACTTTCAGTGGGCCAAGGGTATGGAAATCGGAAGGTGCGAGATCAGGCAAATATGGAGGGTGGGGAGGAACTCAAAATTCAGGTCGTTGATGGTGACATTGGCAGTGTGTGGTCTCGCATTGTCATGGAGCAAGAGCACACCAGTGGACAACATACCGCGTCGTCTCTGCAGAATGGCTGGTTTCAGTTTCTCGCGCAAAGATTGATATGGTAAGCTGATCCTACACTTATTTCCATCTGGGAAGCAATTTAACTGACAGTGACGCCGGTTCTCCCGTATCAAGTCCTCCACTTGAGCAATGTTGCTTTCCGTGACTGCGGTGACAGCGACCTGGACGCGGAGAATCTTCAACACTGGTTATGACCTGTTTGAACTTCTCAGCCCACTCGCACACTTGTGATCGACTCATACAGTTGTCACCGTACTGATCTGTCATGCGGCGATGAATTTCTATCGGTTTAATGCCTTCACTCGACGAAAGTCTCACGACACTTCGCTGCTCCAGCTTGGAGCACTCCTGTAAGGGTGCCGCCATCTTGTGTAAATGTTTCCCAGCGTCCCGTGCACGAGGCAGGCGTGCCAACCCCAGCTATGAATAGCTTACATACGCCTACACAAATTAACAAACATATAACTATCACGGTCGTATTTTAGATTTTTATACTACTTTTCGGGTTATTTATTGAATGGCCACGTCATATGGGTATTGATTTCCAAAACAGAATTATCTATATGCGCCAGTTGTAAAGTAAGTATTGTCCTAGATAATTTTTGGTTCTGCGACTGCGAGATCTATTTCGAGGGATTATGGAGTCATCTACTTTAGCAGACGCCATCTGTCCTTGCTTGAGCAAGACTGCAACCATATCATCACAGTCGCAGCATTTGGTGTGATATAAGTGATTAAAAGCTAACAGCTATGATTACGTCACTGCGGGCCTTTTACATGTTAGTTCACGCGTCACATCGAACCCATCCCACCGCAATTAGGCGCTTCCGGGATAACAGACTTCTGAAGACGCAACCACACAATACACGCCACGCATCAATCTTTGTAACAAGTCATCAAGTTGAAGGAATCCCCCCGCTCTCCCCAGGGGCCCCGGAAGTCCTTGTCTTGTCTCCCTCCATCTCTGCACCCTCAAAAGCCACTTCAATGCATTTCTTCCCTTTCAGATGTACTTTCCTCCCCCTCGCCGTTGTCTTCCTCTCTCCTCGATGCCACGAGCCCTGACAAATTGAATCTCAGGTGACAGAGTCGGTTTTTCTTTTGGCGCGAGGCTGAGGGACGGCTGGACCGGCGCCAAATTGGACCGAGGGAGCCGAACGCCCGGTGGTGGATCTTTTACAACCGCCTCCTTTCCTCTTTTTATGAGCGATGCCCTGGAATTAGGCCGCATCGCACACCCCCGTGACGTGGTGCGGTGCGACGCGATGGTTCATTTTCCTCGCGAGAGTGCCTGAAGATTTTCGTCACTGGAATCTCCAGCGCTTCTGGAGAGGAAACTGGAGAAAGTACAGACCGTCTCCACTGACTTATCTATTTGTTTGTTTCTCACAGATAACTATCATATCAATTCTAGAGAAAACACGGTTGTGGTTAGAAGATGGGCCAGAAAGAATAGGACAATGCGTAATACATAAAAATACCTACTACGAAAGTGCCAATCCAATAATGAATTCCGAATATACAGGGTGATCCGTTTGAGATGTCAAAAGTAAACCGTCATATACAAGAGTTTAGTGTACAGTGGGATCCATGAGTATTACCGTACAAATTGTCCATGACATTTTCATTATTTTTTTTCTTACATCCTATATGTTTTTAAGCGATGGATTTTTACGTATGCTGGTGCAGAAGTTGTCAACAGCTTGATTTGAGTTTTCTTTTAATTCTTGAAGCTCTTATTTGGACACATAAAGTGCATGAACATGGTGATGGACAATTTGCACGGTAATACTCATGGATCCCACTGTACGTATCTCTGAGCAGTTTGTTGTAATGTAAACAGAAAGGATTCAAGTTTCGAGTGAGTGAAAGTTTACAGAGATCAGCCATATGGCGACGCTAGCGTGCATGTAACGCTCGAAAATTTCACATACCATACGACACACTGTGCGCACTGTTGCGGCTTGACCACCTTTGTCTTCCTTGCTCCAGCGCCGCCACGCGAATGTAGTCGGTAAACCTTCACTCACTCGAAACTTACATCATTTCTCCTTATATTGTAACAAACTGCTTACTACCGATAAGTCCATTAAGCTCTTGTATATAACGGTTTACTTTTCTGACATCACCCTGTACATAATTCCATAATCTTACATACCATATGCAAACGCTTGTACAGAATCCGTGATTTCAGCACGAGTTGTGGAAACGGAGATGATCTGTCCTGACCATATTCCCGCAACGTCCTACATTTTAAGATTTTCGACTCATCGTGCGATAGCTGTAGAACCAGTCGATAGGGCATGAAACTCAAAGAGTGTTATATCATGGCTTGCTGGGTGAACACACATAGGGTACAGAATGAAAACATGAGGCACTTTTTATTTGGAAGCATAAAACCACATGCATTTTTTCTGCAAACAATGAATACACTGGGTGTATAAATATCTTGATACAGACATCCACAAAGCAATGACGCGGTCCCAAAGTTATTACAATATATTTGATTGATTGATTTGCTTTATTTTACTTCGCTTCTTGTGCCATTTTTTGGCTAATTTGCGAAGATGGGGATGAGAAATTGATGAATGGACACTCACAAATATCCATGCCGAGGCCGGGATTCGAACCCGGGACCCCTGGCGTCGTAGCGTCATGTGATAACCACTCCGCCACGGGGGCCGGCCATTACAATATATTTTAGTATCATTGGACCTGCAATACATTCACAAATGCTTTTTAACTCCACCTAAGAGTACCGAAAAATACCCATTTATCTCAGTTACGAACCTTTAACTGTTTTTCACCCCATATTAACCTATTGTCAACACTACGAATTTTGTCTCACCAAGGAAAAGCATGCTAATCAACTTTATCCCTATTAAAGATTCCCACTTGATACGGGAATAAAATTAGCTACAAAACATGTGATCATTGAAATAAAATATTTTCCCTTGTCATGTGACTGATTAACAAAACACATTTAATAGTGAATGAGGTCTCCTGCAAATGAACAATACCAATTAAACAGTAAATAATGTCTCGTTTAAAACGTGACGTTCTAACAGCACCCTCTATGTGTAGTAATTAAATTAACATTTCTTTGTTAATAAGCGTACAGAATTCAGCTACTCGCTCTGCCGTATAGCCAAAGGGAGTCTTAAGCTTTGAATCATGTTCTTCATGGAAGTTGTTCATTATTTCAACGTTGGTGAGTGCTTTAGTGTATGGGCCAAATGCATACGTTTGAAAACATAAGACTCTCACGCGTCCCACGATAGTCTATTCGAAGAGTACAGCGGCTGGAAAAACTGCTGTTTCAAAATCATTTATACAGTTAAATTATGACCTTTTGTTCCCCGTATACTTTGTGCCATGCCATGAGGTATATATAGGCTGATGTGGGGTAGGGCCTCGGCCATTTTGGAAGTGATGTGCACCACGCTCCGGCCGCCTTTACCTCCCCTCCCCTCCCCAGGAATGCCATCAATGTACCCATTGATCTGAGGCTGAGTGAACCCCGGAGCTTTTTTATGCGGGGACAAGGCCAGAAAAAAAGTCGACCATAGATCACTCACCCCGGGAATCGAACCTGGATCTCCCACATGGCAGTCAGGCGCCACACCAACTAGACCGCCGCGGCTCCAAATTATGAAGAGAAACATTTAATTTGCTACGTCTGGAATACAAGTAGAATATGTTCTTAATTCAATTTAATCAGTTTAATTTCAATTAAACTCAGTTTCTCAGCATTCGTGCTGAGGACATCTCTATCGTAGAGGTACAACAAGCCGGTAGACCAGGGTCGCTGGTTGTTTTCCAAAGGCAGAACACAGCACATATGTCAGACTATGTATCAGAGAAGATAATAACGAAGCAAGACAAATTTTGTTCAAAACTGTCATCAGCGAGGGAGCCCGCAGGACTTTTTCTCAGGGGAGACAGAGTCATAGAAACGTTTATAATTATTATTACTGCTATTATTATTATTAGTTACTACTTCTACTTTACAAATCCTAAAATTGAAATTGAATTGAAAATACTTTCGTGTTGTATACAAGTTCAGACTCAAATCTACTATTTAAATAGAAATTAGATTCGCCTTTCTTTCTTTCAATAAACATCTAGCCTATCACTTGGTTGATGAACAGTTCTTTTTCTTTTTGTACGAGGGACATTCCGAAAGCAAGTTTCGTCATTTTTTTCACAGGGAAGCTGTATTACAAAGTGAGCAAATACATTGCCATAACAAAAGACAATATTTCCTGAATTCACGACGGGAGGAGCGAGAGCAGAGGCGCGATGGCGCATGCGCAGAGTGCCGAAGAATAGAGATAAGCAGCAGACCGACGTGCCCGAGCTCATTCGAATTCAAACCAGTATGGTAGAAACGTGGTCAGAAATGGAAGTGTGTGCTGTCGTGCACTATGAATGAGCTTATTGTCATTCTTGCAGTCTTGTGCTCAGGGGTGAACACTTAATGCGGTAATGACTTCCTGTTCAGGTTTTGTTCTTGGACGACAATGCAAGATCCCACACAGCCAGGGTCACTGCAGAACATATTCATCGCCTGGGATGGGAGAGATTGAATCACCCGGCCTACAACCTCGATCTTGCCCAGTCAGACTTCCACCTTTTTTCTGCGTTGAAGTCGGCACTATCGGGATGTTACTTCGGAAGCAACGAAGAGGTGCAACAGGCTGTGAAGAACTTCCTTAAATCGCTGGGCACCGATTTTTACCAGGAGGGTTTCTTGAAATTGATTTCACGGTACGACAAATGTATCAATGTCAGCGACGACTATGTGGAAAAATAACCAAAAGATTGTATTTTGTTATGACATTGTATTCATCTGTTTGTAATAAAGCTTCCCTGTGAGAGAAAATTGACGAAACTTACTTTCGGAACTTCCCTCGTACTTTTCCACAATGCACAGATAACAATCAGAGTCAGAGAACACTTAATCTACTGTCCTTCATGGTACCTCTAGTCCATGTCTTAACGTGCCGAAGGTTACTGTAAAATATTAACAATAATAATAATAATAGTTGCTGTATGTAACTTATGACCTGTAGGTCACAGAAAACAATAATTTTTGTTATAAAATAACGCTGCAATTTCACTATTCGAATTACATTAACTCTTTCCAGGAATCTCAGGGGGGGGGATATTCGTTATCACCTCAAGTAAGTGCCTTCATTTTCGAGAAATATCATTACACAATCTCAACTAAAATTTGATTACTTTGCAAAAATTAACATTGTTGGGAAAACCAGTTTCATTAGAGTCAATTGAACAGGCGGCCAATTTTTGTTCGTAACTCAACATCAATTTTGCTTCTCGAGCATCAATGAATGCAAGAGCCTCTTTCCAGTTTCGAGGAATACAATACACCCAACCCCCTTCTCTTTTCACGTGTGGTAATTTCTTCGGGAGAAACAACGACGCTCCCCACGAGGAGCGGAAAAGAGCGAGGGTATTCCCTCCCTTCCTCTCCTCGGTAGATGGCAGAATGATTGTGACGTTGATAGAGAACCCTCAAGAGGAAGATCAGATGAGCAATACGCCGAGTGGGAAGATTGGAGTCGAAGGTAAGGAAGACAAAAGACGGCGACCTAAAAGGAAAAAGGGGGGAGGGATGCTAAAGGAAATGGATCGAAAGGGAAAACACATTAGGAGACTGCGGTTCGGTACAACATTAAGGAAGCGGAAGTGACTTTCTTTTTGACACTGTATAAAACAGATACATTTCTTCGTCGGAGGGAACGATTAAGAATTGAGTAGCAATCGCAATGATGCGAGGGAAATTGCATTACGGCTCTCCGAGCGTTATTTAAATGCTTCGAGGTGTATTGAGGACTGAAGGGGAAAGTAGGGTAATGGCAGGTCCGCTAAGGAGAAAATAATTAAGAAAAATCTTGTTTTCAGACGAAGGAATTGCGTGGAGACTGACATCGTATTCAAAATGAAGACGAGAACTAGACGGTGCCTTTCGAGATTAGATGAGAAGAAACCGGACAGATCTTGTAAAACCGAAAACAAGGTTTATGCTTAGAATGCCAGTACGAGGGGAAGTCAGTAAATAGGCCAGAAACTGATGTGGGATAGCTGAATAGTGAGTAGTTTCTAAAGATGTCACTAGGTGGCAGCACAATCCAGCTTGATGATATTCAGTTCGTAGTAGCTAGATAGCAGACGCAAACATGGGCAGATCAGTTTAAAAATGTCGACCGTGCTCGAGGACTGTACGTGGAGATGATTCGCTATTATCCGAACCATTGAATTTCCACGATATGCACAGCTAATTTTATATTGCATAGAACAAAATGAAAGGTAGCAAACAGTTCGTTATATCGGAGACACATTTCTTCATTTTTACAGAAGAAACTAACTACTTACGGAAATGAGTTTCTCCAAGGTTTCCAACGTTCGTGGAGGTATTTTCTTTCATCGTGGAATCTATTTGACCGGCAAATCATATATTTTTCAAGAGGAATATCCCACCTACGCACAATTGACATGCTCCCCGTACGTAAACTGCATGCTCCTCACGTTCGATGACGTAACCCACTGTCAGTGTTTCAAACTCCTTTTTTTTTTTTTTACTATGCTTGCCTAACCCAACCAAACCTAACCTAACCTTATGGAAATGGTTCGTGGAGCTATCCGTGAATGGTCCGTCGGGCTATCCGTTAATGGGTCGTGGGGCTATCTGTGAATGGTTCGTGGGGTTATCCGTCAGCTACCCGGGCTATCGTCAGCTATCCGTACATAATGTATAATTTCCACCGGTGACGAACACGATAGTAGGTATTTTTCGGTGAAGAAGATTGAAACACTGCATTCCCACAACGTGAGTCAAGATGTGTCCGCCATATTGTGTGATCCGGAAGCGAAGAAAGGGAAAAAAACACTCTGTATGTGAAAAATTGTGTTTGTTTTCGTGTAAAAAGCATAATGGCACCTTGAACTATCTTCCGCAATACACAATTGGTAAGTACGAACCATTCGAAACACAAAATATCCGATTTAAATGTGTCTCCGATATAACAAACTGCTGCTACCAAATGAAATATTTTCATTGGCTTGTTTTTTTATGTGCTATAGGCTAAGTGGTATGTCAAGGATTTTCGTTAGATGGAATAGGGCTGTGAGGGGGCGTGTGTCTTCTTTTTCAGTATTCGATCCTCATTATTTCCATCTTTTTTTTCTGCACCTGACGGCAATTTTTTTTAGGAGTGCTGTCTCAAAGAGGTGCTTCTGACTATTACCAACTTCGCAACCCCGACAGATCACTGTGTAGTGTGTGCTATGCGATCGTTCGTCGAGTTTACGTTTGTGATGTCTGTCCCTACTTGTCACTTGAGGAAGTGATGTTTATTGTGATGATGATGATGTTGTGCTGACGAGGTTACCTTAAGAATAAACTTTCACACATACGTTATAATGCCACAAGCGCTAAAACACAGCAGGAAATGTTAATAAAATTAAATGGCTGCAATTTCTTCCACGATGCAAACGAGAGCGTGGTTCTTCCTCCGCACGCATATGAACCCCACGTAATCCATCCTTTCTCCTCACAGGAAGTAATTGAATATTTGCGAGGAATAAAGGCACCGTTTTTAACAATTTTGGTGACATAGTGTCGCGCGGAGGAGGGGGAGGGAGTAATTGAAACCATTCCAAGCCACCCACGTTCTTAATTTAAGGGAGGTCCCGCACCTGAGTGCCTCCCCCATTCGCGTTTCCTCTGGCGCTTAAAGGGTCCACGGGAGACCCTTCATGGTACTACGAGGGAGAGCCCTTCGCACGCCATTATGACTTTGCATTGCAAATGCGGGGTCGTAGGGCTCGCGTGTGTGGCGTTCCGTCTTTCCTTTTATCTTGGAAATAGCAGTTGGGTTTACGATGTGTGGTGCGTTAGGTGTTATGATAGGTTTTTCCCCGCGATTCCAGCTCTCCTAACTGCGTTACGGTGGGGGAAGCTCGGTTGCGCCGCAAAATACTTTTTTTTTCCCAACTGTAATCCACGAGAGGCAAATGTTGTCCATAAACAGCTCCTCTTGCTTTAAATTCCGGCTGCAAATTGTGCGAAACAGCAACATTTTTTAAATTAAAAGCAAATATTCCACTTCACTAGAGTTAGGCCAGCTTTAGACGAAAGCATTTTCCTTAGCATTTTTCTTAACATTTATGCCATAACCAAAAAACTACCGTGTAATGTGAAAAATCTTATGGCATTTCAGATGCCATGGCATGTTTCAAGGCATTTCTCAAGGATAGGATCCGTCCTATTTCCGTAGCGTAGCCAATCAGAAGCAACCTCTAGGTCACGAGTGAAGTTGTAATGGCGGACGCGTGAGGTGTAAACAATGCATCACTTCACATTTTTAAAAGCCGATAACTATTCAACCGAGAGGAATAACGTTTCGTATAAACCGTAATTAGATACAAAAGCAATGGCACTGCTTAAATACATACTTTACAACGTTTACTGTACACGTATGGAAGAATATTTTAGTTGTTTCAAATGTAAACACCGTGCACTCAGCATAGATGGTGTAACTCGACATGCCTTTCATGCTGTATATGTTATACATTGTAATCGGAAAAGCTAGCCAAAAAGTTACACCAAATACTTGCGTGTAAAGTACTGTCTGCTATAAGATTTTTGGAAGCATTTACATAGCATTTATGCCAGCAAAAATGCTAAAGGATATGCTTTCGTCTAAACTCGGCCTTAGGGAAGTATGGTGTATCATGCTGATGTTCCCTGATAAATTGGAGAGAAACTAAATATATGGCAGAGTTACATGTTCGATTCCTGTTATTTTACATCGTTGTCTGCCACTTTCGGTTAACCGCGACGATAGGATGGACCATTATTACAAGGAAAACTTACAAAAAACACCAATGCCTGGAACACAGGACAAATTTGAAAGTCTACCACTGAACGTGCTCGGGCATCGAGTCGTACAGTAAATTTTGAGTGTTTTTAAATTCCACTTCATGCACACAAAACCTAATCGGGGCTGGGTCTTCAATTTAAAGTAGAATCCGAACCATTGTATGCCTCCACCGGATATCGAATACGGGACCTTAATTACAAAGCTACGATGTTACCATCGGGATGGCCCCACTAAATTTTAAATCTCATACTGTACTCATTATTTTATGTTGCACAATGAATTCTGGGTCGATGGTGATATTTCCGAAAATGTACCTTTAATTTATGAGGCACCCTGTATTAAATTGGCGCCAATATTTTATACGGTACTTTATAACTTTATTGTACATTTCCACTGCGCACGGCAGAGAAGCTAGGAATTTGTTCAATTTTGGGCCCCGTTGGAGGCTTTGCTCGTTGGTTGAACCAGTACATCGTTTATATTGCCCTGGAAGCCTTTCGTGCACACAATAATATCATCATTTGCCACTCATAAATCAATTACATTTATTGAAAATTAGTCCTTTTTTTTTTTTTAATAATCCTCTTACGAAACAATCTCGCAGGAAATAACCCCCTCTCTCACAGCAAATCCCCCATTCTCTGGGACTGTTTTCATTTTCTAAAAGATTATTTCATGCTAAATTCAATTAAAAGAAAGCGAATTCGATTTAGGGTTACATAAATAGTCGCTATTAATCTCGAAACAACTTCAAAGGCCACTCCTCCGTGATGTAACTCCGGGTTGAGGAGTGCGAACTGTGTAGCAAGCCCCTTTATAAACCTTACTGGCTAAATTTACACTTTTGATGTTCTCCTAAATGGTTTTGGGGATTATATAGGATGAGTCACAAATATGACTACACGTTTGAAGTAAATGTAGTTTGAATTAAGTCTGGATTGATGTTTTAAGTCCACTTTATGCACAGATAGGCTAATCGGGACTGGATCTACAGTTTAACGTGGGATCCCAATCACGGTGCAATGTGCCTCCAGCAGGTGAAGTAAACGTAGTGTATTACTGTGTAATGCAGAGAGAAATTGTGAATGGTATATTAAACTTGAAACTTCATTTTATTTTCTCAATTCAGATAAGAGTCACACGCCCGAGCGTACGTCATTAGCCAAGATGGCGCTGAACACGAATAGAGATCTGCACAAGACCCGGAAAAAACATGCCTGCGAAGAGGCGCGCCTACAATAATATGCAACGCGCACGTCAAGCCCAGGTGTTCGACATCTCGCAAGCAAGCTTCACGTCACAGCTGTGCATAGGTCTCGATGGCTGCCAGGCTTTTTCTTTACTCGGGTCCTAAGAAGGCCCGTGAGACTCGATGTAGTTCTTGCAGGTAGACGCGAAAAGCAAAGAGTTATGAGATGCTATCAAACATTTTCCAGTTCCAGGCATACACACCTTGAAAAAAAATCATGAGAACCCGTCCCCCCGGAGTGGTACCGATCGCCTAAATTTGAGGTCCTGGCTCACGGATTATCTGGTATGCAATTGCCACGCTGGAATTGTAACTTGCTGCTTCATGTCCAGCGCCATCTTGGCTAACGACTTAAGCTCCGGTGCGTGATTCTTATCTGTAATAAAAAGTGAAGTTTCAATTCAATATATCAGTAGCTGATTACCGGCGTTTCCCGGGTATTTATTTATCCCAATCTTCTATTAGAGAGGAAAATAATGAATTCTAACTATAGTGTAAAATGTAACTAGTTTTATTTACAGGTATTTAAAAGTATAAGTACAGTATTCAAATTATAAAGTAAAATCTTTTACAAATTCACTATAATATTAATTTACGTAACTCAAAACCTGATTATAAACAACATTTTTAGTTTCACCTCCAGAAGTAAGAATAATTCTTTGGTGAACCCACCCTTGAGCAAGCAACATAAAGTTGTCCGTGGGAGAAACATGGCGATCTTAAATCCACTCCGCAGTACTTAATAGACTGCCCCTGTGACTTGTTTATCGTGATCGAGAAAGCAAGTGTCTCTCTCTCTCTCTCTCTCTCTCTCTCTCTCTCTCTCTCTCTCTCTCTCTCTCAAATGTCATCCTGAATGTCACCAATTAGCTTAGCGACTCCGAAAACTATGGATTCCACACTAACGTAGATCATTTTTGACATTTATCCTCCTCCTCTCCCCCCCATGCCGATAGGTGATGAACTTAGAGTTGAACGGCATTCGAAGTCACTATTCATCTTAGCGACCCCAAAAACTATGGATTCCACACTAATATCGGTCGTTTTCGATTATTTTTACATGTCACCCCTTCCCACCCCTAGGGGTGCCAGGGGTCTCTTACCCAACAGTATTTCATTCCAGATTGCAAGTGATATGTGTACCAAGTTTGGTTGAAATTGCTCCAGGCGTTCGAGAGTTATGCCGGAACAAACATACACACACATATGTCCATTTTTATATATATAGATTCACCATTTCACCGTACAGTAACACACTACATTTACTTCAAATGTATAGCCATATTTCTTGTCACGTACACAAACTGCGTTGCTTTTCTTTGAAATAAAGGACCATAGATGGCAGCATGCAAGAGGAACAACGGTTATAAAAGATGCTGCATAAATAAGTTTGGAAAGTGGGTAAGAGATGGCACTACCCAGGAGAACTTATACGATTGTAAATAGAGACAACGGAAAGAGCAGATGTGATGAAATAACGATTGTATATATTAAAACTAATTTTAAGGAAATAAATAAGTTTAAAATAATAACAGGATATAAATATGGAGAAAAGGGGAATTATCATTCAATAATGACATAAGCGATTAATATACAAAAGTAAAGAAGTCGAATTGCAATTTCGATTTTGCGTCTTTTTCGGTTCCCACGAACTTAGAGTTTCGTGTGGCTTTTGGGTAAGACGAGTAAGGGAAGGAGGAGAAATAATACAACCTCCAATTATCAATTATGATCCACTAGGTCTTTTGCACGACGTTTCTAAACAAGAACGTGGATATAAGTTGCAGCATATAGATATACATACTGTTCCAGGGAGTGTATACAAAGATATAAAGGGAAGCTCATTTAATGATCCACGGACAAAGAATAATCCAGATAGCAAGGATATAAAATGTTCTTTAGAAAAATCAAGGAACGAAACAAAAGATGTAAATAAAGAGTAACGAAAGGATGAGGAATAAGGATGTAAATATATAGAAGAAGGAATATTAGAGATTATAAGAAGAAGAAGCCTTATTAATTGCAGGAAGAAGGCAATTTAATTATTGATTACAAGAAGAAGAAAATTCATTAATCAGAAGAAGAAGATGCTATATTAATTATAAGAAGAAGATGCCATACTGATTATAAGAAGAAGAGGCCATAAGAAGAAGACGCCATATTAATTATAAGAAGAAGATGCCATATTGATTACAAGAAGAAGAAGCTCGAAGAAGATTAGTTGTAATTAATAAAAAATAAAATAGAAGAAAATTACTGTATGAAAAGACTTCAAAAGATATTTAATATTTGTATATAATTAATCAAGAATATAGTACGAATTGTACCCTCAGTAGTGGGTTAAATCTGTTGTTTCTTTCCATATATTTGTAGCGTTAGTAACCCTGATCTGTGCCCAGAGGTATCTCATTGTTTCTACCCTGTGCTAAGCTGGCAGATGCTCACGCGAGGGACGTGGCATTCTGACAACCTGTATACACGTCAAAATACTGTCTGTACGTCCTTATGTATGGTGTGTTTAGTATTCAACTTCAATAAAAACCTATAAAGGTAGAATTTCAGCTTGAAGAATGAAATGAGTAAAGCAACCATCAAGAAAGTACGGACATTGGCGTCAGCAAATAATGAATCTTCAAAGCTTCAATCTGGCCGGCAGAGGCGCTGAAGGCAAGAACGAAGACAGAAGTGTCCAAGTCGGATCCTTTGGCATTCGCGGGAGGTCCGCAACAGCTCGTTTATCACCGAACTAAATAAACAACCCGCGCTTCCAAGAGCGCCGCTATCAGCGTCATTAAAACAAAGCTCCCCTCCACGATACGAAAGGGTTATTGTTGAGGAGAGAGAGGATATATCCGCGACTTCCTAGCAAAACTGTTGTGTCGGTTGCTCGGCAGTCTCGCCACACTCTGGTGGGTGCAGACGAAGGGTGATGGCGGCCGACTGCAAGTAATTACAACTTAATTTGAATCTTGGGGTAACTGAAAACAGGGTACCAACATAGCCGGAATCCGGATATTATTTGTCAAATGAATAATACACACAAGCAGGATATGTTTGTCCATATAATCCAAAAGCATATCCAGGGGCGGCTTTAGTTAAAATTTTCAGCCGGGCGAGATGAATATTTCAAGCTTCCCCTACTTTCCATCCTGCCATCAGGCATGTATCTACAAATATATTTCGGTGTGTGTGTGTGGGGGGGGGGGTTCCGAACCAAGTCCCAGAAATATTAATACAAATGATTAAATTAAAAAATATTTATATTAATTTAAATTAATGTCATTAATTAAATATGTAAATTAATTAATAATGTATTATTATTACTTGAATAGGTACAAAAACGGTGTAAGGATTAAGATATAGCAGCAGGTATTCAATTTTCTATGAAGATTAGGTGTAGTTAATATCGCAAAATTTTGTAGAAAAAACTCCCTGGCTAGGAAATTAATGGCAAATAGATAAAGAATATTTATTGAATAACAAAAAAGGATATTAAATCCCGTAGACAAAACTTCCCACTCCTAATAAAACACTTCACCATGTAAAACCTTAGATTTAAATACTTTAAGTATTACTGTAAAATAATACGAATATTAAAGGTACGCATGTTTAATACCTACACAATGATATCAAAATAAGAGTAGTAACCTCTTAGCTTAAATTGCTACATGATTTTGCAATGTATGCATTATGTTACGAAGCAGTAGATACAAAACATTGAAATCATTTTGAAGATTACTTATTGGGCTGTGCTTCTGGATTGGATAGTATAAACCTTTTTCGAGGAGGCCTCATCTCCAGGAAGCTATCAACTCGAGGCAAGCCCCGGCACCTAACAACCTGTTGTGTGAGATGAGTCAAGGCAAGGATACAATAAACCTTTTCCTGCTCCCCCCAAAATAGGCAATAGTTAGGTTGGATAGTTCTATGAACTACCCGACCTCTAACTATGCACTTTGCATGATCTCTACACCCTGCTTCTGGATTGCCTACTTCGTTGAGCACTTCTTTATGCGTGCCTATAAACGGACCGAGGCTTAACTTGATGAATGATAATAACCACTTTTGTCTTTCTTCTAATCAAATAAATATTTTTTATACAGGGTGACACACGGGAACCGGACGTTTTTGAAATGAACAGGACTCAGCCGTGAGGAGTTATATAGCAATAGTAGAGTAGCCAATTTGTTTTGCATAACATGCCATTTCAGTAGTGTATTCTTTTTCTTTGCAGGTATGAAACAGTTTGGAGCAGTAGACAGTTGAACATCGCGTGTTTGCACATGAAACGTATGTGCGAAATAATGAGTATTGTCACAACACAACGAATCTTTCGTCTCGTCGTCATTTCAATATTGGTAGGCATGGCGCAATTCCTAGCCGGAATACGATCCGGAGATGGGTTGAATCGTATCGTGCAACAGGAAGCATCATGAAGAAGAAGCCTCCAGGCCCTGTTCGAACCGTGAGGACTCCAGAAAACATCAACATAGTGAGAGGGGCAATGAATCGGAGCCCCAGTCGATCCGCACGTCAACATGCGCGTAAATTACAGATCAACCGTGAGAGTGTAAGAAGAATGTTACGGTTGGATTTACACTTCCATCCGTACAAAGTGCTGGTGGTTCAGGAGCTTACAGCTACGGATTATGCAGCTCGTGAAGATTTCGCTGTTCGTATGCAAGTGATTATGGAAGAGGACCCAAATGCTGTAGTGATGATGAGCGATGAAGCTCATTTTCACTTAAATGGTGTAGTGAACAAACAGAACTTCCGTTACTGGGCGCCCCAACACCCTCAAAACATCCAGCAAAAACTCCTACACTCAGAGCGAGTTACAGTTTGGTGTGCTGTTACCCCTTCAGGCGTAATTGGGCCGTTTTTTTTTTTTAAGAGAATGGCAGAACGGTCACAGTGAACTCGAGACGATATGTCCACATGTTGGAAACATTCTTTCAACCGGAACTGCAGAGACTAGGAATAAACATTCATAATGTTTATTTTCAACAGGATGGTGCCACAACGCATACCGCTAATGCATCAATGGCAGTTGTCAGGAACATGTTCCCTGGACGCCTCATTTCGCGTTTCGGTGACGTGCCATGGCCGCCCAGATCCCCAGACTTGTCCTCTTGTGACTTTTTCCTTTGGGGGTACCTCAAGGAACATGTCTATGCCCACAAACCGCGGACATTAATGGAGTTGAAAGATGCCATAACAGAGGCGATTGACCAAGAGGTGTTACGCAGGGTTATGAATGCTTTCTGGCGACGAGTTGAACTTTGCATTCAAATGGATGGCCTTTACCTGATTGACATAATTTTCCACACGTAACCAATGTAATCAAATGGCAACTGTTGTTCTCCATTCTGACACAATTATATCTACTTTTCCTTCACAATTAACAGACTAATATTCATTTCAAAAACGTCCGGTTCCCGTGAGTCACCCTGTACATTGACATTATTTTTTGTACATATTTTTATTATATTTTTACTTTCAGTAAATTAATACTTGACCTCCAACAATTTATTTATATTATTTTACCTTGTGCTGCCATCTATGTTTCTTTTCCGAAACTCTACGTTCCTATCTCGTGTTATTGATATCAAATATAAAGTTTGTAAGAACTATTTATAAAACATATAGCCACACTTATACAATCACATAATTGTGCAACCACAATTAAGGTTTTGGTGCAACTCAAGAAGGACACCCCAGTTTGGTGTCCCGGGGAGTCGGTCAGGTTGCCCGGCCCGGCCATTAAGCGCCCCTGGTCGTACCCAGGGTGGAATGATATTAGAAATAATGCTCAATACATGTACTACTGGAGAGGCCCTTTCTGAAAATGTCCATACATAAAGCGGCTCTGGGGCTCACTCAGCCTCTAATCAATGGGGACCAAGGACATCGTAGCGTGGTGCAGATGGCATCACACCAGCTTACGGCATGTTGTAACCAAGGGGTTCCGGGTTTGAATCCCCATGGAGGTTCATTTACAAAATAGTTCTGCAAGATAAGAAAAACAAGTTCTGAGATGTAACTCAACTCGTGGCTATATTTGCCTTTATGAAATACCCCGAACACGCTAATACTATTGCCCCAATATAATTTTCGCTCAATAAGTCTTGCTTTCCAGCAGAACCAGTGCAGAATGTAGTGCCACACATTTTTAGCTATTGAAGACAGCGTAACAAGTACAATGGAACCATAAAGGCTAAACGCCCACTGAGACGCGGAGAAACGCGGCAACAAGACGCAACAGACCCGTTTCCGGCGTCTCACATGACCTTTAAGATAGCCTGCAAGACTTCTGGCATGGAAATTCCCGCTTCGGTACCGCGTGTTTCCCTGTATAGTAGAGGAAATATACGGTTTCACCCGGAAATAATTGCAACACAAATGTTTTTTTGTGCCAGATTGTGTGGAATGGTATAGTGAATAATATATTAAAAATCCGCCAGGGGTCACTGATTCGAATCCCGGTCTGGGGATGGATGTTTGTGAGTGTCCATCAGTTTCATCATATCACTCATTCCCATCTTCGCAAATTAGCCAAAAGTGACACAGAAAGCGAAGTAAGATAAAGCAAACCAATCAATCAATCAGCCAATATCACAAGAAATGGAACACGTAAATTTAGGGAAACACATGACTCTGCATTCAACTACAAATCTCCTCAACCCCTGACTCTAAAGGCAAGAAATGAAAACCAATCTCTAGAGGAAATCATAAGCTATGAATGTGGTTCAGTGACTTTAGGACGTAAATTACATAGTTTCTTACATTTTGCCGTTTTTTGTGTCTGAAACCAACTTTTACGCTAATTCTAAAAATTAAAGAAAATATTTGAATCTTTCTAATTAAATTAAGATTTATGGTAGCTCTATCAAACAAAAAAACATAATTTAGCAAATTTTCTGTTCTTTTATTTTAGTTACCTTCACTTTTTGTGTACAATGCACAGTTTTCGAGATATTATTATTTTTAATATTAAGTTGAATTCTGCCGCCATTTTCCAAGATGGCGGATTTTTAATATATTATTCACCATACCATTCCGCACAATCTGGCACAAAAAAAAACATTTGTGTTGCAATTATTTCCGGATTATGCCCTTTTTTTCCCGTTCGTTTCCTCTACTAGTAATGGGCATTACACCGTCTGATTTCAACAGAAGCAGACAATAGTAGTTCTGTTACCGCGTTTCAGCCTAAATCTCATTGAGACGCGGATAAACGCGGCAACAGAACGCAACAGACGCGTTTCCTGGGTGATATCCTAAAATGCACAAAAATAGAAGCGCAGAAAAGTTTGTGCATTGTACAATGTAGCATCATTCTTTTCTTTTGCTGAAGTGTGCTCGACGGATAGAAAATTTCGTAAAAGTAGCTTCTACAAACTGATCAAGATGTTCAGAGGTTTCTCGGCCTGCTACATCTTTAGTTGAAACATCAGCCTTTGAACTGACTCTGATAGGGTATTACTATACTATTAAGAAGAGTGTTGTTGAAGTTTGTGAGTAAATCTCTTTACTCTGGAGCGAGCGTAATAAAAAAGTCTCTGCGCAAGTAGCGACTCAAAAGGGCTCGACCAATGAACACGTGAGAGGGAACGGGATTGCATGAAGGGTGGAACACGACCACAGCTAATCCTGCCCCAGCTAGCAGGCGAAGGAAAACAAGTCTCTGCCCAAGTAGTGACGCGAGACGGCTCCACCAATGAACACGTGAGATGAACGGAACTGGGTGAAGGGGGAAATCAACTGCAGCTACCATCCTTCGCAACAGAGTCTACTGCTTCGCTCTGCCCACTCGATCTCCCTCCCCTTCTCTGCCGCTATGCGCGACCTTGCTTCAGAGATAGGTGGGACGGGGTATAGCACCTGTTTGCAGTAGCGTGTACTGCTTCGTTTCGCCCACTCGCTTTCTCCCCTTGTCTACCCTTATGCGCGGCCTTGCTCAAGAGACTCCCGGGATAGAGTATAGAAACGTATGTTGTACACAGGTAGCAGTTACTGAAGTGGCTTATGGTCGATTAGATGCATGTCTGCAACGTAGGAGACCCGGGTTCAATTTCGCCGATTGACGTTGATGGGTGCGACATTGCATTGTTCCTGCATAAACGGCACTGAGGAACACCCAGCCTCACATCGAAAGATACTTAGGGGCAAGCTTAGGAGCTACAGGTGGTCGAAGATTGCTACTAATCATATATAGCCTACATCGAGAATGTGTGTAACGCTACATGCACACCCGTGGAAATCCGGAATGGGGGCAAGGAGAGGCCACGGCCCCCCTTAAATTTGAAAGTCATCCATAAACATGTGTTTCATATGCACACAGTAATGTATGCTTGTTATTGTCATGGCGTTGCGAAAACATCAAGCTGACTTCAAGCTGAAAGAGTGTTTTTTGAGGGCAAAAGTATTATCGGGGAAAATATGTCTGGTTGCCCTCCCCTTCCGGGAACAAATACCACCTTCCTTGTCGCTTCCTGGAAAAATTCAGCAAATACCCGTGTGCGCACCGCACCGTATGTATCTTCTTTGCAGGGTACAATATGCAATGGAAAATTTGTCTTTTACACTACGTAAGTAAAACATAGTGTTGCAGAAATTATAATCCATGGAAATATGGTGCTCTGAGGGGAGGTGCTCCAAGTTCGAGGCCTGTTTTGTGTAGGTCGCTATTTGTTCCTAGGTAAAGTTCTCCCTGCACATATTCTATCGATCTCGGTCATGTTGGAGGTGATGTGATCAGCACCAAGCTCCGGCTGCCTTTATCCCCCCAGGTACCAATCTAATTGAGGCTGCTGGTTGAGTCCCAGAGCCGCTTTATGTGGGAACAAGGGCGGAAAAAGTGAGACCACCCACACCTGAGAATCAAATCCTGTTCCTATGCGTTGTAGTCAGACGCCCTACGGACTAAACTCCGTACCAGCTAACTGTAGACCAGGCGAACGAGAACAAGTCTCTGCGCAAGTAGTGACGCGAGACGGCTCCACCAATGAACACGTGAGAGGAACGGAATTGCGTGGAGGGGGAAAGCGACTGAAATTACCAGCCTTCCTATCAGTGTGTACTGGCTGGCTCTGGCTAATAGATTTCACTCCCTTCTCTGACGCTATGCCTGCAAGAAGACAAATAGATTGAGTGGTGATCGTGCAATTATCTTTCAATAAATGTGGAAAAAAAATGCTGTTTTCAGTTAAAAAAAACAAACTGTTATTTACCTCTCTCATGCTACTGAACGTCTTTTGAGACGTGTTACGTAAACCATCGAGTTGACAGTGAGCGCACAAGGAATTCCTACAATGTCACCGAAAAATAATTTAATAATTAGACTGGTTTCTGGTATAAAAATAGCTCTCAAAAACTGCAAAAGGGTCTGCAGAGAATGCAATACGTCAACCACTTCTCCGACAGAGAGAATATTTGATGTAAGATCTCGGAAGAGACCGCAGAAGTCCGTAGAAAAGACGAGCCACGTGGTCAGCGCGGCCCCATCGAGCAAAGAGGTCCAATCCTATTATATGCACAAAGGTAGAAGGAATCACGTAAGTGGGGCACTTTGAAGATTTGGCTTACGCTCGGCTGTGCACGCGGAGGAAGCCGAATCTACCGAAAGACTCGGAAGGAAAAATGCGAGCGCCATTCAATGCGTGGACATGCGGCAGCGCAACAAAATCCTCTCCGGGCTCCCAAAAAAGAAGACGTCTCCCGGACGTCCGAAGACCGCTTTCTTCTCTCGACCTGGTCTCCGAAAATCCCTTCGGTTACAGTGTTGCTAGCATCAGGTTGGAGAATGTGAAATAAAGCAAAAAGGTGTATTTTGTAGGTGATGCAATAATTACGCACCTGAACAAATTCCCAAGATAAAATATCCGTCAACTCTTTGATAACTAAATTATTCTTAACGTTTGATTTGGCTTATTTTACTTTGCTTTTCTGCCACTTTTGGCTAACCTCGAAGATGAGGATGAGTGATATGATGAAATTGATGAAAGCATACGACATACGACATAAGAAGACATAACAGCAAGACATAAATATATGTAGTGGTGCTCGTGCAACGATCTTTCACGTATTCATATAGACTTTTTTTGTATTGGATAGTTAGTCTGACTTTTTATGTTACTCTTTCAATCAAACTTGTATTATTATTTTAATGTACAGGATGAGAGAAAAGTCAGGCACCACCATTTTAATTTGAAAATGACGGAGGGCGATGAAATTTCGGATATGGGTAATTGCGGTGGGGAACACCAGATGGAACTAGTGTGTATCATGGTGGCCATCTTGCAACGTCCTGCTCGAGAAAAATGCCTACTACACCTACACGAGCACGTCAGCTGGATGCAAGTCTACTAACTTGGCCACGACCAAACAGTAGCACCATACGCTCTGCAAAGTTTTACCCATTATGCTAACCTTTTCTCCAGCGGTGGCATGAGACTCTATTTCACTCAGGGTTCGGGAATAAGTACACAGTCCAACGTTAGAGAAAGTTTAATGAACGTAGCTGGATACACTTATGCAACTATAAACGTTGTAAGTTTAGCACACGCCCGTGTAGGATATTACACTCACTTGGCCAATATATTGCCACACAATGGGGGGAGAATGGCTTCTGCAAACTGCCGTAAACTGGGAACAGATACACTGCTGCTGCTGTCCTCTGGGGTCGTATCCTTAGCTCCAACACACGTCAGGAAGTGCAGTCCTTTGCTAGCGCCGACTTCTATAGCTGCAGGCTTTTACAGGGAACTGTTGGCTTTCGGGGAACAAAGGGGCATCTATTAGGGTCACACTCACGATAACCGTAGTATTTTACTGACCTGTAATTTACCTTCTGGGCGGTTGCCTAGAAACCCCACGCCACTCTACCCTGGCGGGGTACCGCAGGTTGATGGGGGGAGGAAACCTCTCGCAACAAGCGGAGCGGGTCCTCTCACTCGAAAGTGGAGTTTTTCTCTCTCGCCAATAAGCGGAGTGGGTATCTCTCACTCGAAAGTGGAGTGGGTATCTCTTGCCAAAGGCAGAGTTCAACCTCTCTCGCTGGAAGGCGGAGTGCGGCTTTTCTCAGGTGCTTGGCCTCTCGCAAGAGCGGAGTGCACCTTCCTTCCTTCTTTAAGAAGCTTGGTCTCTCGCAAGAGCGGAGTGCTCCTTTCTTCCGGGTCAGTTGGTAAGAGAGATCTTATCGTGAGCCGACCTGAAAGCCAACTGAAGAAAATCTGCTCCGCGGCTGGTTATATAGCCTCGGTTCAGGTAGCGCCTCTAGCGCCGTTCACGCGAACTACGTGGAACCGTGCTAAAGCAGGCAAGGCCATCTCTACGGAAGACGATTGAACTACGTGCTCAAGGCACAAACGATTAATACATGTTATAATATTAAACGTGTGCTAAACGTTAATATACAATTATCACATAAATAATACATATTCTTTGCGACCACGCAGGGCCTTATTAAGAGAATAATAATAAATCACTATTGATAAACACAATTATCAAAGCAGGTATTAACACATGTAACATTGAACAAGTAAATAAAATAACTTTGAACCTAATAACAATGGTTACATATACACCGAGTAAATAAACATTAGTGTTACTAAGGGGTATGATCTCTTAGGATCATTACAAATGCCCCTCTCCTGGGGAAAAATTTTGAAGAAATTTTAAGTTCAAGTTCTTAATTCAAATTCAAAATTTCTGAAAAATTTTTGAACACTTAACACACATTGATCTCCCCTAATATTTCACTTCTCCGTCCGGGGGAACACTGAAATAGGCGCAGATTATCGAAGTTCACTCGATCCATACTTTGCTTCGTCTTGGGATGAACCAGCAAGGCAGTGTTGTTTCGAAGGTCAGTGGCAATGAAAGGGCCGATGAACACCTCGAAAAGCTTAGCTATAGTTCTAGTCTTTCTAGAGCTAAGCTTGTGATTCCTCACTAACACTAAGTCATTTTCGCGTAATTCCCGGGCATGTACTTTAGTTTTAAACTTGCGTTTTTCACACTTTCTTCTCTCACGGGTCTTAGCGAGGAATAACTTTTGGTTCCAATTGGTAATTTGGGCGTCAGCTTCGTCATTGGGCCAGGTGAAATGGTCCAGCACTTCATTGGGCACCGGTCGGTTAAAGAATAATTCCGAAGGAGCATATCCAGTAACTTCTGACACAGAATTGTTCAGCAACCATGAAATGTCTGTTAAATGTTTTGACCAACGCTGATGTTCACTATGGCAAAACAGTCTAAGCAGTCTGACTATTTCTTGGTTCATTCTCTCTATGGAGTTACTACTGGGGTGGTAAGCTGTAGTGAAGAAATATTTGATTTGCTTGCCGTCAAGGTATTCCTTCCATATGTGTGACGTAAACTGAGTCCCTCTGTCGGATAAGATGGCTTTTACTTTAGGGAAATGTGTAAAGAAACCTTTTTCCATTACATTTACTACTTCTCTGGCAGTTCCACGACGTAATGGATAAACTGATACGAACTTGGTACCTACATCCACAAGGGATAGTATATACTGATAACCTTGTGAGATAGGTAATTGACCTATTAAATCAATTGACAATAGTTCATGAGGCTCCTTTTGACTAATGTGGAGTTTTCCCTTAAGAATGCCCAACTTATCCATTTTAGTTTTAGCACAAGTAAGACAGTCTCTGATATGCCTAGATATATCTTGCTTTAACTTTGGCCAAAAATATCGGAGTTTAACCCTTTTAAGAGTTTTTCCCAACCCAAAATGTCCTTGCTCATCATGGTTGTCTTTTATAACTTTGGTTTTAAATTGCTCAGGAACACATAATTTCCACGAAATTTCGTCACCAGAAGTCTTTCTGAACAATAAGTTCCCATGAACTTGGTATAATTTTCGCAACTTGGCCTCTAAAGGAGAGTCTTCTTGGGAGTTTTGGTTTAGAAGCTTAATGATAGGCTGACAAAAATTATCAGTTTCTTGTGCTTTGGTCCAATTCTCAGCATTCTCTAGCTCTTCTCGTTCTTGCCATATGTAATTTACATGAAAAAACTTGGGATTCTCTTCTATATGGTTATCCTCTGCTGGATACCTACTGAGTACATCGGGAATTACATTATCCTTTCCTTTAATGTAAATTATTTCGAAAGAGTAAGATTGTAATTTTAATGACCACCTAGTAAGGCGACAGTTCCAGTTCTTGGAATTTTGTAGCCAAATTAGACCTCTATGATCTGTGTAGATTTTAAAGTGTCTTCCTTTTAAATAAATTTCAAATTTATTTACACCAAATAATATTGCCAAGCATTCTAACTCGTGAATAGAATAGTGCATCTCATTATGCTTTAGCTTTCGGCTAGCATATTGGATGATGGCTTTTTCACTTCCTTCTTCTTGAAACAGTATGCAACCAAGACCTTTAGTAGAGGCATCACTCTGAATGCAAAATTCTTGGTTCAGATTAGGTTGAGCTAAGGCTGAGGCACCAACTAATTCTTCTTTGAGCTGGTTAAAAGCTGTTTCTTGATCTTGATTCCAAGTCCATGTACAAGCCTTGGATAATAGCTTCACTAGTGGTTCTGTCTTTGCCGAAAAGTTTTTAATAAACTTCCTTCGCCAGTTAGCCAATCCCAAAAATTTTCTAACGTCTTTCCTACATTTAGGTTGAGGGAATTTAAGGATGGCTTCGTTTTTCTTGGGATCTACCTTAATTGTGTCTCCAGAGATGAGATGTCCGAGATATACTAGTTCTCCCTTTACGAAATCACATTTTCTTAATTTTACTTTGAGACCCACTTCTTCCAATCTATGGAGAACCTTTTCAATATGCCTCAAATGAGATTGAAAGTCTGCATCAAAAATTAGAAGATCATCAATGTATACAGTTAGATATTCTTCAGTCTCGGGGCCAAAAACTTTATGCATTACCGAAACAAAAGTTGAAACAGCATTAGACAGGCCATAAGGCATCTTCAAAAATTCGTACTGCCGACCTTTATAAGAAAAGGCAGTATACTTTCTGCACTCAGGTTTTAAAGGAATTTGTAGATATCCAGAGGACAGGTCCAAACTGGTAAAATATCGAGAACCTTTGAATCTTTGAAGACTCTCGTCAATGGGTGGAACTGAACTTTTTGGTATAATCATGATAGCATTGAGCTGCCGAAAATCTAAACACGGTCTTACGCTTCCGTCAGGCTTGTCGACAACCAGTAAAGGATTCAGGTAGGGAGAGACGGAAGGTTGTATGATATTCCACGTCTTCCATAGATTTAATTCTTTTTCCAAAGGCTTTCTCTTGGAAAGTGGTACCGGATATGGAGCCCGGTGGACAGGTTCAGAAGTTTTCAACATAATTTCACATTCAGCAGTTTCCATCGTTCCTGGTCTTTCAGAAAATACCTCTAAATAGCGTAGCAACACTTCAAACAACCCCTGCTTTTGGGAATCATTCAATATATTTATAGCTTCGACCTTCTCTTTGAGGTCCTCAGTGCTATTCATCCATTCATCATCCTCTTCTTGGATTCTTTGGACGTAGCGTACTATATCTATATTTAAGGGATTTCCCTCTTCATGTTCAGGAGTCCTTCCGAAGTATAAAATTACTTTATTATCTTTGAAGCTAATCTCAGCTTCATGCTGCTTAAGAAAAGGCATTCCTAATAGAAGGTCCGTTCCGAAACCTCTGAGGATAAACACTTCTGTGCTGAAATTCATTCCACCAATTTCCAATTCAACACTACGACTTCCATAAACTCGTTTCCTGTGACTTCCAGAGAAATCAACTAACCTTACCTCTGGTACTTTTTGAATTCGTATGTCTGGAAATTTTTCCACTAACTGAGTCCACACCGAATGACTAAGGATTGAGCACTCACTACCTGTGTCAATAACACAATTCACCAAAATGTCCATTAGTTTGGCCTGAATAATAGGAGATCTGTATTTAGTTCTGGACTCACGTGCAGATTTCAACTCTTGTTGTAACCAACTTTCTTCTGTTTCTGTTAATTGGAAATTAACTTGTAACTCTTGAACATCTCTTGTAGTTGAAATTAGTCGCTCCTTCGAAGCCCCTTGCCTAAATGGGAACGTAGCAAGAAGACAAGGTCCTAGTTTGTTTGACAATATTGGGACCTTTGATTCTGATGGAACTCACGAGCTGTATCAATAGCTTCCTCCTGTTCAGATGTCAGGTCATCTCTTATCTCAGGAGGCCTTTCCAAGTTTCGAGGAGGATTTGGTCTAGTAGAATTAGGAACATCAGAGTTTTGGTTATTTTCTGTAGGTCCTGGTGACCTCCTACCTTGGTTACGGTTTCTTAGGAAAGCATTTCTCTGACCAACATTTCGAGTATTACCATATCGTGCACCCCCTCTATTATATCTCCAAGGCCTACCATTAGTGTCTTCCCTTCCAGTAGGTCTAGATTCGATGTTTCTTACCTTAAAATTTTTAGCTCCATTAACTTCCTTTACTCGTGAATCCTCTTTGTTTTTCCAAGGCTCTGGTTCATCATAGATGTCAAAGTCTTTCAAAAACTGAGTTAGTTCATACACTGTCCTAGGAGCATGGGCTAGACAAAGGCTTCTCATCCGATAAGACAATTGTCCAATAATTAAGTTAAGAACTTCACTTTCACTGAAATTCTCCGCCAGATTCCTGTATGCAGCGTAAACACTCCAAGCAAAGCTCTCCATGTTTTCATACACCAATCGAGAATACTTTCTATTTCTGACAGCCGCCAATTGCCTTTGCTTAGCTTTCTTAGAGGCAAACTCTTCTCTGAACCTATCACAGAAATCTGTATAATCAACAAAGTTATCCATGTTGCCGGCTAACCAATGTTCTGCCTTTCCAGTAAAAACTCGGGGAAGTAATTCAAGCCGATAGTGTTCTGGTACCTGCATGAGCTCGAAGCTAACATTGAGCTCTCGGAGATATTTCTCAGCAGATTGTGCTTCTATATCGCCTTTAAATTTAGGTATATGAGCGATATCTGCCATTCTGGGCATCTTAAAGTGCGACTTTCGCCTTGGAGGGAATTCATCTGAACTATCACCTTCACGAGGTCTCTTTCTCCGTTCTAGTCGGTCTTTATCTGTAATACAGAATGGGTTTCGCACTGTAGCTGGAAATTCAAAAGATTCTGCTTCGGGATTTAAGCTTCTATCTGGAGTCACTATAGGAGAACTTATCCCATGAGTAAGCTCAGGTTGAATTTTTAAATTTTGGAACTGCACCTGCAAGTCGTCCACTCTTCTAACAAATAGGCCAGTTTGTTCTTGTAATTCCCGCCTTAAGCTTACTTCCAGTTTCTGATTTTGTACTTGAAGATTTTTAATCTTATCTACAGTTGTCCTCTCAACTTCATCCCGAAGAGTGGAAGCGGCAACCTCAATAACTTCATGCTGTTTTTGGACTTCTCTTTCCATGACTTCAGTTCTGTCATTTAACACTTGAACAGAAGCTTGAATGGACTCTACTGTGTTTTCAATATTTCTCACCTTCTCCTCATGAAGTTCACTATTCTTTTCTCTCTCAGCTAAAGCTTGGGCCAGTTCCAAGTAAGAACCCATTTCTTTAATGACTTCACTTTGCCAAAATCTTAAAGGTTCTACAGCTTCACTAACATATTCTTTTAACTTTACAGTTATCTTCCCCATTTCCTCCTGTAATTCTCCTCTACGCTTTTTATCTTCTTCCTCCTTCTCTTTATTTCTCTTTTCTTCTAGACTTTCAACTAATTTCTGAAACATCTCCAAGTCTTCTTGTCTTCTAGCTTCCGACTCTTTTTTTTCAAGTTCTCTTTTCTCTTCAAATTCTCGCTTCTCAAGTTCTCTTTTCTCTTCCTGAATCTGAATTATAGTTTTAAGCTCATGCAGCTCTTGTTTTCTCTCCTCTTTATCCTTCATCAACCAGTCTAGTAAACCTTGAGCTACAGGAGTCTGAGCAGAGAAACTTGGCTCTGGATCTGAGGTTAAGGCAGGTATTGACAAACACGTCTGACACAAAAGTTCACCTTCAGTTATCTCTTTACCTTCACAGTGCCAATGGAAATTTTTATGACACTGGCTACACTGGAAAGAGTCTTTTCGCTCTCCCTGGTTCCTACAGCAAGCAAATTCAGTATCTACCTCCATTGTCTTCTTAGATCTGCTTCGTAGGGTCTTCCCTGCTTTATCACTGTCCATGGTTTCACGTAAGTTCTCCACTTTAAAAGCGGCAAAATACTTTGAAAGGGTGCTTCCAGCTGTTTAACACCACCACCAGTATTTCCGATAACAGTTCACCCTAGTGTTGCACTTGCCAGTAATGTTAACAGTTCGGGAATATTCACCTCGGGCCCCACGTTGTGCACAATCGGGCCCCACGTTGGGATGCCAATTAACTTTGCAACGTCCTGCTCGAGAAAGGGTGCCTACTACACCTACACGAGCACGTCAGCTGGATGGAAGTCTATTAACTTGGCCACGACCAATCAGTAGCACCATACGCTCTGCAAAGTTTTACCCATTATGCTAACCTTTTCTCCAGCGGTGGCATGAGACTCTATTTCACTCAGGGTTCGGGAATAAGTACACAGTCCAACGTTAGAGAAAGTTTAATGAACGTAGCTGGATACACTTATGCAACTATAAACGTTGTAAGTTTAGCACACGCCCGTGTAGGATATTACACTCACTTGGCCAATATATTGCCACACAATGGGGGGGAGAATGGCTTCTGCAAACTGCCGTAAACTGGGAACAGATACACTGCTGCTGCTGTCCTCTGGGGTCGTATCCTTAGCTCCAACAAACGTTCAGGAAGTGCAGTCCTTTGCTAGCGCCGACTTCTATAGCTGCAGGCTTTTACAGGGAACTGTTGGCTTTCGGGGAACAAAGGGGCATCTATTAGGGTCACACTCACGATAACCGTAGTATTTTACTGACCTGTAATTTACCTTCTGGGCGGTTGCCTAGAAACCCCACGCCACTCTACCCTGGCGGGGTACCGCAGGTTGATAGGGGGAGGAAACCTCTCGCAACAAGCGGAGCGGGATCTCTCACTCGAAAGTGGAGTTTTTCTCTCTCGCCAATAAGCGGAGTGGGTATCTCTCACTCGAAAGTGGAGTGGGTATCTCTTGCCAAAGGCAGAGTTCAACCTCTCTCGCTGGAAGGCGGAGTGCGGCTTTTCTCAGGTGCTTGGCCTCTCGCAAGAGCGGAGTGCACCTTCCTTCCTTCCTTCTTTAAGAAGCTTGGTCTCTCGCAAGAGCGGAGTGCTCCTTTCTTCCGGGTCAGTTGGTAAGAGAGATCTTATCGTGAGCCGACCTGAAAGCCAACTGAAGAAAATCTGCTCCGCGGCTGGTTATATAGCCTCGGTTCAGGTAGCGCCTCTAGCGCCGTTCACGCGAACTACGTGGAACCGTGCTAAAGCAGGCAAGGCCATCTCTACGGAAGACGATTGAACTACGTGCTCAAGGCACAAACGATTAATACATGTTATAATATTAAACGTGTGCTAAACGTTAATATACAATTATCACATAAATAATACATATTCTTTGCGACCACGCAGGGCCTTATTAAGAGAATAATAATCACTATTGATAAACACAATTATCAAAGCAGGTATTAACACATGTAACATTGAACAAGTAAATAAAATAACTTTGAACCTAATAACAATGGTTACATATACACCGAGTAAATAAACATTAGTGTTACTAAGGGGTATGATCTCTTAGGATCATTAC